>NC_074673.1:60638490-61247772 GCF_029448725.1 Salvelinus fontinalis
TGTAAATACGAATAAAGTTGTTAAATTAAGAGCCTAGTTGGTTTAGCCAAAGAAAAAGGAAGGAACCTTCTCACTAGCCATGATTGGCTGAGATAATGAGTGGGCTGGACATGCCGAGAGATGAGTTTCAGATTGTTCTGCGGTGGAGCATCTTGTGTCTGTAAAATGAGCTGCTCGTTATGCGTAGATAATCCTTTCTAATGCCGTTTTTTCTAAAGATATAACGTTAGCCATGGAGAACTGCAAATATGTTGCTAGTGCTCTCAAAAACATTGCTGCCCTGAATTTATCAGGCGCTATCAACCAAGGTCAGTGGGAGAAGTTGTGATGGACTACTTTCTGTCGGACAATCGTGACATGCTGACTCTCTCTGACTCTGAAAATGAATCAGACGATGAGGAAATCCCTGATTTAGGTAAAAACATTTTCATTGACGAAGACATTGTAAAGTTTTCTGATGACGGTGATGGGGAAGAGACAGCGATCAACAGTGGTGTTGTCACGGAAGAAGTGTACCGAGTTTTGAAATCAGTGGAACACATCGGGCCAAACAAGCTGTGCAAACTAAACGGAAATGACACAAGACGTCTTATTTAATGAAAGGGGTTGCAGTCTGCCCTGAAGCTTTCATCCATGTATACAGGTAAGAATCTAGCTACAGTTTCAGATAATATAAGTTTCTAATTTTGTCAGAAAGTTGTTTTTTATTGTAGTTAAAGTTAACATTGAACCTAACTTATTTGGTTAACTTTAGCTATGATAATCAGTTTGTATTGCTAGGAATGTTACTCTATGGATTGGGATTATAGCTAATTTTTTAGCGAGCTAATGTTAACGTGACATCTAAACAAAAGACCCCAAGTTAAAACTTGCTGTTAGCTAGCTAATATTAGCTGAGGTTAGATGGCTGGATTGCTAGCTAACATTAATTTACGTGTATGAATTGTGTGTAACGTTAGTGATGTTTTCTCAGAATTGCCATTTCGCATTGCTAGTTATAGCCTAATGTTAACTAGCTAACATTGAACCTATTTGGTTAACTTTAGGTAACAATCGGTTTGTATTGCTAGTTAAAGCTTGCTGTTAGCTAGCCAGCTGACATTATACGGCTGGCTAGCTAGCTAACATTACGTGTATGAAGTGTGTGTAGTGATGCCATTTCACATCTATTGTATAATAATGCTAAAATATTTGTATCTGTCTTTCAGCATCAGTAGAACACACCTGACTCTCCTCCACCAGTCATACAAGGAGAATGGTCTAATGCCTCCCATCAGAAAGAGAGCTGGGCCAAGCAAGCAAAGGCAGCAGCACAGTCATCAACTACATGCACCATTTCTTCACCAACTACGGAGTTGGGAAAACACTTGTGGACCTGAATTGTGATAACTGTAGTGGCCAAAACCAAGAACAAGTTTGTGCTCTGGTATTGTGCCTGGCGATCCACTTACTTACTTAATTACTTTATTGTCCCCATGGGGAAATTTTGTTGCAGTGTCATGTACACATTTAAAGTGGCGTTAAATACAAAACAAGATTGACAAGACAACTTTCAATAACAGTCACGCACCAATAAAAAATAAAAATAAAATAATAATAGTAAGAAATAAGAAATAAAACATTTAAAACATAAAAAAATTGAATGAAAATCCATGCACAAGCTCCACCACAGTCTGGACCTTCACTTCCTGATCACAGGCCAAACCAAGTTTGCCCCCGACTGGTGCTTCGGCCTCATCAAGCAGCACTTCAGAAAGACCAGAGTGAACACTTTGTATGAGATTGCTGGTGTTGTGAAGGACAGCACTGTGACGGGTCAACATCCCACAGCTGGTTGGACTGGAAGATTGTATGGAGCTGGTGAAAGCTATGGCTGGCAACAACACCTGCCTCCGTACTTCAGGCCGCTGCCACAGATCAAGCAGCACCAGCACTTCAGGTGAAAATCATTTCCATTGTTTGAGGTTATTCTTCTTATCTAAACTTGGGAAGTGAATTGATGTTTTGCGGGATTTTTTGTTGTTGTTATTCCCTGTTTTACAGCTTCGATGCTCTGGAGCCTGGTGTTGCTGTCACCAAGGAGTGTTCAGACTGTCGGGACCAGATTTCAGCTGCTGCGCAACGCTGACATCCTTCAGCCCATAGATGGTCTACCTGTACAAGCACCACCTGGACTGGACACAGCTAGACAAACTATATTTTTGAGAAGATCAGGGAGTTTTGCGATGAAGAGGGTATGGACATCACATGCCCTGCACCAAAGTCAGGGTGTAACAGTATAACTTTACGTCGTCCCCTCGCCCCGACACGGGCGCGAACCAGGGAACCTCTGCACACATCAACAACGGTTGCCCACGAAGCATCGTTACCCATCGCTCCACAAAAGCCGCGGCTCTTGCGGAGCAAGGGGAAACCCTACTTAAGTCTCAGAGCAAGTGACGTAACTGATTGAAATGCTACTAGCGCGTACCCGCTAACTAGCTAGCCATTTCACATCCGTTACAAGGGCAGGACAGAAACAGGCTCTCCGAATATAGATTCCCTTGTTCATGCGTGATTTGGACGGACCAGTCATCAGCACTATCTGCAGTGGCTCTATTCAAATGACTCTCTGCTAACACACACGCCATACGTTGCTGCTACTGTTTGAATTTTTTTATCCTGCTGCTCAGCCACTTTACCCCTGATTGTATGCATATAACTACCTCTACCACTGATTTCGTTATTGATATGATTTTATTATTATTATATTATTATTATTATTATGATTTTATTATTTATCGTTATTGATATGATCTATTTCTGATATTGCTACAATGCAAGTAACCATGTGGCTGTACAGTTTACACCTTCTGTAGAGATCCATCCACTGAGCAAGACTTAGCAAAATATTGATATATAAAATGAATATTGATATGTGTGGTCGTAACATGATTTTGTGACATACCACAACAATATCATGTGACCGTATCAAGTGTCCACCTCATAAATATATGGTGCATCCACATAAATATATGGCGCATGCATACTAAGCGGGTCATAATGTATATCCAGGTATGAGAGAAGGACAGTATGGCGATATGAACATCTGGATACCACCCAACCCTACTATCTACTATCACCCTTATCATCATTATGTCAGTATCACTGGGTGTGGTGTTTGGGAATGATTTCCAACACCCTATATTGTTTCAGAATGACGGTAGTGTAATTACTGTACATACCGAATATGTACTGTAGATAAGATCTGACCTATGACCTTTAGAGAGATATGATCACTACTAGAGCAGTGAGAAAACTGTTGATAAGGTGATAGACAACACAGTGAGAGCACAGGAAATGACCGTTGCGGAGAATGGAGAGCAGCTAGAGAAAACACACATGCACGCACGCACGTGCACGCACACACACACAATTAGCCTGAGCCAGGAACCATACCTCTCCCTCCCTCCTACCCTCCCCTCTCTCCCTGCCTGCCCTTATGTTTTTCAGGGCGAAGGGAGGAGATGTGAACAGCAGGCCGCTGTTATTTTCCAGCCAGTCAGCAGGATGTGCATCATAGTTCATTGTGGGGGACGAACCAACACACCAACCGAGCCGCTGCTGTTTTTACAGGAAGCGGTAAAAATAACCAATCGCCAAAGGTTCCACCGTCCGGGGCTTGGCGGCCGGGGGCTTGGCGGCTGGGACCGGGGCCGGGGCTGGGTGCGGGGCTTGGCGGCTGGGGCCAGGGCCGGCCGGCATTACATGACATGAAAAGCTCCTGTTGTGTCTTTTAGTTGTACATTAAAGGAAAATGACGGTTGGCAAGCAACGAGTGAGGATGCTCTTTGAGGTTGTCTTTCAGGGAAATTTGTCACAGCACTCTCTAAAAAATGAGTGTAGACACAAAAATAGTACTTTTTGTATGAACAATTTCTTGAATATTGTATCAAAATATGCTACTTATGTGATATCTAATTAAATATGCACATATATGCATTTCACGCAAATCCATTTTTCTGGACACTGGATGAAGTCAGCCTAAATATTTTGGATTGTGGATAAAAACATTAAATTTTTCGGTCTGTAAAATACTAAATAAAGATTCGTAAAATCCATATTTTATGCATTTTTCAGAGAAAATGGTATCTACAATTAACAAAAATAAAACATGTCAACAATTCCCGATGTATAATTCTGGATAATAAGTCTAAGGATAACGACACAAAATCTGGTGACTGCAGATGCTTCTGAGGCTGAGAAAAATGTGTTGACTTTCGGGAAATGGCAGTTAAAGACAAGGACATTTAATTCAGACTACCAAATGCCAAACATCTATTTAGACCCAATCACCATCTCTTCAAAGTAAATTACATATAGCCCAGTTCATAACATTCTCTGCGAAATGGGCTTTTAAATGATCTGTGATTGAGTTTCGAAATTATGTATGCACAGTGCCTTCAAAAAGTATTCACACTCCTTGACTTTTTCCACATTTTGCTGTGTTACAAAGCGTAACTAACATTTATTTAATTGTAATTTTTTGGTCAATGATCTACACAAAATACTCTGAAAATCAAAGTGGAATAAAAATTCTAATATTTGTAAAAATTTTAAAAATTAAAAAAATTAAAAGAAGGAATATACAGTACCTTGCTTAGATAAGTATTCAACCCCCTGAGTCAAAACATGTTAGAATCACCTTTGGCAGTGATTACAGCTGTGATGGGTAAGTCTCTAAGAGCTTTCCACACCTGGAATGCGCAACATTTGCCCATTATTATTTTTAAAAAATTTGAAGCTCTGTCGAATACATAACACTTTGTATTCAGCACAAAAAGTGAACTGCTTTGCCACATGTTTTGCAGTATTACTTTAGTGCCTTGTTGACAATAAAATGCAACTTTTGGAATATTTTTTATTCTGTACAGGCGTCCTTCTTTTCACTCTGTCAATTATGTTAGTATTGGGGAGTAACACCAATATTGTTGATCCATCCTCAGTTTTCTCCTATCACAACTCTGTCACTGTTTTAAAGTCACCATTGGCCTCATGGTGAAATCCCTGAGCGGTTTGCTTCGTCTCCAGAAAACGAGCTTGAAAGGACACCTGTATCTTTGTAGCAACGGGCCTCCCAAGTGGCACAAAGGTCTAAGGCACTGCATCGCAGTGCTTGAGGTGTCACTACAGATCAGGATTAAATCCCAGGCTGTGTTGCAGCCGGCAACGACTGGGAGACCCATGAGGCGGTGCACAATTGGCCCAGCCTCGTCCGGGTTAGGGGAGGGTTTGGCCGGCCGGGATGTCCTTGTCCCATCGTACGCTAGCGACTCCTGTAGCGGGCCGGGCGCATGCACCCTGACACGGTCGCCAGTCGCCAGTTGTACAGTGTTTCCTCTGACACATTGGTGCGGCTGGCTCCTGGGAAAAGCGAGCAGTGTGGTATTGATACACCATCCAAAGTGTAATTAACAACTTCACCATGCTCAAAGGGATATTCAATGTCTTCTTTTTTTTTACCCATCTACCAATAGATCCCCTTCTTTGCATGGCTTTGGAAAACCTCCCTGGTCTTTCTGGTTGAATCTGTGCTTGAAATTCACTGCTGGATTAAGGGAATTTACAGATAATTGTATGTGTGGGATACAGAAATGAGGTAGTCAATCAAAAATCCTGCTAAACACTAGTATTGCACACAGAGTGAGTCCATGCAACTTATGTGACTTGTTAAGCACATTTTTACTCCTGGACTTATTTAGGCTTGCCATTACAAAGGGTTTGAAAACTTATTGACTCAAGACATTTCAGCTTTTCATTTTTAATTAATTTGTAACAATTTCTAAAAACATAATTCCACTTAGACATTATGGGGTATTGTGTGTAGGCCAGTGACAGAAACATCTCAATTTAATCCATTTTAAATTCAGGCTGTAACACAACAAAATGTGGATAAAGTCAAGGGGTGGTGAATACTTTCTGTCCATTTATAAGTGGTTAAAGTTGATGACATTTTGATTAATGTAGTATGATAAACTAAAAGAAATATGCATTTTCACTTTTTGAAAATACAAATATTAATGGATCAAAATACACCCTCCCCCCAAAAAAACAACTAAGTGACCCAACACCTAGCAGTTGAGTCAACCAAACAAAACAGCATTTTCTTTAGTGGTTGTTATGTTATTAACAGGTTATAATCACCTGATATACAGTACCAATCAAAAGTATGGACACATGTACTCATTCAAGGGTTTTTCTTTATTTTTACTATTTTCTGCAGAATAATAGTGAAGACTTGCTGCAAAGAAACCACTACTAAAGGACACCAATAAGAAGAAGAGACTTGATTGGGCAAAGAAACACGAGCAATGGACATTAGACCCGTGGAAATCTGTCCTTTGGTTTGTTGAGTCCAAATTTTAGATTTTTGGTTTCAACCGCCGTGTCTTTGTGAGACGCAGAGTAGTTGAACGGATGATGTCCGCAAGTGTGGTTCCCACCGTGAAGCACGGAGGCGGAGGTGTGATTGATGGTGTGGGGGTGCTTTGCTGGTGACAATGTCAGTGATTTGTTTAGAATTCAAGGCACACTTAACCAGCATGGCTACCACAACATTCTGCAATGATACGCCATCCCATCTGGTTTGCGCTTAGTGGGTACTATCATGTGTTTACAACAGGACAGTGACCCAACACATCTCCAGGCTGTGTAAGGGCTATTTGACCAAGAAGGAGAGTGATGGAGTGCTGCATCAGATGA
Organism: Salvelinus fontinalis; assembly: GCF_029448725.1. Classification (NCBI taxonomy): domain Eukaryota; kingdom Metazoa; phylum Chordata; class Actinopteri; order Salmoniformes; family Salmonidae; genus Salvelinus; species Salvelinus fontinalis. The sequence continues at coordinate 60,645,232 of NC_074673.1, forward strand.
CCTGGCTTCCACAATCACCCGACCTCAACCCAATTGAGATGGCTTAAGATGAGTTGGACCGCAGAGTGAAGGAAAAGCAGCCAACAAGTGCTCAGCATATGTGGGAACTACTTCAAAGACTGTTGGAAAAGCATTCCTCATGAAGCTGGTTGAGAGAATGCCAAGAGTGTGCAACAATGTCATTAAGGCAAAGGGTGGCTATTTTGAAGAATCTCAAATATAAAATATACTTTGGTTACTACATGATTTCATGTGTTATTTCATAGATTTGATGTCTTCACTTTTATTCTACAATGTAGAAAATAATAAAAAAGAAAGAAAAACCCTTGAATGAGTAGGTGTGTCCAAACATTTGTATATTTCAAACCACAATCTATGCGATATTTGTCATAGCAGTATTCTTGTGTTTTATATGTTGGTTGTTGACAACGAAGTAGTACCAAAGCCATGACCTCAGTTCATGCCAAGGATTTTCTCAGCACAGCAGACTGACTGACCCGCACAAACATTCAGGCTGCAGCTCTCCCTGTGTGTCCTATATGAGTGGTCCTCTACTGCAGGACAAGGCTGAGGGCTAAATGCTCAGACAGGAGACGTTGTGGTCATGGGTGGTTAAAGTGCTTGATTCCAATCCTTAGAGTTCATGGTGACTACATGCAATACCAAACTCCAACTCTGTCAGCCCATGGCCAACACGCATGCACGCGCGCACAAACACACACACACACACTCCCTTACCCCACCCAACCCCCCAAGACTGTCCCACTGCTAAACTGAGTCTTGTACTGATTTCTGGTCGCATAGCAGCTTACACACTACAGACAGACAGTCAGACACATAGATGGCCGCATTTGCAGACATACAGGCATGATGTTGTTATATCGAACATGTATTATGAAAGATGGGTTAGACGAGAAGGTATGACAGTTACAGATACACAAAATAGGTCAAATTATAGACATGAAAAAATAAATCAAAATTATCATGAGTCCACCATTGAGACTGTCATCTGCTTATCAGCATTGTCAGATCTCTGTTATTGTTATTATCAATAAAGCTATATGCTACACAAAACCAAACCACTGCACACTACTCTTACTGCTTTAAACATATACAGTCAGACATCTCTTCATACAGTAAAACCAGAGAGGGAAGGGAAGTTCTAGGAAAAGATACAACAACAAGCCCTTCTTTCTCAGAGAGAGAGAGAGCCTGGTTGGGCCTGGTCTCCTGGTCAAATAGCACCTTATTCCCTATGTTGTGCACTACTTTTGGGCTCTGGTCAAAAGCAGTGCACTAGATGCAGACCTAAAAGGCCAAGCAGTGGCATCCGCTCAGGAAACTCTAGAGGACACGGACAAGGCAGGGATATGAGCACACAACTCTGGAATTCGAGGATGTTTGATGCCCCCCCCCCCCCCCCCCCCTTTTGAGTGAATTGTGGAGTTACCACCCATGACTGTACTTGTTAGTGACAGAGACATGGTTGTTGAATTTGTTAATTTTCCGTCCTGTGGCCTTCATCAAGTGAGCTCCTAGGCAAATGTTAAAGTTATAATTAAACTCTTTATGACAATACATTAAATATCTCTTAAGGCTTCATTTTGAGGCCTAGCTTTAATGTACATACACAAAATAGTCCAAGATTTCAAAGAATGGACATACACAAGATAGTCCAAATTGGTGAAGTGAAAGGAAAAAATGACTTGTTTCAAAAAATTCTTACAAATAAAAAACGTAAAAGTGGTGTATGTATTCACCCCCTTTGCTACGAAGCCCCTAAATAAGATCTGGTGCAACCAATTACCTTCAGAAGTCACATAATTAGTTAAATAAAGTCTACCTGTGTGCAATCTAAGTGTCACATAATCTGTCACATGATCTCAGTATATATATACACCTGTTCTGAAAGACCCCATAGTCTACAACACCACTAAGCAAGGGGTACCACCAAGCAAGCAGCACTATGAAAACCAAGGAGCTCTCCAAACAGGTCAGGGACAAAGTTGTGGAGAAGTACAGATCAGGGTTGGGTTATAAAAAAAATATCTAAAAATTTGAACACCTCACGCAGCACCATTAAATCCATTATTTAAAAAAGGAAAGAATATGGCACGACAACAAACCGGCCAAGATAGTGCCGCCCAACAAAACTCACGGATCAGGCAAGGAGGGCATTAATCAGAGAGGCAACAAAGAGACCAACGATAACCCTGAAGGAGCTGCAAAGCTCCGCAGCGGAGATTGGAATATCTGTCCATAGGACCACTAAGCTGTACACTCGAAAGAGCTGGGCTTTACAGAAGAGTGGCCAAAAAAAGCCATTGCTTAAAGAAAAAAATAAGCAAACACGTTTGGTGTTCGCCAAAAGGCATGTGGGAGACTCCACAAACATATGGAAGAAGGTACTCTGGTCAGATGAGACAAAAATGTAGCTTTTTGGCCAACAAGGAAACCGCTATGTCTGGCGCAAACTCAACACCAACACATCACCCCGAGCGCACCATCCCCACAGTGAAGCATGGTGGTGGCAGTATCATGCTGTGGGAATGTTTTTCATCCGCAGGGCCTGGGAAACTGGTCAGTATTGAAGGAATGATGGATGGTGCTAAATACAGGGAAATTATTGAGGGAAACCTGTTTCAGTCTTCCAGAGATTTGAGACTGGGACAGAGGTTCACCTTCCAGCAGGACAATGACCCTAAACATACTGCTAAAGCAACACTCGAGTGGTTTAAGGGGAAAAATGTAAATATCTAGGAATGGCCTAGTTAAAGCCCAGACTTCAATCAAATTGAGAATCTGTGGTATGACTTAAAGATTGCTGAACACCAGCGGAACCCATCCAACTTGAAGGAGCGGGATCAGTTTTGCCTTGAAGAATGGGCAAAAATCCCAGTGGCTACAATTTATAAAATGGTCATACATAATTTTTACATACAAAATAGCTAAAAAAAATGAAAATGTACAAATTATTCAATGGTTTATGATATTTTTCAGGTAAAAAAAAGTGCAGGTGTAAAAACAAGTTTGCACCCCCTATTTTAATTTGTTGCCAAGTGGACACAAGGCTGTTTGGCTCATCTCAGTCACAAAGAGGAATAACTTTGCAGCTGTTTCTGATTAATAAACAGCACTACGCTGGTGGGTGGTAACATTCAAATAAAACCCAGCCCTGAAACAAAACATAAGCTGAACATCCTTCAGTTCAAAATAGAAAATGTCTACAAGTTACTGGAAAATGAAAAGTTATCTAAAGCCTCTTTGGGCTAGGGGGCAGTATTTTCACGTCCGGATGAAAAGCGTGCCCAAAGTAAACTGCATGTTACTCAGGCCCAGAAGCTAAGATATGCATATAGATATGGTAGATTTGGATAGAAAACACTCTAAAGTTTCTAAAATTGTTAAAATAATGTCTGTGAGTATAACAGAACTGATGTGGCAGGCAAAACCCAGAGGACAAACCATCCAAAAAAAACATATTCAGCCTACCACTGTTTTCAATGGCTGTCATGTTTATTATGAGGTGAAATCCTCCCAGATTGCAGTTCCTAGGGCTTCCACTAGATGTCAACAGTCTTTAGAAAGAGTTTCAGGCTTGTTTTTGGAAAAATGAGCTAGAATTTGTCATTTTTCTAAGTGACTCCCATTTTGGCTGTAGTGTTTTCATGCTCATGGATGAGAGCGCGTTCTTTGTTGTTTATCTCCGGTAAAGACAATAACGATTCTCCGTCTTAAATTTGATCGTTTATTTACGTATTAGGGTAGCTGAGGTTTGACTTGTTTCACTTGTTTGGAGAAGTTTATTGGTAATGTTTGCGATTCATTGTGTATGCATTTTGAAGGAGGGAAAGAAGTGGATTATTGAATGAAGCGTGCCAGCTAAACTGAGTTTTTATGGATATAAAGAAGGACTTTATCGAACAAAAGGACCATTTGTGATGTAGCTGGGACCTTTTGGAGTGCCAACAGAAGAAGATCTTCAAAGGTAAGGCTTTTATTATATCGCTATTTCTGACTGTCGTGGCACACCTGCCTGGTTGAACTTTTTTTTCATGCTTTTGTATGCAGGGCACTGTCCTCAGATAATCGCATGGTAGCCTTTTTGAAATCTGACACAGCGGCTGGATTAACAAGAAGTTAAGCTTTATTTTGATGTATGACACTTGTATTTTCATGAATGTTAAATATTTCTATAATTTGAATTTCACCAGATGTTGTCGAGGTGGGTCGCCAGTGGAACGCCTGCGCCAGAAAGGTTAACAGTATAATGCTTTATTATCACAAGCTCTTAGCAAAACTGTAGACCTGAACGTGGTCAACTAAGGCGCTTGACATTCATCACCATAATGATAAAACCATTTAAACTGGTACAACACTTTCACTAACGGTTGGCTCAAATATAACATATTTTAGACCATGCCCCCAAATATGCTAATATGACCCAGCCACCACAGTGCCCTCACCTACATTTGTAAGAGCAGTGAAAGTAATTTTACAACAATAACGCCTTCATTCAACTGTAAAAATACAGTATTATTACTGCAACTCTGTAGCCGGTAACTTACTATCAAGCAGGAAACTGAGAAGTTGTGAGATCCAATCTCAAATGAGGCTGACTCCCAAGTAATCAGAATGTTGCTGGTCTGCAAAATCACACCTGTCATTTTCATATTTCCCAGCATGCTCTATTGCAGTTAGATTTTTTTTAAATTGTTTGTTTCAATATCTGTGTTCTGCATGTACTGTACATTGATTGATTAATTAATCAATTCATGTATTTCATACTACACAAATATAAATAACATAAATTTTTCTAAACTAATCTAAGGTGTTAGTTTAACTTATTTCACCTGTTACTGAAATGGTTGTTCCAGTTTAGATGGTTTACGTAGTGTCATGTATTTTTCTAATCCTGGCAGTCATTCTGAATGCAGTTTGTGGGACCTACACTGGTTGGATTTCAACAGGAATGAATCATAAGGCTGTATAATGTGACTTGATGCTAGTTTTGTTTTAGCTAATGCTGGTCACCAGTGTTGAGAACACAACAAATACTAATCACCAGCGGGAAAACACAACAAAGGCTGGTCAGCCAGCAGCACCAGTTAGACCATGCTGGTCACAACCGCTTGACATGCATCCGACCAGCTTAAAATATATGCTGGTCTAAACTGTTGTTTTTTTAGCAGGTGAGAAGAACATTTAATTGAGTAATGGTTTTCAGGCCTAAAAATAAGGTCTGTGGCTACTAGCAGCGCCTAGCGTCCCTACCCTACCCTTGCTGCGATGCACCTCCAGGCTATGTCGAAGAATTTCAGACATATTTAGGAGGAAAAGAGCTGTTTTATAGACAGGGCAGTAATTCATGCAGTGTCGACGCCGTTTTATACATGAACGGTTTTCACACAAGGGAAACTGATTTTGTTCAGCCCCGGACGCCAGTCAGTCACACATAGCTCTGCAGGCATTTCCTGACAAAAGGTTGGCGTTTCATCTCACAAAAGAGGAGGTGCTACAGCTGAGAAGTGTTTCTGTCTGCACATTAACTTCCTTAACACTCAACTACTCGGTATTTACTGCAGAAAGTACATTGAAAACAAGTAAAGCACAGAAAGATGTGTGAGATGAGTTGAAATGCGAGGCTTAATCTCTATGAGTCCATGTTCGTATCTGTGCCTGTCTTCCTGACTGTCTGTCAGTCTACAGCTACCTGTCATTCTGTATTTCTAACTGCGTCTGCATCTCCTCTTCTATTTGTTATTCCATCTGTCTGTGTATCTGATCTAATTAGTAGCGTAGCTCACATAACCTCCTCACCTCCCGAGTCGGTTCTCCCCGGCTCTCGTCTCCTGTATCATCACCACTGAGCTGACTAACTACCGCGGCAGCAACAGCAGACTTTGGCCCAGGGCATTCCAATTCCAGTACATTTTTGTTGCAGAACATCTCTTGTAATAAGTAACCCTATCTGAACTCACACATCCGTATTAACACATAGCCTACCCACGGCTGTGCCTCAGTCAGCGCTGGCAAGATAGCCTAATAAAAACAACATGAATTAGATCATGAATTAGATCTTGTAAGAGTCCAAGTGTTTTGACGAAAGGAATTTTTTTACATTCCTTTCGCACAGAGGAATTGGTTTAGAGTCCCAAAATAGAGTATGTGGGGCCCAAGGTTATTATAGTTTTGTGTTTTTATACTCGTTTTTCTTTCTATTAGTTTTATTAGATTTTTATATGAAATTCAGTTTAGTTTCAGTTAGTTTTCAGATCCACTTGACTCGTTTTTATTTAGTTTAACTTTTATAAAAACATTCATATTTTATTTTTATATTATTTCGTTTGAGTTTTAGTATTAGGGACATAAAGTAGTCTATACATGGGAGGCTAGGAGCCATGTGTTGTGTAGCTTTGGTTCTTTTTGTGGTAGTAATGCATAAGGTGATGGGTCAGGTCATAGGTCAGGTGAGGTTGAAAAGGAGACTCAGCGAGATGACATAGATGCATGAAGTAAACAGTAGTGGTGGGTACATTTTCGCCACAACCAGGAGTATTGAAGCGCGAGGCTAAACTTCTCTGCTATTTTGGACCTGTGGCTACCACTTTGTAGCGCAGATACTCTGTATACCAATCTCAATGGGCACCTTTGAGCACATCACTTTTGTCAAGTCAGCATTTCAAAGTGTGTTGCATTCTGGGGATAAAATTGTCAGACTTGCGCCTACATGTCAACGGCAGGAACTCTACAAAAATCCTGGGATCAAAGGTCATGAAGTTTTGACTGCAGTCGACTGCATGTTTCTGCAGTTGCTCTTTGATTCCTGCGATCAAAGGTCACCAATTTCCTCCTGCAGCCATCGCCTGCATTGTGGAAGGCTCTATTGTCAACCAATCATTGGTGTTTTTGTTTAACCCACACAAATGTGAGCAAAGACATGACTGAAACAGGAACCAATTTGCCATTATTTATGTGTACAGTGGATATCACAAAAATATTTGATATTGGAAGCTCCCTCTCACTAACTGATTGTACAATATGTACACACATAATATTATATTATGATTTCAGTTTGTAATGTGTGATATGGGGGTTAGATACATGTTAAATTCGACATTATAATATATATTTTCTTTATAAAAAAATTGCAAAAACTGCCATGTTGATATGAGCCTTGCTGTTAGAAAACCACATTAGTCTCTGACTTTCAGCTGTTGCAGATGCATCTCCCCTGACTTCAGCCCTCAGCTTTCGTGTACCATCGGTTGCTTTAACCTTACCACTCAAACACACTCCCAATATCTTGAGGTGCTGCTTGTGGCAACGTCATCTCGCTGAGTCTATCTTTAAATGATGAAGTAAATCTCAATGTGCCTGAAATCCCCATTCGATTTTTGTTCCCCAAAAAACTAGAACTGAATATAATTCATGATAGTTTTTAGTTCATTTTAGTTCATTTTGGATTCAAAGATAATAGTTTCAGTATACTTTAAGTTTGTCAAACAGGTTTCTTCATTATTTTATTTCAGTTTACTAAATCGTTTATTCATGACTAGTTTAAGATGCCGTTTTAGTGTACTATAATAACCTTGGTGGGGCATTTTTTATTTAAAAAGCACAAACAAGCCGTTAAGGAATGTCGTTGGCGAACGTCGAGGAGGAGAATTCTTCTATGACGAATCCCCAAAGCAATGCTCTTCTTGTTATTCTGCAATATCCATTGGGCTCTCTCATTGCTCGCTCTCTCTCTACTCTTCCAACCACACACTTACAGCCGTCAATCACCCTAGTCCAGGGGCTATATGTAGCCTAACAAGCGCCTCAAAGTAAGAGTGCTGATTAAGGATTATTTTTACCGTTAAGATCACAATGGATAAGATGTTATGGTCAGGGGGGGATCTGATTCTAGATCAGCACTCCTACTCTGAAAGGCTTGATACATATGGCCTCTAGTCTGAGCCCAAGCCTGCTCTCAACTCACAGTGCTGTATTAAAGGAGAGAACCGCCCGTGCCAGCGTTTTGATAGCTCTTATTGAACTGGCCTAGTGCCAGACCAGCCCCACCGAGGCTTATGGTACTTTTACAACCGTCTAGTCTACTGCAGTGTCACTGTCTGCCGTTCACGTGTGACCCAACACTAAGTGGAGAAATAGAGCTGAGTGAAGCTTTCTCTGATTGCCTGGGTGTCTGTAAGACACCACAAACTCAGAGCACTGTAGAATTGACAACAACAGGGAGCTGTGTCATTGTGTCCACGAGAGTCGGGCAGTGCGTTTGGGTGCCAATAACCTGCAGTGCATGCCAAATCTTTCCGTGACCAACTCTGAACACACTCACTCCACTGTTTGTTGTGCTCCTCTCCTCCTACACTATCATCATGTGCATCGACCGATAGTGTGTTCTGTTTTGTTTACTTTCAGATAAGTCCGCTACGGGGCTCTCTCTCTAGTTTTCCCGACAGAGGTTCTAGGTCGTGTTTGTTTCGAAAGAAGTCAGTCAAATGAGTGACAGAGAGAAGGGAGGCGGAAGCACGTGCTGTATCACTGGACAGGGGGAAATCTCTCCACTCTCTTCCCTCACTCCTCTGGAATTCAAACGTTGCTGGGGTACCAAGGTTCATCCAGAAACCAGCCACATCAATGCTGACTGATAAACATTTGCACAGCCACCAGCAGCAGGGTATTTTGCTACATAAACAGTGCTGTTGAGGAATATGGACAAGTACACAGAGTAATACATTACTAATATAAACAGAGGTGTTTTTGTGTTAGAGCTTAAAAGGAACCAAACATTCAGGATTGACACACAAACAAACCATAGCATCATAGACACTGTGTCTATTGGCATAGTTAAATTGGGTCAAAAAGGATTATGTAAGAAAATATAGTATTTATTCTGCTTTAGAAGGACAGTGAATGCAATATTCTGAAATAAAATGTGCATACAGTATAGGTGGTGTAAATGACTTTGGGACATTTCTTTAGCAAGTCTATTATGATGGAGAGAAACTATTCTTCAGTCTTGGCTGAGCTGAGTCCATCATAACTATATGATGGAATGAAAAGAAGACCATAATACAATAGCTTTTCTATACTAGAGAGGGACCTCAGAGCAGGGATGCTCAAACTTTTTAGGGCCGAGGACCCCTTTTGTGATAGCAAATTCCTCAGGGACCCACTCGTAGTTTTACTATAACTTCGGCAGTGCATGGACGGACGAACCAAGTCTCAGGCCCTGGGAAGGAACATTTTAAAAGCGGCTTCTAGGCAAGGCTGATTTTTCTCTCTCGCAGTTTTCAAGCTAATTTCATGCAATTCTACACATTTTGTCATGGGGCAGAGACATATTTTGTTGTTGCAGAATTGAAGCTAACATCCTTCAATTCTACACATTTTGTCATGAGACAGAGAGAAGACTTTGCCGTTTTAAAGCTTAAAACACAATGCATTTATGTAATAATAAAAAAGAAGTATAAAACAAGAAGAGAATACAACAAGTATTGAGTTGAAAAATGTATAATTGGTGGAGACTTGTGGATACTAATATCCCTGTGAGCCTCCCAGGCCCATGTTGCCAAGGGTTAAGACCATAAATTGTCATTTAATAATATTACATTGCATTTTATTGTATTATACCCTCTAAACTTATTTAACTTATAGAACGTTTTATTTTATTTTTGCAATTATTTGAGATCTGTCCGCGGACCCTAGTTTGAGAACCTCTGCCTCAAAGTGAACCACAACAGCAGCAGCACAACTTTCAGAAAAACAAGTGTTAAGCAGCAGGTTGTCTTTTCTGAATCAAAAATGATGCTACTCTCTCTTTCTTCTCTATTTCTCTCTCTCTCTGTCTATTCATTCTCTCTCTGTCTCTCTTTCTATTTCTTCTCTCTCTCTCTGTCTCTCTCGATTTCTTCTCTCTCTCTCTCTCTGTCTATTCATTCTCTCTCTGTCTCTCTTTCTATTCCTTCTATCTCTCTCTCTCTGTCTCTCTCGATTTCTCTCTCTCTCTCTCTCTCTCTCTCTCTGTCTATTCATTCTCTCTCTGTCTCTCTTTCTCTTCCTTCTCTCTCTCTCTCTCTCTCTCTCTCTGACACACACACACCCACAGCTAAAGCTTAAAAGTGGATCCGAAGAAACATCCCATGACCGCATGGAACGTTGACACCGACCTTTAACGAGGAGAATGAGGGCAGATGTTTTTCCGCGGCACGTGTAGGCAGACCATAACTGTTACGTCTTGAAACACACCTCTGGAGTATCTGTCTCGCTGGTAAATCCAGGTAATCCTCCACAGCTATTTTTAGCCTGAAGAAGGGAGGGGTGCCTGACGTCCATAAGAGTAACATAACAGCCTCAAGACTGATAAGCAAAAACATAATTTATGTAGTGGAGTGAATGAGAGGCAGTTCTAAACACACAGTTATTTACCTGTGCCTGTGTGTAGGCACCCATTCCTGTCCATAGATTCAGCTTTAAGCAAACAACCATTTTTAAAAGGCTTTATTGTACATTTTATTACCATTTGTTTTTTGTATGACTTGTGAAGCACCCAAGTAGTACATTTGAATAGTTAATGAATGTTCTATGAACCACTTATGATAAGCAAGTTGGTTCACCTATAATGGAGAAACGTGTTCTTCACTGGAAAGGATCAGCTGTGAGAAATGTGTAGACAGAGTCAACTAAATATAATAGGGAGTTGTCTTGGCTCTATTCAATCTATTTCTATCTGCGGTGATCAGAGTGTTTCACATCCCTGAGAATGCACTTCAGCATTGAGAAACGAGTCAACTTCTCGGAGGTTGTTCTGCTGCTGTTGTTACGTCGAGGTTCCCCTGAAGACTACCATTATCTCTAGTAACATAATTATCAATATATCCTTGTCTCATCGCGCACTAGCGACTCCTGTGGCGGGCCGGGCGCAGTGCACGCTAACCAGGTCGCCAGGTGCACGGTGTTTCCTCTGACACATTGGTGCGGCTGGCTTCCGGGTTGGATGCGCGCTGTGTTAAGAAGCAGTGCGGCTTGGTTGGGTTGTGTTTCGGAGGACGCATGGCTTTCGACCTTCGTCTCTCCCGAGCCCGTACGGGAGTTGTAGCGATGAGACAAGATAGTAACTACTAACAATTGGATACCACGAAATTGGGGAGAAAAAGGTGGTAAAAATAAAAAATATATAATTATCAATGTTGGGGTTAATTCGGGAATTTCTAAATTTCATTCAATTAAAACAACGAATTGATCCCACCCCACAGTAAGCAGAATTTGAATTGAATTTGAATTCAAGGAAGTTGAATTTAATTACAAGCAATTCAAACCAATTCAACATAAAACATGAAAATCTCATTAATTTGGCAAATATTTTATCGAAAGGATATATGCCACTTATTAATGCAAAGAATACACATACCATTTCAAATATTAGTTTGTTTACAACTCAAATATATCAAACAGTATTTTTCTTTGTCATGAGATGTTAGATTGTTCCTGTCACGTTCCTGACCTTATTTCCTTTGTTTCGTCTTTGTTTAGTTGGTCAGGACGTGAGCTGGGTGGGTGCAGTCTATGTTTTGTGTTTCTATGTTGGGTTTGTTGTTTGGCCTAATATGGTTCTCAATCAGAGGCAGGTGTTTTGCATTGTCTCTGATTGGGAACCATATTAAGGTCGCCTGTTTGTTTGTGGGGGATTGTTCCTGTTTCAGTGTACCAGTGTTTAGTGTTCACGTTACAGGACTGTATCGTCTTCGGTCCTTTTTTGTCGGTTTGTTGTTTTGTTTGGTGTTTAAGTATTTCCATTAAATATGGATTATATTCACGCTGCATCTTGGTCCTCCTCTCTTTCACCCGAAGACAGTCGTTACAGTTCCCTTCCGTATAGCAGTGTTTGATCTAATGAATTCTGATATTTTTAAATATAGTGCATTCGGAAAGTATTCAGACCCCTTGACCTTTTTCACATTATTATGTTACAACCTTATGCTAAAATTGATTATATTGTTTTTTCCCCCTTATAAATCTACACACAACACCCCATAACGATGAAGCAAAAACAGGTTCAGAATTTCTTGCAAATGTATAAAAAATCCTAAACTTAAAAATCACATTTACATAAGTATTCAGACCCTTTACTCAGTACTTTGTTGAAGCACCTTTGACAATGATTACAGCTTTGAGTCTTCTTGGGTATAACGCTAAAAGCTTGACACACCTGTATTTGGGGAGTTTCTCCCATTCTTCTCTGCAGATCCTCTCAAGCTCTGTCAGATTTGATGGACGGCGTCGCTGCACAGCTATTTTCAGGTCTCTCCAGAGATGTTCAATCGGGTTCAAGTCCGGGCTCTGGCTGGACCACTCAAGGACATTCAGAGACTTGTGCCAAAGCCACTCCTGCATTGTCTTGGCTGTGTGTATAGGGCATCGTCCTGTTGGAAGGTGAACCTTTGCCCCAGTCTGAGGTCCTGAGCACTCTGGAGCAGGTTCCATCTCTGTTCTTTGCTCCGTTCATCTTTCCCTCAATCCTGACTAGTCTCCCAGTCCCTGCCGCTAAAAAAAACATCCCCACAGCATGATGCTGCCACCACCATACTTCACCATAGGGATGGGGCCAGGTTTCCTCCAGATGTGACGCTTGGCATTCTCTGGTCTGATGGTTTAACCAAACCAGAGAATCTTGTTTCTCATGGTCCGAAAGTCCTTTAGGTGCCACTGTGTTCTTGGGGACCTTCAACGCTACAGAAATGTTTTGGTACCCGTCTCCAGATATGTGCCTCTACACAATCCTGTTTCAGAGCTCTACGGACAATTACTTTGACCTAATGGCTTGGTTTTTTTCTCTGACATGCACTGTCAACTGTGGGACCTTATATAGACAGGTGGACTCCAATCAAGTTGTAGAAACATTAAGGATGATCAATTGAAACAGGATGCCCCTGAGCTCAATTTCGAGTCTCATCGCAAATGGTCTGTTTACTTATGTAAATAAGGTATTTCTGTTTTTCATTTGTAATAGATTTGCGAACATTTCTAAAAACCTGTTTTTTGCTTTGTCATAATCGGGTATTGGGTGAAGATTGATAAGGGAAAACATTAATTTAATCCATTTTAGAATAACGTATATATATGTAACGTATATATTTCAAAACATTAAAGGAATTATCAACTATAATAGACAACTGAACCCTCAACTTGGTCTTAGAATGTTGCCAGACCACTTTAATTATTTAAAACTGTTTTAGGAGAATGACTTTTAAAAATGACCTTATGCTACATGTCAAAATAAACATTACTATGGCAATAAGTCATTTGAATTTCATTGAATACATTTTTTTACTTCTCTTATATGTAAAGTCCCCTGTTTTGGGTTCTGGTACCGGTTCCGATAGAGATGTTCACTTTAAAATTGATATTTGGACACGATAGTTCGAAATTGATTGCATTGAGCGGTAGCCCTGATTCTCACAGACACAGGAGTATGTCTCTTCTGCCTATGTGAAGCAGGATGTGAAATCTGACACTACTTGAAGCTGGGATGTCCCTCCTGCCATTTCATTCGCTCTTCCGACTGTCCCATCAACTCCTGGCTGAAATATAGTCACAGCCACTAACAACATATATGCCTGGAATCCTTACACCATAGCGCAGCAGGCTAGAGTGGTTTCGTCGCTGTAGCTCATTCAGAGATCGATTTCTTGTCAGTAATCTAAAATAACTCATCGATCTTAAACAAAAAAAACACTTTCTATTTGTCATAGACGGAAGAGATTAATATGAAATGAAAGATGAGATCAGGCCGAGTGGCGCAACGGTGGAAGGCACTGCATCGCAGTGCTAGAGGCGTCGCTACAGACCCGGGTTCGGTCCAGGGCTGTATCACAACCGGACGTGATCGGGAGTCTCATAGGGCAGCGCACAATTGGTCCAGCATCGGGGGAGGGTTTGGCCGGGGGGGCATTACTTGGCTCATCGTGCTCTAGCAACTCCTTGTGGTGGGCTGGGTGCCTGCAGGCTGACCTCGGTCGTCAGTTGAATGGTGTTTCCTCCGACTCATTGGTGCGCATGGCTTCCGGGTTAGGCGGGCGGGTGTTAAGAAGTGCAGTTTGGCGGGTCATGTTTCGGAGGACGCATGACTCGACCTTCGCCACCCGAGCCCGTTGGGGAGTTGCAGCGATGAGACAAGATCGAAATTGGAGAGAAAAAGGGGGTATTTTACAGTTATAAAGAAGGTGAAATCTTATAGTTAGTTGTTTTATAAATTCAATATACTGAAAAGATATGACTCATTTCAAGCCTTATTCATACAGTTTTGTTGAATAGGAAATAAATAATATTTGTATCATATTTTTACTTTGTACTTGAGCTTTTGTCCTCAAAAGCGACTACACCTCAGCAATGTATAACAATTTTTACCAGAAAGGTGAAATTGTAACCTTTCTTGGAGCATGTAGCATTACTAGTTATTGTTTATGGCCCTCTCGTGATAAATAATTACTTTTGGGGATTTATGTAGATTACATTTTAATTCAAATTCAAATTACGTTCCCTGTGGGAACGTTCCCTGTGCCAATTCAAATTCAAGAACTGAAAAAAAAGAGCAATTTGCAACTCAATTCAGAATTGACTCAGACCCTGATAATTACAATATACATGTAATTATCATATATGCCATTAAGCAGATGCTTTTATCCAAAGTGACTTACAGTCATGCATGCATCATGTTTTTACGTATGGGTGGTCTGGGAATCAAACCCACTCTCTTGGCGTTGCAAGTGCCGTGCTTTACCAACTGAGCTAAAGATGACCATCTAGCTAACCATCATGGTAAACCAGAGAGCTATAAAGCAGGAAGAATGCTATTGATCCCTGGTCAGGCTGGTCGAATCTGTGATTCCTAGTAGCAGTCACCAGACACACTGAGGCCACACAAGACTTAATACGTCAAACTGATCATTAAATCCCAAGACAAACTGTGACCTCACAGCCTAGTGTGAGTGTACGGGGCATGTTAGCAGGACTTGCGTTACAGGGAGGTCAGACGACTTCTCTCAGATTAACGTGACGGCATGGTAAGGTTTTAGGTGCTGTTTTAGGCCTCTGTGCTGGTGTACCCTGGCAGCCTAGCGGTTAGAGTGTTGGTCCCATAACTAAAAGATTGCTAGTTTGAATCCCTAAACTGACGAGATGAAAAGTCTGTTGATCTGCCCTTGAGCAAGGCACTTAATCATAATTGCTCCAGGGTTGCTGCCAATAATGGCTGGTCCCTGGTTTTGACCCCACTATCTGAGGGTATATTTGGGGGAGTAGGATACGTTTTTTTTTTAAATACACTACACAATACACTACACACTTGTACATGTGTCAAAGTCATTCTGCTGAGTGTCTGTGGATTTTTGTTCCTCCCTTGTACTTGATTGATGAATTAAGGTCACTAATTAGCTGTATCGTCCTGACCTTCATCAGAGGAATGGACAGAATATCATCAGATCGCAGGCACCACACTCGGCTTGACAGACACAGCAACCTGGAGCAGGCAGCCGGTCAGAGATGAGAGGAATGTCGTTTCTTACAATATCAGTGTTCAAATGAAAGCCAGGTTTGATCATTTTTATCACAGAGAAGATCAACCTGAAAGACTTACGAATGGATTTTTGGTTGCGGGTTAGGCTAGTCTTTTATTGTTTTATGCATGGCTTTCTCCCAATCAAACTGTAAATGTAACAGAGTTCGATCTCAAAAAGTTGTTTTAATAGCCTAAAAACGTAAGGTAGCAATGGGACTAATAACTAGAGAGAACGAACCATATCAATAGCCTATAGAAACATTTAATGACAAGTTTAATCAAGTTTAGGCTTAATAATGACCCATGCGGGCCGGGAAAATCCCTCCACGCAAGGTTGAAAACCAAATGGCCAATAACCTATCCTCCTACTAGGCCTATCATAAAATCTTAAATTAAAGTTAAAGTTATTAACAGTAGCTTATTTCCCAAATATTCTATCCTAAGAAGGTGTTTTAAAAAAGGTCTGTAGCCTAAGCCTGAGCATAGACTATTCTCAATTGTGATTGAACATGAGAATAGACAACATCGCTTTTATGCATTTGATTTATCAAGCTGGAATTTTGTTTTGATGACACTTTGACGTTTTAAATCTTTCAAAGTCAGTGTGTTGTTGTGATTCTGGATGGCCAGAAAGCTAGCAACAATGACAAGAAACTGCCACATGAGGAATTGTAAGTGACTTGTTTAAGCTAGTTTCATCGTGTTCTTGATTTCATGTCTTTTGAGGTGTTTTGACTGATTTGATGTCAATGCTAATACGGCTAAAATTTGCCGTATAGCTAACAGTTACAATGTATTTGAGAGACAACAAGTGCAAATTGTGCAAATGTATTTATGTTTTCAATAAACATCGGCGATGAAACATAGTTTACAGGTTGTCAACAATTTAAGCCAACCCTGTCCAAACCATAGTTGCGCACACTAGAGGTCGACCGATTAATCGGAATGGCCGATTAATTTGGGTCATTTCAAGTTTTCATAACAATCGGAAATCTGTATTTTTTATTTTTTTACACCTTTATTTAACTAGGCAAGTCAGTTAAGAACACATTCTTATTTTCAATGACGGCCTAGAAACGGTGGGTTAACTGCCTTGTCAGCTCGGGGATTCAATCTTGCAACCTTACAGTTAACTAGTCCAACGCTCTAACCACCTGCTTTACATTGCACTCCACGAGGAGCCTGCCTGTTACGCAAATGCAGTAAGAAGCCAAGGTAAGTTGCTAGCTAGCATTAAACTTATCTTATAAAAAACAATCAATCAATCAATCATAATCACTAGTTAACTACACATGGTTGATGATATTACTAGTTTATCTAGCGTGTCCTGCATTGCATACAATCGATGCGGTGCGCATTCGCGAAAAAGGACTGCTCCAACATGTACCTAACCATAAACATCAATGCCTTTCTTAAAATCAATACATAAGTATATATTTCTAAACCTGCATATTTAGTTAACATTGCTTGCTAACATGAATTTATTTTAACTATGGAAATGGTGTCACTTCTCTTGCAACAGAGTCAGGGTGTATGCAGCAGTTTGGGCCGCCTGGCTCGTTGCGAACTGTGTGAAGACTATTTCTTCCTAACAAAGACAGACACCTTCGCCAAACGGGGGATGATTTAACAAAAGTGCATTTGCGGAAAAAAAGCCCAATCGTTGCACGACTGTACCTAACCATAAACATCAATGCCATTCTTAATATCAATATACAGAAGTACATATTTTTAAACCTGCAAATTTAGCTAAAAGAAATCCAGGTTAGCAGGCAATATTAACCAGGTGAAATTGTGCCACTTCTCTTGCGTTCATTGCACGCAGAGTCAGGGTATATGCAACAGTTTGGGCCGCCTGGCTCGTTGCGAACTAATTTGCCAGAATTTTACGTAATTATGACATAACATTGAAGGTTGTGCAATGTAACAGGAATATTTAGACTTATGGATGACACCCGTTAGATAAAATACGGAACGGGTTCGTATTTCACCGAAAGAATAAACGTTTTGTTTTCGAGATAATAGTTTCCGGATTCGACCATATTAATGACCTAAGGCTCGTATTTCTGTGTGTTATTATGTTATAATTAAGTCTATGATTTGATAGAGCAGTCTGACTGAGCGATGGTGGGCAGCAGCAAGCTCATAAGCATTCATTCAAACAGCACTCTCATGCGTTTTACCAGCAGCTCTACGCAATGCTTCAAGCATTGAGCTGTTTATGACTTCAAGCCTATCAACTCCCGAGATTAGGCTGGTGTAACCGATGTGAAATGGCTAGCTAGTTAGCGGGGTGTGCGCTAATAGCGTTTCAAACATCACTCGCTCTGAGACTTGGAGTAGTTGTTCCCCTTGCTCTGCATGTGTAACGCTGCTTCGAGGGTGGCTGTTGTCGATGTGTTCCTGGTTCGAGCCCAGGTAGGGGAGAGGAGAGGGACGGAAGCTATACCGTTACACTGGCAATACTAAAGTGCCTATAAGAACATCCAATAGTCAAAGTTATATGAAATACAAATGGTATAGAGAGAAATAGTCCTATAATTCCTATAATAACTACAACGTAAAACTTCTTACCTGGGAATATTGAAGACTCATGTTAAAAGGAACCACCAGCTTTCATATGTTCTCATGTTTTGAGCAAGGAACTTAAACGTTAGCTTTTTTACATGGCACATATTGTACTTTTACTTTCTTCTCCAACACTTTGTTTTTGCATTATTTAAACCAAATTGAACACGTTTCATTATTTATTTGAGGCTAAATTGATTTTATTGATGTATTATATTAAGTTAAAATAAGTGTTCATTCAGTATTGTTGTAATTGTCATCATTACAAATAAAATAAAATAAAAATCGGCCGATTAATCGGTATCGGCTTTTTTGGTCCTCCAATAATCGGTATCGGAGTTGAAAAATCATAATCGTTCGACCTTTGTTGCTGAACAACCAACCTGTCTATGGTGTTTGTATTGCAAACTAGTGTGAAGAAATGTGCCATATACAGTGCATTCAGAAATGATTCAGACACATAAGTTTCTCCACATTTTGTTACGTTACAGCCTTATTTTAAAATGGATTAAATTCATATTTTCCCTCATCAATCTACACACAATACCCCATAATGACAAAGTGAAAACATGTATTTAGAATGTTTGCAAATGTATTTCAAATAAAAAACAGAAATACCTTATTTACATAAGTATTCAGACCCTTTGCTATGAGATTTGAATTGACCTCAGGGGAATCCTGTTTCCATTGATCATCCTTGTCCGTAGACGGAATTGTCCCTGGAGCTCTGAGACAGGATTGTGTCGAGGCACAGATCTGGGGAAGGGTACCAAAACATTTCTGCAGCATTGAAGGTCGCCAAGAACACAGTGGCCTCTATCATTCTTAAATGGAAGAAGTTTGGAACCACCAAGACTCTTCCTAGAGCTGGCCATCCAGCCAAACTGAGCAATCGGGGGAGAACAGAGCAAAGAACATCGCGAACCTGCACAAGAGCGCTCAGAACCTTAGACTGGGGTGAAAGTTCACCTTCTAACAGGACAATGACCTTAAGCACACAGACAAGACAACGCAGGAGTGGCTTTGCGACAAGTCTCTAAATGTCCTTGAGTGGCCCAGCCAGAGCCCGGACTTGAAACCGATCGAACATCTCTGGAGAGACCAGAAAATAGCTGTGCAGCAACACTCCCCATCCAACCTGGCAGAGCTTGAGAGAATCTACAGAGAAGAATGGGAGAAACTCCCCAATATATAGGTGATTTGTTTAGAATTCAAGGCACACTTAACCAGCATGGCTCCCACAGCATTCTGCAGCAATACGCCATCCCATCTGGTTTGGGCTTAGTGGGACTATCATTTGTTTTTCAACAGAACAATGACCCAACACACCTCCAGGCTGTGTAAGGGCTATTTGACCAAGGAGAGTGATGGAGTGCTGCATCAGATGACCTGGCCTCCACAACACCCCGACCTCAAACCAATTGAGATGGTTTGGGATGAGTTGGACTGCAGAGTGAAGGAAAAGCAGCCAACAAGTGCTCAGCATACGTGGGAACTCCTTCAAGACTGTTGGAAAAGCATTCCAGGTGAAGCTGGTTGAGAGAATGCCAAGAGTGTGCAAAGCTGTCATCAAGGCAAAGGGTGGCTACTTTGAAGAATCTCAAATATAAAATATATTGTGATTTGTTGAACACTTTTTTGGTTACTACATGATTCCATATGTTATTTCATAGTTTTGGTGTCTTCACTATTATTCTACAATGTAGAAAATAGTAAAAATTAAGAAAACCCTTAAATTAGTAGGTGTGTCCCAACTTTTGACTGGTACTGTATATAAATGATTAAGTTATTTCGGGGGGTTTATACATTTGCAAAAATTTCTAAAGACCTGTTTTTGCTTTTATCATTATGGGGTATTGTGTGTAGATCGATGAAAAAAAACGATTTAATCCATTTTAGAATAAGGCTGTAACATAACAACATGTGGAAAAAGTCAAGGGATCAGAATATTTTCTGAATGCACGGTATTGGCTACATCCTTCTATGATTGAGCTGAGTTGAGCAGTGTGTCATGTTGTTGGATGATATGAAATATGCCGCCATCAGAGGCTATTTCTTGTATAGCTTGACATTTACATTTGGTATTTACATTTGGTGAAAATTGTTTGTCGATTTCGGCGAATAGCCTATGTCACTCTGGTTGTTGGAGTTATATGTTGTATGGTGAACTTGGGCTTTGTCAAGGTTTATTCGTGAGTAAATCTGGCTTTGATAAAGTAGACAATGCCTAACCAGCCACCGACCTCACCGTACTCACTGGGTGAGACCGGGGCACCATGTACAAGCAACAGGTGGGGGAAATATCAGCCGTCCTTCATAATTATACACAATTTGGTTCTTGTCTTTTATCACTGCTCCGTGATCCCCAAATAACTCTATCTATCCATGATGCTGCACTGCAGGACATTGTGGCACACAGTGAATTAATGAAGTGGGCCATTCTTGGCATTAAACCTCGTAATTTTACTGACTTGAAAAATTAAACAGGGTTTAATTACAAAAACGAGTTGGTTAAAAAATAGGCCTACATAATGTTATATATATATATATCACGTAAGAACTGATAATTATTGCTTACCTTCCAACCTGCTGAGCTATTACTGTCTCCTTTATCCTTAAAATATGGCACGCTCTTCACCATCCAGTCATAGATCTGAGACAAGGTGAGTCGCTTCTCGGGTGAGCTCTCTATCGCCTTGGTGATGAGGTCCGCGTAGGACATATTGCCCCAGGCGTTCCGACGCGACGAGCTGCTTTTCCTCTGCACGGCTGCGGCGGCGGCCACCGAATTCGACCCGACGGGGGATGAGACCGGGGGCACCTGTTGCTGGTGCGGCAGCTGAGGACACGGGTGCTGCTGCTGATGCTGTACCTGCTGTGGATGTTGTTGCTCCTGCTGCGGGTGGATGCAGTTCCCCTGGCACTGAAAATCATTGCACAAAACGAGCGGTTTCTGATCCTCCGGGTAGTCCTCTGACTCTTCTAAAAAACTGAGGTTACTGATGTATTCGACAGGCTCCTGCTTGACTGAAGGCGCCGGTGAAGATGTGTTTGAGCAAGCCGGTTCGATGAACTCTGGTCGAGGCAGAGGCCAGGTGCATGACCGGGGCCTCGAGAGCGGCTCGAAATCCGGGTCTATATCAACCAACTGTTGCGGCAGCGGTAAATCTGCCATCTCTAAAGTAAACGGACAAATAGCTCAACTGTCACATAAAGACACTCAATGAATCGTCCCGTCCAGGCACCAAATGTAAAAGTGTAAAAAGCGTCGTCACTTCTTCATGAACTCTGATTGAAGGCACTAGTTGATAACCGGTTGTTTGCGATGATGGAATAAAAAATACAACTCACTCTGGGTGTCCTTTATCTAAAACAGCGCGGTTACAGGCAAATTGTATCTGTGTTCTGTTCGTCTATCGCGCCTGGCTGTCGTTGTCTATTGTCAATCACAGATCTATTACGTTCGTAAGTCCTACGAAGTCAACTGGTAACACCCACTAAAGACCTTGAGTGACAGTCAGCGGCCACCAATGGTATGTGTATAAGGTAAACAGGACTTGGTTTTGACATAATACCTGTTTCTGTTCTTATTCTAACGTGAACAATATTTCCCACCCTGAAAACGGGGGCCAGGGCAATTAAAACGTTTAAACATGGAAAATGTTGAAGGAAGTGCAAGCGGGTTTGAACAATGTGTTTTCGAGTTATGTCTGTCAAAACATTGTTTGCCTAATTCTTAGGGGAAAGTTGTCTGGCGTGTCAATGTTAATAAGTATAGGCCTAAGATACTTTATATAATGTTGGACAAGCCTTGGATTTATAAAAGTATGAATAAAGTCTATATACTATTAACTGTTATATTTTCTTTATTATATATAGCTTATAAATGTAATAAACATTTTATAGAATGGTATATGTACTAAACAGTTATAACACATAGCATGGCTGGTTCTATCCTTTTGGGGGCCCTAAGTGAGATTTGGTTTGGGTGGAGAGAAATACTGGCAAATTTACAACACATATTCTGCAATTCTACACATTTTGCAATGGGGTGGAGAGACGTTTTTGCCGTTTTAAAGCTAATTTCCTGAAATTCTACATATTTTGCTATGACTTATGGCAGGGGTTCTCAATGTTTTTGGGGCCGGGGACCCCTTTTGTGATAGCAAATTCATCAGGGATCCCCTAACTCGAGTGCGATAGGAATAGCATACAAGGAGTTTTACTATGACTTTGGCAGTGCATGGCCGGACGAACCAGGTCTTAAGACCAGGGAAGGAAGATTTTAAAAGCCCACCTCTTGGCTTAAGATATTTTTCTTTACAGTTTTCAAGCTAATTTCCTGAAATTCTACAAGCCTCTGTTTTAGTAAAAAGCTGAGGGATGGGCCTGGAGAAATATAAACACTCTCAAATTCATAGACAGAACTATGGATGCAAGGACTGACCATCAAACGATATCGAACTTATATTTTTAACAATGTTTTGAGCCTATACAGTGTTTGTTTACATTCAAAAGCTTACCATTTGGGTTCTGATGGGGTACAACAGTTGAACTATGCTCATGAGGCAACTCAGGATTTTAGCTTTACATTACAGTGCATTAATGTTGCCCAGGGTTAAGAACATAAACTGAAGATATAAAATATAATGCAATGTAGTAATATTTAACACCCTCTAAAGGATGAACCAGACTTCATCCCAAGGATGAACCAGACTTGTGGAGGTCTACAATTTATTTTCTGAGGTTGTCACGCCCTGGCCTTAGTTATCTTTGTTCTCTTTATTATTTTGGTTAGGTCAGGGTGTGACAAGGGTGGTTTGTGTGTTTTTGTCTCGTCTAGGGTGTTTGTACTGTCTAGGGTTTTTTTGTAGAGTTGTGGGGTTGTGTTCATTATTGGTGTTTATGTAAGTCTATGGTTGCCTAGATTGGTTCTCAATTAGAGGCAGGTGTTTATCATTGTCTCTGATTGGGAACCATATTTAGGCAGCCATGTTCTTTGGGTATTTTGTGGGTGATTGTTTCCTGTGTCAGTGTTTGTGCCACATGGGACTGTTACGGTTTGTTCACGTTTATTGTTTTGTATTGGTGTTCATAGTTCAGTTTTCTATATTAAAACATGGATACCTACCACGCTGCGTATTGGTCCGATCCTTGTTACACCTCTTCAGAGGAAGAAGAGGAAGACAGCCGTGACAGAGGTCTTGGCTGATTTTTTTTGATTTTCCCATGATGTCAAGCAAAGAGGCACTAAGTTTGCAGATAGGCCTTGAAATACATCCACAGGTACACCTCCAATTGACTCAAATTATGTCAATTAGCCTATCAGAAGCTTCTAAAGCCATGACATTTTCTGGAATTTTCCAAGCTGTTTAAAGGCACAGTCAACTTAGTGTATGTAAACTTCTGACCCACTGGAATTGTGATACAGTGAATTATAAGTGAAATCATCTGTCTGTAAACAATTGTTGGAAAAATTACTTGTGTCATGCACAAAGTAGATGTCCTAACCGACTTGCCAAAACTATAGTTTGTTAACAAGAAATTTGTGGAGTGGTTGAAAAACGAGTTTTAATGACTCCATCCTAACTGTATGTAAACTTCCGACTTCAACTGTATACAGGGCCTATAAAATGGAGGGACAGTTTGCGGGACTTTACCCGGATTGGCAGATCCCAAGTGGACAGCCATACCCTCTGCCTGAGACGATAACGGAGAGCCGGGGTCCGGTGGTGGTGCGCCTATTGTCGATGCCTGGAGGCGGTCTTGAGCAGAGCCAACCAGGCTCTCTTCCAGGTACGGTATCAGCGGCGGACGCACATCTGGGTCGAGGGTATGCTGACCTCTTCCTCTTGCTCTGGGAAGAGCGGGGGCTGATATCCCAGGGAGCACTCAAAAGGCGAGAGACCAGCGGCTGAGTCTGGGAGGTTGTTGCGTGTGTACTCTACCCACACAAGCTGCTGGCTCCAGGTGGTGGGATTGGCAGAGACCAGGTTGCGTAGAGTTGTCTCCAGGTCCAGATTGGCTCGCTCCTACTGGTCGTTAGACTGGGGGTGGAACTCGGAGGACAGACTGAGCGTGCAGAACGCCTTCCAGACTTGGGACGAGAACTGAGGACCCCAGTCAGAGACCATGTCCACCAGAAGTCTATGGATCCCGAAGATGTGCTGCAACATGAGCTGGGCCGTCTCCTTGGCTGAGGGTAGCTTGGGGAGAGGAATGAAATGGGCAGCTTTGGAAAACCGGTCCACCATACGTGTTGCCATCAGATGGGGGGAGACCAGTGACAAAGTCCAGGGATATATGTGACCAGGGATGGTGAAGGACGGGAAGTGGTTGACGGAGGCCAGCCGGAGCTTGCCGAGGAGTTTTATTCTGGGCACACACGGTGCAGGCGGCGACGAACGCAGAGACGTCAGGAACCAAGGTGGGCCACCAAAAATGTTGTTGTACAAAGGCCAGCGTCCGACGGGAGCCAGGATGGCAGGCCAGTCGAGAGGAATGTGCCCATTCCAGAACCAAGGAACGGCCGAGACCGGGACAAACATCCGGTTAGCCGGGCCCCCCACCATCGGACCCCGAACTCTGCGCCTCACGGAACCAGTTCTCTATACACCAGATGAGTGCAGCCGCAAGACAAGAGGTAGCGAGGATGGTCTCGTGGTCCGATGGTGTAGCAGTGCGGCTATATAGACGTGACGGCGCATCCGGCTTCACATTCTTTTACCCCAGGCGATACGAAATGGTGAAGTTGAATCGGGTGAACAGCGGGGCCCATCAAGCTTGCCTGAAGTTGAGATTCTTGGCGATGCGGAGATATTCCAGGTTCTTGTAATCTGTCCATACTATGAATAGGTGTTCCGCCCCCTCTAACCAGTGCCTCCACTCCTCCAATGCCATCTTCACCGCAAGTAGTTCCTTTTCGTAATTTATTTCTGTAGGGTTGAGATGATGGAAGAGGAAAGTGCAGAGATGCAGCTTTTGGTCTTGCGCTGAACGCTGTGATAGGACAGCCACTACTTCGACGTCCGAGGGGTCGACCTCTACCACTAACCTTGACCGATCCGGATGGATTAGGATGGGGGAGGTAGTGAATTGGTGCCTGGTCTGTAGCTGGAGACTACATAAACGGGACCTTGGAAGAGGTAAGCACTGACAGGGGGGAATCCCGGGGGCTGTAGCCACGGATTAACCGGGGCTCATGTCAGCTATCCTCGAGCGATCCGAGGGAAATGAAGAGGGCTGGAGCTCAAAGATGAGGGAACACTGGGAGAGAAACGCCCGGCAGGATCCGGGATCTCCAGCGTAGCGCTCCGGTGGAGGTAAGAGGGGTTCTTGGGAAGCCGGGGTAGATTGAAGAGAAATGCCGCTGGTAGTGGGGTAATTGACAGTCAAATCAAAATCAAATCGAATTTTATTAGTCATCATGCGCCGAATACAACAGGTGTAGACCTTACAGTGAAATGCTTACTTACGAGCCCCTAACCAACAATGCAGTTTTTTAAAAATCTGGATAAGAATAAGAGATAAAAGTAACAAGTAATTAAAGAGCAGCACTAAAATAACAATAGCGAAACTATATACAGGGGGGTACCGATACAGAGTCAATGTGCGGGGGCACCGGTTAGTTGAGGTAGTATGTACATGTAGGTAGAGTTATTAAAGTGACTATGCACACATAGGGGTAGAAGCTGTTAAGGAGCATGTAGGTCCTAGACTTGACGCTCCGGTACCACTTGCCGTGCGGTAGCAGTGAGAAAAGTCTATGACTTGGGTGACTGGAGTCTTTGACACCGCCTAGTCCTGCATGTCACAAAGCTTGGCCCAGTGACGTACTGGACTGTACGCACTACGCTCTGTAGCGCCTTACGGTCAGATGCCGAGCAGTTTCCATACAAGGCGGTGATGCAACCGGTCAAGATGCTCTCGATGGTGCAGCTGGAGAACTTTTTGAGGATCTGGGGACCCATGTCAGATCTTTTCAATCTCCTGAGTGAGAAAAGGTGCTGTCGTGCCCACTTCACAACTGTCTTGGTGTGACCATGACAGTTTGTTGGTGATGTGGACACCAAGAAACTTGAAACTTTCGACCCGCTCCACTTCAGTCCCGTCGATGTTAATGGGGGTCTGTTCGGCCCTCCTTTTTCTATAGTCTACGATCAGCTCCTTTGTCTTGCTCACATTGAGAGAGAGGTTGTTGTGACCTCTGACCTCCTCCCTATAGGCTGTCTTGTCGTTTTCGGTGATCAGGCCTTTCACTGTTGTGTTGTCAGCAAATGTAATAATGATGTTGGAGTCATGTTTGGCCACGCAGTCGTGGGTGAACAGAGGGTACAGGGGGGGACTAAGCACGGACCCCTAAGGAGCCCCCGTGTTGAGGATCAGCGTGGCAGATGTGTTGTTGCCTACTCTTACCACCTGGGGGCGGACAATCAGGAAATCCAGGATCCAGTTGCAGAGAGAGGTGTATAGTTCCAGGGTCCTTAGCTTAGTGATGAGCTTTGTGGGCACTATGGTGTTGAACGCTGAGCTGTAGTCAATGAACAGCATTCTCACATAGGTGTTCCTTTTGTCCAGGTGGGAAAGGGCAGTATGGAGTGTGATTGAGATTGCGTCATCTGTGGATCTGTTGGGGGGGTATGTGAATTGGAGTGGGTCTAGGGTTTCTGGCATGATGGTGTGATCAACCTTTAAAAGCATTTAATGACTACCGACGTGAGTGCTACGGGGCGGTAATCATTTAGGCCTGGTTACCTTCTCTTTCTTGGGCACAGGGACTATGGTGGTCTGTTTGAAACATGTTGGTATTACAGACTTGGCCAGGGAGAGGTTGAAAATGTCAGTAAAGACACTTGGTCCACGCATACCTCACATCGGCTAGGGAGAGCGTGATCACACAGTCATCCAGAACAGCTGATGCTCTCATGCATTTTTCAGTGTTGCTGGCCTCGAAGCGAGCATGAAAGGCATTTAGCTCATCTGGTAGGCTCGCGTCACTGGGCAGCTCTCGGCTGGGTTTCCCTGTGTATTCCATAATTGTTTTCAACCCCTGTCGCATCCGACAAGCATCAGAGCCGGTGTAGTAGGATTCAATCTTAGTCCTGTACTGACGCTTTGCCTGTTTGATTGTTTGTCTGAAGACATAGCGTGATTTCTTATAAGCGTCCGGATTAGTGTCCCGCTCTTTGAAAGTGGCAGCTTTAGCCTTTAGCCTGGTGCGGATGTTGCCTGTAATCCATGGCATCTGGTTGGGAAATGTACATACGGTCACTGAGGGGACGACGTTGTCGATGCACTTATTGATGAAGCCGGTGACTGAGGTGGTATACTCCTTAATGCCACTGGATGAATCCCGAAACATATTCCAGTCTGTGCTAGCAAAACAGTCCTGTAGCGTAGCATCTGTGTCATCTGACCACTTCTGTATTGAGCGAGTCACTGGTACTTTCGTTTTTGCTTGTAGACAGGAATCAGGAGGATAGAATTATGGTCAGATTTGCCAAATGGAGGGCGAGGGAGAGCTTTGTATAAGTCTTTGTGTGTGGAGTAAAGGTGGTCTAGAGTTTTTTTCCTCTGGTTGCACATGTGACATGCTGGTAGATATTAGGTAAAACGGATTTAAGTTTACCTTTATTAATGTCCCTGGCCACTAGGAACGCCACTTCTGGTTGAGCATTTTCTTGTTCGCTTATGGCCTTATACAGCTCGTTGAGTGCGGGCTTAGTGCCAGCATCGGTTTGTGGTGGTAAATAGACATCTACGAATAATATAGATGAGAACTTTCTTGGTAGATAGTGTGGTCTACAGCTTATCATGAGGTATTTTACCTCAGGCGAGCAATACCTTGATACTTCTTTAATAGTAGACATTGCGCACCAGCAGTTATTGACAGATAGACACACACCCTCGCCCCTCGTCTTACCAGATGTAGCTGCTCTGTCCTGCCGAAACACTGAGAAGCCAGCCAGCTCTATATTATCCGTGTTTCATTCAGCCAAGTCTCTGTGAAAACTTAAGATATTACAGTTTTTAATGTCCCGTTGGTAGGATATTCTTAATCGTAGATGGTCCAGTTTGTTTTCCAATGATTGCACGTTAGCCAATAATACCGAGGGTAGTAGTGGTTTACCGACTCATCTGCAAATTCTTACAAGGCACCCCGCCCTCCTCCCTCTTATTCTCGCTCTTTTCTTCTCGCTGATGACAGGGATTTGGGCCTTGTCTTGACAAAGCTGTATATTCTTCGCGTTGGATTCATTAATGAAAAATCTTTGTCCAGTTCGAAGTGAGTAATCGCTGTTCCGATGTCCAGAAGCTCTTTTCGGTCATAAGAGATGGTAGCAGCAACATTATGTACAAATTGAGTAACGAACAATGCGAAGAAAAAACTAACAAAATAGCACAGTTGGTTAGGAGCCCGTACAACGGCAGCCATCTCCTCCGGCGCCAGTTACCTACATAAGCACAATTGTGATAAACCAGTGGCGTGCCGTGGGCCTGGGGCCTGGGCCTTCAGTGAGGTATTACACAGTCCCACCCGAATTAATCCACCTCATTATGATGCCATGGCTCTAGACACTATACATTTAGACAGAAACGCAGTATAACCAGGCGCTGCGTCACCTTGAAATTGACAAATTGACATTTGACAAAAACATGACACAATCAATGAGTCTTTTCAATATTTCCCTTCACCTTTTCATTGTGCAGCTCCGTTGCCCTGCGCGCGTGTTCTTTGAGCTGTAGATCCACTCCGGTGTCCCCAAAAGTTTTCAAAAGCACCATTGCTTGTTAGTGCCCAGCCGTACTTTAGTGTCTCGTTGCTGCCTTGGTTAGACAACTCAAGTTTGCAAAGCCAGTGTGGCTCCAAACACCAAATCGATCACTTGCAAATAATAGGCATTCCCAGCAGTACAGTTTGCAGTGCTTCTCGGAGCCAAGGAGTCATTGACAGCGCTCACCCCATTGACAGCGCTCGTAGTTGAAACTTTGAAAGTGGCGAGCGAACGAAGCCCTTTCCCGCCTGTGACAGGCTTTGTGGCGTCGGGCAACCTCTCCTTACAATGTCTAACTTTTCTTGAAAAGTTCGTCTTGAGAATGGCGTTATAATTATATCCTCGACCAAATCGATATCTTCTCCTCCTTCCGCCATTGTGGGTTGAAAAAACAGCTTAGTAGTACGCTAATTAATTCGTTTATCAAATTCAGTTTCCTAGATCTCCATAGGACCTGCCTCTCAATATTGGTAATCCAATCAAAAGACGTGCATGCACTACGCCTGCTAGCTGGCTCCTGTGTAACACTGGAGCCAGCCAGCAGGCGTGCAATAGCCAACTCTAAAGCTGATTGGTTGACACTAAATTTTCATTTCCATTCACTATAAGCGACAAGCGCCCGCACTGTTGATTCTGAAGGCCTGAGGGCAGATTTTAGACCCCTGGCAACACATGATGGCTGAATATGATTGGATAAAAGATCTAACATAAAGACAAGCCCTCCAAATCTCAACCTGGGGCTGGAAGCAGTGCAACCAAGAGGAAAGCTATGAAATGAAGAGTATAACTCTTACTCTGGGGAATAATTTAATACATATTTGTGGGAAAATATATTTAAAAAAAAATTATATTCTGATGATGTTTAGGCCAGCAGAGAAGGCCTTGCAGGCCCTGACGGCCCACCACTGTGATAAACACTGTAAAGGTTATGAAATCAGTACCTCGATTGTCTGCGGTTATAAAGGAATTCACACATATACATTATCCTCCATACATAAATATGGTTTGCTACAGTAGAAACTATATAACACAATAGACAGAAACTATTATGATATAGTAATGAGATAACATACTTTGATGGGAATGCACATGTGTCCAAAGTTTTTTAATAAGGTAAACAGCAATGAAGGCAATGTGGGCGTCAGCTGGAAAATGCGCCAGGGGGAAAAAGTTAATGCAGGTTCAAACTGGGGGTGTGTCTGCACACTTGACCTGGGGAAACACAGGGGGACTGCTTGGGCTCGAAGAGAGAAGTTTGCCCGGCTCATCTAGCTAATCCTCGCCTGACATTAGCATAGCATGCCTCAAAAGTAAATTGGCTGCCCCGGTAAAATGGGCTACTTTTATGTGCATTAATGAGGAGGCAGAAATCCTCATTTCATACTGTTGTTTGAAAATAAAACTGTTGTTTGAAAACAACTTTAAACATAGCCTATAGATAATTAGCAGGCAGCATGCCTTGGTTTGAGGGCAGTGCAAGATAACTGTACTGTTGCGTAACAATCACATTTTGAAACAAGTGCATTCTGACATCAAGCACATAAAAAAACTCATGCTCCCAGACCATAAGAGATATTTCAAACTCGTGCGTGAAAAGGTTAAAATAATGAAGGGCAATTTCAATATGCAGTGAACAAATGGAAGATAATAAACAGTAATGACATTTACTATAACGGGTGGCCAAAAATACCTGAAAGCCACAACCCCAGTAGGCCACGCCTCCTGAAAATAACCTATGGATTACGTTGTAAAAATACCCATCTGCAGGGTCAAACCTGCATAAAAGTGAATAAATATCATACTGATGGTTAAATTAACCAAGGGGGGGGGGGGGCTTGGGATATGCATAGGCACTTAGGAACTCATACTTTTGTGTCTTATTAAAGCTATAAAAGTGTCAGTGTTCTACCTCAACATGTGTTGACATTACAACAGAACAGATTCACCGGAATGACATTTACTATCACGGGTGGTCCTCCCAAAAAACTACCTGAAAGCCACGCCCCTAATAAGCCACGCCTCCAGTCTTCTGATCTGAGCAGGGCATGGTAATGAGATGGTTGTAAGCCAACTGGCTGGGTCAAAATAACCCAACTTGTGTTCTGTCCAATATTTAACCAAATTAGGTTGTTTTTAACCCAGCATTTTTTTTAGAGCGTAGTAGTCTGGAGACACGGTTTCTTCAGTAAGACAGCAAGAGGAAGTACAGGAGAGTGAAAAAAAGGGAATACAGTTAGCCTGTTTCCAGATCTGTTTGTGCTCTTGCAAACTCCATTGCTCAAAACAATTGTTTTGGCATGACAATGAGTGACAAGGAGTTGGCATGATAACGCAAATAGACTGGCACTCAGGCTTGAATACAGGGGACTGACTCAGAGAATTCAGTAAGCATAAAATCTTTCATAAGGCCTAACATTACCACTGCCAAAGAGCAATTACCTGAGCACACTGTCTGACCACATTATCCTGTCTAGACTCTAGGTCCCAAATGGCACCCTATTCCCCACTACTTTTGATCAGATTATGGCTCTGGCCAAAAGTAGTGCACTATGTAGGGAATAAGTTGCCATTTGGGACTCAGCCTGCCATACAAGTGGTACCTGTCTGTCCTTGTGACTTCTACTGCCCTCACACAGGCAATTACACCATTGGCTAAAATAGTTAACCTGTGTCAGACATCTGAACCTGTATTTGCCTCTGGTCCTTAAACTTGCACACATACACCAATGTACAAAACATTAGGAACACCCTTTTTGCCCTCAGGGCATGGATTCTACAAGGTGTCGAAAGTGTTCCACAGGGATGCTGGCCCTTGTTGACTCCAATGCTTCCCACAGTTGTGTCAAGTTGGCTGGATGTCCTTTGGGTGGTAGACCAATCTTGGTAAACATTGGAAACTGTTGAGCGTGAAAAACCCAGCAGCGTTTCAGTTCTTGACACACTCAAACTGGTGCGCCTGGCTATGTCATGGAAAGAGCATGTGTTCCTAATATTTTGTACACTCAGTGTAGTATTTGGTCCAATCCCAAATGGACCCCTAGAGTCTACACCCTATGCACTTGTAGAGATATGAGAGGAGGTGATTGGTATAAACAATATAGTGAATCTTCAACCTAGCCTATCAGAAGACAAGATGGAGCTATTACCATATTGGAGGTATTACCATGCTATAAACTCTCTCCTGGCCCCTTACACTAAGTCTGAATTTGTCCTGCTAGGTGACCTAAACTGGGACATGCTTAAACCACCTGACCAAGTCCTAAAGCAATGGGACTCCCTAAATTTTTCTCAGATTATTACCAATCCCAAAAGGTATGACTCCAAACACACAGAAAAGGCTACTCTCCTCGATGTTATCCTCACAAATAATCCTGATAGGTATCAGTCTGGTGTTTTCTGTAAAGACCTTAGTGATCACTGTTTTACCGTCTGTGTTCGTAATGGCTGCTCAGTGAAGACCTGTCCTGATTTGTCATAGACTCTTGCTAAAAAACTTAAATGAGCAAGCCTTCCTTCATGAACTGGCCTCTGTAAAATGGTATAGAATCAGCTTGACCCCCTCTGTTGAAGACGCTTGGACCTACTTTTTAAGGAGCAGTTCTCTCTCTGTGGGTCTAACCCCAAACAGTTCTGGAAAATGGTTAAAGACCTGGAGAATAAACCCTCCTCCTCACAGCTGCCCTTGTCCCTTAAAGTTGATGATGTGATTGTTACTGACAAGAAGCACATGGCTGAGCTCTTTAATCACCACTTCATTAAGCCAGGATTCCTATTTGACTCAGCCATGCCTCCTTGCCCGTCCAACATTTCCTCATCTCCCACCCATTCTAACTATCCCCGATGCTTCTCCCTCTTTTTCCCCTGCCCCGCTACAAAGTTTCTCCCTGTAGGCAGTCACTGAGTCCGAGATGCTAAAGGAGCTCCTGAAACTTGACCCCAAAAAACCATCTGGGTCAGATGGTTTAGACCCTTTCTTCTTTAAGGTTGCTGCCCCTATCATCGCCAAGCATATCTCCAAACGTTTTAACCCGTCTCTCCTTTCTGGGGAGGTTCCCATTGCTTGGAAGACAGTCACGGTTCATCCTTTATTTAAAGGGGGAGATCAAGCTGATCCTAACTGTTATAGGCCTATTTCTATTTTGCCCTGTTTATCAAAAGTGTTGGAAAAACTTGTCAACCCTAACCCTAACCCTAACCCATAATCAACTGACTGGCTTTCGTGATGTCTATAGTATTCTCTCTGGTATGCAATCTGGTTTCCGCTCAGGTTATGGATGTGTCACTGCAACCTTAAAGGTCCTCAATGATGTCACCATTGCCCTTGATTCTAAGCAATGTTGTGCTGCTATTTTTATTGACTTGGCCAAGGCTTTTAATACGGTAGACCATTCAATTATTGTGGCCCGGCTAAGGAGTATTGGTGTCTCTGAGGGGTCTTTGGCTTGGTTTGCTAACTACCTCTTTCAAAGAGTGCAGTGTATAAGTCAGAAAATCTGCTGTCTCAGCTACTGCCTGTCACCAAGGGAGTACCCCAAGGCTCAATCCTAGGCCCCATGCTCTTCTCAATTTACATCAACAACATAGCTCAGGCAGTAGGAAGCTCTCTCACCCATTTATATGCAGATGATACAGTCTTATACTCAGCTGGCCCCTCCCCTGATTTTGTGTTAAATGCTCTACTACAAAGCTTTCTTAGTGTCCCACAAGCTTTCTCTGCCCTCAACCTTGTTCTGAACACCTCCAAAACAAAGATTATGTGGTTTGGTACAGAAGAATTCCCCTCTCCCCCCAGCTGCCAAACTAACCCTGATTCAGATGACCATTCTACCCATGCTAGATTACGGAGACATACTTTATAGATCGGCAGGTAAGGGTGCTCTCGAGCGGCTAGATGTTCTTTACCATTCGGCCATCGGATTTGCCACCAATGCCCCTTATAGGACACATCACTGCACTCTATACTCCTCTGTAAACTGGTCATCTCTGTGTACCCGTCGCAAGACCCACTGGTTGATGATTATTTATAAAACTCTCTTAGGCCTCACTCCCCCCTATCTGAGATATCTACTGCAGCCCTCATTCTCCACATACAACACCCGTTCTACCAGTCACATTCTGTTAAAGGTCCCCAAAGCACACATATCCCTGGGTCGCTCGTCTTTTCAGTTCGCTGCAGCTAGCAACTGGAACGAGCTGCAACGAACACTCAAACTGGACAGTTTTATCTCAATCTCTTCATTCAAAGACTCAATCATGGACGCTCTTACTGACAGTTGTGGCTGCTTTGCATGATGTATTGTTGTCTCTACCTTCTTGCCCTTTGTGCTGTTGTCTGTGCCCAATAATATTTGTATCATGTTTTGTGCTGCTACCATGTTGTGTTGCTACCATGTTGTGTTGTCATGTGTTGCTGCCTTGCTATGTTGTTGTCTTAGGTCTCTCTTTATGTAGTGTTGTGTTGTGTGTTGTGTCGCTCTTGTTGTGATGTGTGTTTTGTCCTATATTTATATGTATTTTTACATTTTAATCCCAGCCCCCGTCCCCGCAGCAGGCCTTTTGCCTTTTGGTAGGCCGTCATTGTAAATAAGAATTTGTTCTTAACTGACGTGCCTAGTTAAATAAAGGTTAAATAAAAATATTGAATGCACCTGTCAAATCCTCTCAGATTTGTGCATAGGGTGTAGGGCAGGCCTGGGCAATACGGCCTGCGGATAATGGCCCGCGGAATCATGCTCAGATGACATAAAGAATTTGTGATAGTAAAGTTTTGAAAAATGTATTTGTTATTCAAATTAAAAGCCCACTGAATACTCGCCTTTGTGTAATGATTTAACTCCCAGCGGTTGTGGGACATTTATTTTGAAGGCACGTATAAATAACAACTGTACGAGGACAGACACTTCTAGACGAAGCACGCAGAGAAATATAGGAATATGTCTTCTGAGCAGAGGGCAAGTGCATCGAAAGAGTTGCTTTCTCAGTTGCAAAAGCAGCAGGGACTTTTCACAAAACTGCATTCAGCAAACGACGGAATTGCGAGAGCTAGCTATGTACTGTCCCACAAAATTGCTAAACATAGCAAGCCATTCGCTGAGGGCGAATTCGTTCAAGAATGTTTAATTGACTCTGCAGCAATACCTTGCCCCTGACAAGTAAAAGCTGTTTGAAAATGTTTCCCTGTCAAGACGAACAGTGACATGTTGAGGACGTCGCAGAGAATATGGAACAACAGTTGAAAGACAAGGTGAAGGATTTCACCTATTTCTCCTTGGCCCTAGATGAGAGCAGTGATGCACCTGACAGGGCACAGTTGTTGATATTCTTACGAGGTATTACCCCAGACTTTGAAATTACAGAGGAGCTTGCTTCAGTGCAGTCAATGAAGAGCACAACCGCAGGGAAAGATTTATTGGAGGAGATTAATACGTGTGTTGCAAAAGTTATCGAGTGTGACCAATGATGGGTGCTCAAACTTGACAGGAAAAAACGTTGTCCTTTTGAGCTGAGCTGAAACCAGATCAGAATTTTTTTTTCCTGCATTGCATTATTCATCAAGGGGTGCTCTGTAAATGTGTTCTGAAAATGAGCCATGTTGTGGATACAGTCACTAAAGTGGTAAACTTCATAAGAGCAAAATCTTGAAACCACAGGCAGTTTGTCTCACTGTTGAAAGAGACAGAGTCGGGTCATGCAGATCTCCCCTACCACACAAACGTGAGATGGCGGAGTTTGGCGAAGGTGGGTGCGGGACCTGGGGTGCGGGACCTGAATTTGGAGATTGCTGAGTTTTTGCAAATAAAAGGGAAATATGTGGATTTCCCTCAACTGCAAGATAAAGCAAGGTTGGCTGATTTTGCCTTCACCGTGGACTTCATGTCCCTCCTGAATGAACTGAATTCCAAACTACAAGGGACAGGCCTTTTTGCTTATCAGATGTACAGCCTTGTCAAAGCCAAGGGGAAATTACTCCTCCTGACCTGCCAAGTAGAAGCCAACAATCTCACCAACCTTCCGACACTACTAGTCTGTTCCCTATCAGATGACCAGCGGGAGAAGTATACATCGCTGCTGCGTGCTTTGAACGGTGAGTTTTCTCGTTGTTTTGAGGATTTCAAAGTGTTGGAAAATGACATGCTGTTGGTTTCCTCTCCTTTCACCTTCAATGTGGATAATGCTACCACTGACCTACAACTTGAGCTTATCGATCTTCAATCTAATGCTGTGATTGGAGAACTATTCAAAACAATGACACTGAGAGGTTCTATGCATCTCTCGATGAACAAAACTTTCCAAAGATTAGGAGTCATGCTCAGAAGTTGTTTGTACTGTTTGGGTCAACCTATGTATGTGAACAGACATTTTAAGTGATGAAATATAACAAGTCAAGGCACAGATAATTTCTTACTGACTCTCAACTCTCAGCAATCCTGCGCATAGCGACATCAGAAACTATACCTGACTTCATTGCTCAAGTCAATGCCCATCAGAGACTTCACTCCTCACACTGATTGAGTAGTTTAAATGTAATGTTGAGCTCTCTTTCCTGTGTTTTTGTGCATACCCATTAACAAGAGTTCTGTCCGTGGTGCTGAATGCACAGTGTACTTTTCCCTCTGTGTAGTTCATTGCATGTTTAATAATGAAACTACCTACCAAAAGGAGAACATGGATGTGGTTTATTTCTGTGCATGTTAAAAAAGTAAAATAAGTAGCATATCTGGATGTGATTTACGGTAGATATATCTGTCAACACAGTCATACACATGATGTATAATCCTGTAATATGATTCTGGCCCGCGATGGCAAAAATATATTCTAATGGAAAATAATTGCCCAGGTCTGGCGTAGGGTCTAGGGTTCCATTTGGGACTGGGCCTCTGTCTTTCATGGAAAATTGAGCACAAGTAGAAACGGGATAATGTGCTGTAGTGACTGAGCAGTGGATGACAGAGAGCAGAGCAGTCACTTCAATAGGGAAAATACTGCCACCCTGTGGGCAATTCACAGATTACCTTTTGTGATCGAAACTGAATGGCATAATTATTGTACCCGCAAAACACCAGTCTCAACGTCAACAGTGAAATTTTGAGCCTGCAATCGAACCCACAAATGCTGATGCTCCAGATACTCAACTAGTCTAAAGAAGGCCAGTTTAATTGCTTCTTTAGTCAGGACAAGTTTTCAGCTGTGCTAACATAATTGCAAAAGGGTTTTCTAATGATCAATTAGCCTTTTAAAATGATACATTTGGATTAGCTAACACAACATGCCATTGGAACACAGGAGTGATGGTTGCTGATAATGGGCCTATGTAGATATTCCATAAAAAGTCAGTCATTTCCAGCTACAATAGTCATTTACAACATTAACAATGTCTAAACTGTGTTTCTGATCAATTTTATGTTATTTTAATACACAAAAAATGTATTTTTCTTCCAAAAACAACAACATTTCTAAGTGACCCCAAACTTTTGAACGGTAGTATATATGTTTACATGACTTATTTTATTGATTTCCCACCGTTTTATAAGTCAGAAGACAGCAATCCAGTCCTCTGTCGAATAAACTTGTATTTGACTCCCTCTGGTGATTGGGTACATCATTACATTGATAAATATCACTTCAATGCAACATTACGTCAAAGGGCCTATATGTAACGG
Organism: Salvelinus fontinalis; assembly: GCF_029448725.1. Taxonomy (NCBI): domain Eukaryota; kingdom Metazoa; phylum Chordata; class Actinopteri; order Salmoniformes; family Salmonidae; genus Salvelinus; species Salvelinus fontinalis. Next base: position 60,682,797 of record NC_074673.1, read on the forward strand.
ATGCGAAATGGCTAGCTAGTTAGCGGTGGTGCGCGCTAATAGCCTTTCAATCGGTGACGTCACCTGCTCTGAGACCTTGAAGTAGTGGTTCCCCTTGCTCTGCAAGCTCCGCAGCTTTTGTGGAGCGATGGGTAACGATGCTTCGTGGGTGACTGTTGTTGATGTGTGCAGAGGGTCCCTGGTTCGCGCCCGGGTCGGGGCGAGGGGACTGACTAAAGTTATACTGTTACATATACTTAGAAGAAATATGTATCCAGCTCGACTGCTACATGGCACAGACATGGCAAAGCAATCACTGAGTTTGTCTCGAGCAGGCGGATCTAAATACATAACTATCATAGCTTTACGATAAAGAATGTGACCTACATACTTTCTCAAACCTAAAATAAGTAAAGAAGTCATTTTGTGCTGAAGTCAAACATTTGTTTAATGTCAGAGGCAGACACATTGCAAATGCTCAGAATGACTAAATCTAGCATTTTACTTTTCTCCCCTTGTCTATAGGAGGGACGCACAATGTTAAAATGGCCCAAATGTTCACAAGTTCACACATTTAACAGCTTTTAACTATCATTAATGTCATGATATGTTTGGTATAGTAATATAGAATCAAATCAAATTTTATTTGTCACATACGCATGGTTAGCAGATGTTAATGCGAGTGTAGCGAAATGCTTGCGCTTCTAGTTCCGACAATGCAGTAATAACCAACAAGTAATCTAACCTAACAATTCCACAACTACTACCTTATACACACAAGTGTAAAGGGATAAAGAATATGTACATAAAGATATATGAATGAGTTATGGTACAGAACGGCATAGGCAAGATGCAGTAGATGGTATAGAGTACAGTATATACATATGAGATGAGTAATGTAGGGTATGTAAACATAAAGTGGCATAGTTTAAAGTGGCTAGTGATACATGTATTACATAAAGATGGCAAGATGCAGTAGATGATATAGAGTACAGTATATACATATACATATGAGATGAGTAATGTAGGGTATGTAAACATTATATTAAGTGGCATTGTTTAAAGTGGCTAGTGGTACATTTTTACATAATTTCCATCAATTCCCATTATTAAAGTGGCTGGAGTTGAGTCAGTATGTTGGCAGCGGCCACTAAATGTTAGTGGTGGCTGTTTAACAGTCTGATGGCCTTGAGATAGAAGCTGTTTTTCAGTCTCTCGGTCACTGCTTTGATGCACCTGTACTGACCTCGCCTTCTGGATGATAGCGGGGTGAACAGGCAGTGGCTTGTGTGGTTGTTGTTTTTGATGATCTTTATGGCCTTCCTGTGACAACGGGTGGTGTAGGTGTCCTGGAGGGCAGGTAGTGAAGGTGAAATATTCTGGGTAGATGTTCCTAAAACAGATCATAACTATATATGGACATATTATAAAGTATGAAAAGGCTTATTCATTCACTTTTAAAAAAATCATATCATCATATTTGTACAGTATATGTTTTATTATACTTTTATTGGGTACTAGATCATATAGCTTGAAAAGTGTTTTTTTTCTCAGACATAAAGAAACAATTCCAGGTGAAAGCCAGTCATAGCTTTCAAGGGGGGGGACACTACTACATTAATAAAATATTGCCCTCTTGCTAGATTGATGACTAAAGCCACAGCGAAACAGTGCAAACGGCTGTCAGCTCAACTAGTTATTAAAAAAAAAAATTTAACCTTTATTTAACTAGGCAAGTCAGTTAAGAACAAATTCTTATTTTACAATGACGGCCTGCTCCAGCCAACCAGACCCCCCCCCCCCCCCCCCCCCCTAACCCGGACAATGCTGGGCCAATTGTGTGCCGCCCAATCATGGCCGGTTGTGATACAGCCCAGGATCGAACCAGGGTCTTTAATGTTGCCTCTAGTACTGAGATGCAGTGCCTTAGCCCCCCTGAAATTATTAAGTTATAGAACGGTGCCATTGTATCGCCAATATTAGAGGACACTACCTTTAGCTAGCAAATTATCTAAGTATCTAGTTAGCTAACATTGTCACAGAAAACCAAACTAGCCAAGTTCTCGCTATCTGAATAGCTATTTACAGACTTGCGACATTCGTAAACGCGACACCGTTAACCTGTCTAGGACTGGGGTGCCGCTAGCGGCACTCCTCCCATATTCCACTGAAAAGGCAGAGAGCGAAAAATATATATATATTTTTTTTTTTAAATATTTAACTTTCACACATTAACAAGTCCAATACAGCTAATGAAAGACACAGATCCTGTGAATCCAGCCAACATGTCCGATTTTTAAAATGTTTTACAGGGAAGACACAATATGTAAATCTATTAGCTAAACACCTTAGCATAAGACACCATCTTTTCTTTGTCCACCAACACCAGTAGCTATCACCAATTCGGCTAAACTAAGATATTGATAGCCACTAACCAAGAAAAAACCTCATCAGATGACAGTCTGATAACATATTTATGGTATAGGATAGGTTTTGTTAGAAAAATGTGCATATTTCAGGTAGATATCATAGTTTACAATTGCACCCACCGTCACAAATGGACTAGAATAAATACATTTTTTTATTTTATTTTACTGTTATTTTACCAGGTAAGTTGACTGAGAACACGTTCTCATTTGCAGCAACGACTTGGGGAATAGTTACAGGGGAGAGGAGGGGGATGAATGAGCCAATTGTAAACTGGGGATTATTAGGTGACCATGATGGTTTGAGGGCCAGATTGGGAAATTTAGCCAGGACACCGGGGTTAACACCCCTACTCTTACGATAAGTGCCATGGGATCTTTAATGACCTCAGAGAGTCAGGACACCCGTTTAACGTCCCATCCGAAAGACGGCACCCTACACATAGAGCAACGTGTAGTACCTAATTACTAATCATCAAACATTTCGTAAAAATACACAGCATACACTAATCGAAAGACACAGATCCTGTGAATACAGACAATATTTCAGATTTTCTAAGTGTCTTACAGCGAAAACACAATAAATCGTTATATTAGCATACCACATGTGCAAACATTACCAGAGCATTGATTCTAGCCATAGAGAGCGATAACGTAAACATCGCCAAAATATATTAATTTTTTCACTAACCTTCTCAGAATTCTTCAGATGACACTCCTGTAACATCATATTACAACATACATATACAGTTTGTTTGAAAATGTGCATATTTAGCCACCAAAATCATGGTTAGACAATGACAAAAGTTGCCCAGCTGGTCAGACAATGTCGTGCGCCATATTAGACAGTGATCTAGTCGTATACATAAATACTCATAAACGTGACTAAAAAATGTAGGGTGGACAGCGATTGATAGACAATTTAATTCTTAATACAATCGCTGATTTACATTTTTTAAATTATCCTTACTTTTCAATACAATTTGCGCCAAGCGAAGCTACGTCTAACAAAATGGCGTCATAAGCGATTAATATTTTTCGACAGAAACACGATTTATCATAATAAATTGTTCTTACTTTGAGTTGTTCTTCCATCAGAATCTTGGGCAAAGAATCCTTTCTTGGGTCTAATCGTCTTTTGGTCGAAAGCTGTCCTCTTGCCATGTGGAAATGCCCATTGCGTTCGGCATGAACTGGAAACGTGCCCAGAGATTCAAAGTGTCTCAGAAATAAATGTCCCAAAATCGCACTAAACGGATATAGATTGCTATAAAACGGTTTAAATTAACTACCTTATGATGTTTTTAACTCCTATAACGAGTAAAAACATGACCGGAGAAATATTACTGGCTACACTAATGCTTGGAAAAAGAGCAGGTCGGTGTCCACCGCGCGTCCGGCGCAGCTGGAAAAGAGTTCCTACCTACACGTTTTTTTGTTTTATAGTGGCTGTGATTGCGCAATCGACACCATTCAAAGCGTCATCACGTAAAGGCATCCAGGGGAAGACGTAAGCAGTGTCTGTATCCTCATAGCATTCACAGTGGCCTTTAAACTGACTCCAGATCAGGGGCCAAAATATGTGAAATCTGACTCCATGTCAGGGAAATTGCTGTAGAATGAGTTCTGTTCCACTCAGAGACAAAATTTCAACGGCTATAGAAACTAGAGACTGTTTTCTATCCAATAATAATAATATGCATATTGTACGAGCAAGAATTGAGTAGGAAGCCGTTTAAAAATTACACGATTTCCAGAAAAAGTGACAACAGCACCCCTAGCCTAAAGAGGTTTTAACTAGCTACAGGCTTGCTTGTTAGCGTTGCATTCCCCCTGCTAGTGTCACGCCCTGGCCTTAGTATTCTTTGTTTTCTTTATTATTTTAGTTAGGTCAGGGTGTGACATGGGGAATGTTTGTGTTTTGTTGGTTTTGGGTGTTTCTATGGTAAAGGGGTTGTTGGGTGTATGGATATGGGTTTGTGTTGAGTACATGTGTCTAGCGTTGCCTATGTATGTTTAGTTGTCTAGGAGAGTCTATGGTTACCTGAATGAGTTCCCAATTAGAGACAGCTGATTTCGGTTGTCTCTGATTGGGAGCCTTATTTAGGGTAGCCATAGGCTTTCATTTGTTGTGAGTAGTTGTCTATGTGATACGTTTGTAGCCAGTGTGTGCACATCGTTGTTTAGCTTCACGATCGTTTTCTTGTTTTGTTTAGTGTTTAAGTGTTTTTGTTTCGTTTGCCTTCTTCACCAATAAAAGGAGATGGCTTATTTTCCTAAAGCTGCGTTTTGGTCCGTCAATCCACCACCCGATCGTGACAGAACTACTCACCATTACAGGACCAAGCGGCATGGAAAGCGGCAACAGGACCCACCTACACAGGATTCGTGGACATGGGAGGAGATACTGGATGGTAAGGGGCCGTGGGCACAACCGGGAGAATATCGCCTTCCTCGTGAAGAGCTGGAGGCAGCTAAAGCCGAGAGGAGGCGATATGAGGAGGCAGCACGGAGACAAGGCTGGAAGCCCGTGAGTACAACCCAAAAATTTCTTGGGGGGGGCCTTAAAGGGAGTGTGGCGAAGTCAGGTAGGAAACCTGCGCCTACTCCCTGTACTTACCGTGGAGAGCGAGAGTACGGGCAGACACCGTGTTACGCAGTAGAGCGCACGGTGTCTCCTGTACGCGTGCATAGCCCGGTTCGGTACATTCCAGCTCCTCGTATCGGCCGGGCTAGACTGAGCGTTGAGCCGTATGTCATGAAGCCGGCCCAACGCATCTGGTCACCATTGCGTCTCCTCGGGCCGGCGTACATGGCACCAGCCTTACGCATGGTGTCCCCGGTTCGCCTACATAGGCCGGTGCGGGTTATTCCACCTCCCCGCACTGGTCAGGCGACGGGGAGCATACAACCAGGTAAGGTTGGGCAGGCTCGGCGCTCAAGGGAGCCAGTACGCCTGCACGGTCCGGTATTTCCGGCGCCACCTCTCCGCCCCAACCCAGTACCACCAGTGCCTCCTCCACGCACTAGCTATATGGTGCGTGTCTCCAGCCCTTTACCACCAGTGCCTAAACCACGCACCAAGCCTCCTGTGTGTCCCCAGAGTCCTGTGCGTCCTGTTGCTGCTCCCCGCACTAGCCCTGAGATGCGTGTCCCCAGCCCGGTGCCACCAGTCCCGGCACCACGCACCAGGCCTACAGTGCGCCTCAGCCGGCAGGAGTCTGCCGTCTGCACAGCGATGCCTGAACGGCCCGTCTGCCAAGCGCCATCTGAGCCATCCGTCTCCCCAGCGCCATCTGAGCCATCCGTCTCCCCAGCGCCATCTGAGCCATCCGTCTCCCCAGCGCCATCTGAGCCATCCGTCTCCCCAGCGCCATCTGAGCCATCCGTCTGCCATGAGCCTGCAAAGCCGCCCGTCTGCCATGAGCCTGCAAAGCCGCCCGTCTGCCATGAGCCTACTGAGCCGTCCGCCAGACAGGAGCCGCTAGAGCCGCCAGCCAGACAGGAGCCGCTAGAGCCGTCCGTCAGACAGGATCTGCCAGAGCCGCCAACCAGACAGGATCTGCCAGAGCCGCCAACCAGACAGGATCTGCCAGAGCCGCCAACCAGACAGGATCTGCCAGAGCCGCCAACCAGACAGGATCTGCCAGAGCCGCCAACCAGACAGGATCTGCCAGAGCCGCCAACCAGACAGGATCTGCCAGAGCCGCCAACCAGACAGGATCTGCCAGAGCCGCCAACCAGACAGGAGCAGCCAGATCCGTCAGCCAGCCATGAGCAGCCAGATCCGTCAGCCAGCCATGAGCAGCCAGATCCGTCAGCTAGCCATGAGCAGCCAGATCCGTCAGCTAGCCATGAGCAGCCAGATCCGTCAGCCAGCCATGAGCAGCCAGATCCGTCAGCCAGCCATGAGCAGCCAGATCCGTCAGCCAGCCATGAGCAGCCAGATCCGTCAGCTAGCCATGAGCAGCCAGATCCGTCAGCTAGCCATGAGCAGCCAGATCCGTCAGCTAGCCATGAGCAGCCAGATCCGTCAGCTAGCCATGAGCAGCCAGATCCGTCAGCTAGCCATGAGCAGCCAGATCCGTCAGCCAGCCATGAGCAGCCAGATCCGTCAGCCAGCCATGAGCAGCCAGATCCGTCAGCCAGCCATGAGCAGCCAGATCCGTCAGCCAGCCATGAGCAGCCAGATCCGTCAGCTAGCCATGAGCAGCCAGATCCGTCAGCCAGCCATGGGTCGTCCCTCAGTCCGGAGCTGCAGTCCCTCAGTCCGGAGCTGCAGTCCCTCAGTCCGGAGCTGCCGTTCCTCAGTCCGGAGCTGCCCCTTACCCTGGTACTGCTCCTTACCCTGGTACTGCTCCTTACCCTGGTACTGCCCCTTAGTTCGGAGCTGCCCCTGACCCTGGTACTGCCCCTTACCCTGGTACTGCCCCTTAGTCCGGAGCTGCCCCTTAGTCCGGAACTGCCCCTTAATGCTATGGGGTTAATGTGGAGGGGGGTCATTTGGAGGAAGCTAAGGAGGCGGTTAGGGACTGTGGTGACGTGGGGACCAAAACCAGAGCCGGAGCCGCCACCGTGGATGGAAGCCCACCCAGACCCTCCCCTAGACTGTGTAATGGTGCGCCCGGAGTTCGCACCTTAAGGGGGGGGTTATGTCACGCCCTGGCCTTAGTATTCTTTGTTTTCTTTATTATTTTAGTTAGGTCAGGGTGTGACATGGGGAATGTTTGTGTTTTGTTGGTTTTGGGTGTTTCTATGGTAAAGGGGTTGTTGGGTGTAGGATATGGGTTTGTGTTGAGTACATGTGTCTAGCGTTGTCTATGTATGTTTAGTTGTCTAGGAGAGTCTATGGTTACCTGAATGAGTTCCCAATTAGAGACAGCTGATTTCGGTTGTCTCTGATTGGGAGCCTTATTTAGGGTAGCCATAGGCTTTCATTTGTTGTGAGTAGTTGTCTATGTGATACGTTTGTAGCCAGTGTGTGCACATCGTTGTTTAGCTTCACGATCGTTTTCTTGTTTTGTTTAGTGTTTAAGTGTTTTTGTTTCGTTTGCCTTCTTCACCAATAAAAGGAGATGGCTTATTTTCCTAAAGCTGCGTTTTGGTCCGTCAATCCACCACACGATCGTGACAGCTAGTATCCTCTTCATTCCGGGAGACCTGTACACCTTGGATATACAATTGACATGACGTTAGCTACCTAGCCAGTTATTTAGCAAGCTAGCCATTTATAATTATGCCAGAAATACTCATATCTGACTATACATTTCTTTGACCCAGCTAGTTAACGTTATCAACCGAAGAGACATTCAAGTCTTAGCTACGATTCCTAGCTGGTTGTCTAATGCTAGCTGTAAACAGCTGAGTTGACAGCCAATCTGCTTGTGCATGTCCTGATTGAGTATGTCCAACAAAGAAGTCCATCTGCCATGGCGGTGGGTAAGTTAAAATGTCTTTCTTTTCTGGCTAGGTAGCAAGCTTTTTTCTTATTTATAATATGTTTTTGGAAGCTATTGTCCAAATCACTGTTAATATGAGTTTTCTACAAGTGTAACTCTAACGTTGTAGTCTGATGCTATCCTCCATTTATTCAATTCCAGGCATTATAATGAGCCTGTCCTCCTATAGCTCCTCCCACCAGCCTCCACTGGTATGGAGCCAAAGCTAGCTAGCGTAATCATTAGAAAAGGAGTCATTCACTTGCTAAGACCTAGCAACTGACATAAATCCAATGATTTATTGATCACCCATTTAGATCTGGAGTTTTAGTAGAAGCATGACTGAAGGTACATTTTTTTAACCTTTTACATAGGATTCTGTGAATATGTACTGGCCTTTGGTTAATGTAAAGCCCTATCTGAACTATTTACAATTGTCTGTCCCCACTCTCCAGGCTGCCATACACTCCCAGTTAGACAAGGTACGTACAGGCCTCATTCAGCTCCATAATGCCCTGGGGGATGAGAAGGACATCCAGAACCCCCTGGCAGATGTCAGCAATGTCTGGAGGCAAAGCATCAACACCATTGAGAACTTGAAGGATATCTCTTCAGGTCACCTCATACAGAACCAATCAGTCGATATAGTCAAGATTTTTGGCATGGTGTCATTTCTTATTTTGGGTGCTAAGCTGCGTCTCTTTTCTCTGGCTGCATCTTAATTCTCCAGGATTCTTCCAAAGTAGTACACCTTCTCCCATGAATTTAAACTTCCACTAGCCAATGGTTACAGCATTTCTATACTAAATACTAGCCAATGGTTACAGTATTTCTATACTAAATCCATAACAAGGAGTGTGCATGTGCACACTTCTGAAAAAGGGTAGAGAATCAGGATGCAGCCTATGTCCTTAAGCCTGAAGTGTGCTCTTGATCATTCACATGAATTCATCTTAAATAAAATGACTGGTGCATTATGGGGGAAAATCCCCCTATCCCTTTGTTTACACCAGTCAAATGAAATGACAATTGGGATGAAAGGAACAGATAGACAAAGCTATTACCTAATGTGGCTTATGTAGATAGACTAGGACAGTGGTTCCCAATCAGGAACCAATATTTGGAAGTGGGTACTTAGAAAGACTCATTTCATATGCCTACATGTAAAATGCACATGAGGGGTGTGTTCTGAGGGCACTCTGGGCGGGGCAAGATGTAATGGGGCGCTACAATGGCCAAAAAAGGTTGAGAACCACTGGACCAGGCTAGTATTACGTAGTGCATTCTAACAATTCCAACAATAATCATCCATTAGACTAGATGCCCAATATATTCCTGTTCCATACTTGAATCCCAAGGATGACATCACCTGTCTCTGAAGCCATTGCAGACTACTTATGTCAATGTGAAGCACAACTTGCTACCGATAACTGTCTTTAGATTCCCTATAAGAAAACAATTAAGTGTAAGCAACGTACCTCCACTAGTCATGCATTATGATTGATAATTGTGTCCCATGTATCAGTTAATTTAAATGTAATATTCTGCATTTAGAATAAATCAAACATACATCGGAACTCGGAAGATTACATACACTTTGGTTGGAGTCATTAAAACTAGTTTTTCAACCACTCCACAAATTTCTTGTTAACAAACTATAGTTTTGGCAAGTCGGTTAGGACATCTACTTTGTGCATGACACAAGGAATTTTTCCAACAATTGTTTACAGACAGATTATTTCACTTAACATTCACCGTATCACAATTCCAGTGGGTCAGAAGTTTACATACACTATGTTGACTGTGCCTTTAAACAGCTTGGAAAATTCCAGAAAATTATGTCATGGCTTTAGAAGCTTCTGATAGGCTAATTGACATAATTTGAGTCAATTGGAGGTGTACCTGTGGATGTATTTCAAGGACTACCTTCAAACTTAGTGCCTCTTTGCTTGACATCATGGGAAAATCCAAAGAAATCAGCCAAGACCTCAGAAGAAAAATTGTAGACCTCCACAAGTCTGGTTCATCCTTGTGAGCAATTTCCAAACGCCTGAAGCTACCAAGTTCATCTGTACAAACAATAGTACGCAAGAATAAACATCATAGGACCACGCAGCCATCATACCGCTCAGGAAGGAGACGCGTTCTGTCTCCTAGAGATGAACATACTTTGGTGAGAAAAGTGCAAATAAATCCCAGAACAACAGCAAAGGACCTTGTGAAGATGCTGGAGGAAACAGGTACAAAAGTATCTATATCCACTGAAGAACACCATCCCAACCGTGAAGCACAGGGGTGGCAGCATCATGTTGTGAGTGTGCTTTGCTGCAGGAGGGACTGGTGCACTTAACAAAATAGATGGCATCATTAGGTAGGAAAATGATGTGGATATGTTGAAGCAACATCTCAAGACATCAGTCAGGAAGTTAAAGCTTGGTCGCAAATGGGTCTTCCAAATGGACAATGACCCCAAGCATACTTCCAAAGTTGTGTGCAACATGGCTTAACAACAACAAAGTCAAGGTATTGGAGTGGCCATCACAAAGCCCTGACCTCAATCCTATAGAAAATTTGTGGGCAGAATTGAAAAAGTGTGTGTGAGCAAGGAGGCCTCCAAAACTGACTCAGTTACACCAGCTCTGTCAGGAGGAATGGGCCAAAATTCACCCAACTTATTGTGGGAAGCTTGTGGAAGGCTACCCGAAACATTTGATCCAAGTTAAGCAATTTAAAGGCAATGCTACCAAATACTAATTGAGTGTATGTAAACTTCTGACCCACTGGGAGTGTGATGAAAGAAATAAAAGCTGAAATAAATCAATATCTCTACTATTATTCTGACATTTCACATTCTTAAAATAAAGTGGTGATCCTAACTGACCGAAGACAGAGAATTTTAACTAGGATTAAATGTCAGGAATTGTGTAAACTGAGATTAAATGTATTTGGCTAAAGTGTATGTAAACTTCTGACTACAACTGTACACAACCCGATGTCACAGGAAGGCTAAAAAGATCATCAAGGACAACAACCACCCGAGCCACTGCCTGTTCACCCCTCTATCATCCAGAAGGTGAGGTCAGTACAGGTGCATCAATGCTGGGACCGATTGACTGAAAAACAGCTTTTATCTCAAGACCATCAGACTGTTAAACAGCCATCACTAACATTGAGTGGCTGCTGCCAACATAATGACTCAAATCTCTAGCCACTTTAATAATAAAAAATTGGATGAAATAAATGTATCACTAGTCACTTTAAACAATGCCACTTTATGTAATGTTTACATACCCTACATTACTCATCTCATATGTATATAATGTACTCTATACCATCTACTGCATCTTGCCTATGCCGCACGGCCATCGCTCATCCATATATTTATATGTACACATTCTTATTCATTCCTTTACACTTGTGTGTATAAGGTAGTTGTTGTGAAATTGGTAGATTACTTTCACGGTCGGAACTAGAAGCACAAGCATTTCACTACACTCACATTAACATCTGCTAACCATGTGTATGTGACCAATAAAATTTGATTTGATTTGATTTAGTAAATGTAAAAATAAAAAAAAACACTAAATGAATAATTGACAGTTATATATTCCGGGGAAACGCTACAGCTAAATAGTAGGTAGTTGTTTTCTCCCCCACTTACCATTCCCATCTTACCGACACACACCATCTTGCCATGTAGCTAGATCATTCGTTTTTCTGGGCTGTGCTTCATATGAAAGACAACTTGGCCAGCGAGATAATTATATTCTGACCTCCTATCCAGTTGGCTGAAGTATAGTGTGTTACATTTTATTTGACCTAATAACTAAACAAAGGTTCTTATTGACGCCAAATTTAGCTAATCCCAGTTTGCTAGATAGGCCTACATTTGTATCCCTTGATCACGACTCTCAGTTTTTATTACATTACACATAAGTAATTGGAGGAATACGTCTTCTTTAGGGGAATTATGTTAAGAGCCGCGACACTCGTTCTGAACATTAGCACGCATCACTTGCAGTACGGTTTTGGAAGCATAAGGATCATATCTTTATTGGCGGGAAAAAATTGTTAAAAAACTAAAACTTAACATAAATCCTTCTATCATATCACATCAAAATAATTTCATAAATGCAAAATACACACTTACTCTACAGTGTTTTAAACAGTTGCAGCCAACAGTATTTTTCAGTGACAACACGTTTCTGGCATCTGTCTTCCGTTGTGAACACACATTTATAAGGTTAGGCTCCCACAAGGCCATATATCCATGTTACAGCGCTTGTTTACATAAAACAGACGGAAGACCTGTTCTAGCTATAAGCGTCTCCGAACACCAGTGTATAAACGGAAGATAGACGCCACAAACGTGTTGTCACTGAAAAATATTGTCGGCTGCAATTGTGTTAAACCCGGTTTAAACACTACATTAAGTGTGTATTTTGCATTTGTGAAATCATTTTGATGTGGTATGATAGTAGAACCGTACCGCAATTGAGAATCGATTCACGTTTAGAATATTTGGATGTTTTGGCTTCCAGAGCCAATTCACACTCTTAAGGATTAGCCCTTTTTTCCCCAATTTTCGCCCAAAATGACATAACCAAATCTAACTGCCTGTAGCTCAGGCCCTGAAGCAAGGATATGCATATTCTTGGTACCATTTGAAAGGAAACACTTTGAAGTTTATGGAAATGTGAAAGGAATGTAGTAGAATATTACACAATAGATCTGGTAAAAGATAATAAAGAACCATTCTTTTGAAAAAAAATTGTACCATCATCTTTGAAATGCAAGAGAAAGGCCATAATGTATTATTCCAGCCCAGGTGCAATTTAGATTTTGGCCACTAGATGGCATCAGTGTATGTGCAAAGTTTCAGACTGATCCAATGAACCATTGCATGTTCAAAATTTTGTGTCAAGACTGCCCAAATGTGCCTAATTTGTTTATTAATAACTTTTCATGTTCAAAATTGTGCACTCTCCTCAAACAATAGCATGGTATTCTTTCACTGTAATAGCAGTACAGTGTAGTTAGATTAACAAGAATTTAAGCTTTCTGACAATATCAGATATGTCTATGTCCTGGGAAATGTTCTTGTTACTTACAACCTCATGCTAATCGCATTAGCCTACGTTAGCTCAACCGTCCGGTGGAAGGGACACCGATCCCGAAGAAGCTTTAGAACATGTAAGGTCCTTGGACTAAGGAGTAACATCAGGCTCCTTTGGTGCATTATTGGGCTAGATACATTTGCAGTCTTGTAGAAATTATTGTATTTTCGTTCCTGGATTTATTTGTATACATTTTATGAAACATGGTTTCTAATTGTCTATCCTGTGATAAGGTAATGGCTAGTGGAGTTCAAATAGTGTATTGTATTATGCCTCATAATCAACAAATGAAATGAAAGCACTGTTTGTTATGTTGGTTCTAATCATAGAATTAGTCATTTATTAGGGTCTCTGCTTCCAATGGTGTTGTTGCTGGGGAGGAACCAAATGTCGAGTCCTCCTTTTCGCTCCTATTATGGTCAAATAAAGGCGGAGACCATACGTTTAGTGACTTCTTAGATAGCCAATAATATGTCACAATGGGTTTAAACATATGACTCTGGGTGTTGCCAATATTGAATGATAGTCCCCTTCAGCAATCAAAACTTGAGCTTTCCAAACCACGTTGTGGTATATAAAACATTTTCGCGGCGTATTCGCCCTTTGTGATAATGTCGGCAGATTATGAAGAGAGGTAAAGAATCCTGCAAATTGTTCCATTATTTTATTATAACCAGATACACATGGCTAGATGAAATAACGCGGTCAGCCCCGCAATTCCTTTATAAAATGAAACATGAATGGTTTCCTTGTGCTGTCGCTTTAGTGCTAACTAACGTTAGCAACTGTAAACTGGCTAGTGGTAGCCGTGTTGGAGCCACTAGCTAGCTGGCCAGGTCTAACTGCAAGACCGTAGTACATTTTCACGTTATACCATGTTAGCTAGGTAGTTGGCTCATATTGTGCCCTGTATTATTGTAAACACTGATTTGCTGGCCAGCCCACGAACGTTAATTGAGTAATGCTCGGTGAAGGCGAACTGCTAACATTGGTTAAGATGGCTAACTAGTTCTAATTTGGCAGGCGAACACCAGACAGAGGTTGCGGGAAAATGGTGGCCTGTCTCACCAGCGAGCCTCGCCATGGTGCAGAAATTCGTTTCTGCCCAGCGGTGTCTTTGGTCACGTTTCGCTACGTTAGCTAACAGTCGTGAACTATTAACACCAACTCCAGGTAGCTAGTGTCTCGCTAGCTACAGTTCTTATCCGACATAATATGCGTACGAGCTTGCTGGGTCGCTTGTTCTTTTGGTGGAGGAACCCTTTCAGCTAACCTTGTGCGCTACGAGCACATGCTTTTCGGTTAAAGGGTTGCCAGGCCTGGTGGCGGTGCGTTATATGTATTTTTTTCTTTATTACAAAATTGAGGTATTTTTTTCTTTATTACAAAATTGAGGTATTTTCTATCGGATGGGCTATCCTGTTGAGTGACTGCTACTTCCAATTAGTGTGGTTAGCTATCCCTGTTGAATGTGTCGTTTTGCTTCTTAGTTAGCCAAAGTTAGTAGTTATAGCATTTACGTTTACCCTCGGGCCTAGCTAGCTAGCGAACCCCCACCAATGTGTTATCCACCATGAGCACTCGGGCCTAACCAGCCAGAGAAGCACCACCAATGTATCCACCATGACCATTATTCTATTCAAAATCTCTCTGAGTGCTAGTAACTGCGTGGGCGTGTTCGAGTCGTCTGCATTGAGAAGACTTAATGAAATATATATATATTTTGAAATTGAATAGCGTCACATTTAGTTGTGTGTGTGTGTGCCCCAACTTCTGCAACGTTGGTCGCCAACACCAGTATCTTATGCGAGTTTATTATACATGGGGGGGGCTTCGTTGCAGTCAATGGCACTCCATGTCATGCCCATTACAATCACTCTCTCTGGCATTAGACCCCTGATACATTTCTGGTTAGAAATGTTTTTGTTCATGATATCATTAGAATTTGCTAATGTGTTATGAAACAAATGTATCATCTAATATTGACATGTGGACGTTTCCCTCCAGAGACCTCTCCAACAGAGACAATGGCCCTGAGGGCATGGAGCCAGATGGCATCATTGAGGTAAAGTTAAATGTTTTGTTTGTGTCAGGCAAGTTTGTCAAAAGTTGGGTGAAGGACCAGTTAAATTGTTGAATATTTGAACGGCATTGTAGTCCAATGGGGTGGAGGCGAAGATGCATACATCTCATGCCCACAATCAGGGTCTTGCTTGGTTTTCCATCTCCTCTGGCAGTAAAACAGTACTGGGAGTCTGTAAGGAGTATAGTATCTGAGTACTATATACACTAACCGTGGTTTGGCATTTTTCTCTCTCCACAGAGTAACTGGAATGAGATTGTGGACAGCTTCGATGAGATGGCCCTGCGTGAGACTCTCCTGAGAGGAATCTATGCCTATGGTTTTGAGAAACCATCTGCCATTCAGCAGAGGGCCATCCTCCCTTGTATCAAGGGTAAGTTCAAGTTTCCTAAAATCAACTCCCACACACAGGATGTTGTGTGTGGGCGACCTCTGCATGTATGTTCGTTTCCATCAACTTATCAAGAATGGGTATACCAATAGTGTTGATGTTTGTTGTGGTCTTTTTCTGTCAATATCTAGCCTAAGTTGTCGCTGACGGAAGTTGCTTCTATACTTAATTAATCCTCTTCATTCCTATGTGGAACATTAGGTTTCCTTGATCATAGTACACTGGCTTTTATTTATTCCATCGCATCCGACGTGTCAGGTTTGGAGACTTTCTCAATCATGAGTCTAAACAGTGAACCAAATGCCTATAAAACTTATCCATGGTCATATTCACTAGGAACCAACTGGGCGGGACCGGTCTGAATTTGTCCAATAAGAAACATTAGATTTTTTTTCTGTTAGTGTTTTGTTATGGTGTCCACTAATGAATACCAGCCTTCCTTCCCCACCAGGTTATGATGTCATTGCACAGGCCCAGTCCGGCACAGGGAAGACTGCCACGTTCGCCATCTCCATCCTCCAGCAGATTGATATCGAGCTGAAGGGCACCCAGGCCCTGGTCCTCGCCCCCACCCGAGAGCTGGCTCAGCAGGCAGGTTACACACACTTAAATTGCCCTAAAAACAGTCCACATTTAAGTGCAACTTCTGTACCCTTTACACACTCTCGTTCCAACTCAAACATACCATGCTGGATCTGATATTTTAATATCGCGTGGGCCTTTCAGCAGTGTTCTAGCAGCCTATGGTGGATGAATAGCCAGCACAGTACAGCTTGACTCTGCTCTATAGTGTGAATCAAACCCTGTAGCCTGATGCTGTGATGTGCCACCCCTGTCACTGGGCAAGGCGGTGTGTTTGAGTCTTGTATCTGTCAGGATGAGAGAGAGAGATTCTTCCCAACTGCCTGTGCAGCGAGCAACAGGTTCATGGTTCATGTTAAGGGCACAAACTCATGAGTTACAAAAGTATTGTTGCTTGTCTGATGACGACTAACAAACTAATGAACATGTATGCTAAAATTATCTTGAACATGGAAGTACTTAAAATGTGACTTAGATTAGGGAAGTCAAATGTTCAGGCTACTGCACTGACACTATGGAGGCTCTAGAGCGCCTGGTTAAATTGTTTGAGAGCATTTTCAAAGGGATTCTTTGGGATTTTGGCAGTGAAGCGCTTTATCAACTTCCCCAGAGTCAGGTGAACTCGTGGATTCCATTTTTATGTCTTTGCATCCAGTATGAAGAATATTATAGGTAGTTTAGTGAGCCAATGCCAGCTAGTGTTACCATAGCGCAATGACTTGAAGTCTATCTACTAGTACTATCACGCTAGTAGGTAGCATAGACTTCCAAACATTGCGCTAGTTAGCATCTTCCTTCAAACTGCATGCAGAGACACAGAAATGGTATCCATGAGTTCATCTTACTCTGAAAAATCTTGAAGTGTCCTTTTAAACTCTCTGAATGGTTCAGTTTGTGATCAATAGAGCGGGCAACAAAACATCTTTAATTGACATTTGAATTATTTTATATTGCGCTAATCTCCCTAATGTGGACAGATTTTACTGCCTTACACAAGCTTGCATTTTCACTCCATAAAATGTAGTGGAAATCCACATCCTTTTTTTGCGCAGATTGGTGGTGATAGTATAAAACTTTAGTCATCACAGTGACATAAGATCAATTGGTGACATAAGATCAATTGCTTAAAACAGATCATTAACTTCACATAATCAAAACCAATGAGGTGCGCAGGACATTTGGTTCTGAGTTCATTTTCAAACTCTCATAAGACGCAAACAATTAGGGACATTCTCTCTATAAAAGTCACTGGCCACACACCAATACACGGATGTGACAGAAAAATTAGCACTTAAGCCGGGGGTACATTACACGATTTTGGCCATGATGTAGCTGTCCCAGAAGTTTTTGAGATCGGAGAAACAAAATCCCCATGTCGTTACCTCCTTGGGGGGTGTAGCTGTCACCGACGCTCGTTTAATGTGAACAGGTCAGACACAATCTGAGGGCTACCAATCTAGTCTTTGAGCAGTCCCAGACATCCTGATATTTTCAAACATGTTTGATTTTTATCGGCACAATTTGCAATGCTCTTTTAGTGTGAGATGTGCAAGGACACGTTTTGAGAATGGTCATCAGCAATAACCAATGAGAGCTCGCCAGGGAGTTGATGTTTCGCGTCACCCAGAATGTGTACTCTCGAGCAGGTGCAATGACTACTACTAGTATGCATTTGTAGTTGTCTTTAGCCAAAGCCAATTTGTCATTGTTACAGCTCTGAAGTTCACAAGCAATGTTGTTCAATTGACAATGTTGGCTAGATATTTCAACTCTGTATGGGACGCGTGAATGTCTGACTGAAAACGTTTGAGGCTACTTTGAGCCACAGCTCGTTGTAGCTATGTTAAATCTAATCCCATTATTGTTTTCGTGAGACGGCGTGGTGTCGAGAATTCTCACAACCAGGTGAAGAATCTTGTAGTTTGTGACCCCCACCTGTGCCACGTTGTTTAGTGTGCACCACTACGTTGGCTAAACACTACAGGAAAGACGGTAGTTTTCAATGTGAGAGGCTCAGCGGTGTCAGGGTTTTGAAAGTCATGTAGCGTACACCTGGCTTTAAATGGCAGCCAACGGTTGTCACTGTTGATATCCTCTGCCGCGTCATGATTAGTCGAAGCTACCAGAAAAAGTGATTTGTTCACTTTTCCATGATGGCAGTCTCCCGAAAGAAACATCCAACGTTCTAAAACACAGATTTTAAGCCTTCTACAAGTTCCCATCTAACCAACCATTTTATAAGTTATTATTCCAGGTTTCCGTGTGACCGTTGAATGGTATTAGTTTAAATTGCTCCACACGCCAAATGTTTGCCCCAGTTCTATTGATTTCAGCGTGATATCGATGAAAGTGATAACATAAAAAGTGTTGCGCTACTTACTTACTTACTTACTTAAATCAAAATGCAACACTTCAAAATGTAGCTAGCAGTCTTCTACCGATTGTTCTCTAACCAGTGACGGAAACATTATTGCCAGATTCTTCAGGTTTTTGAGCTGTTCGTTTTAACAGAATGTGTAACCTCATCTCCCCCCTCTCGCACAATTGATTTCAACGTGATAATCGATTTGAGTGATTGGCGGTGTTGCTTTTCTGTTTCGGTGACCCCCGTCTCAAAATGTAGCCGGCTGTGTTCTGCTGATTGTCCTCCAACCTGTGATGTGAAAATATCCCCAGTTTTTGTGGTAGTTTCCTCAGCGCATAGCCCTCCCTCATCGATTAGTTATTTATTGCCACTTGTCAAAACAAGTGTTTTTTTTGTGTGTGTGCAGTTTTATAAAGTGATCGTCAGAAGAAGAGAGAAATGCAAGTAATATCACTATTGTTGCACATGTATGTGTAGATAGTACATTTAGTTTTTCACACCTTATTGAACAGTTTTGACTGAAGATGCACACGCATGACAACATATGCTCTAAACACGTACATATGGATTTTGTGTGGTGGTAGAGTAGTTGCCTGAGGGCACACACTTAATGTGTTGTGAAATATATTTATTTGAAACATTACAATACATACCTGCCTTAATTTGCGGAAACAGTTTGTGATATACTCGTGTTTATTATGGAGCCCCGTAATTTTGCGGTTGTCACAAAGTGCTGTTACAGTAACACAGCCTAAACTAGGGAGCAGGCGTAAGCACAGTGGCCAAGGAATGCTTCCTTTGGCACATATTTGACTAAGTTTACATGTCCATGGCATCATAGTAGGCAGGGCAAACCCAATTTGGGGATTTTTGGTATCATCAAAATCAACCACAGCATGTTTTTGGACTCATTCAGGGGATCCATAATAAATACAAATATCACACTGTTTCTGCATATTGGTTATTGATTTGGACACTTTCACGCTGTGATTTGACATTGGGCTATTTTATCAATGTTTTATCAGGAAGCAGCGACAGCATCATTTTCAACGTTAGTTTTATAAATATAAATTGAACTTTCAACATGTTGTATTGTTCTTAATCAGGTGCTAACTGCTGAATGAGTCCAAACGCATGCTGTGGTTGATTTGAATGATATACCAAAAATCACCAAAATGGGTTTGACCTACCTACTAAGAGACCATGGACATGTAAACAAATACGTGCCAAAGGAAGCTTTCCCTGGCCACTGTGCTTCTGCTTGCTCCCTAGTCTAGGCTGTGTTACTGTAAAAGTACTTTGTGACAACTGCTGGCTTTGAGTTTGATTGACATCCCCCTCTTCAACAGATCCAGAAGGTGATCCTGGCCCTCGGCGACTACATGGGAGCCTCGTGCCATGCCTGTATCGGCGGAACCAACGTCCGCAACGAGGTGACAAAGCTCCAGGCTGAGGCTCCCAACATAGTGGTTGGAACACCAGGCCGCGTGTTCGACATGTTGAACCGCAAGTTCCTCTGTGAGTGATGTCCGTGCGTTTCTTTTTGTTCAGATAACAACTGTTAAACTTTTCTCAACATTGTTTACAGCTGTATGTTTTCATTTACTGCAGATTATTGACAAGTCATTTTTTTTGTTCCAAGTTTTGTCTAAACCAAGTGCTCATCTTCCCCCTCAGCTGCTAAGTACATCAAGATGTTTGTCCTGGACGAGGCTGATGAGATGTTGAGCCGGGGTTTCAAGGACCAGATCTACGAGATTTTCCAGAAGCTTGGCACTAGCACACAGGTATGAAGACAGATTGTGTCTAACAGTACCTTAGGAAGTTATGCTCTACCTGAAGCCTCTGCAATTTCTATTTACTTTTATTTATTCAATGAAGCCCAATTGAGACCAGTGTCATGTCTCATTTGCAACAAAAATATAAACTACAAGACAGCTATACATTACATCAGGTTATTAGAAGTTATAATGGTCAATTGAAACAATTGCACACTTCATTAAACAGTTTTAAACTACCCCATCGGCACCAGGGAATCCAGGTGTGATTTGTTTTGTAAGGTATTCCATAACTGTGGTGGGTTAAAACTAAAGAGGATTTACCTAACTTTGTGGAGACAAGTGGGAACTCAAGAGTTCCAACACTGTGAATGAGTGGGGTAGCTCATATTTTTGTATTTCAACAGTGAAGTGGGTTATGTTGGAAGCTTGTGGAGAAGAGCTTTGCAAACAAGAAGGGAGTAATGAAGTGATCTACAGAACTTTAGTGAGGTCCAGCTGACCTTCTGATAAAGGATGCCGTGATGAATATTAAAACTGTCACCTGTAATAAAGCAAAGGGCGCTATGGTAGACTGCATCCATTGGTTTGAGAGTAGTTGCTGCTGCATTCTGGTAAATGGTGTCACCATAGTCAAGAACTATCAGGAAAGTTGACTGCACAATCTGCTACCTGCTGTTAATGGAGAAGCAAGATCTAAAAAAAAAAATAATAATAATAATAATAAATAAATAAAAAATTACATTTTAGCTTTTTAACTAGGTCATCAGTATATTTTGTTAAACGTTACATTTATCAATCCAAACAGACAGATATTTATAGGCAGGAACCCGCTCAATGAGAGCTATCCAATGAAAGACTGTAGCTCGTCTGAGAAAGTTCTGTGAATTAGAGAACATGTATTTAGTTTTGCCTGCATTAAGTACAAGTTTTAAATCAAGGGCTTTCTGTAATGCAACAAAATCCGATTGCAGCTCTAACATAGCTTGGTTAACAGTCGGTGCAATGGCATACAAAAATGTATTGCATACAGATTAATATTACAGGATTTGATACATAGACCAATATTATTTATATAAACAGTAAAGAGAACAGGTCTCAATACCAACCCCTGCAGTACACCTTTCGTAATATCGAGGAAACTAGACTTGACATCATCAGGAAGCATACATTGAACCCTGTCGGTCAGATGGCTCTTCAACCATTTGCAAGACTCCTTGTCCATGCCCGTTTCAGACAGTTTTAAATGAGTAGCATGTCTAAAACAAGAATAGTGGCTGAAACCGTATGAGGCCTCTGGTATGTCTTGTGGGGTATGTATGGGTGACAGCTGTGTCCTAGTAGTTTAACTTCTTCTGGCTGCAAGCCCGAGGCCGGCCACAATATGACAACAGCCACTTCAAGTGCAGGGTGCGAAATTCAAAATATATTTTTTAGAAATATTTAACTTTCACACATTAACAAGTCCAATACAGCAAATGAAAGGTACACATCTTGTGAATCCAGCCAACATGTCCGATTTTTAAAATGTTTTACAGCGAAAACAGCACGTATATTTGTTAGCTCACCACCAAATACAAAAAAGGACAGACATTTTTCACAGCACAGGTAGCATGCACAAAGCCAACCTAACTAACCAAGAACCAACCAAACTAACCAACAAACAACTTCATCAGATGACAGTCTTATAACATGTTATTCAATAAATCTATGTTTTGTTAGAAAAATGTGCATATTTCAGGTATAAATCATAGTTTACAGTGCAGCTACAATCAGAAATTGCACCGAAAGCAGCCAGAATAATTACAGACACCAACGTCAAATACCTAAATACTCATCATAAAACATTTCTGAAAAATACATAGTGTACAGCAAATGAAAGACGGGCATCTTGTGATTCCAGCCAATATTTCCGATTTCTTAAGTGTTTTACAGCGAAAACACAATATAGCGTTATATTAGCTTACCACAATAGCCAGAAACACAAGCCATTTCCCAGTAGCAAAAGTTAGCGATCGTAACAAACCAGCAAAGGATATATTATTTTTGACTAACCTTGATAAGCTTCATCAGATGAGTCCTATAACATCAGGTTATACATACACTTATGTTTTGTTCGAAAATGTGCATATTTAGAGCTGAAATCAGTGGTTATACATTGTGCTAACGTAGCAGCTTTTTCCCACAACGTCCGGATATTTTTCTGACACTTTTTCTGACACACATATTCTGACCAAATAGCTATTCATAAACATAACTAAAAAAAACATGTTGTATAGGAAATGATAGATACACTAGTTCTTAATGCAATCGCTGTGTTAGAATTCTAAAAATAACTTAATTACGACATCCAGCTTAGGTATAGCGCGAGAGTACCCAAAAGCTGGGCGCAAACGACTAGTTCACATGTACGACAGATATATGAAATAACATCATAAAATGGGTCCTACTTTTGCTGATCTTTCATCAGAATGTTGTACAAGGGGTCCTTTGTCAGGAACAATCGTTGTTTGGATTTAGAACAGCCTTTTTCCCTCTCGATTTAGCAAGCACTCTTGCCAAGTGGCGCGAATCTCTCCATGTCAACAAACGGAAGAGAACGGAACACGGCAAAACTCCCGGAAAAATGTCAATAATCTGATGAAACTATATTGAAAAAACATACTTTACGATGATATTGTCACGTATCAAATAAAATCAAAGCCGGAGATATTAGTCGTCCATAACGGCAGCTTATTAGAAGGCAAATCCAGGTCCCTGCTCGCGCTCTCAAGAAAACAGGAAACTGGTGACACGTCATGCCAAGAGCTATAATTCGAGGCCAGATCAAGTTACACACTCCATTTCTTCTCTCACTCCTTGTCGACATCTAGTGGAAGACATATGAAGTGCATCTAAACTAATAAATATCAAGGACTTTAATAGGCAGCCCCTAGAAGAGAGCAACGATTTCAGATTTTCCACTTCCTGTCAGGAAGTTTGCTGCAAAAGGAGTTCTGTTTTACTCACAGATATAATTCAAACGGTTTTAGAAACTAGAGTGTTTTCTATCCATTAGTAATAATAATATGCATATTGTACGAGCAAGAATTGAGTACGAGGCCGTTTGAAATGGGCACCTTTTATCCAGGCTACTCAATACTGCCCCTGCAGCCCAAACAGGTTAAACGGACACCTCAGTGCATTCAGCATGTCAACACTTCTTACAAAACAAGTCGTGTGTAAGTCGGTCTCTTCAGCTTTGAGCCATGAGATTTACATGCATATTATTGTTATCTCTCATGTACATTTTAGGGCCGCTGCCCTGTTTTGAGCCAATTGTAATTTTCCAAGGTCCCCTTTTGTGTCACCTGACCACACGACTGAAAAGTAGGCCAGGTGCGACAACCTGGGCCTGTAGGACCTGCCTTGTTGATAGTGTTAAAAAGGCAGAGGAGCTGCTTATTATCGACAGACTTCTCCCCATCTTAGCTACTGTTGTATCAACATGTTTTGACAATGAGTTTACAATCCAGGTCTACTCTAGCAGTTTAGTCACCGCAACTTGCTCAGTTTCCACATTATTTATGACAAGATTTTAGTTGAGGTTTAGTGAATGATTTATCCCTAATACAAAGATTTTAGTTTTTGGAATATTTAGGACAAACGTATTCCTTGCCACCCATTCTGAAACTAACTGCAGCTCTGAGTGTTGCAGTGATTTACTGTAGTAGCTGATGCGTGTAGTGTTGAGTCATCCGCGCATATACACACTGGCTTTACTCAAAGCCAGTGGCATGTTTAACTTCTTGCGGCTGAGATCCTGTTAACGGGATCGACTTGACAACAGCCAGTGAAAGTACAGGGCGCCAAATTCAAACTACAAAAATCTCATAATTAAAATTTCTCAAACATACAAGTGTTTTACACCATTTTAAAGATAAACTTGTTAATCCCACCACGGTGTCCGATTTCAAAAAGTCTTTTCGATGAAAGCACACCATCTGATTATGTTAGGTCAGTAGCTAGTCACAGAAACACAGCCATTTTTCCAGCCAAAGAGAGGAGTCACAAAAAGCAGAAATAGAGATGAAGTTAACTTCTACTTGCACACAATCCCGGATCCGGGAGCACCCCCATCAGTAAAAAAGCTGACTAGCATAGCCTAGCATAGCGTCACAAGTAAATACTAGCATCTAAATATCATTAAATCACAAGTCCAAGACATCAGATGAAAGATACACATCTTGTGAATCCAGCCATCATTTCTGATTTTTAAAATGTTTTACAGGGAAGACACAATATGTAAATCTATTCGCTAACCACGATAGCAAAAGACACCACTTTTTTTGTCCACCATTTTTTTCCTGCGTAGGTAGCAATCACAATTTCGACCAAATAAAGATATAAATAGCCACTAACCAAGAAACAACTTCATCAGATGACAGTCTGATAACATATTTATTGTATAGCATATGTTTTGTTAGAGAAAATGTGCATATTTCAGGTATAAATCATAGTTTACCATTGCAGCCACCATCACAACTCTCACCAAAGCAACTAGAATAACTACAGAGACCATCGTGTATTACCTAAATACTCATCATAAAACATTTCTGAAAAATAGTGTACAGCAAATGAAAGACAAAGATCTTGTGAATCCAGCCAATATTTCAGATTTAAGTGTTTTACAGCGAAAACACAATATAGCATTATATTAGCTTACTACACTAGCCAACCACACAGCAGCATTGATTCATGCACGTTAGCGATAGCGAATAAACCAGCAAAAGATATTACATTTTTGACTAACCTTCTCAAAACTTCATCAGATGACTGTCCTATAACATCATATTACACAATACATATAGAGTTTGTTCGAAAATGTGTATATTTAGCGGCACAAATCGTGGTTATACAATGAGAATAGTAGCCAAGCTGCCAACAATATGTTGGGAGAAATCTTTTGAGGCACCTAATCTAATCAGTAACTAAATTTAAACTTGACTAAAAAATACAGGTTGGACAGCAAATGAAAGATGCATTAGTTCTTAATGCAATCGCTGTGTTAAATTTTTAAAATTAACGTTACTACGACATACAGCGTGCGTTAAAGCGAGACCGCACCGAAATTAATGGCGGAATATGAGTTTCACATTTTTCAACAGAACAACGAATTAACATCATATAGTTCTTACTTTTTGATGAGCTCCCATCAGAATCTTGGGCAAGTTGTCCTTTTTCCAAAAGAATCGTTGCTCGGTTGTAGATTGTCGCCTTCAACTTTGGAATTAGCAGTAAACATTACCAATGTGGGCCAGACGTGCCCAACTCACTAGAACGCAGCACAAATAAATACCCGAAAATCTCAATATACTGATATAAACTGCTATAACTCGGTTTAAAATAACAACATTATGATGTCTTTAACACCTATATCGAATAAAATCAGAGCCGGATATATCTAAGGGCTATAACGGGAGCTTTCTAGAACGCCATCCTGAGGTCTGTCTTGCGTCATGGCGAAGGAAAGAAAGAGAGGACCCCACGTTGCCAGCCCATTTTATAAGGCCTCAGATCTGCCTAGCAACTCCATTTCAATTCTCACTATTTGCTGACATCCAGGGGAAGGCGTATGCAGTGCATCTCAACCAATAGAAGACATGCAAATTAATAAACCGACCTCAGAACAGCCTGCAGATTTCAGATTTCTCACTTCCTCATCGGAAAATTGCTCCAACTCGAGTTCTGTTTTACTCACAGATATAATTCAAACGGTTTTAGAAACTAGAGAGTGTTTTCTATCCAATAGTAATAATAATATGCATGTTGTACGAGCAAGAATTGAGTACGAGGCAGTTTAATTTGGGAACGAAATTATTACAAAGTTTAAACAGCACCCCCTATTGAGAAAAGGTTAATTACTAACCTTTGATCTTCATCAGATGACACTCATAGGACTTCATGTTACACAATACATGTATGTTTTGTTCGATAAAGTTCATTTATATCCCCCAAAAATTTGTTTACATTGGTGCGTAATGTTCAGTAATGTTTTGCCTCCAAAACATCCGGTGATTTTGCAGAGAGCCACATCAATTTACAGAAATACTCATAATAAACATAGATAAAAGATACAAGTGTTTCACATGGAACTTTAGATAAACTTTTCCTTAATGCAACCGCTGTGTCAGATTTCAAAAACTTTACGGCAAGTAAAACGAGCCATACAGGTACCCGCCATGTTGTGGAGTCAACAGAAGTCAGAAATAGCATAATAAATATTCACTTACCTTTGATCTTCATCAGAATGCACTCCCAGGAATCCCAGTTCCTCAATAAATGTTTCTATTTTGTTCGATAAAGTCCATAATTTATGTCCAAACACCTCCTTTTTGTTCACGTGTTTAGTTCAAAAATCCAAATTGATGATGCGCAGGCCAGGCGAAAAGTAAAAAAGTTCCATTAACGTTCGTAGAAACATGTCAAACGATGTATAGAATTAATCTTTAGGATGTTTTTAACATAAATCTTCAATAATGTTTCAACCGGAGAATTCCTTTGTCTTTAGAAATGCAATGGAACGCAGCTACCTCTCACGGGGGCGCGCCTAAGTGAGCTCGTGGCACTCTGCCAGACCCCTGACTCAATCAGCTCTCATCCTTCACAGTAGAAGCATCAAACAAGGTTCTAAAGACTGTTGACATCTAGTGGAAGCCTTAGGAAGTGCAATGACCCCATAGACACTGTATATTGGATAGGCAAACCTCAGATTTCCCACTTCCTGGTTGGATTTTTTTCTCAGGTTTTTGCCTGCCATATGAGTTCTGTTATACTCACAGACATCATTCAAAAGGATATCGACAGCTGTTTCTGACAATTTGGAACCGTGTAAACGACACTAAATCCATTCTAATACCATATTGGCTGTTCTATTTTACAGTGACGTGCTAACCCGGCCAAACCATCACGACACTGAGCAAATTGTGCGCCGCTCTGAGACTCCCGATCACGGCCAATTGTAGTACAGCCTGGGATCGAACCAGGGTCTATAGTGACACCTCTAGCCTTGAGATGCAGTGCCTTAGACCACTGTGCCACTTGGGAGCCCTCTGGAGAGCGTGTGGTTGCGTGAGGCTAGATGCTCACAAAATCAGGCTATTACACAAACAGGCAACAGAATAAGGATCTGTCTTATTTATGTAGATATATATATATATATATATATATATATATATATATATATATATATATATATATATATATATATATATATATATATGGATGATTTATAAAGCCAGGCACATTTTAGAAGTTAGGCTATTGATTATTGACCTAATTAAATTGGTTTCCTCTCTCCTCACTTTTCTTGGACAATTAAGGCAAGCTATTTTCTCGTCTCCTAACTCTGCTGCTGCCTCCACTGCATCGTTCTCCACACCAATATGCTGATTAACTTTTGCTGTTATGCACATAGCAACATAGTCTAGGAAAAGGCGCAAATTCAACAGTTCACCGCTTCAACAGTTCACCGCTGTCCAACGCGGGAGAAAGCGCCTTTTATAAAATAGTATTTTTATTGGTGTTGCACCATTGTTCTTATGTAATATAACCATATACTATTTCAGTAGCACGTGTCTTAATGATGGACTGTGCCATCCACAAGGCCTCCACAATGGATCAGTCCACTCAGACAGGCGACTAAAGACATCTCGGTCGACCAACAGCCTATTGACTGACCAGTCGTCTAAACGGGGTCAGCCCTACAGCAAATGTTAGTGCATCAATTAATTTCTCTAATCCAGGGATGGGCAACTTTGATGGGGTGGGGGCCACAATCTGAACTCATGAGGCAGCAATGGCATGCAGGTCTGTAGACCTACAGGGTGCAGAGAAAATATTAGCTTTTTTTTATGGTATCTGAGTGACTATCAAAATTGACGGGGGGCCACCGGTTGGTAATTCAACAATGTTTACTACAATTTTAGATAACTGCCCATTAGACTAATTTGCAAATAAAATAAAAACTACATTTCACATTGTGTATTCTACTCGTCTAACGCTCAACAGTAAGTTCAGACCCTGACTGAGTAAAAAATAAAGAGATTGATCCGGGGCCGCCAGATCCCTGTTCTAATGAAACGGAGTAGTTTCAAAATACAAACGTATTGGATCCCATGCATCTACACTGAATACAAATATAAATGCAACATTCAACAATTTTGCTGAATTACTGTTCATGTAAGGAAATGAGACCATTTAAATTAATTCATTAGGCTCTAATCTCTGGATTTCACATGACTAGGCAGGGGCGCTGCAGGCCCACCCAATCAGAACAAGTTTTTTTTTTTTTTTCACCAAAGGGCTTTATTACAGAGAGACATACTCCTCAGCACTCCCCTCAGACGATCCCACCGGTGTAGAAGCAGGATGTGTAAGTCCTGGGCTGGCGTGATTACACGTGGTCTGAGGTTGTGAGGCTGGTTGGACGTACTGCCAAATTCTCTAAAACGATGAAGGCGGTTTATTGTAAAGAAATTAACATTTAAATTCTCTGGCAACCGCTTTGGTGGACATTCCTGCAGTTGGCATGCTAATTGCAGGCTCCCTCAACTTGAGACATCTGTGTCATTGTCTTGTGTGACAAAACTGCACATTTTAGAGTGGCGTTTTATTGTCCCCAGCACAAGGTGCGCCTGTGTAATGATCATACTGTTTTTAAAATTTGTGCCCAAAATTTGAGAGAAATGATTTTTGTGCGTATGAAGCATTTCTGGGATATTTTATTTTACCTTAAAACATGGGACTAACACTTTACATGTTGCGTTTTATTTTTTTGTTCAGTATAGATGCGTATCGAATCGTCTTGAAAGGGAAAGATGCACATCCCTACAGACTACCCCTTGCTAATCAGGAAACTCTTGGGTATGTTGTGAATTGTCATTGCAATTGCTTTGTAGTGTAGCTAGTCACTGAAATAATTCTGAATTCACTAGTGCTCTCATCGTATCCTGATGTGTACAGAAGATGGGAGTTGTTTTCATAACATTGCTAACTTAGCTAGCTAACACATTTCGAGAAGAAGTTGTATTACGTGCCTAGCTAGCGCTAGCAAGTTTTGGTGTTTAATGAGACCGAGTCTAGACAGCTGAGCTAGCAAATATTGTAACAAAAGTTTTTAATTTTGGATTAGAAAAAGGGAAAGGAGGATACCTAGTCAGTTGTACAACTGAATGTATTCAACTGAAATGTCTTCCGCATTCAACCCTCTCTGAATCAGAGAGGTGCCGGGGGGCTGCCTTAATGGACATCCACGTCATCGGTGCCCGGGGAACAATGGGTTAACTGCCTTGCTCGGGGGCAGAACGACAGATTTTTACGAGCTCGGGGATTTAATCCAACAACCTTTCGGGTTACTGGCCCAGCGCTCCTACCTGCCCAACATGCTCTGCATTTCAGGAATCACAGTAGCAAGTACTTCTGCTGCAGTGTTCAATTATTTAGCCATTTAAACAATACATTTTTTGAAGAACTATTTTTGCCGCTGGCATTCATGCGACTTAAACGTGATCTTGTTCCAAGTGTCAGACTCGACGGCATTTGCTATCCATTGGAGCGTTGCGATTGGTTCCCCACATTCTGGGGCGGGGCATAGCAAAGGGTCAATTAAGCATAATCTATGGGAATATAGAATCAAAAATAAATTCAGGTAGAATGTACTGTGCTTTTCTCAATCTTAGCTAGTACTTGTCCCAACCCTCCTCCCTGGTAGTGCTCCTAGAGAAAGAAAGAGTTAGCAAGAGGGAGATGAACAGCTGAGCACACCATAGTAATCTTCAATGACCCATGTATTCCTTTGTCAAGTGATTGCTCTATAGAGCTAATACCTTTCAACCCTGTTTCCCAGGTGGTGCTCCTGTCTGCCACTATGCCTCAGGATGTGCTGGAGGTCACCAAGAAGTTCATGCGTGAGCCCATCCGTATCTTGGTGAAGAAGGAAGAGCTCACCCTGGAGGGTATTCGCCAGTTCTACATCAACGTGGAGAAAGAGGTATTGCTGTAATGGAGGCATGTTATAGCGTGTGTGTGTGTGTGTGTGTGTGTGTACACACACGTATAATGAATGTATTGTTCTTTTTATATGCTCGTTATTACAATCTTGTGAGGCCCTTTGCTCTACTAACAGGAATAGGTCAAGTCATGAAGTAGCCCCATTTGGTCAATACAACACAGTAACTGTCCTGTTAACATGGAATGATAATCAATGAGACATTTAAAAATGGCCTTTCCTTTCTTAAAATTGTAGTATTTGATTATGAAGATGGTTGCTTTTGTATGAAAAGAGCTTGCTACAGTGACTCTAATGGTGAGTTTAGCTATATCCTCTTGAGCACTTTGGAAATGTTGTTGGGGTCCCAAGTTCCCTCTGCGTCTCCAGATCTGTATATAATGAAGAGATGCTCATGTCTCCGCCCTAACAATGGGAGTCGTCCCGAAGGCGGGCGACAAGAAACACATTGGCCTTATTTTGGACAGATGTAGACTAGAGTGAAACCTCTCACTTGGCCTCTTTATGGCGTCTCCCAAGCTGTTGGAGGAACAATGTTCTTTGACAGAGGAAGTCGACTGCTCTCCACTATGGCTGGCCTCTTTGTCCCTCTCCACAACTTTAACTTAGAAGCAACCTCATGCTCTTCATAATTTTGACGTTTGCTAATACTGTAATATCAATTTTTTGTGTAGTGTACCCCTTTCACACTACTGCGCTGAGGCTATTTACTGCATTAGCCAGGTTACTAGCTTGTAACTGTGCTGTATAAGGAAAATGTGAAAACAGTCCTATCAAAACAAAATATCCTAGCATGGATGGTGTAATTTGGGTTGGCACGATAGCTTGAAATAGGTGTTCTTGACCCAGTCTTAGGCTTGCAGTTTTCCCATGTCTTCAGACTCAATTCAACCCCCTTTGTTAGGAGTGGAAGCTGGACACCTTGTGTGATCTGTATGAGACCCTGACCATCACCCAAGCTGTGATCTTCATCAACACCCGCCGAAAGGTGGACTGGCTGACTGAGAAGATGCACGCCAGGGACTTCACAGTCTCTGCCCTGGTAAGAGCTCCTGCACTTCCAGCTCGCTGTCCATGTCCCACAGTGTTGTCTTACCGATAGATGCTAATTGGTTATCCACTGAAAATACAGTTGACTAGTCATGCTTATCGGTCTATATGTTAATTTGCATAATTTTGTGGAATTCAGTTGTCGCTTGTATTTCTGTTCGTCGGCATGCATTTTATTTATCACACACGCACAGCATATAGAGCCTAGTTTGAGAAGCGGAATAGCCTACCTACCATCTGTCAAGACGGCGGGAGAGTAGGTCCTCAAAAAGCCTGTAGGCTACTGGAGGGAAACCTGCTTTTGTAAGCCCAGTCATTGCGAAACAAATAACAATTCTAAACACAATCGTGTGTTCACTTTAGTGGCCACAATTTAAAAAGGAGCTATTTTTATTTCTCAACTTGTAAAGCGCGCTTTCCATTCGGCTGCGTAGACTAGCCTGCCTACTGTTGACCTTCAGTGTCCCCCCCCCCCCCCCCCCCCCCCCCCCACCACCACTTTGGGAGCTTGAGGCAGTATAATTGTTTAAAACCTAAATGTTTTACTTCAAATAATGATATCTTATATTGCTTTCAAAGTAGCCTTGCAAAAATCCATCCATAGAAACGTGGAGGCAAAGATTTTATCATGCTCTGCTGACACATTGTAGAACAGATGTCAACAGGCAGAAAGTGTACAGTGTAATAATGTGCAGTGTAGCCCGAAGATATTGCTTTTGTTGTGTTGAACTTGACAGTAACACTTGAGTGAGGGGGGATTATTTAATGTTTTACTCTGTGAATGTTATTTCTGCGCAGGTAGCCTTGTGCACTTGATCGATGTCTGCTATAGTGGCCACTAACTAAGTTTGTTTCATTCTGTTTCTACTTTAAGAGTATTTTTTCCCAAGTGCAATATTTAGATGTGTGTGTGTGTGGTCAGAAGCGTTCTATTATGAAGGCTTTCTAGGCTAACTGCATTATTAGTGTATTGTTTTTTTCTCAAGACTTTGGTGTCATTTGCAGTGAAGTCTAGGCAACAAATAACATTGGAAACATATACATTTTTTAGCTGTGAGTTAGGTTCACATTGACCACTTATTTTACACAGACTGATCATGTAGATAATATTCTCTGTTTAATTAGGTAAAACCTGCATTTCAAGAAGGGATCCAGCCTAAATCACTAGAAATTAGGATTTTAAAGCTGATATTTTCGAATTTATTTTTTATCCCCCCCCCAGCAGGGATATTTTTTGCATGTTTCGGTGTTAAAGTGTCACCTTTTTGGGCCCTCACCAGTTTGCATCCCTGGTTCTATTGGTTTTCATATCAACATGATTTAATTGTCCAGAAGCCAAAGGCACAATCCTAGTCATACTAGAAACCCATCATAGTAGTTGCTACTGGATTACCGTTTAAGTTAACAGATTTTCATCTCGGGTCACATATGGAGCTGCTCGCATTTAGGTGTGCCGTTTAGAACCGTTTTGAACTAATTGCATTTGGGCAAATGTTTGAAAATGACGTTTTAGTAGCTGCTTCATTACGGGAGTTGCATGTTCAATAATAGGCTATAGCCTTTTGACTGGAAGACGATAGGCTTGCTATTGTTGCATGTTTTCATTAAGAGCTTAATAGACAATATTGGGTCCTTGTAGGTATGCATGCATAGTATCAGAGGAAGAGGGAAAAAAGCGATGTTTCACTCTCGCCAAAATCTGCCCAATGCATTTCTATGGGCTTATTTTGGGCCTATGCTTGTCGCCTGCCTTTCCGCCTTGGGACGACTCCCATTTTGGGGGGGGAAGAAACATAAGCATCTCGTCATTATATACAGATCTCTGATAGTGTTTTCTGTTGGCCATGTCATTTTACTGTTTAGAACAAATGTAACTGTTTGTTGACCGGTTAATGAGGGTCATTTAGTTTCAGGCAAAATTGACCAAAATTTGCCTCCTTTATATACTTAAAGAAAATATAAACGCAACAATTTCAAAGATTTTACTGAGTTATTATTCATATGAGAATCAGTCAATTGAAATATATTCACTTTGGCCCTAATATATGGATTACGCATCTGTTGGTTACAGATACCTTTAAAAAAAAATGTGCCTCAGGATCTCATGGTATTTTTGTGCGTTCAAATTGCCAATCGATAAAATGCAATTTGTTGTCTGTAGCTTATGCCTGCCCATACGATAACCCCACCACCGTGGGGCACTCTGTTCACAATATTGACATCAGCAAACCGCTCTCCCATACAATGCCATCCACAAGGTCTGCGGTTGTGAGGCCTGTTGGACGTATGGCCAAATTCTCTCAAACTACGTTATGGTAAAGAAATGAACATTAATTTCCCTGCCAACAGCTCTGGTCGACATCCCGGCAGTCAGCATGCCAGTTGCACGCTCCCTCAACTTGCGACATCGGTGGCATTGTGTTTTGTGACAAAACTGCACATTTTCTAGTTACTGAGAAGGTTTTTGGGAAAGCATTTTTCCGTCAACCAGAAGTCTTATCCTTAGCATCGCTAAAAGTCATAGTCGTAGACATGCATGCACTGCACACATACAGATGACACTGCATAGATGGCCTGTAGAGTTTTGTCATACTATCCAGGTCTGTGCCCAAACAATTTGAGCTTCTACTTTTAAAAATCCACCTTTCCAAAAACAAGTCTCTCACCGTTGCCGCTTGTTATAGACCCCCTTCAGCCCCCAGCTGTGCCCTGGACAACATATGTGAATTGATCGCCCCCCCATCTATCTTCAGAGTTCGTACTGTTAGGTGACCTAAACTGGGACATGCTTAACACTCCTGCAATCTAAGATAGATGCCCTCAATCTCACACAAATCATCAAGGAACCTACCAGTTACAACCCTAAATCCGTAACCATGGGCACACTCTTAGATATCATCCTGACCATCTTCCCCTCTAAATACACCGCTGCTGTTTTCAACCAGGATCTCAGCGATCACTGCCTCATTGCCTGCATGCGTTATGGGTCTGCGGTCAAACGACCACCCCTCATCACTGTCAAACGCTCCCTAAAACACTTCAGTGAGCAGGCCTTTCTAATCGACCTGGCCCGGGTATCCTGGAAGGATATTGACCTCATCCCATCAGTAGAGGATGCCTGGTTGCTCTTTAAAAGTGCTTTCCTCGCCATCTTAAATAAGCATGCCCCATTCAAAAATAAATTAGAACTAAGAGCAGATATAGCCCTTGGCTCACCCCGGACCTGACTGCCCTTGACCTGCAAAAAAACATCCTGTGGCGTTCTGCATTAGCATCAAATAGCCCCCGCGATATGCAACTTTTCAGGAAAGTCTGGAACCAATATACTCGGTCAGGATAGTTATGGCTTGCTTTTTTTTCCTTTTTCCTAATTGGTTTATTGATACATTTAAGTTCTTAACTGTGCTCTCAAACAATAGCATGGTATTCTTTCACTGTAATAGCTACCGTAAATTGGACAGTGCAGTTAGGTTAACAAGAATTTAATCTTTCTGGCCATATCAGATATGTCTATGTCCTGGGAAATGTTCTTGTTACTTACAACCTCATACTAATCACATTAGCACACGTTAGCTCAACTGTCCTGTGGGGGGTTTCACCGATCCTGTAGAGGTCATACGTTTTATTGAGGTGTCAGCATTCATTTACATTATCTGCAGAATCCCCCCAAGTTCCCCCATTGCTTCTTAGTGCTCTATTTGTGTGGAAAACATCCTGTCCATCTGGTTAGATCAGCATTTCTTGGTTTTTGATTTCCATAATGTGAAATTAAGTGCTTGTGGTGTTCACAGATCCAGGCTTGACTTGTTTGACTATAAGTGGGTCTGCGTAAGAGTAGTAAATGTAAAATGTGTGACACCTTCCTTCCTCCCAGCACGGTGACATGGACCAGAAGGAGAGGGACCTGATCATGAGGGAGTTCCGCTCTGGCTCCAGCCGTGTCCTCATCACCACAGATCTGCTGGTGAGTTGAGTTCAGGAGACGCAGGAGCACCCTACTACCTGGGCAGAGCCTTATTATGTTAATCAACTTGGCAAACCCTTTTATTCAAAGTTACTTCCTTTACAGTGAAATTAAATGTGTAAGTGACCTCTATGACCTATTGAATTGGCCTATTCTCAGTAATACCAAAGTTTTAGTCAAGTGGCACATTTTTTTGTATGTTATCTCTGGAATCGAACCCATAACCTTTGGCGTTGCTGGCGCTACACGTTTCCCAACTGATTCACATGGAACCAAGCTAGCCTGCACCAGGGTTCAGGGTAATAAAGCAATGGCAGCTAGAGGTCAGGCATGGCAAAGGGTGCTGATCATGTTGCTGCTTTCAGGCCCGAGGAATTGATGTCCAGCAGGTGTCTCTGGTTATCAACTATGACCTGCCAACCAATCGTGAGAACTACATTCACAGGTAGGAGGGACCCTGAGATATTAAAAACAGAGCTCCATAGGAATAAATTAAATTAAATGTAAATGTAATGTAAATGAATAACTTATGTCATCAACATGGTTCATATTGGGGTGTGAATTTTCCAGAAGTTCCTGCTTTTCTGACATCCTCCATTTCATACATCTTTGCAATTTAACTAGCTAACCACCAACCAGTATCCTACTTTTTCTGACTTGTTCAATAATGTCCTGGTCTCATTCCTCCTGGTTTGTTCATTCATTTCGTATTTATTTCGCTACCGTTTTGTTTCTAAATTCCGATCGGCAGGGTTCGAATTAATCTGGTCTTTTAATTGTTGTGTGCCAGGATCGGGCGAGGAGGCCGTTTCGGCAGGAAGGGTGTCGCCATCAACATGGTGACTGAAGAGGACAAGCGCACACTCCGGGACATTGAGACGTTCTACAACACCACAGTAGAAGAGATGCCAATGAATGTGGCTGACCTGATCTAGACTCCCCCTGGCACCCTGCCTGCTGGTGGTACCTTAACACACTCTACGGACCATCATCATCCCAAAATCCCCCCCCCCCCCCCCCCTCAATTCCTCATTCTCTAACATCTCCCGTTTCCTACCTATCACCCACCTAACCAAGCCTCCCATGTATCCCAATTTTGCGCTCTTAAATGGGGTAGGGGAACTCCTGTTTTCCTCCTCTTCCATGCCCTCTGCGGTCCCTCAGCTCGGCCCCACTCATTTGGTTTTCTATGGATCGCCTTGCTTAATAAAAATCTCGAATTGTATTTTACTTGGCCAACAGACGATGTTTGTATTAGCAGCAGACTTGATTTCCTTGTGGTCTACTTGGACCCTTGCGACTCCGTTTCAATAGGAAATGGTGACTTCTTGAGGGGATGGGGATTGCATCATTCAGTTCCATTCTTTATTTGCAATCGAAGTTCTATTGTGTCACTATCCATTGCTGATATGCAGTAGTTTTTCTGCAGGAGTGTTTTTAAACAGAAGCAAGGAATGACATTGTTAATCTGTTTATTTTTTGGTTTGTTCCATGTGCCCCCTTGGAAGTACAGCAATTATTTGAATACTCTGAGTGGTGTTCCAAACATGTTGGTAGATATTTCTAGTGTGTGTAGTCGACATTTCACACGGGACGGCATTGACCCCTTGTTCTAAACGTTCATTGACATTTTTGGGGGAGAGCATGACGGTGTACAGAGGGGGGTATTGGGAGTTTTTTTTTGGGTGCAAAGATATTTGGACTCGACAAACACTCTAGGCAAATCAAAATCCAGTACAAATTATTTATTTTCCACCCCTTTTTTATTCATTAGTTTGGTTTCATTTTACAAATTGGGGGAGGGGGGTGACTTCAATAAAGTTACCAAATAAAATCCTGAGTTTGTTTTGCCAGTTATTTCTCTCCTATTGTACTCAGTGTTTCTCATCAGTGCTGAGTTGGTATGTGGGTCTGTCTGTTCCAGAATGCAAGATCATTGAGTTGGTCAGATGACCCTGAGATGATGAATTCATATTTTTGAGCAATACAGATGTGTAAAATGTGCATGGTATGGGTTATTTGACAACCAAAACCCATATTCAAGTTCAGCTTTATAAATGAACCAGATGGATATAATGATCCTGTTTTCTGGAACAGTCCAGTGGTCCTGCAGGGGGTTTCAATGCATTCATAGTGTGACCATGAAAGGATTGCATGCTTGTCTTGTATTAGCCCATATATTTAGTTTTCATATGAATTATTGGATTGTCTCCTAGGACTAGACAAATGTATACAGTGCGTTGTGGAAAGAATTCAGACCCCTTCTCCACATTGTTACGTTACAGCCTTATTCTAAAATGGATTCAATATTTTTTCCCCTCCATCTACATACTATCCCATGACGATAGCAAAACAGGTTCAGAAATTTCTGCAAATGTATTACAAAAAAAAATAACACTAACATAAGTATTCAGACCCTTAACTCAGTACTTTGTTGAAGCATCTTTGGCAGCGATTACAGCCTTGAGTCGTCTTGGGTACGATGCTACAAGCCTGGCATGCCTGTATTTGGGGAGTTTCTCGTTCTACTCTGCATATCCTCTCAAGCTCTGTCCGGGTTGGATGGGGAGTGTCGCTGCACAGCTATTTTCAGTTCTCCAGAGATGTTCGATTGGGTTCAAGTCCGGGCTCTGGCTGGGCCACTCAAGCACATTGAGGCTTGTCCCGAAGCCGCTCATGCATTGTCTTGGCTGTGTACTTAGGGTCGTTGTCCTGTTGGAAGGTCGACCTTCGCCCCCGTCAGGTCCTGAACAGGATCTTTGTACTTTGCTTCGTTCCATCTTTCCCTCGATCCTGATTAGTCTCCCAGTCACTGCTGCTGAAAAACATCCCCACAACATGATGCTGGCACCACCATGCTTCACCGTAGGGATGGTGCCAGGTTTCCTCCAGACGTGATGCTTAGCATTCAGGCCAAAAAGTTCAATCTTGGTTTCATCAGACCAGAAAATCATTGAGTTCTTTAGGTGCCTTTTGGCCAAGTCCAAGCGGGCTGTCATGCCTTTTACTGAAGAGTGGCTTCTGTCTGGCCTCTACCATAACGTTCTGATTGGTGGAGTGCTGCAGAGATGGTTGTCCTTCTGGAAGGATCTAACATTTCCAAAGAGGAAGTCTGGAGCTCTGTCAGAGTGACCATCGGGTTCTTGGTCACCTCCCTGACCAAGGCCCTTCTCCCCCGATTGTTCAAATCAAATGTATTTAAATAGCCCTTCTTAAATCAGCTGATATCTCAAAGTGCTGTACAGAAACCCAGCCTAAAACCCCAAACAGCAAGCAATGCAGGTGTAGAAGCACGGTGGCTAGGAAAAACTCCCTAGAAAGGCCAAAACCTAGGAAGAAACCTAGAGGAACCAGGCTATGAGGGGTGGCCAGTCCTCTTCTGGCTGTGCCGGGTGGAGATTATAACAGAACATTCCAAGATGTTCAAATGTTCATAAATGACCAGCACGGTCAAATAATAATCACAGTAGTTGTCGAGGGTGCAACAAGTCAGCACCTCAGGAGTAAATGTCAGTTGGCTTTTCATAGCCGATCATTCAGAGTATCTCTACCGCTCCTGCTGTCTCTAGAGAGTTGAAAACAGCAGGTCTGAGATAGGTAGCACGTCCGGTGAACAGGTCAGGGTTCCATAGTCGCAGGCAGAACAGTTGTAACTGGAGCAGCAGCACGGCCAGGTAGACTGGGGTCAGCAAGGAGGAGTCATGCCAGGTAGTCCTGAGGCATGGTCCTAGGGCTCAGGTCCTCTGAGAGAGAATTAGAGAGAGCATACTTAAATTCACACAGGACACCGGATAAGACAGGAGAAATACTCCAGATATAACAGACTGACCCTAGCCCCCCGACACAAACTACTGCAGCATAAATACTGGAGGCTGAGACAGGAGGGGTCAGGAGACATTGTGGCCCCATCCGATGATACCCCCGGGCAGGGCCAAACAGGCAGGATATAACCCCACCCACTTTGCCAAAGCACAGCCCCCACACCACTAGAGGGATATCTTCAATCACCAACTTACCATCCCGAGACAAGGCCGAGTATAGCCCGCAAAGATCTCCGCCACAGCACAACCCAAGGGGTGGAGCCAACCCTGACAGGAAGATCACGTCAGTGACTCAACCCACTCAAGTGATGCACCCCTCCTAGGGACGGCATGGAAGAGCACCAGTGACTCAGCCCCTGTAGTGACCCCTGATTGTTCAGTTTGGTCAGGTAGCCAGCTCTCGGAAGAGTCTTGGTGGTTCCAAACTTCTTCCATTTAAGAAGGATGGAGGCCACTATGTTTTGGGGGACCTTCAATGCTGTAGAAATGATTTGGTACCCTTCCCCAGATCTGTACCTCGACACAATCCTCTCTTGGAACTCTACGTACAATTCCTTCAGTCTCATGGATTGGTTTTTACTCTGACATGCACTCTCAGGTGTGTGCCTTTCCAAATCATGTCCAATCAATTGAATTTACCACAGCTGGACACCAAGTTGTGGAAACATCTCAAGGATGATCATTGGAAACAGGATGTTCCTGAGCTTAATTGTGAGTCTCATAGCAGAGTCTGAATACTTATGTAAATAAGGTGTTTCTGTTTTTTATTTTTAATACATTTGCAATAATTTCTAAAAACCTGTTTTTTCTTTGTCATGATGGGGTATTGTTTGTAGATAAATTAAATGTTATTAAATGAATACTTTACCAATGTACTGTATGTATACTGTGAGCAACTTTATCATGCAAACAGTTGTCTGCTGCTCAAACATAATTAAACATTGACGTTGTAGACTAGCTGAATTTTGTATCAATATGTTTTAACATGAACAATGTAAGCTTTTATACATTGGATGCTGCTCTATGTAAGTCTGGATGTCTTTGATTTAATACCGTCTGACTGCTTCTTGGAGAAACAACTTTGGATATCTGCAGTTGATTGTAGTTAGAGTTGAGCATAGTACAGAGTACAACTTTTGTGTAAATTGAACATGTATTGTTGAGGTTTGGCAAATGGGTTATGCTTGACCAGTCCCATTTTAGGAGTAGAAAGTTACAGCTTGACATTTCCTGTCAGAGGAAAAACGAATATATTACATTAAACTGGGTTGTTATACCATTATCTACCACCAGATGGATTCCAAATACTCTCCAGTCTTGGGTGCCTTCCATCCAGTGCTGCTGCTTGACTCAGCAATCCTATACTTCTGACATTTAGATTTTAAGAAATACAGATCACTTTTGGTTTAAATGCACCCACAAGAGATAGAAGATAACTCAAAAGTCTTGAACTCAAGTGTCATATTGATAAACCAACCAATTTTTGTACAATGTCTACATTGTTTTACTAGTTACTGTGGAGGCATGAAGTGGATCAAGTGAAAAATAATCCCATGTAATCATGTTTTTCAGATATGCTATTGGAGTACATTTCAGTAATTTATATTCTCTTTATGTTTAGTTTATTAGGATCCCCATTAGCTGTTGCACATGCAGCAGCTACTTTTCCTGTGTCCTGAAATAACTACTCTTTAGGCTATAGCCCCCTCTAAAGATCTCTGTGTGTCAGTAGGTCTTAAAGGAATCAGTTATCAGGAAATACATGCATCTCGACGTCCTATTTCTTTCTCAGTCAGAAACAAATCGTCACCCTCAACTTTTTTACACTTGAGAATGACATCAAACAGCCTCTTGAATTTCTCACACTGTTTCTTTTGTAATTTTCATTACATTTCCTTATGTTATTAAACACAGCCAACCCTAAACCAATGTACGCTTCTTGTGTTGGTGGCCATTCCTCTCATTTCTCTCCCCTCCGGTATCCATCCTCCAGTATTTCTCTCACCAGGATTGGCCTCCCAACCGTGACCGCCCACCCCCCACTGGCACCCCAATTGTTGGCAGGGCAATTGTGTGTGCGGGAGGCTCGTAAAGGGCACTGCCTGGGTTCCTCTGCCCTGTGACGGATAGCTGGGAGACCGCAGGGCTATTTACATGAGAAGAGCCGGAGGAGAGAGCGATGAATAGAGCGGCTTTCAATCTGCTTGTCTCTGAGGACTTTCTCTCCTAGCCACCAACCCCCCATCACCAACCCTTTCTTTGTGCAACTCTGTTTTTTTTTGGCCTCCCTCTTTCTTCCCTCTTTCTTCTCCTCAACCTCGTCACTTCATTTTCCTTTGCCTCATTGCCTCAAATCTGTCATTGCCAATCATTTTTTCCCCCTTATGTATTTAATGCTTGAGGCTTTTAAACCTCCCTGTCTGTCTTTTAATTGTCCACTTTGATGCTGAGTTGATTGTCACCATCACAACACCAGGAGACATAAATGTGTTTCCTCTACTTCCCCTATGTTATGCTCACAATAAGAATGACCCTGGCACAATAGGAGACGGACACTCACTCCATAAGTACAAATAAAGTCAAATGAATTGGATAATGGCTGTATTGTCTTGGTCATTGGAATCAGTCCAGATAAGTTGCATAATGGCTGTATTGCTGTGGCGATTGGAACTATTCCTATTCCAAAATCAATCAAATTGATTTATAAAGCCCTTTTTTACATCAGCTGATGTCACAAAGGGTTATACAGAAACGCAGCCTAAAACCCCCAAACAACAAGCAACGCAGATGTAGAAGCACGGTGGCTAGGAAAATAATGTGTATATTATTGTGGACTTTTAGACAAGTCCAAATCAACAGATTGACCTCTCAACCAACCACATTTCCGTGAAGCTGAGGGGGACTGGGATTATTGTGCACATTGTGGTCTAATTTTAGCTATTGCAATCAACCTACTTGCTTATACCACTCAATTCCGTTTGAAGTGAACTGAAATAGGTGCCAGTTAGGACTCATTTATGATGCCGGCCCAGTAGTCTTATTATTCAGGTGTCCGTACTCATCACATTGTATTGCCTATATTCTATAAGAGTCGCCGGTACACCTTTGGGCACTGGCCCAACTCAAGCACTGACTCTTAGCATGATCCTGCAAAGCATCATTAATTAGCTATTTACTGATGGATGGCTATGGGTGAACACCTAACCAACAATGGAGGTGTAAAGTGATGACCAATATAAACTAGAAAAGGGTGTCAATGGGTAGCTACTAGTAATATCCCACCTAGCCTTATTTTAGAACAGCAGGGAGCTGCTACTGGATAGAGGGGGCATGGATCATGGGCTACATTGGGCAATGGATCCTGTTTTGTTGACATCCGTTCTCTCTGAAAACATAGGTCTACCAGGCACTCGACAATAGAATGCAATGGAATGTATATTGTCATATATTAGGTCATTCAAATACACTACGGATTTCATTCTTATATGACATTTATTTGAAAAGCCTAAACTTGGGATTACTGTCAACAAGTGGCATTACTGTGGCGGTCAATATTAGGCCCCAGAACAATCTCAAACATAATGTTTCTATGTCTTCAGTAAAATAAAAATGATGAATCTGAACATTTAAAATAGTTTCAAAGTTTTTATTGGAGAGAGACTTGGGTGATCCTTCCCTCCTACCTCCCTTGCCTAAAACATGTCTCTGTGGTGGCCAATGTTATGGAAAGAAGCCTGAAACAAAAGTATTATTTATATGAAATAAACATGAACTATATATACATGTAACAAACTAAAGTTTGTCTTTGCTATTGGAAAGAGAGGGGGGCGGGGGACCCCCCTCCTTCCCTCCCTCAGCGATTCCTCCTCTTTTCATATTCACTCAAGTGCATTCCAAATTCACCGCACCCCTTCTATAGTGATGTAAATGAGTAGGGTGGAGGAAGGGAGGGAAGTTAAGAGCGGATTTACCGGAGAATACGTTTTATAATCACCAAGCTGCCAGTGAGAGAGGGAGTTTTGATTTCAAGAAGGAACTCTACAGCAGTATCTCTAGATCTCAATTCTCAGAGTAGCCGAAAGGTCTGCATCTGAATAGTGAGTTGGTAGCAGGATGTTTTCGCTACGACTTTATTTACATCTCTGACATTTTTAATTGTATTGTCTTCAACTAATGCTTGGGATGCTTGGTTGACATTTTCTCCGACTTTTTTATTTTTTTTATTACCAAGGAAGGTTGGTCAACCACTGCGAGGACAGCAGGCGTAATTTTAAAACTTTGTTCACAAATTGTATATTTCGTTTATGGTAAATATGTATAACATTATGGAGCACCAACTCAAGTCCTCTGGTCCCTCGCATCATCTTGGAACAGGGATGCCACCTGCGAATGGAGGAGGGGGGCACGGGGGCGGCCACACAGGATCCAAACCACCGGCAATCCAACCTGACCCGATGGACAAAGTCAAGCGGCCCATGAATGCCTTCATGGTATGGTCTCGCGGCGAGCGACGGAAAATGGCCCAGGAGAATCCCAAAATGCACAATTCTGAGATATCCAAAAGACTGGGTGTCGCGTGGAAATCTCTGACAGACGCAGAGAAAAGGCCCTTCATTGACGAGGCCAAGCGCCTCCGCGCGGTGCACATGAAGGATTATCCAGACTATAAATACAAACCCCGTCGTAAAACCAAACTAATGCCGAAGAACAATACTCTAGCCGCGCAGTATCAGATGTCGGCTGGTAACCACCTGCTGAGTGCGTCCACGGCTCAGGGACAAGGTGGAAACCCCAGAATCGACAGTTATGGCTGGGGCCACACCGGGGGCTACACGGCGGCGATGCAGAGCGAGGCCCTCGGCTACAGCCAGCAACTTCACCGCTATGACCTGTCAGCACTTCAGTATCAGTCCAGCGTGGCCCAGGCCCAGGCCTACATGAATGGTGCCAACGCATACAGGTGAATTTAGATGGTTTCCATTTGTCAGTGAATGGAATTGCTGTGTATTCAGCTATATTTCCTTTCCAATGGGAGTTATATGCCTAAACTGTTGCTAATCAACATTCATTGAGATGTTGGAACAACCAAACCAATGGCCAGGTCGTTTTAAGGATGCTGGTAGCCTATTCCCACCTTGTTAATGTAGGTTTTAGGTTTGTTTTCTGTTATTTTGTGACTTTTTCAAGTCCAATAGTTCCTCTCATTTATTTGCCTCACTTGATTTGTAACTCACTCTCCAATCTCTGTCATCCAGCCCCATGTCCTACAGCAGCAGCACCCAGCAGGTCAGCCCAGTGATGTCTATGGTGAAGCAGCAGTCTGATGGCCACAGCATGTCCCCCTCCCCTACGGGGACCCACA
Organism: Salvelinus fontinalis; assembly: GCF_029448725.1. Classification (NCBI taxonomy): domain Eukaryota; kingdom Metazoa; phylum Chordata; class Actinopteri; order Salmoniformes; family Salmonidae; genus Salvelinus; species Salvelinus fontinalis. Next base: position 60,727,201 of record NC_074673.1, read on the forward strand.
ACCACCACCAGGCCCAGCGTGGTCTCCAGGTTCAGGGGGACCATCTCAGAGACATGATCAGCATGTACATGCCCGGGGGGGATGCCTCAGATGCCCAGAGGGGGTACTCTGCATCCGCAGCTAACATCCAGCAGCATTACCTGGGAGGGTCAGCTCCACTCACCCACCTTTGAATTCACTCTTACCCACAACCTGATCTCACTTGATCTGCTGGGATTGACTGGTGGCAGACTGATGTGGTTAGTAAATGTGTAGGGACTGAAGAAAGAAAAACTTCATTTTAATACAAAGATGCGATCAGTCACTGACACAAACACTATTTGGTGGCAAGATGATGTCATTGATTGGTTTCAGTGTACATTTTAGTTGGAACGCCTCAATGGTTATGAGTTATTGCGAACATCAGATATTGTCCCATTCTGGCCTTTCTCTAAACCCACTCATATGAAAATAGTTTTTAGGACTGCAACGGGATCTCAAAAAGTTGAACTGGACTTTATTTTCATTATGAACAAAATGGTTTCGACGCTGACAATCCCAAGTTTTTCTCCCAGACTGCCAATTCTGTCTGTTCAGAAAAACGAATGTACATCTAAATGAGTCGACACACTTTGATTTATATTCAAGTTAACAGCAGTTGGTTTTTATTTCACAGCTTTTTGAAACAAAACTGAACAAATGTTTGAGGATTTGGTTATTGTTTAGTTTAAACCAATGCTGCTTTTCTAAGGTGCAGGCCTTATTTAGAGTTTTGAAATGTATTGAAATGTTTTTATTAATGCCCTTATAGTAAGGGCATTGTTATTTCAAGTCACTTGACGATAATAATGTAAAAATAAAAGAAATAAAGATTTGTTTTATAATTTTTCTATTTTCTACCGTCACAATTTGTCTATGATAAATTCCTAAACAAACACCATTTACATCAAATGTAGCTAAGCTTTAGGATTAACATTGAGACAGATTTTCAGATACATTCTTTATTTATTTTATTTGTAGCTTGAGAAAATCTGGTTCTAAGTAAAAGTCCTATATAGGTCTACATCCACCGATAATATCTCGCTTTGAGTTTGAGTTTATTTTTATTTTTACCGGGACAGTGCACATTAATCAACGCTTTCTCCAGACCTTTGCCCGCTTCTTTCCCAACAGAAAAGGAGAGTGGACTTCAGAGCATAATTGCCCGTTTCGGTAAATCTCATTGTTCCCTCACTGCTTTTAGAGCATGCAGGTGCACACAGTATACCGTGGTTCTCAGCATGTCTTATGCTGGGCTTTGTCCTCTTTTCTTGGTGTGTCCCACGGGGCAGAAAATTAGCGTTGCATTGAATGACTATTCTTCCTTATCCCACAGTCCAGGCTTAACCCTTTCCCTGCCCCTCGCCATTCTCATGGAAATAAGGTCTGCTATCACTGACTGACTAGTCAAGCTAGGCTAGGGAATGTCATAGGGCAGGACTGATGGATATTTACGGAACCTCAACAAACGTTTCTGCCTGAACTATTTCGCAAAGTTCATAATGTTTTGGGGGGGGGGGGGGGGGGGGGGGGTCCTTTTCTGATTAGGGCAACTCGGAACATGTAAACTAATGGATAGAGTGAGAGTACCTGCATTTGTAAGCTATAATCTCCTTTGGAGGAAGGAAGGGGGGATCCACTTTTCTGGTTGAAGAAATCTCTTAGCAAAAGGCTGTCTTCCACGTGTTGTTGTTGCCAAGGGATACCCCTGTCAAGCTAACTAACCCCTCCAGTTAAATGACTAAGACACTGTCTTCTTGCATCTCAACAAAAACACCTTCATCTCACCCAATAGTCTTTTGTAGATGTCAAATTAGAGGCCTACGCAGCACAATTCAACAATTTTATTATAGGCAATTGATAGTTTAGCATTGATCTGTGAGCCTCTCAAACTGATGCTAAAGCACAACCTAATGTGTGTGCGGGATGTACGGTTGAGAACTAGACAGCCCTTACGAAGATGTACAATGGGGAAAAAATACCATGGACCTTTCATATTTTTCATGGTGCAAATGCCATAGTATGTTCCTGCCATGCTAGTGACCAAAAAGCCATTTATTTTGTTGATTGTACTACCACAGGTGGAGTGACTATATATGGTTTAGTACTAGCAGCATGTAAACAGTAAAGCATGGTAGTTGTTTACAATGTATTATTACCATGATACTATGGTCTTTGTACCACCCTTTTTGGGTTGAAGTGACCAATAAAGTCATGCTTTATGGTACTGACATAATGCAACCGAGCTTCAACAATCTCAAGAATCACACAAACTTAAGCGAGCATGTGCGCACGCAAAACATACCCCAAAAAACGTAATCAAAATCCGCCGTGCATATGAATTTTTTTTTTTTGAAAAAATGGAAAAGGTATATTCCCTGATAAAAGGTGTGGAATTTCCGAAGGAATGGGGATAAAATGAGAAAAAGAGAATGCGAGAGAATAGAGAAAGTTAGAAATGGGATAAAGAGAATGGAGGTAGAGGGGAAAGAGAGGTGAGAAATAAGGGGGGAAAGAGAGATGAAGAAATTGAGAGAAGGATAGAGAGAAAGGTAGAGCGAGAGAGGAGAAACAATACAAAAAGAGGATGAAAAAGAAAGTGAAAAAGGATTGAAAGAGAGAAAATGGATGGACAGAAAGTGGGACAGAGGGGAAAGTGAGAGGATAAAGACAGAGAAGAGAGCAAGGGGAAAAGATAGAAACGCTGAGAAAAAGTGAACATAAGGATAAAAAGAAAATGATAGGCTAGAGATAGAGCAAAAAGAGAGAAGAAAAAAATAACATTTATGACCAGTATTAGTGGCTGATGAGTAGGGATCTGTTCAAACAAAGTCATTACCAGACTTCCCAATAAATAATAATCTTCCAGCACAATGAGAACGCATATAGACGCTGTATATGAAACTGGTAACATGAGGTAAAATGAATGAAAATGTTATCGGGGACGGCCTCCACAATGTAATCGTCCAGCTTCTCCTTGCGTACATTTCCTTATGCTGAATGGTTGGTTGCTGCTCGCCAGCACAGCTCTCGGCAGAAGGGCCACCAACAAGTCAGCCACCAGTTTTGATCTTACTTGTGGCAGCACATCTCCAACTTGGGCTTGTTGATGCTCACCTTGCCAGTCAGCTGAATTAGTGGCCTGTAATAATTAGGTGTGCAAAGCACAACTTTATGAACTGTTCATACTTCATAATAATATTATTCTGCGGTCAAAACCGCAAAAGTTACCAACACCAAAACAACTGTCAAATGTCCGGGAATACCACTGGTCAGTGTGCTTCAATGTTTTTTGATACTACTAATAATACTTTTCACACTACTACGATATTTGCATGAATCCCAATGCATTTCAGGAGCCAAAGACTAGAATAGGAAAATTCTGGTCACTACAAAGTCTTCAACCATTTTAGCTAGAAGAGCAATTGAAACTGTAAAACAGGCAGACCGGTCTGGAATGGTGTTCTTGTATACTGACAATAACCACGCAACTGCTGAACAACGCAACTGCTGAACCACACAAATACTGACCACAAAACTACTTAAATACAGAACTACTGCCCACAACCACACAACTACTGCCCACAACCACACAACTACTGCCCACAACCACACAACTACTGCCCACAACCACACAACTACTGCCCACACAACTACTGCCCACACAACTACTGCCCACAACCACACAACTACTGCCCACAACCACACAACCACTGACCACAACCACACAACTACTGAACCACAGAACCACTGAACCACACAGCTACTGACCACAACCACACAACCACTGACCACAACCACACAACTACTGAACCACACAACTACTGAACCACAACCACACAACTACTGCTCACAACCACACAACTACTGACCAAAACCACACAACTACTGAACCACACAACTACTGACCAAAACCACACAACTACTGAACCACACAACTACTGAACAAAACCACACAACTACTGAAACACACAACTACTGCCCATAACCACACAACTACTGCTCACAACCACACAACTACTGCTCACAAGCACACAACTACTGCTCATAACCACACAACTACTGCTCACAACCACACAACTACTGCTCACAACCACACAACTACTGCCCACAACCACTGCCCACAACCACACAACTACTGCCCACAACCACACAACTACTGCCCACAACCACACAACTACTGCCCACAACCACACAACTACTGCCCACAACCACACAACTACTGCCCACACCCACACAACTACTGCCCACACAACTACTGCCCACAACCACACAACTACTGCCCACAACCACACAACCACTGACCACAACCACACAACTACTGAACCACAGAACCACTGAACCACACAGCTACTGAACCACACAGCTACTGACCACAACCACACAACCACTGCCCACAACCACACAACCACTGACCACAACCACACAACTACTGAACCACACAACTACTGAACCACAACCACACAACTACTGCTCACAACCACACAACTACTGACCAAAACCACACAACTACTGAACCACACAACTACTGACCAAAACCACACAACTACTGAACCACACAACTACTGAACAAAACCACACAACTACTGAAACACACAACTACTGCCCATAACCACACAACTACTGCTCACAACCACTGCTCACAAGCACACAACTACTGCTCATAACCACACAACTACTGCCCACAACCACACAACTACTGCCCACAACCACACAACTACTGCCCACAACCACACAACTACTGACCACAACCACACAGCTACTGAACCACACAACTATTGAACCACACAACTACTGAACCACATAACTACTGACCACAACCACACAAGTACTGAACAACACAACTACTGACCATGTCCATACTGTAGGGCCCAGAAAAGTAGCATCAGAACCACCCAAATACTGACCACAACTACTGACCAAAACCACACAACTACTGCCCACAACCACTGACCACAACCACACAACTACTGAACCACACAACTACTGAAACACACAACTACTGACCAAAACCACACAACTACTGAACCACACAACTACTGAACAAAACCACACAACTACTGAACCACACAACTACTGAACCACATAACTACTGACCACAACCACACAAGTACTGAACAACACAACTACTGACCATGTCCATACTGTAGGGCCCAGAAAAGTAGCATCAGAACCACCCAAATACTGACCACAACTACTGACCAAAACCACACAACTACTGAACCACACAACTACTGCCCACAACCACACAACCACAACCACATAACTATTGAACCACACAACTACTGAACCACACAACTACTGACCAAAACCACACAACTACTGAACCACATAACTACTGCCCATAACCACACAACTACTGCTCACAACCACACAACTACTGACCAAAACCACACAACTACTGAACCACACAACTACTGCCCACAACCACACAACCACAACCACATAACTATTGAACCACACAACTACTGAACCACACAACTACTGACCAAAACCACACAACTACTGAACCACATAACTACTGCCCATAACCACACAACTACTGCTCACAACCACACAACTACTGACCAAAACCACACAACTACTGAACCACACAACTACTGAACAAAACCACACAACTACTGAAACACACAACTACTGCCCATAACCACACAACTACTGCTCACAACTACTGCTCACAACCACACAACTACTGCTCACAAGCACACAACTACTGCCCATAACCACACAATTACTGCTCACAACCACACAATTACTGCTCACAACCACACAATTACTGCTCACAACCACACAATTACTGCTCACAACCACACAATTACTGCTCACAACCACACAACTACTGCTCACAACCACACAACTACTGCTCACAACCACACAACTACTGCCCACAACCACTGCCCACAACCACACAACTACTGCCCACAAGCACACAACTACTGCTCACAACCACACACCTACTGCTCACAACCACACAACTACTGCCCACAACCCACAACCACACAACTACTGCCCACAACCACTGCCCATAACCACAAAACCACTGACCACAACCACACAACTATTGAACCACACAACTATTGAACCACATAACTACTGACCACAACCACACAACTACTGCCCACAACCACACAACTACTGCCCACAACCACTGACCACAACCACACAACTACTGAACCACACAACTACTGAAACACACAACTACTGACCACAACCACACAACTACTGAACCACACAACTACTGAACAAAACCACACAACTACTGAACCACACAACTACTGAACCACACAACTACTGACCACAACCACACAAGTACTGAACAACACAACTACTGACCATGTCCATACTGTAGGGCCCAGAAAAGTAGCATCAGAACCACCCAAATACTGACCACAACTACTGACCAAAACCACACAACTACTGAACCACACAACTACTGACCACAACCACACAACTACTGAACCACACAACTACTGAACCACACAACTACTGGACCACACAACTACTGACCACAACCACACAACTACTGAACCACACAACTACTGACCACAACCACACAATGACTGAACCACACAACTACTGAACCGCAAACCTACTGAACTACACAAAACTATTGAACCACACAAAACTACTGAACCACACAAAACTACTGACCACAAAACTACTGACCACACAACTACTGACCACACAACTACTGACCACACAACTACTTCAATCAAATTTCAATCAAATGTATTTATAAGGCCCTTCTTACATCAGCTGATGTCACAAAGTGCTGTACAGAAACCCAGCCTAAAACCCCAAACAGCAAACAATGCAGACGTAACTAGGAAAAACTCCCTAGAAAGGCCAGAACCTAGGAAGAAACATATGGAGGAACCAGGCTATGAGGGGTGACCAGTCCTCTTCTGGCTGTGCCGGGTGGAGATTATAACAGAACATAGCCAAGATGTTTAAATGTTCATAAATTAACAGCAGGGTCAAATAATAATAATCACAGTGGTTGTAGAGGGTGCAACAGGCCAGCACCTCAGGAGTAAATGTCAGTTGGCTTCTCATAGCCGATCATTGAGAGTATCTCTACCGCTCCTGCGGTCTCTAGAAAATTGAAAACAGCAGGTCTGGGACAAGGTAGCACATCTGGTGAACAGGTCAGGGTTCCATAGCCGCAGGCAGAACAGTTGAAACTGGAGCAGCAGCACGACCAGGTGGACAGCAAGGTGTCATCAGGCCAGGTGGTCCTGAGGCATGGTCCTAGGGCTCAGGTCCTCTGAGAGAGAAAGAAAGAAAGAAAGAAAGAGAAAAAGAGAGGAAAAGAGAAAGAGAATTAGAGAGAGCATACTTAAATGTTACACAGAACACCAGATAAGACAGGAGAAATGCTCCAGATTTAACAGACTGACCCTAGCCCCCCGACACATAAACTACTGCAGCATAAATACTGGAGGCTGAGACAGGAGGCGTCAGGAGACACTGTGGCACCGTTCGGCGATACCCCCGGACAGGGCCAAACAGGCAGGATATAACCCCACCCACTTTGCCAAAGCACAGCCCCCATACCACTAGAGGGATATCTTCAACCACCAACTTACCATCCCGAGACAAGGCCGAGTATAGCCCACAAAGATCTCCGTCACGGCACAACCAAAGGGGGGGCGCCAACCAGCTCTCTGACCTCACTCAGGGGGTGGCTACTTACATGTACAAAATTATGTAAAACTATTATCTCTTATGGTTCCTAATATCACATTCATATCTTTAAAAAATGTGTTCCTCATTTTTTATATTTCAAACACAACGTTAAGGATGGAGACCTCATACCTGTAGTGTAAACACTTTCCAAGTTACAGTATTTCCTTTATAACCTTTTTTATGACATCACAAAATAAAAACCAATATGACATTCGTTTTTTATAGATCATCTCCGACCTTTCCCCACTTAGAAATATTGTTACAGTATTTGCCTTTTGAACTGTGTAAAGGCAGTCAATGTTGTTCTCCTCCTCAAACGAGGAGGAGCATGGATAGGACCAAGATGCGGATTGAGGGAAATAAGCCATCTTTTAATGAAAACAGCAAACAAGACACTACAAAACTACAAAACAACAAACGTGACTAACCTTCAACCGTCCATGTGTGGACACAGGAACAAACACCCACAAAACCCCAGTGAAACCCTGGCTGCCTTAGTATGACTCTCAATTAGAGACAAACGATACACACCTGTCTCTAATTGAGAATCATACCAGGCCGAACACAAAACCCAACCTAGAAATACAAAACATAGACTGCCCACCCAAAACACACGCCCTGACCATAAACACATACCAAAACAACATAAAACAGGTCAGGACCGTTACAGAACCCCCCCCTCAAGGTGCGAACGCCGGGCGCACCAGCACAAAGTCCAGGGGAGGGTCTGGGTGGGCAGTTGACCACGGTGGTGGCTCAGGCTCTGGACGCTGTCCCCACACCACCATAGTCACTCCCCGCTTCTGTCTTCCCCTCCCAATGACCACCCTAAAACTAACATCCCCTAAATGAGCAACCAGCACCGGGACAAGGGGCGGCACCGGGACAAGGGGCGGCACCGGGACAAGGGGCGGCACCGGGACAAGGGGCGGCACCGGGACAAGGGGCGGCACCGGGACAAGGGGCGGCACCGGGACAAGGGGCGGCACCGGGACAAGGGGCGGCACCGGGACAAGGGGCGGCACCGGGACAAGGGGCGGCACCGGGACAAGGGGCGGCACCGGGACAAGGGGCGGCACCGGGACAAGGGGCGGCACCGGGACAAGGGGCGGCACCGGGACAAGGGGCGGCACCGGGACAAGGGGCGGCACCGGGACAAGGGGCGGCACCGGGACAAGGGGCGGCACCGGGACAAGGGGCGGCAGGTCCTGGCTGAGGGACTCCGGCAGGTCCTGGCTGAGGGACTCCGGCAGGTCCTGGCTGAGGGACTCCGGCAGGTCCTGGCTGAGGGACTCCGGCAGGTCCTGGCTGAGGGACTCCGGCAGGTCCTGGCTGAGGGACTCCGGCAGGTCCTGGCTGAGGGACTCCGGCAGGTCCTGGCTGAGGGACTCCGGCAGGTCCGGGCTGAGGGACTCCGGCAGGTCCGGGCTGAGGGACTCCGGCAGGTCCGGGCTGGACGGCTCCGGCAGGTCCTGGCAGGACGGCTCCGGCAGGTCCTGGCAGGACGGCTCCGGCAGGTCCTGGCAGGACGGCTCCGGCTGGTCCTGGCAGGACGGCTCCGGCTGGTCCTGGCAGGACGGCTCCGGCTGGTCCTGGCAGGACGGCTCTGGCGCTAGGCAGACGGCAGACTCTGGCCGGCTGAGACGCACTATAGGCCTGGTGCGTGGTACCGGAACTGGAGGCACCGGGCCGAGGGCACGCACCTCAGGGCGAGTGCGGGGAACAGGAACTGGGCACACTGGACTCTCGTGGCGCACTCTAGGCCTGGTGCGTGGTACCGGAACTGGAGGTACCGGGCTGGAGACACGCACCATAGGGAGAGTGCGTGGAAGAGGAACAGGGCTCTGGAGATGCACTGGAAGCCTGGTGCGTGGTGTAGGCACTGGTGGTACTGAGCTGGGGTGGGAAGGTGGCGCCGGATATACCGGACCGTGAAGGAGGACACGTGCTCTTGAGCACCGAGCCTCCCCAACCTTACCAGGTTGAATGGTCCCTGTAGCCCTGCCAGTGCGGCGAGGTGGAATAGCCCGCACTGGGCTATGCAGGCGAACCGGGGACACCCCCTGTAAGGCTGGTGCCATGTACGCCGGCCCGAGGAGACGTACTGGAGACCAGATACGTTGGGCTGGCTTCATCGCACTCGGCTCGATGCCCAACCTAGCCCTCCCAGTGCGGCAAGGTGGAATAGCCCGCACTGGGCTAAGCACGCGTACTGGGGACACCGTGCGCTTTACCGCATAACACGGTGTCTGACCAGTACGACGCCATCTTACTCCACGGCAAGCCCGGGGAGTTGGCTCAGGTATCCAACCCGGCTTCGCCACACTCCCCTTTAGCCCCCCCCCCAAGAAATTTTGGGGTGAGCCTCTCGGGCTTCCAGCCCCTCCTACGTGCTGCCTCCTCAATCCACCGCTCCTGGGCTGTGGCTGCCTTCTTCTCCTCCCACGAGCGGCGATTCACACCAACCTTAGCCCAGGGTCCTTCTCCGTTGAATATTTGTTCCCAACTCCATTCCTCTTCTCTCCATTGCTTTAGTTCCTTTTCTCTCTCCTCAATCCGCTTGGTCCTGTTGTGGTGGGTGTTTCTGTAAAGGCAGTCAATGTTGTTCTCCTCCTCAAACGAGGAGGAGCATGGATAGGACCAAGATGCGGATTGAGGGAAATAAGCCATCTTTTAATGAAAACAGCAAACAAGACACTACAAAACTACAAAACAACAAACGTGACTAACCTTCAACCGTCCATGTGTGGACACAGGAACAAACACCCACAAAACCCCAGTGAAACCCTGGCTGCCTTAGTATGACTCTCAATTAGAGACAAACGATACACACCTGTCTCTAATTGAGAATCATACCAGGCCGAACACAAAACCCAACCTAGAAATACAAAACATAGACTGCCCACCCAAAACACAGGCCCTGACCATAAACACATACCAAAACAACATAAAACAGGTCAGGACCGTTACAAACTGTTAGAGTTTTGGAGCGAATACTGTCTGTTAAGGAGAAATTGATCTATAATTCCATGTATAACACTTGCATTTTCATCAAAATTTATGATGAGTATTTCTGTCAATTGATGTGGCTCTCTGCAAAATCACTGGATGTTTTGGAAGCAAAACATTACTGACCATAACGCGCCAATGTAAACTGAGATTTTTGGATATAAATATGAACTTTATCGAACAAAACATACATGTATTGTGTAACATGAAGTCCTATGAGTGTCATCTGATGAAGATCATCAAAGGTTAGTGATTCATTTTATCTCCATTTCTGCTTTTTGTGACTCCTCTCTATGGCTGGAAAAATGGCTGTGTTTTTCTGTGACTAGTTGCTGACCTAACATAATCGTTTGGTGTGCTTTCATCGTAAAGCCTTTTTGAAATCGGACACTGGTGGGAATAACAACAAGTTTATCTATAAAATAGTGTAAAATACTTGTATGTTTGAGAAATTTTAATTATGAGATTTCTGTTGTTTGAATTTGGCGCCCTGCACTTCCACTGGCTGTTGTCATGTCGATCCCGTTAGCGGGATTTCAGCGGTAAGAAGTTAACTTCTTATGGCTGGGGGGCAGTATTGAGTAGCTTGGATGAATAAGGTGCCCAGAGTAAACTGCCTGCTACTCAGGCCCAGAAGCTAAGATATGCATATTATTAGTAGATGAGTTGAAAAACTACAAACCTCATATTTCCCACTTCCTGGTTGGATTTTTTCTCAGGTTTCTGCCTGCCATATGAGTTCTGTTATACTCACAGAAATCATTCAAACAGTTTTAGAAACTTCAGAGTGTTTTCTATCCAAATATACTATTAATATGCACATATTAGCAACTGGGACTGAGGAGCAGGCAGTTTATTCTGGGAACCTCTGGGCACCTATTCATCCAAGCTAATCAATACTGCCCCGCAGCCATAAGAGGTTAACAAAGACATTCCTTGGGTTAATACTGGAGGGGAAAAGAGAGTCCTCTTCTCCTATAATTTATGACAGGGTGTGAGAGGTCAAACCAGCCCAGTTCCCTCCTCCCTCTTCTGTGGTTGAGAGAAGATCTGGTTATTGTCAACGATTGCCAAGCTGATCTGAACCCTTGTGATCCTCACAGGACAGGCGTTTAAAGGTCCAACTTTGAGAAGATGGTCGCTCCTTGAAAGCCGAGGAGTTTGAAAGCTGAGGAGATGAGGGGTAGAGGGTAACAGTTTTTAACCGTGATGTCATTAAGGCCCTGGTAGTCAATACACGGGTGCAGGATTTTGTCCTTCTTCTCCACAAAGAAGCACCCTGCGCCGGCGGGAGTGGTTGATGGACGAATACTCCCTGCAGTGAGAGAGTCCTCAATGTACTCCTCCATAGCCTTAGTCTCTGGACCCGACAGGGAGTAAAGCCACCCCAGAGGTGGTGTAGTGCCTGGAAGAAGGTCATTGGCGCAGTTGTAAGGTCGATGCGGAGGGAGAAACGTCGAGCGGGCCTTGTTGAAGACCTCATGGAGGTCCAGGTACTCCGCGGGAATGGCGGAGAGATCCGAGGCTTCTCCAAAGCCTGCAGGAAGACGTCCCGGGTTAGGCTGTGACGACTTAAGACACTGCCCATGGCAGAATAGGCTCCAACTCCCGATAGAATCAGTAGTCCAGTCAATCAGGGGATTGTGCTTCTGGAGCCATGAATACCCAAAAACCATGGGTACATGGAGATTCTGTGAGCAGGAACTTCATACACTCACTGTGATTTCCTAATATTAGCAGGTTGATAGGAACCATATTGCGGGTGACTGCCAGTAGAGCACCCATACAGCGCTCTGATGTCCATGGGAATGGAGAGGGGTAGAGTGGAGATTCCCATTACCGACACCAAGGTAGCATCAATAATGCTCTCGTCGGTCCCAGAGTCAATGAGCACCCGGAGAGATTTGGCCTGGTCACCCCACAACAGGGTGGAATGGAGAGGGGTATGAGTAATTGGTGAAAAATTCCTGTACGTCTCACCAGAGTACTCATACCTACTGATGAGCCTGGTATTCTTAATGTACAGGTGGACATATAATGTCCTGTAGTCCCGCAATACAGACAGCTCCTGGTGCTCAACCTGCATACACTTTCATCTGGAGACAATCTGGCCCTTCGCAGTAGCTTGGGCTCTGGAGGAGACGAGTCGACAGCCCTTGGTGTTTTCCGGGAGAACTCGGGTGACATCGGATTCACTCGGAAATGGAGTCTTCTGGGATTTCCAGGATTTCTTGGATGCGAAGTGGAAATCAGGGACAAGCGTGGGCAACAGGGAACAGTCTCCCTCTCCCTCCTATGTTCCCGTAGCCGCCCATCAATCCGGATGGTCAAGGCTGTGAGAGAGTCGAGGTCCTTGCGCAGCTCCCGGGCTGCGAGCTCATCTTTCACCTTCCATAATCCGTGAAGGAACGCTTCGAACAGGGCTTCCAGGTTCCAGGCACTCTCAGCCACCAACGTGCAAAAATCCACTGCATCGTCTGCCACACTACGGGAGTCTAGACGTAGTTGGAGCAGCTTACAAGCAGCCTTTCTCCCAGACAACGGAGAATCTTACACTTAACGTACATCCGCTACAAACCCCTCCAGACTGAGGCAAACGGTGGACTGTTGCTCTCACACCGCCGTAGCCCAGGTGAGTGTCCTCCGTGAATCAACGTTATCAAATACGCTATCTTTGAGTGGTCTGAGGGGAACGAAGAAAGCTGCAGCTCGAAGATGAGGGCACACTGGGACAGACACGCCAGACAGGTTCCAGAATCTACAGCGTAGAGCTCCGGAGGAGGAGGTGAGCAAGGTTCTTGGAGCACCGGGATAAGCTGGGAAGAAGTGCCGCTGGTGGCGGGGTTGCTTAGAGTCTGGGAGATTACTTTTGTTGCTTGCTGCCTAGTTGGGAATTTGGGGAATTGTTTCAGCAATGTATCAAATGCATGGTCATGGCATCCTCCCAGCACAGGAAACACGGGAACATGCTGGTAGGACTTAACGGGACAAGACAAACTGGCAACAGACAAACAGAAAATGCAGGTATAAATACACAGGGGATAATGGGGGGAGATGGGAGACACCTGGTGGGGGGTGGAGACAAGCACAAAGACAGGAGAAACAGATCAGGGTGTGACAGTATCAGCCTGAGAGAAACAGCTGCACCTTAGCAATGTTCCTCAGATAATAAAAAAAGCTATTTTGGTCACATTCCTAATATGTGACTCGAAATTGCATTAGAATCTAAAATATCACCGTGGTTTTTTACCTGGTTTTTATCTTTATTACCCATGAATTAAAATGTGCGGCCAGATTCTCTCTCTATGCTTTGACTCCAACAATAAGTACCGCGGTATTGTCTTGATTTAGCTTGAGGAAGCCATCTAAGTATTTAAATCACTGATACAATCTAATAATTTATCCGTGGAGATAAATCCTCTGGTGACACAAATGTAAAGTTGTGAAAATCAATGCTGTGCTTTCTGATCACGCTGCCAAGGGCTAACATATATAAACTTAACAGTACCAGACCCAAAATTGAAATGTGGAACGGATGTATTTTCTCTGAGTTATGTTCACCAAGGGTGACAAACTCTTGACTGGTTAAATAAGTCTTAAACCAATTTAGAACTGGACCTGAGAGTCCAACCCACCTCTCCAGTCAGTCCAGAAGGACATCATGGTCAACATTGTCGAATGCAGCACTTAACCTTTTCATACGTACCAACAAACGGGTGTGATCATTCTACAGTGGTCCCTGCAGCGTAAACTCAAACTGGTTTGATTAGAATGCTTATTTAGAACGTTCCAGTTTCGATTGACGCAAGAGTCAGCATTTGAGCTAGCCACACTGTTTTTTATCACAGAGACATTTTGCACAAACACAGTCCTTACAAAGTTATGTCCTGAATGTGAGCAGTTTATTTTTGGATCCAATGTTCAGACATTCACAGAAGTAGCAACAGCACAACACAATCATCCAAACTGGAAAATGTAGATACTGTACATTAGTCCTAGCGCTAACTGAGAGAATATTGACGTAACACAAGCTACTTCTATGTGAATTAATGAGGAGGTGCAACACACCTCAAATCAAAGTGTTGTTAGAAAATACAACCTGTTAGAAAATCATTTTAAATTGACAAGTTGAAACATAGACTATAGATAATTAGCAGGCAGCGTGTGTTAACTGTCCTGTTGCGTGAAAATCCCATTTTGGAACAGTGCGTGCATTCTGACATCACGTGCATAAAACAACTCACGCTGGGGCGACTGTTAGAGATATTTGGAACTCAATCCAAAAGAACAAGGACAGAGAGCTGTTTGGCATCTGTGTTGGCTCTAAGATAATTTACCACTTTAACTAAGGCTGTCTCTGTGCTGTGGTGGGCCTGAAAAACAGATTGGAATTTTTCAGAAATACAGTTTGCACTTAACAATTCATTTAGCTTTTTGACCACCAATTTCTCCAGATTTTTGCTTAAGCATCGAAGGTTGAAGAATGGCTGAAAATTGCTAAGAGCTGAAGAATTTACATTACTTTTCCTCAGAAGGGGTTTCACCATAGCAGTTTTTAGTGCAGTGGGGAAAGTGCCTGTGGACAGGGAATGATTTAACAATAGCTTGCACTTCTTCAGATGTGCCATTAAAAACTGTTTTGAAGAAGGTGGTGGGGATAAGATAAAGAAGATAGGTAGAAGGCTTAAGTTGTGATATCACTTTCCTGACCATGTCTGTGTCAACCAGGGGAAATGAATCCACAGTGGCTTTGCATGACAGGCTAGGGCACATATCAAACTTCTCATCAGGTCTTGCTTGACTGATACACAGCCTAATGTTGATTATCTTATCTCTGAAAAATGCCGCAAACTCATCACATTTAGACGTGGAGGAAAGTTCACATAGGTTTGCAGGGGCAGGATTGAGCACCCTCAAAGTATTCTGATTATTAGTGATCAAGTTAGAAAAATTAGCCCGTCTTGCATTTTTAATTGCCTTGTTATATATGCCAAGTTGCTCTCTCAGATATCATAATAGACCTGCAACTTTGACTTTCTCCACTTCTGCGCAACTTTTCTGCAATTTCTCTTTAATTGATTAGTTTCCTCACTCATCTGTTTGGATGTGGCCTTTTTGCAATGTGAAGCACACCCTTCTCACTTACTGTAGGTCAATTTGTTTGTAATGTGATACACACACTTCTTACTTTTTTCAATATTTTTCAATATGACATGCCCTTCTAGATTTACATTTAAGTAATTTAACCGACTCTCTTATTCAGAGTTAGTTACAGTCAGTGCATTCAACGGAAGTAGATAAGACAACCACATATCAAAGCAATTGCAAGTAAAACTTTCCTTAAAAAAGTAGTTTGATATGTTTGAAGTTTGACATACGGTTCTCACTTACCATACTCTCCACTCTGGTATGGACCAACAGAGAACAATCAGGATCCGAAGGATAAATATTTGCTGCAAATCAAATTAGCATTTGTGGGTAAAACTGGATGCAAATGTAGAATGTGTTTTTTTACTTGTAAAGTAACAGAAAATAACGCTTAGTCCCATACATGGATTGGTGTGATTTCAGAATTCCCCAGTGAACCCTTCAGTGACATGCAATAGTTATCCAGTTGTGCAGATTATAATACACACACACACACACACACACACACACACACACACACACACACACACACACACACACACACACACACACACACACACACACACACACACACACATATATATATATACACTACTGTTCAAAAGTTTGGGGTCACTTATAAATGTCCTTGTTTTTGAAAGAAAATCTATTTTTTTGTCCATTAAAATAACATAAAATTGATCAGAAATACAGTGTAGACATTGTTAATGTTGTAAATGACTATTGTAGCTGGAAACGACAGATCTTTTGTGGAGTATCTACATAGGCGTACAGAGGCCCATTATCAGCAACCATCACTCCTGTGTTCCAATGGCACGTTGTGTTATCTAATCCAAGTTTATCATTTTAAAAGGCTAATTGATCATTAGAAAACCCTTTTGCAATTATGTTAGCATAATAATTTGAAGCATCAGGGGGTGCTGGCTTTTCGGTTGGTGGTGACGTCGGCTCCAGGGGCCGCCGCCAATGGACTCGGGCTTCCACGCCCTAGCTGGCTCGATATGTTTCCTTGCCCCGGTTGGCTTGGCAGGCGCCCATCCCACGTCAGGCCTCAGCCGGATCGTCAGATACCTACGCCTCTGCCGGTTCGTCGGGCTACTACGCCCCCGCCGGCTGGTTCAGCGCCAATGCCTCGGCCGGCCAGTCAGTCTCGTCCAGGTGGGACGCCCCTAGAGGGGGGTACTGTCATGCCTGCTCCCGCTCTCCCTCTCTGGCGCTTGAGGGTGGCAGGCTGCCCAGCACTACGCACTCCTGCCATCATCATTACGCACACCTGCTTCCCTCGTCACACGCATCAGCAATTTATTGCCCTCACCTGGACTCAATCACCTGTGTCACTACTTCCCCTATATCTGTCTGTTCCCCACTTTAGCATTAATTGTTGTTTGTCGTTTTGTTACCCGGTTCTGACGCTGTTCCTGTCCTGTTCCATGTCTGTCCAAAATTAAATGTTCAGTCTCCGTACCTGCGTCTCTACTCCAGCGTCGGTTCTTACACAGCATATTGGTGTTGAGAACAATGTGGCGGAGGCAGCAGCGGAGCGAGGAGATGAGAAAACAGGAAAAGTGAGGAAAGAGGAAACCAACTTAACATTAATTAGGTTTATATTCAATAGCCGTACCTGTACCTGGCATTATAAATCATGCTGTTGCCTATTTGAGAGTTTGTTTAATGGCTTACTGATTCCTTGATCTCTTAGCCTCATGCAACTGCAACATGTCAGATAAAGCAATTTCACAATTTTGTCTGTTTTTAATCTTTGCTATGCTGTAATAAAGGCCTTACAATTTTTTTAGAACAGTCTCTGGTGTTACTTATTTATGTAGTGTTGTTTACACTGTTCCAAACAGGCAGAAATAATATTGTAGTCTAACAGCACCTGTTAGTCGCACATAAATCTAATAGGCTATGCACGTGGCTGCGAAACTCTCACTCCTATACCCTCCTTTTTCTCAGCCTGCTGCCTGGCCTGCACCCTATTTCATTGTGGAGCTAGGGGAGTTAGAACCCTGTCTATGTTCGTAGATAAGATGAGAGCACCCCTCCAGCTAGGATGGAGTCCGTCACTCCTCAACAGGCCAGGCTTGGTCCTGTTTGTGGGTGAGTCCCAGAAAGAAGGCCAATTATCTACAAATTCTATCTTTTGGGAGGGGCAGAAAACAGTTTCAACCAGCGATTGAGTGCTGAGACTGCTGTAGAGCTCGTCACTCCCCCTAACTGGGAGGGGGCCAGAGACAATTACTCGATGCCGACACATCTTTCTAGCTGATTTACACGCTGAAGCTATGTTGCGCTTGGTGACCTCTGACTGTTTCATCCTAACATCGTTGGTGCCGACGTGGCTAACAATATCCCTATACTCTCTACACTCGCCAGATTTAGCTTTAGCCAGCACCATCTTCAGATTAGCCTTAACGTCGGTAGCCCTGCCCCCTGGTAAACCGTTTATGATCGCTGGATGATTTGTTTTAAGTCTAATACTGCGGGTAATGGAGTCGCCAATGACTAGGGTTTTCAATTTGTCAGAGCTAATGGGGGGAGGCTTCGACGTCTCAGACCCTGTAACGGGAGGAGTAGACCAGAGAAGGCTCGGGCTCTGACTCCGACTCCGACTCGCTGCTTAATGGGGAGAATCGGTTGAAAGTTTCTGTCAGCTGAATGAGCGACACCGGTTGAGCATTCCTACAGCATTTCCTTCCAGAAGCCATGAGAAAGTTGTCCGGCTGCGGGGACCGTGCGAGGGGATTTATACTACTATCTGTACTTACTGGTGGCACAGACGCTACCCTTGCCTAACGATTGCGTCTGAAGTTGGGCTTGCAGCACAGCTATCCTCGCCGCAAGGTGATCGTTCTCCTGTATATTATGAGTACAGCGACTGCAATTAGAAGGAATCACGTTAATGTTACTACTTAGCTTCGGCTGGTGGAGGTCCTGACGAACCACGTCCAGACAAAGCGTCCGGAGTGATAAAGTTGAATGAAAAAAAAAAAGAAAGTTGAGTGAGGGGAAAAACTAAAAATATAAACGATAATTAAAAAGTAAAAACCGTAAAGTTGTCAGGTAGCAAAACAGTTTTTAATTGCATATCTGAAGAAGTACAAGCTATTGTTAATCACTCCCTGTTCACAGGCACTTTCCCCACTGCAATAAAAACTGCTATGGTGAAACCCCTTCTGAAGAACAGTAATCTTAGCAGCACAGAGACAGTCTTGGTTAAACTGATAAATGATCTTGGAGCCAACACAGATGCCAATCAGGTCTCTGTCCTTGTACTCCCAGCACTTAAACTTAGATTTAAGTGCTGCATTCAACACTATTGACCATGATGTCCTTCTGGACAGACTGGAGAGGTGGGTTGGCCTCTCCATTCCAGTTCTAAATTGGTTTAGGACCTATTTAACTGGTCAAGAGTTTTGTCACCATTTGTGGACATAACTCAGAGAAAATAGATTTCACGTGGCATTCCAGAAGGTTTGATTTTGGGTCCGGTACTGTTCAGTTTATATACAGTACCAGTCAAAATTTTGGACAAATCTAGTTCGAGGGTTTTTCTTTATTTTTACTATTTTCTACATTGAAGAATAATAGTGAAAAAATCTAAACCAAAAAAAGTGTTCAACAAATCAACCACCCTTGGCCTTCATGACAGCTTTGCACACTCTTGGCGTTCTCTCATCCAGCTTCATGGGGTAGTCACCTGGAATGCACTTCAATTAACAGGTGTGCCTTGTTAAAAGTTAATTTGTGGAATTTCTTTCTTAATGCGTTTGAGCTAATCAGTTGTGTTGTGACAAGGTAGGGATGTGCATACAGAAGATGTGGGAACTCGGCATGTGGGAACTCCTTCAAGACTTTTGGAAAATCATTCCAGGTGACTAACTCATGAAGCATTGAGAGAATGCCAAGATTGTGCAAAGCTGTCATCAAGGGTGGCTACTTTGAAGAATCTCAAATATAAAATATATTTTGATTTGTTTAACACTTTTTTGGTTACTACATGATTCCATATGTGTTAATTCAGAGTTTGGATGTCTTCACTATTATTCTACAATGTATAAAGTAGTAAAAAATAAAGAAAAACCCTTGAATGAGTAGGTGTGTCCAAACTTTTGACTGGTACTGTATGTTACCCCTTGGCAGTATTATCAGAAAGCACAGCATAGATTTTCACTGCTACGCAGACGATACACAACTTTCATTTCTGTGTCACCAGAGGATTTTCGCTCCACGGATAAATTATTAGACTGTATTAGTGATTTAAATACTTGGATGGCCCACAACTTCCTCCAGCTAAATCAAGACAAGCCCGAGGTACTTATTGTTGGAGCCAAATCACAGAGAAGGAATCTGGCTGCACATTTTAATTCAAGGGCAATAACGATACCAGGTAAAAAATATTTTTTAAAACCTAGGTGTTATTTTAGATTCTGAACTCAATTTCAAATAACACATTAGGAATGTGACCAAAATAGCTTTTTATCACCCGAGGAACATTGCCAAGGTGTGTCCGTCTCTTTCTCAGGCTGATACAGAGACTCATCCATGCTTTTATTACAAGCAGGCTTGTCCTCTGTAATGCTCTCCTGTCTGGTCTACCCAAGACAGCCATTGATCAACTGCAAAACATGCAGAATGCTGGAGCACAGGTACTGACCAAGACCAGATGGAGAGCACTCATTACACTGGTTTTAAGTCTGCACCGGCTGCCTGTGAGTTTTAGAATACATTTAAAGATTTTTCTAGTGGTTTTTAAATCAATCCACAATGATGCACCATAATACATTCCAGACATGCTTTTAAGTTATAGACCCATTAGGTCCCTCAGGTCCTCTGGCACGTGCCTTTTAACTATCTAAAAAAACTAGGCCAAGAGGCCATAATAACCTTTAGCTATTATGCGCTCAGCCTCTGGAAAAGCCTATTTTTAGCTTTGCTTTTCCTTAGTGTGCTTTTTAGTTGTTAAGTTTGTGTCATTCTTTTGTTTTTTTAATCACATGTTTGTTGTGTAGTAAATATTTTAGTTTTTTATTTGTTTTTTCCTGTATTTGATTTTTCCTGTAAAGCACAGTGTTGTATTCTATGTCTGAAATGTGCATAATAAATAAAGCTTGATTTGAAGAGTAAAAAAGGTATCCGGTACAAGTTACACATTTATTTTGGTGATTTTTTTTTTTTTTTTTTACACCTTATGGTAAACTGTGACGGCAAACAATTAGGACAATAACAGTGCAATCGATTTTATAAGAATTTATTATTAAAGCCTGCCAGCACCATCTTACAGATGTCCCCCAGCACAGGTAGTCCCTAATGAAGACCGACATCAAAGTCCATAGTATTACTTATACAACTATTGTAAAGACAGGACATGCGATGGGAGTAGAAACTAACGTGGGCATTGTTTAATGCGTTTCACAGGACAAAGCATTCGAAGCATTCCAATGTACATAAGCAGGGGGGTGTTATAGGTTCCCTAAAGGGACAAACTAGAATACCAATAAACAACACATAGGCTGTAAAGTCTCAATTACTGTTATTCAATGTGATCTTAAAGGATTTGCCACGATTTCAATTTTCACCTGAAATGACATACCCAAATCTAACTGCCTGTAGCTCAGGCCCTGAAGCAAGGATATGCATATTCTTGGTACCATTTGAAAGGAAACACTTTGAAGTTTGTGGAAATGTAAAAGGAATGCTGGGGGATATAACACAATAGATCTGGTAAAAGATAATACAAAGAAATACCAACCATTTGTTTGTAATTTTTTTTGTACCATCATCTTTGAAATGCAAGAGAAAGCTCATAATGTATTATTCCAGCCCAGGTGCAATTTAGACGTTGGCCACTAGATTGCAGCAGTGTATGTGCAAAGTTTTAGACTGATCCAACTCACATTTGAATTCAGTCATGGGCGCTAACATTTCTTAATGAACCAAATTTTAAGAGGCCAAATCAGGAGATGAGACTGCTTAGCAGCACCACCTATAGACCAATCTGTGCAATTATTTTTGACCAAATGACTCAATACCTCTAGTTTCTGTGTACCGAATTAGAAAAAAAGTGACCAATATATGCTTGAGTTATTTGACCATGTCAAGAAGAAAAATCAAAGAATAACAATAGGTTTCAGAGCTTCTGCTTCTATGGTATTATGGTGGTCAGCAAAAACAGCCACCACCTACTGTGGGGTGAAACACTGAGGGAACTGGTAACAAAGAAAGAAAATGGGGGAATAGGGAAAAGTTGAAAACTCATACTAATCCCAAAGAATTTATAGAACAAAAATCGATGCACTCCTTCCACCAGTGGTGGAAAAGTACCCAATTATCATACTTGAGTAAAAGTAAAGATAACTTAATTGAAAAGTCATCCAGTAAAATACTACTTCAGTAAAAGTCTAAAAGTATTTGGTTTAGAATGTACTTAAGCATCAAAAGTAAATGTATAAATCCTTTCCAGTTCCTTATATTAAACCAGACGGCAAGATTTTTTTAATGGATAGCCAGAGGAACAATCCAAAACTGAAACATAATTTACAAACAAGTAAATTAGTAAATCTGTCAGATCAGGCAGAGGGAGACCAGAGTTGTTCTCTTGATGATTTAATGAATTGGACGATTTTCCTGTCCAGCTAAGCATTCAACTGCAACGAGTACTTTTGCATGTCAGGGAAAATATACAGAGTAAAAAGTACATTAGTTTCTTTAGGAATGTAAAAGCAAACGTTGTCAAAAATCTAAATAGTAGAGTACAAATACTTTAAAGTATATATAACTGCCCACCACATTGCAGCACTGTGTATGCACGGACTCTTCAACAACATATATACTACTTTGCACACACTTGCGACGTGGCAAAACATTTTTCAATTACGACATTGTAACTGCCTGTTCATAAAAGTTCTCAACAAAAAAAAAGCCACATATCTTGTATAACCCAGCTTGACATGTGTCGGGAGAAACGCTTCCTCAAATAGCAATAACACAGATAGGCTTTTCTTCTTCCTACCATCCACCATACGGTCCAAGTGACGTGCCTCCACTTCTCCTGGTACGTCGTGTCTAAGACATTGAGCCTCAATTTCCATCGAGACGTCATTGACGACACCTTTTACACAGCCGGCAGCCCATGGGCCTGTTTTTTTTAATGACTTTTGCGCAATTTCTCTGTTGTCATAATAATATATATTGATAATTTAGCTGAGATGGGCCGGCCCAGTTTTCTGATTGGCTGAGCTGAGTTGGTGCCAATTCACAAGTCAAATGCGCATTATCATGCTCTGACTGTCAGTCACTCAGTGAGAACTGTAACGTCTGCTTCCAACTCACACTCTCAAGCACATAGCTCCCCTGAACGCAGCTCACTCTTCAGATCCCAATCACCTGAATTCTAATCACCTGTTCACACACCTGTACGTCATTATTACACACTATTTAGTTCAGTTCTTTGCACCCCATCACTGTGAGGTATTGTTTGTTTTGTGACACACTTCTATTCAGAGTGCTGGGTTTCCCCCCTGTGATTTACGTGTATGATAGTTTTTGCCTGCCTCACTATCTACCTTTTGCCTATTCTCTGCCTGTATTTTAGCCTATTGGATTTCCTGTTATCAACCTATTACCTGATCTCCCGGACGATGTTACTGGCCTTTTCCCTGCCTGTACTGTTGCCCTTTTGGACCCCCTGTGTATGACCTTCTGCCTGCCCCTGGACCCAACTACCTGCCTCCTCCTGTGGTCCCTTGCAATAAACACCTGCTGTGCCCTGTACTTGAAACCATCTCTCTGTCTCCCATCGTGTTCATTACAAGAACAGAAGATCATGGATCATAAAAAAAAACGAAAGGTGGTGTGGAAAAAGTTAGAGACCAAAAAAAGGACTTGAGGCCGACGTTACCTAATGTCTGAAATTAACCAACGTATTTGCTAAAAAGTTCTGGTTCTTTGCATGCACTTACTATAATTTACAAGGTATTATATGACAATGGTTATCTACTGTATAAGAAAGAAAGTTCCAAACCGCTCTGCCAATAACAGCTAGTATTCCGTTTTCCCTTCCCTGCTCAGACAGTCCTAGCAAAATTCTTGCTTGAGAAATTGCTCTTTGCTAAGAAACAATTTCTGTTTCTTTTGATCATTTGAATTAAAAACAATAACAATAAGGTGCTTAATTGTTACCCAGAAATGATTTGATATTGAGATAAAAACAGCTGCATTGGATCTGAAATATGAAAATGATCAATGAAATCGCCAGCAAAGATGCATCCGTAGCAGATTGCTAAACTGGATTTCATATGGATAATATGATCATATGCTACTCTATTTCTGCCAGGGAAAACCGGAGAGAATGAAACAAGTGCTTTCTGGACACTAATCTGGATATATGCACCTGCGTATGCGTGCCAATGCAGATGACTGTTCTGCAGCACAGATGAGATGTTTTTGAGACAAGCATTTGGTGCAATGCTGTAGGCATGTGTTATTGACCAGATCAAAGAGGCAAAGGTATAACTATAAAATGGTAGGCTATATGCAGACTATTAAAATAAGCATACTGTAATATACACACACATATATATACACTGCTCAAAAAAATAAAGGGAACACTTAAACAACACAATGTAACTCCAAGTCAATCACACTTCTGTGAAATCAAACTGTCCACTTAGGAAGCAACACTGATTGACAATAAATTTCACATGCTGTTGTGCAAATGGAATAGACAAAAGGTGGAAATTATAGGCAATTAGCAAGACACCCTCCAAAACAGAAGTGATTCTGCAGGTGGTGACCACAGACCACTTCTCTTCCTATGCTTCCTGGCTGATGTTTTGGTCACTTTTGAATGCTGGCGGTGCTCTCACTCAAGTGGTAGCATGAGACGGAGTCTACAACCCACACAAGTGGCTCAGGTAGTGCAGTTCATCCAGGATGGCACATCAATGCGAACTGTGGCAAAAAGGTTTGCTGTGTCTGTCAGCGTAGTGTCCAGAGCATGCAGGCGCTACCAGGAGACAGGCCAGTACATCAGGAGACGTGGAGGAGGCCGTAGGAGGGCAACAACCCAGCAGCAGGACCGCTACCTCCGCCTTTGTGCAAGGAGGTGCACTGCCAGAGCCCTGCAAAATGACCTCCAGCAGGCCACTGATGTACTGGCCTGTCTCCTGGTAGCGCCTGCATGCTCTGGACACTACGCTGACAGACACAGCAAACCTTTTTGCCACAGTTCGCATTGATGTGCCATCCTGGATGAACTGCACTACCTGAGCCACTTGTGTGGGTTGTAGACTCCGTCTCATGCTACCACTAGAGTGAGAGCACCGCCAGCATTCAAAAGTGACCAAAACATCAGCCAGGAAGCATAGGAACTGAGAAGTGGTCTGTGGTCACCAACTGCAGAATCACTCCAGTTTTGGGGGGTGTCTTGCTAATTGCCTATAATTTCCACCTTTTGTCTATTCCATTTGCACAACAGCATGTGAAATTTATTGTTAGTCAGTGTTGCTTCCTAATTGGACAGTTTGATTTCACAGAAGTGTGATTGACTTGGAGTTACATTGTGTTGTTTAAGTGTTCCCTTTATTTTTTTGAGCAGTGTATATATATATATATATATATATATATATATATATATATATATATACTACCGGTCAAAAGTTTTAAAACACCTACTCATTCAAGGGTTTTTCTTTATTTCGCTATTTTCTACATTGTAGAATAATAGTGAAGTTATCAAAACTATGAAATAACACATGGAATCATGTAGTACCAAAAAAAGTGTTCAACAAATCAAAATATATTTTAGATTTGAGATTCTTCAATGTAGCCACCCTTTGCCTTGATGACAGCTTTACACACTCTTGGCATTCTCTCAACCATTTTCATGAAGTAGTAATCTGGAATGTATTTCAATGAACAGGTGTGCCTGGTTAAAAGTTCATTTGTGGATTTTCACCAGCATCAGAAACTGCAGCCCAAATAAATGCCTCACAAAATTCAAGTAACAGACACATCTCAACATCAACTGTTCAGAGGAGACTGTGTGAATCAGGCCTTCATGGTCAAATTGCTGCAAGGAAACCTCTACTAGAGGACACCAATAATAAGAAGAGACACGAGCAATGAACATTAGACCGGTGGAAATCTGTCCTTTGGTCTGATGAGTCCAAATTTGAGATTTTTGGTTCCAACCGCCGTGTCTTTGTGAGACGCAGAGTAGGTGAATGGACGATCTCCGAATTTGTAGTTCCCACCGTGAAGCATGAGATGTGATGGTGTGGGGGTGTTTTTTGTTGGTGACAGTGTCTGTGATTTATTTTGAATTCAAGGTACACTTAACCAGCATGGCTACCACAGCATTCTGCAGTAATACGCCATCCCATCTGTTTTGTGCTTAGTGGGGCTTTCATTTGTTTTTCAACTGGACAATGACCCAACACACCTAAATGCTGTGTAAGGGCTATTTAACCAAGAAGGAGAGTGATGGAGTGCTGCATCAGATGACCTGGCCTCCACAATCACCCGACCTCAACCGAATTGAGAAGGTTTGGGATGAGTTGGACCGCAGAGTGCAGGAAAAGCAGCCAACAAGTGCTCAGCATATGTGGGAACTCCTTCAAGACTTTTGGAAAAGCATTCCAGGTGAAGCTGGTTGAGAGAATCCTAAGAGAGTGCTAAGCTGTCATCAAGGCAAAGGGTGGCTACTTTGAAGAATATAAAATATAAAATATATTTCGATTTAGATTTGTTTAACACATTTTTGGTTACTACATGATTCCATATGTGTTATTTCATAGTTTCGATGTCTTCACTATTATTCTACAATGTAGAAAATAGTAAGTTAAAGAAAAACCCTTGAATGAGTTCGTGGGTCCAAACTTTTGACTGGAACTGTATATATATTTTTATGTATCACCGCCAGGGGGCAGCTGGAAGCAGTGTTTGCAAGCTGTGCAATAACTTAGGCTGCATGTCCACAGGGTGTCAGTTCAAGGATCTTACTTGCGGGCTACAGCGCGTCTCGTGTGAATTCTAATGTGGATAATAATAAATGGTCAATATTTGTAGGGGGTAGATTTGTTTTTTGTTTGTGAAAATATTTTTTTTTAGATCAATTGTTTTATTTTATGTTTAAGGCAAGCATTAGCCAAAATACATTAATATTTATCTCGGTACTACCTGTGTGGTCCAGTGGGTTCAGCTGGCTATGGCACACAAAAGAACAGTAGGCATGGGTTTGAATCCGTCCCACTACTGACCTTTGAATTTTGGGAGGAACTTGTACTTTTCTAGTTACTCTGTGGGCTGTACTTGTACTCCTACGGAATTTCTGAAGGAAGTAACTTACTTTTTACTCTTTTACATGTTACCAAATCATTTCATATACATATATTGATATTATTATATCGTCGCTGTCGGATGAAAACCTCCTTATCAAAATGTTGGTTTTTATTCATTTATCTATTTAAATTATTATTATTATTATTTTATTTTTATTTTTTATTTTTTTACCTGAATCTATAATATTGTAACGACCCTGGGTTTATAAGCGCAAATGTCGACTCTGCCGCTGGAGCGTGCTTTTGCGACACAGTCGATAGCGCGCTGGACTTTTGGCTAGAAGGTCGAGGGTTCGAGACCTGCTCCCTGCTGTTTCATCACATTGGTGTCAGAAGTGATCGGACCTTGCATCCACGACAGTGCTGATGATACTGTTATTTACTGTTGTGCCTCGTCTCTTACAAAAGCTTTCCAGAACTTGCAAACTGCTTTTTATACTGTTCAACATACCTTGTGTCAATTGAAGCTTATCCTCAATACTGACAAAACTAAACTAATGGTGTTTTCTAATGCAAGAAATAGACCTCTGAACCGTTCACCTATTACTACCTGTCAGGGCAAGGAGATTGAGGTTGTAACCTCATATAAATATCGTGGAATTCTAATTGATGACGGCCTCTCTTTTAAATTGCATATTCAAAAAATTGAAGCTGAAATTGGGATTTTATTTTAGGAATAAGGCCTGTTTTTCTTTTGAAGCCAGAAGGAGGCTAGTATCAGCTACATTTATGCCTTTACTAGACTATATACTAGACTGTATTTTATATATGAATGCTTCCGCTCAGTGTTTGAGATCAATTGACACTCTTTACCATGGCACTTTGAGATTTGTTTTAAACTGCAAAACCCTTACGCACCACTGCACTTTTTATACCAGGGTTTGCTGGCCTTCTCTAGTCACTCGTAGGCTCAGTCACTGGTATACGTTTATTTACAAAGCCATTTTGGGTTTACTACCTTTTTATTTGGGCATTTTTATTGTTCAGAAATGTGGTGGGTACTCTCTTCGTTTGCTGGACTTTATCCTGCTAACTGTTCCAAATGTCCGAACTGAATTTGGTAAAAGGGCTTTTATCTGCGCCATTGTCTTGGAACACCTTACAAAATACTTTTAAACTGGAAGAACTTGTCCCGATTGGTGTTTTTAAATCACTGATGAAGGATTTTGAGGCTGATTCCCTGACCTGTCAATGTTTTTAATTTGCTGTTTTTGATTTTGTTATACTCTTGTGAATTCAATGGTTTTTACTAGATTACTTGTAGTTTTTCATGTTGTCTGTCTGTAATTTTTGTAATGACTTGGTGCTGCCTATCTTGACCAGGACGCTCTTGAAAAAGAGATTTTAAATCTCAATGAGCCCTTCCTGGTTAAATAAAGGCTAAATAAATTAAATAAAAATAAAAAAGTGCGTGTGCTTGGTCGGTAAGCGCGTTCCTATAAGACGTTGAGCGCGTCCTCGCAAACTAGCGCGAGGACGCGCTCTTTGAAAGGAGGGAGTATTGTAACAACCCTGGGTTTAAGCGCGAATATCGACTCTGCTTTTGTGGCACAGTCGATAGCGCGGCGGACTTCGGGCTAGAAGGTCGAGGGTTCAAGACCTGCTTCCTGCTGTTTCATTACAGTATTGGTTCCCCTTTACGTCTGTATGAACGTTTCACAACTCCTTGACCAAAGAAATGTATTAAAAATAGCTTGTCATCAAACTCTTAAGTCCATTGGCTCTCAAAGTTGTCTGTCAAACCCAGTTGTATCTCCTCCACAATTCTTGAAGTGAAGCAAACTTCACTCCTCAAGATTTGTTTGTTCTTGGGTTCTCAGCCAGACACAATCATAGGTAAGTTGCACTTTAATTACCTTCTGCCTTTGTAATAATATATATTTCTGGAGTAAGATAAGTATTTCTAAGATATAATTCTGCTGTTGCAATTGTGTTTTGAGGACAAGTGGAAATCAATGGGCTAGGTAGCTGCTTTGTCTAACCCAGAATCGGACAGAAAAAGTTTCATATCCGTTTAGCTCCCCATATGATCTCTGTTTGTTGGCCAACAAGCCACCTTGTCACTGGCATAAAGAGTGAGCATATTAATCGGGTTTGTGTGGCAATAGGTAACTAGCTATCCCGTTAATTGGCCACTGATAAACTGGCTAGTTAGCTGCAGTGTTAACCATATAACTAACGTTAACTAGATCAACGGGTCAGTCCAGCGCAGCATCCTCCCACGCGTTGATTTTTCTCGCTCTCAATCTCTCTCTTTCTGTGTGTGTGTCTAAATGTTCTGTTTTTATGACAAGGTTTATAAGCACCTCTGTCATACAGTCAGTGTGTGATCTGAGTCAGCTTTTGTGCCATACACTAGAAATCATATATTTTTTGTCTGTTTATTTACAGTTTGTAGCGGCACAATCGAGGGGAAGGAGAATGGACCATCCAAGATAATAAAATACCCAGCAAAATGGAAAGGTGAGGTTCGGAAGAGATGGAGGGTAAATCCGGTTTTGTCAAAAATAGATTTTTATTAGCAGGTTAGGATAATTGATGTAGCAGGTTAGGAGGAGTAGGTCAAGGTTAGGAAAATGGTTAGAGTTAGCTAAAATGCAAAGAAATCTACTTTTGATGTCAATTTAATTCCATGGTGAAATGTCTCTGATTTGCATACTAGTAACATGATTGATAGTGACATTTTGGTATTGATTGTTGTGTAGACTGTCTTGTTCATTCTGAGTGAAAAATGTAACATCACACTTGGTGTAAATCTTTTTAGTATGCATTCACCATCACATGTACTTGAAATTATATAGTGAAATAAAATGTTGATGCTATTAAAATTGTAAATTATTCCTATGTCTTGAGTAAACGTATACCTTTTTATGAAATTGTGCACATTGGTATATATTAAGGCAGTTATACAATTTTATAAACATTACAATACATGTATTACAGAATTCACAACACACTAAGTGTGTGCCCTCAGGCCCATTATCCCATCATAACCACATATCTACAACGCAAAATCCATGTGTACGTGTGTGTATAGTGCGTATGTTATCATGTGTGTGTATGCATGTGTCTGTGCCTATGTGTGTTACTTCACAGCCCTCACTGTTCCATGAGGTGTATTTTTACCTGCTTTTTAAATCTGATTCTACTGCTGGCATC
This sequence comes from Salvelinus fontinalis, assembly GCF_029448725.1. Taxonomy (NCBI): domain Eukaryota; kingdom Metazoa; phylum Chordata; class Actinopteri; order Salmoniformes; family Salmonidae; genus Salvelinus; species Salvelinus fontinalis. Next base: position 60,757,566 of record NC_074673.1, read on the forward strand.
AGTTACCTGATGTGGAATAGAGTTCCATGTAGTCATGGCTCAATGTAGTACTGTGCGCCTCCCATAGTCTGTTCTGGACTTGGGGACTATGCATGGGTGTCCGAGCTGTGTGCTAGTATTTTAAACAGACAGCTCGGTACCTTCAGCTTTTACAAAAACAAGTAATGAGGAAGTCGATCTCTCTTCCACTTTGAGCCATGTGAGATTGACATGCACATCATTAATGTTAGCTCTCCGTGTACTTTTAAGGGCTAGACGTGCTGCCCTGTTCTGAGCCAACTGCAATTTTCCCAAGTCCCTCTTTATGGCACCTGACTGAACAGTAGTCCTGAACAGTAGTCCAGGTGCGACACAACCAGGGTCGGTAGGACCTGCCTTGTTGATAGTGTTGTTAAGAAGAAGGCAGAGCAGCGCTTTATTATGGACAGACTTCTCCCCATCTTAGCTACTGTTGTATCAATATGTTTTGACCATGGCAGTTTACAATCCAGGGTTACTCTAAGCAGTTTAGTCACTTCAACTTGCTCAATGTCCACATTATTCATTAGGAGATGTAGTTGAGGTTTAGGGTTTAGTGATTGATTTGTCCCAAATACAGTGCTTCAAGTTTTGGAAATATTTAGGACTAACTTATTCCTTGCTACCCATTCTGAAACTAACTGCAGCTCTTTGTTAAGTGTTGCAGTCATTTCAGTCGCTGTAGTAGCTGACGTGTATAGTGTTGAGTCAATCGCATACATAGACACACTGGCCTTACTCAAAGCCAGTGGCATGTTGTTAGTAAAGATTGAAAAAGCAAGGGGCCTAAACAGCTACCCTGGGCAATTCCTGCTTATACCTGGATTATGTTTGATAGGCTTCCATTAAAGAACACCCTTTGTGTTCTGTTAGACATAAAGCTTATTTTTCTCAAATGTTGTGCACTTTTGTTTACATTCCTGTTAGTGAGCATTTCTCCTTTGCCAAGATAATCCATCCACTTGACACGTGTGGCATATCACGAAGCTGATTTAACATCATGATAATTACACAAGTGCACCTTGGGCTGGGGACAACAAAAGGCCACTCTAAAATGTGCAGTTTTGTCACACAGCACAATGCCACAGATGAAAATGTCCCAGTTCTTCCGTGGCCTGCATACTCACCAGACATGTCAAACCTGGTTTAAAAAAACATATAAAGCTATTATTTACAGCACAATGCCTCTCCCCTATTTGATAGTTTGTGTGCATGTTTTGACATGTAGGCTACGTGTGCCCTTTTAAAATGTATGTAGTTCCGTTCTTGTCTATTATTGTTTCATGTTTTGTGTGGACCCCAGGAAGAGTAGCTGCTACTTTCGCAACAGCTAATGGGGATACTAATAAATTACAGATTGAGCATGTTTGGGATGTTCTGGATCGACATGTACGACAGTGTATTCCAGTTCCTACCAATATCCAGCAACTTCGCATAGACATAGAAGAGGAGTGGGACAACATTCCAGAGGCCACAATCAACAGCCTCATCAACTCTACGCGAAGGTGATGTGTTGCACTATATGAGGCAAATGGTGGTCACACCAGATACTGACTGTTTTTTTTTATTCACACCCCTTCCTTTTGATTTTAAGGTACACTATATAAAGAAAAAAGTATGTGGACACCCCTTCAGATGAGTGAATTTGGCTATTTCAGCTACACCCGTTGCTGACAGGTGTATAAAACTGAGTACACAGCCATGCAATCCCCATAGACAAACATTGGCAGTGGAATGGCCTTACTGAAGAGCTCAGTGACTTTTAACAGGGCACCGTCATAGGATGCCACCTTTACCACAAGTCCTCAGTTTGTCACATTTCTGCCCTGCTAGAGCTGCCCCGGTCAACTGCAAGTGCTGTTACTGTGAAGTGGAAACGTCTAGAAGCAACAAAGGCTCAGCCGCAAAGTGGTCACACAAGCTCGGGACCGGCGAGCGCGAAGCTCCTAATTTTTTTTGTCCTGGTTCGGGCTAGGCCCCTTAGTTCCAGTGAAGGGAAATCTTAACGCTAGAGCATGCAATGCCATTCTAGACGATTCTGTTCTTCCAGCTTTGTGGCAACAGTTTGGGGAAGGCCCTTTCCTATTTCAGCATGACAATGCTCCCAAGCACAAAGCGAAGTCCATACAGAAATTATTTGTCAAGATTGGTGTGGAAGAAATGGACTGGCCTGCACAGAGACCTAACCTCAACCTCATCGAACGCCTTTGGGATGAATTGGAACACCGACAGTGAGCCAAGCCTAATAGCCCAACATCAGTGCCCGACCTCACTAATGCTCTTGTGGCTGAATGGAAGAAAGTCCCCACAGCAATGTTCCAACATCTAGTGGAAAGCCTTCCCAGAAGAGTGGAGGCAGTTATAGCAGCAAAGGGGGAACCAACTTCATACTAATGCCCATGATTTTGGAATGAGATGTTCAACGAGCAGGTGTCCACATGCCTTTGGTCATGTAGTGTATCTGTGACCGACAGATGCATTTCTGTATTCCCAGTCATGTGAAATCCATAGATTTCTTTTCAGTTGACTGATTTCCTTATATGAACTTGTTAGGAATTTTGTTAATAATAACTAAAACAATTTCTAGATTTAGATAAAACTATAACTAATTGAACTGTGCACGCCTAGTGAAAAGAGATTTGTGCTGTGGGTTATAAAGTAAACAGAAAGGGTTGTTAAACTATGGTTGAACTGACCCAACTTGTTTAGATAAGGCAGTGAGTAACTTTTTAGGTCTTCCATTATCTTGAGTTGTCTGCTAAAGTGGTAATAAATTATAGTGAGCCTTCAGGAGAATAGATTATATTGTGTGTCGTGTGTGCGCTGGGAAGTTGGAATGAACTTTTGAACCTGTTTTATAAAGGTCAGGAGGAGGAGATTTATTCTGTAACCTATGACGTCATATCTTGTATATAAACTGTTGTTTATGGTCAAATGGTAGCGTGCTCCGAGAATAAATACTATTATCTAATTTTAAGACTGTATCCTGTCTATTTTATGTTAATAAGTATCTTACAAATTCTTATAGACAGATTGATTTTAATTAATGAGTACATTAGAGGAATTATTTAATTCCCTCAACAAACTAACTCAGTAAAATCTTTGTCTATTGCATTTATATTTTTGTTCAGTGTATCTAATAAAAATATATTCATGTTTTATTTTTGATTTTGATTTTTACAAATATTCAAATTTTTCCCACATTAACATTAGAGTATTTTGTGTAAATTGTTGACCAAAAATGACAATTAAATCCATTTTAATCACAGTTTGTAGCACAACAAAATGTGGAAAAGTAGGAGTGAAAACCTTCTGAAGGCATTGAGGAACATAGTGAAAAGATGGTAAAATGTGTTTTCGGGAAAATTTGAAACTGCCGTTTGCACAGTCAGCGTATTACTGCTGTGAGAGTGTGTTGCAGTACTTTGGAAAGCTAATGCGGAGTGCACCAACAGATTTAAATCATTTACAGAAACAGATTTCTACAAACGTAAAATATTTGTATTATTATGTTATCATCCTTGTGGTATTGAGAGATAAACATGGAAATACTTTTACTGATTGCACATAAATTATGATAATTCATACATGATAGAGTGCTTGCTTTGTTATTCAACTGATCTTGTGTCCTTTCTGTCATTCAGTGAACCCCATTCATTGCTGCTCGCAGCTATATTTGAGAATGTGCTTCATCCTTTACATCAGAGACCCAATATTATTACATGACGTTTCAATATTTTCAAAAGAAAAATCCCACACAGTGTTACAAATGTTTGAATACAGATTAATATATAGAATTAATAAAGGACATATTTGTTTTGTCTTAAATGTCATGTTATGTGATTCCTATGCATCCAATAGCCATGTCATTATAAATTATAGTATCATGTAATTTGTACATGATCAAAAACGTTCTCTCTCATCCAAATACAGAACACCGTTGATCACCGTCACCACTGCTTTCAAAGAACATGAAATCCTGTTTGGAGACAAAGAATAAAGAAAGAAAAAAAATGGATACACAATGAATAGGCATGACGGAGATCATCACACTATCATAAATACGTAATTGTTTGATTCATCTTAATGGACAGGATTTATAATGGCTTTATATTGATGCACTACAATAGGGGTGTCAGTACTGACTAATTGATTGGTTTGCCAGTAATTTTTCAGCAATGGCTGCTTCACTAGGTCACTGACACAATGATAGAGAAATTCCCTTATCGATTATAGCCTGTGTACTGTATATGCGAGCTCCTACAAAGAATTCCAATGTAGGCTATGTCTTTTTAATAATTACAAATGCCAAATGAACTTGAATCTGACTTAGCTCTATAGATATGGCTGGGTTTACACAGGCAGCCCAATTCCGATCTTTGCCAATAATGGGGCCACAGATCACAATTGGGTTGCCTGTGTAAAGTCGCAGCCTTTGTCACTTACAATAAGGATGCAGGCCCCCATCAGCACAGCCTTCATCTTGACATCCAGGTCCATGGGGAACTGGATCCCAAAGTTGTCTGAGTCAGTGAAGGCCTCCTTTATCAGCCCACTCCACTGCTTACTTATTCTCCCAATGGGCTGGTCGCTGTCCTTGCCCATCACCTGTTATAGAAACACAAAGGACTCTAATCAGGGTGATGTTCATTAGGCAGCAAATGGAAGAAAACGGATTGAAACAGTTACCTGGACTCCATTTTCCCCCGTTTTGCTACAGTGTGCCCTAATGAGGACAACCTAGGGTTTAACAGACTCAGGGCCACTTGAACACTCACAAATAGAGAGAGACCACAGTCCTCTCCCTAACAGCCAGTGATGTGCTATGCAGACATAGAGGAGTAGATGAGGTGAACTCTTCACCTCAAAATCAACATCTCCACAGCAGCTGCAGGCACAGAAAGGACCTTCAATCGTCAGGAGAGTCTCTTTGGCAGCTCCTAGGATGGACAGTTTTGGCTTGAAGGGATGCCAGTTCTGAACCACATAACCTATGGTGGTGCTAGGAGGGGATTGGACCTCCATCTAGGACAGACCAACATTCACAGATACAGAGGAAAAAAGGTCAAGGGAGAAAAATTCATTCAAACGTTAGAGTATCCTTGAAAAAGTATCTTCAATGTTATTTTCATCTTCAATTTTGCAATGATAAAATTGAGCAGACCGTCTCTGGTAGTGTGTTATAATTGTGTTATAAGTGGCAATACCACTTGCGAGCAACAGGGGAAGTAGCAGGAGGTCCCTGTTATAATAAGTGTATTATAAGCGATTTCAGGCAGCTAGGAAAGTAGCAGGTGTCTGTTATACATGTGATGTGAGTCTGTTATAGGCTGCATTATAAGCAGTTAAAATACATCTTCCAGACAGCAGAGGAAGTAGCAGGAGGTGTCTGTTGTAAGGGTGTTATAAGATGTTAATATGTGTGTTATGAACGGTTCGAATACCTCCTGCAGGCAGCAGGGCCAGAAGCAGGAGGTGCAGCGGAAGGGCTTGACCAGGTGCATGACCTCCTGGCCACTGTGGTCTTTGATCTTCATCTCAAACATGCGGTTGGGACCGCAGCAGTTCCGGGTGCAGCAGTCACTATCCTCCTTGGCCGTGTAGATTTCCTGTCCCAAACTGTTCTTGATTACATACCGGTTTTTAGTCTCAAAGGAAGTGATGGCTAGAGAGAGCGGGAGCATAGGACGAAAGGGTCATGGGGGATGCGAGAGATCGGAAGTAAATATCATGTCGGTGTAAGTACAATTAATGGCATGCTGTGTATAACATGGGCTGCCTTACCCTCCAGCAGTTCCACTTTCTGATGGATCAAGATTTGATCGAGCTGTAACAAACAGATAAAGGTAGGATTGGGTACAGAGTTCCCTACCGTGGCCAGCTCTCTCTGTCTCCTAACGAATTATCTTATCCCATAAAAGTTAACATTTTACTTTTTTGAGGTAACAGTTCCATAAACAAAATGTAAGACTATTGTCTTACCTGTGTTAGGTACTCTAGGCCAGGGGGCACTCCTGTTGCTCGAAAGTTATTTTCCATGGCGCGGTAGGATCAGTAGCGGCCTGAGCACACCCACATTAGTCAGGTGAAATGTGGTTTACAAGCTCAGTTTACAACCATAGGACTGAGCTACATGGTTAATCATTACACTACTCAGTCAATAGCACCATTCAAAGTCGCTTTCCAATTCATGTGTACTATTCCTTCATTTTACGTAAATACTATACCAAAACAAAAGATAATGGAAGATGGACTCTTTGAGAGAAGATATCCCTGATCTTACATCCACTTTTTAGGTGTCATGGCAATTTTACAGAGCTCCGCTCAAAGTATTACATACAGCATATAATAGTACTATATATATATTGTAAGAACTTACAATGGAACAACAATTTTAGAATACCAATGAACACATATCTGTGCCGGTACTGAGAATCAACTTACATCCAAATTCCTTGCTATCTGTTGCGCAGAGCTTCTGAAGGTGTTGCTCTCTGTATTGGTGTTGTTCTCTGTATGTGCTAAGTAATCGAAGCAATCAGAAGTGATGCAATCTGTGTAAGGTGTGTCTTATTGACATGACTGTGAGATGGGAAAAAGTATTTTCAGTCCAAGATCAATAGCACCCACATTGAAAGCTCTTTTTCCCCCTCTTTGATTTTTACACAAGCATATATTTACTGAAAGAGCTCAGGAGAAATGCATATACAGTATACGTGAGGTTAGAACATTTTGTAAAAGAGTACAGTTACCTGCTTGACGTATAACTCGTCAAAAGAAAAGCACCAGCCCTCTGTCGCAACAAGTGACAACTTATGTTTCTAAATTTGAATGCACCCTTTGGAAAGCATTTTCTGTAAAACACTGCCTGGGGGGGAAAAAACAAAAAGTCCCAGATTTGTGTATGTGATTTAGTGCCTATCTCAAATGACACAAAGAGCTCTTTCAAAACAAAAATACTGTCTCTCAAGACAAAACAAACAGAATTGTTTTGTCGTTGTCAAGGGGCAAAGGGATACAGTCTGTCACGGCTCCTCCTCTACATTGCAGGGGCGGTTCCTCCTGCAGGCAGAGGAGTGTCTTTAGTGATTGGAGCCACCTGGGCTCAGGGTATAAAACTGCTTCACTAGTCACTGCTCTCTCTCTCTCTGCTCCTCCAGGTATGATCCTGTTTTGTTTGTTCCTTTGTAGTTTTGCATAGTTTTCACTCAGTCATATTCACACACACAGATTCATGCACTTTACATACACCTTACATTATGATACTTCCACACCACATTCCTTTTTCTTTGTTTAAAGTTAATAGTTTGGTTTATAATAAAGAACATTTTTAATTGGCCTATACCTGTTGTTCGTGTCCCCTCATTTTTCACACAGGCTATGAGCCGGCCTGTGACAAGTCTTAAACCCAGGAACTATCTTCAGGTGTCTTTCTTTTGTTCAAATCTTCAGTCATGTCGACAGTCCATGCACTTATGACAGAATATGTCTGGCACGTTTGACTTCTTAATATTTGCGGAGGAGAGGTGTACCTATATCTCATACTGGTTGCACTCCATGGGCAGATTTGCCCAAGTCACTCAGTCAGAATAAAAGATCATCGATCACAAAAAAAACGGAAAGACAGTGAGACCAAAAAAAAGGGCTCTTGAGACCGACGCTGCTAAATTATGAACCAATTTATTTGCTAAAGGTTCTGATTCTGCTGGTCCGAGTGCTATGTCTGTGAGAAATGACAGGTTAGCTGCTGCTGCCGCTGCAGTAGAGGACAGAAGTGCAGTCGGGGTAGGAAGAAAACAGAGAAAGATACTGAGACAGATCAGTTAGGCCTAATATTTTGGTTTCATTTTGAATGAAATAGTAGGCTAATTAGAGACAGGGGGCTTCGGGGGAACGTTTAGACACTAGGCTACTTGCAATACAGCCTAACAAGTCGTTAGATTGGCTTTTATAACACATACAGTACCAGTCAAAAGTTTGGACACACCTACTCATTCAAGGGCTTTTCTTAATTTTTTTAATAACAGTGAAGACATCGACACTATGAAATAACAAAAAAAAAAGAGTGTTAAACAAAATCTAAATATATTTTACATGTGAGATTCTTCAAAGTAGCGACCCTTTGCCTTGATGATAGCTTTGCACACTTGGCATTCTCTCAACCAGCTTCACGAGGAATGCTTTTCCAACAGTCTTGAAGGAGTTCCCACACACTAGGTGACCCGTTTCAGGAAACTAGGCATATGTTGTGGGCCACTTCATACCTTAAGGGCACTCTTCGGCATTTCCTGTTTGATCGATGAGGATCCCCATGTTGCAAATGTACGGTCCCTGGTGTTATTAAAACAGGCCGACGGCCTTGGGTCGTCCCCCAGGGGCCATTTTTCGGGAAGTCATCAAATAAAGTATTTTGGACAATTGGTTTACGCTTTGTAAAATTTTTAATTTTTGGAAATGTTTGTCACGCGGAATGACGCTGGAGGGACGAAGCAGGTACGGGGGGGAGTAAACATTTCATAAACAACTGACATAGACGAGACAGGAACAGCGTCAGAAACAAATACAAAGACAGAAGACAATCAATGCAGCAGCAGGGAACAGAGCAAGGGAACAGACAAATATAAGGGAGGAAATGAACATGTGAGTTCAGGTGAGTCCAATAACGCTGATGCGAGTGACGAGGGAAGGCAGTTGTGGTTGATGGATGGCAGGAGCGTGTGATGCAGGGTAATCTTGAGCCCTCAAGCGCCAGGGGAAGGGAAGAGCGGGAGCAGACGTGACAGTTTCTGCTGTACCAGAAAATTCCACCAGATGGTGACTGGCAGCTTATTGGAAATGGACAAAACATCCTCTCGTAAATGGAAAAGACTTCGAAGACAAAACTCGGTGAGCACAGGTTTGGCCAAATGTACTTTTAGCCCAGAAAGAAGATGGTGTCGAGGCCTCAATGTTCTTTGAGTTAATACCCATTTTCGGGGATTAAAGGTCGAAATCGGTAATACGGCGCTAATTTGACCGCTTCACGTCAAAGTACATAAACCTACGGTGTAAGGAAAAATAGAACAAACCATTTATCTATCGTTATTTTACAAGAAATCGTACGACGTCCATTTGATGATGGTTAAACAAATGTGTGTTCACTTTCTCCAAAAAGTTATAGATCCAGTTGCGGCGTGATAAGGCAAATCCATTAAGGTGGGTTTCGGAGCTCTAAGTGATTTCTGGGATATTCTGTTCTGTTTCCGTTTTGCTTTGATACAAATCTCACCAGATTGGGTTTGAGGGATGATCAGGATTTCTCCCTAAGGATCAGCCCTCTAACTCCCTGACCTTGTGACGAGGTAGAGAGAGTGTTAGGGGAGTATAAGCCAATTTGAAAAAATGGTTTCAGTAGAACGTGTTGTTATTTTCTTTAATATTTGTCTTAGAATTTTGTATTAAGAATATTGGTAGAATTAATCATTTGTCATACAGTAAAGGTGACTCACCACCTAGATTTGGTCTTACGTAGCAATATGTTTTTGACATTGGATAAAAGTAGAGACTCAGAGCTACAAAATGGTATATCATACACCACATTTTTGAGGAACAATGGGAAAGTAATTCTGCTTTGAAAGTTGATTAACTTGTAAACTCACTTTTGAGAATATGGCCTTTGAATGTTTTGGTATCTGTTGAAGAGCTCTTCTTTGTCTACATTCAGCATCGTTCACACCCTCTTAAGCTTTAGCCCCACCCATCTCGTTTCACTCTCAGAGCGCAAACTTGACACTCTGGACGATAATTTGTTTACATCTGGATAACATGAAAACAGCTTAACCAGCTCTGCTGGCAACAATTTCATTACGTGTTGTATACTTTAGCTTAAGACATGTAGCTAGCTAGCTAGGTAAACAATGAACCTAGCTAGGTAAACAACGTGTAAGATAGCAAATGTTATGTAACGTTAGCTAATGAGCCAGCCAGCTAACGTTAGCTAGTTAAACAACAATGAACATAGTGCCAAATCATGCTGTTACTACCCTGCATGAATCTGCTGGGAGCTAACCATCCAGGTTCAATGTTAGCTAGCTAACATTAGGCTCTAACTAGCAAAGCAAACGGTTCAGGGATACGAAAAATAATGTCATACACATAACGTTAGCTAGGGAGCCAGCCAGCTAACGTTAGCTAGCTAGCTAACAGTACACTTTAGCTTGAAATGAAACCACTTTGTCAAAATTAGAAATGTGTAATATCTGAAAATGTAGCTAGCTAGTCTATCTTACCCGTACACATCATCATGCATGTGTACGGGTAAGATAGACTAGCTAAAAGGTAAGATAGACTACCTGTCATGGATGCCATGGTTGCCCTTAGTTTGAAGATGTAATCCGGAGATCTCTTTAGCTATCATACTCAAATTTCACTGCATTTTCAGCCCACTCATTATCTCAGCCAATCATGGGTAGTGGGAATGTTGCTGACTTTTTCTGTTGCTGTCTTGTTCAGTTGTGTTGTGACAAGGTGGGGTGTTATACAGAAGATAGCCCTATTTGGTGTAAGACCAAGTCCATATTATGGCAAGAACAGCTTAAATAAGCAAAGAGAAATGACAGTCCATCATTACTTTAAGACATGAAGGTCAGTCAATGTGGAGTTTCTTCAATTGCAGTCGCAAAAACCATCAAGTGCTATGATGAATCTGGCTCTCATGAGGACCGCCACAGGAAAGGAAGACCCAGAGTTACCTCTGCTGCAGAGGATAAGTTCATTAGAGTTACCAGCCTCAGAAATTGCAACCCAAATAAATGATTCACTGGGTTCAAGTAACAGACACATCTCAACATCAACTGTTCAGAGGGGACTGCATGAATCAGGCCTTCATGGTCGAAATTGCTGCAAAGAAACCTCCACAAAAGGACACCAATAAGAAGAAGAGACTTGCTTAGGCCAAGAAACACGAGCAATGGACATTAGACCGGTGGAAATATGTCCTTTGGTCTGATGAGTCCAAATTTTAGATTTTTGGATCCCACCACCGTGAAGCATGGAGGAGGAGGTGTGATGGTGAGGGGGAGCTTTTTGCTGGTGACACTGTCAGTGAATCTTTTAAATTCAAGGCACACTTAACCAGCATAGCTACCAAAGCATTCTGCAGTAATACGCCATCACAACTGGTTTGCGCTTATTGGGAGTATCATTCGTTTTTTGACCCAACAAACCTCCGAGCGGTGTAAGGGCTATTTGACCAAGAAGGAGAGTGATGAAGTGCTGCATCAGATGACCTGTCCTCCACAATCACCTGACCTCAACCAAATTGAGATGGTTTGGGATGAGTTGGACCGCAGGGTGAAGGAAAAGCAGCCAAGAAGTCCTCAGCATATGTGGGAACTCCTTCAAGACTGTTGGAAAAGCCTTCCAGGTGAAGCTGGTTGAGAGAATGCCAAGTGTGCAATGCTGTCGTCAAGACAAAGGGTGGCTACTTTTAAGAATCTTACATCTAAAATACATTTTGATTTGTTAACTTTTTTTGTTACTACATGTGTTATTTCATAGTTTCGATGTCTTCACTATTATTCTACCATGTAGAAAATATACAAAGTTAAGCAAAACCCTTGGTGTGTCCAAACTTTTGACTGGTACGGTATATGTACTCTGTGGTGTACTAGTGTGTTAATTTTCTCACTTAGATGGCGCTTTCAGAAGTTCACGATTATATTTTCAAAATGGGTAACATACTTTGCAGGGACACAATAATTACAAGTAAGTACACCTCGAAATACACTTCATTTTAACTATCTAAATCCTGTGTACTCATGCAGATATTACATGTACTCTGGTGTACTAGTGTGTTTATTTCTCACTTGGATTGTGCTTCCAGAAGCTTTAAAATCAGGGACAGGTTGTCAGGATGGGTAACGTCCTATATAAGTACACATTAATTACAAGTAAGTACCCCTCAAGACACACTTAATTTTAACTAGCTAAATCCTGTGTAATCCCCAATATCATTTGGGATGCTTTTAGTGATTTAGTGATTTATTTTATTAAATTTTTTTAAATAAAAATGTATTCAAATTTCTATCTTATGAAAGCTCATAAAAAAATCTTTACAAGGTAAAAAAATATATACAATTTCTTTACTTAAACAGGAATATGATCTTTTACTTTTGAAGAGAGCCAACAACTACAGGTTAAACTAAAATAAAGCATACTACTTAATGTCAAGCAAACATCTTGCAGCCCTCACAAAATGAATACATGACAAACTACATAATTTTTAAAAGGCAACGATACAAAAGGTTTAATTAGAATCAACATGATTCATGACTATTTTAAAAGCTTCTATGAAAATGTATGTAAATCAACACTTCGACTGATCCTACAGCCTTCTTAGACTCAACAACCCTGAAGCAATTATCAGCAGAAAAATAGTAACTGAAAACAGATCACCCAGAAATAAGTATCAGACACTTAAAACATTTGCGCTGAGAAAAGCACCAGGAATTGACGGCTTTCCCATGGAATTCTATTTATAATTTTGGGACAAAGTAGCGCCCCTACACAGTAAATTTCAAAGTGTTAAATCAACACTTTAAGTGTTCAATTTAACATTGTCAGCGAGTACATATGGTCCCACTCTACACAGAGTAAAAAGTACACTGATCAAAGTGTTTCATTTCTAGTGTTGATTTAACACCGAGGAGTGCAAAAAGTTAACACTGCACTACACTGGCCGGTGTTGATCAAATTTAACACTAAGAGGTAATCAACACGCTGAATGTTATAGTGACACTCACTAGTGTTGATCTAGGGTGACTCCTATTAGAGTAAAAATGTGTTTACTCTATTCAGTGTTCATTTATTTACTCTTCCCCCATGTAAATGGGAATTATATTTTGTAAAAGCACTTGGAATTTCACAATAAACTCAAGCAAAGCGGTTTCAATATTCAAATATGTTTATTATGACCAAACCATAAGTCTCAGCCCTGGCTTCAACTGTTATCAAGTGACAGTAGAATGTCAAAATAATCCCTTGCTCCATATGACATGAGCAAATTAAGAGGTTGGTTGGAAAATGCTGACATTTACATGAAAAACAAATATGTTTCTCACAACCTAATCATAAGTATCAGCCCTGGCTTACACTGTTATCAAGTGACAGTAGGGGACAATGTAGTCCAAAAAATCCCTTGCTCCATATGACATGAGCAAATCAAAAGGTTTGTGGTACATGATGTCAATTACATGAAATACCTTGCCTGGTCTTTTGCGGCCTTGTGATGAAGGAGGAATCAAAAGGAGCAGGAGAAGGATGAAGGAAAGGTTATCATCGTCTCATCCTCAACAAAGAAAAGATCCTGATTTAAAATGGTCAATTCCATCAGTGGCATTAACATTTCAGAGTTATTTGAAATATAAATGATAAATGATGATAATCTAACCCATCAGCATTCGTGTCAGCTCCCTCATCAACTGCAGAATCTGCCATTTGGATCAGCTCCTGAAGTTCAGTTCCCTGAGTGGCCTTGTTTAGCATGATGATCTTTTGCTTGAATATAGTTGGTCACCTCTCCAAAAACAGCAGCACAAAATCCTATTCAATCTGAAACAAATTAGACATTGAACAAAACATTAGTTTTGTGCAAGTCAATTTATTTCTCACAAAACATTCAATTTTAACCTCCAAAACAGAGTTTGAGTAAATCACCAGCCTACACATTAATTTAACTACTATTATGGAAGTGTTGTTTTTGTTTAAATTTACTGGCCAACCTGAATTGGCATCTAGAGATTAAAAACACAATAAAAGTCTTACCAAGCCCTTCACATCCAGAAAGCGTGGAAATTCAGTTAGGATGGTGGAGCATTTACTCGGGTCGTGGGTCATCTTCTTCCTGTACTCAAAGGTCAATCTCATCTTCTGTTTGTCTGTTTCTTCATCAGAAGAATGCTTCATAAGAGAAATGGCCTCTCTGCACCGGTCTTCACTCAGGGTAGCCAAAGTGAATGGACTGGACTCCCTCTCAGCAGCTGGCCCTCCATAGTATAGTTGAGTGGGCCGTCTCTCAGATGAAGCCAAATTCCTCCGAACGGTTTTGATTCTATACTAGAGGTACCCTTTAATATTAGGGTCGAAATATTGTTCCTTAAGAAAATGAACATGGTTACTAATCTTGAAAGAAAAAAACAAATAACCAAATCCCATTTGCTTTGGTCCCGAGTAAGCTAAATATCAGGAGTGGTTTTTTAAATCAGTATCATGCCCATCGAATTTGATACAAGAGAAATCTTCTACCAATAGCAATGGATGGTCAGCATTAGCCTAACCAATTACGTGACTGAGATACTGATAAGGAAGTCATTTTTAACATTCAGCAGATATGAGAGCAAGTAATCCTCAACAATTTTCATTATGAATCTTTACTTTAAACATACCCGTGAGAGTCTGTCATCGCCGAAACAAGAATGTTGATCATCTTTCGTCTGGTGCTGTCAATCAGGCTTTTAGTTTTGGAGTATTCCTTGATGGCAACCTCTCCACCAGGCTTTTTCTTCAGTATGCTCTCTATTAGCTGTAAAAAAAAAAACAGCAGTGAAAAATCCATTTGATGGCAAGTGAATTGAAGAATGAATTACAAACTTACATTGTTTGCTTCGTCATCAGATCTTTGATGCTTTCGTGAGGGGCTTCCATCTTCGCTCAAAATGATTGCATCAACCGACTCATGGTCTTCATTTTCGTATTTCACCTTTATTTAACCAGGTAGGCCAGTTGAGAACAAGTTCTCATTTACAACTGCGACCTTGCCAAGATAAAGCAAAGCAGTGCGACAAAAACAACAGTTACAAACAAACGTACAGTCAATAACACAATAGAAAAATCTATGTACAGTGTGTGTAAATGTAGAAGAGTAGGTAGGTAAGGCAATAAATAGGCCAAAACAATTACAATTTAGCATTAACACTGGAGTGATAGATGTGCAGATGATGATGTGCAAGTAGAGATAATGGGGTAAAAAAAGAGCAAGAAGATAATTAACAATATGGTAGTTGAGTTTGCTATTTACAGATTGGCTGTGTACAGGTACAGTGACAGGTACAGTGATCGGTTAGCTGCTCTGACAGCTGATGCTTAAGGTTAGAGGTTGATATAAGACTCCAGCTTCAGTGATTTTTGCAATTCATTCCAGTCATTGGCAGCAGAGAACTGGAAGGAAAGTCATCCCCAAAGTGTTGGCTTTAGGGAGGACCAGTGAAATATACCTGCTGGAGCACATGCTACGGGTGGGTGTTGCTATGGTGACCAGTGAGCTGAGATAAGGCAGGGCTTTACCTAGCAAAGATTTATAGATGACCTGGAGCCAGTGGGTTGGCGACGAATATGTAGCGAGGGCCAGGGTGAAGGAGAAGTTGGGGGAGGGGGACTTGGGCAAGTTTCTGCTGGGGGTGCAGAGCTGTTGGCCGGGGTAGGGGTAGCCAAGTGGAAAGCATGGCCAGCTGTAAAAAAATGCTTCTTGAAAATCTCGATTATGGTAGATTTATTGGTGGTGACAGTGTTTCCTATCCAACAGTGCAGTGGGCAGCTGGGAGGAGGTGTTCTTATTCTCCATGGACTGTTTAGTGTCCCAAAACTTTTTGGAATTAGTGCTACAGGATGCAAATTTCTGTTTGAAAAAGCTAGCCTTAGCTTTCCTAACTGCCTGTGTATATTGGTTTCTGACTTCACTGAAAGTTGCATATCGCGGGGCTATTCAATGCTAATACAGTACGCCACAGGATGTTTTTGTGCTGGTCAAGGGCAGTCAAGTCTGGGGTGAACCAAGGGCTGTATCTGTTCTTAGTTCTACGTTTTTTGAATGGGGCATGCTTATTTAAGATGGTGAGGAAAGCGTGTTAAAAAAGCAACCAGGCATCCTCTAATGACGGGATGAGGTCAATATCCTTCCAGGAAACCTGGGCCAGGTCGAATAGACAGGCCTGCTCGCTGAAGTGGAGGGAGCATTTGACAGTATTGAGGGGTGGTCGTTTGACCGCGGACTCATTACGGACGCAGGCAATGAGGCAGTGATCGCTGAGATCCTAGTTGAAGACAGCAGAGGTTTATTTAGAGGGGAAGATGGTCAGGATGATATCTAAGAGGGTTCCCATTGTTACGGATTTGGGGTTGTACCTTGTAGGTTCCTTGATAATTTGTGAGATTGAGGGCATCTAGCTTAGATTGTAGGATGTCCGGAGTTTAGGTTTAAGCATATCCCAGTTTAGGTCACCTAACAGTACGAACTCTGAAGATATATGGGGGGCAATCAATTCACATATGGTGTCCAGGGCACAGCTGGGGGCTGAGGGGGGTCTATAACAAGCGGCAACGGTGAGAGACTTGTTTCTGGAAAGGTGGAATTTTAAAAGTAGAAGCTCGAACTGTTTGGGTACAGACCTGGACAGTATGACAGAACTCTGCAGGCTAACTCTGCCCCCTTTGTCAGTTCTATCTTGTCAGAAAATGTTGTAGTTGGGGATGGAAATGTCAGGATTTTTGGTGGCCTTCCTAAGCCAGAATTCATGGCTAAAACATCAGGGCTGTCGGAGTGTGCTGAAGCAGTGAATAAAACAAACTTAGGGAGGAGGCTTCTAATGTTAACATGCATGAAACAAAGGTTTTTACAGTTACAGAAGTCAAAAAATGAGAGAGTCTGGGGAATGGGAGTGGTGCTGGGGACTGCAGGGCCTGGGTTTACCGCAACATCACCAGTGGAACAGAGGAGGAGTAGGATAAGGGTACGGCTAAAGGCTATAAGAACTGGTCGTCTAGTGCGTTCGGAACAGAGAGTAAAATAATCAGATTTCTGGGCGTGGAAGAATAGATTCAAGGCATAATGTACAGACAAGGGTATGGTAGGATGTGAGTAAAGTGGAGGTAAACCTAGGCATTGATTGACGATGAGAGAGGTTATGTCTTTAGAGGCACCAGTTAAGCCAGGTGAGGTCACCGCATGTGTGGAGGGTGGAACAAAAGGCCTATCTAAGGTATATTGGGCAGGGCTGGGGGCTCTACAGTGAAATAAGACAAAAATCACTAACCAGTAAAGCAATAGACAAGGCATATTGACATTGGGGAGCGGCATGTGTAGCCGAGTGATCATAGGGTCAAATGAGTAGCAATAGACCTTATTCAGTAGTCGCTAATACGCTATGCGAGCTGGAGACAAGGCGATTCAGACAGCTAACGGGCCGGGGCAAGCAGATGGGCCTCCAGCGACATTGCAACGGAAGAGCCTGTGGAAACCATTTCGGACGGTTACGTCAGCAGACGAGTCGTGATGGATCGGAGGGGCTCCGGGTCGGCAGTAAAGGGTCCAGGCCAATTGGCAAAAGAGCTGGTGTACCTCTTTGGCTATTCGGGAGATGGGTCTAGCTCCAGGCTAACTGGTGCTTGCTTCGGGACAGAGACGTTAGCTGGGAGCAGCCACTCGGATTACAGCTAGCTAGCTGCAATGATCTGGTGTAAAGGTTCAGAGCTTGCGGTAGGATTCTGATGCAATGGTCTGAACCACCCATCACAGAACTGGCAGAGACAGGACTCATCCAGGAAGATTCTGAAATACACAAAGATGATAATACAGGCATGTCACGTGTATGGTTATATTGAAAGTGATGCCACAAGTAACCAAGACTTGAAAACCAGCACATACTTTTAGCATCATTGTTCAGTGTGAGCTTGAGAACACCAAGATCTGTCCGTTTCACCACCTCCTCTAACACATCCCCATCAACTTCAGTTCCAGACCCATCATACGGCTTTGCCTCTGATAAACGAGTAAGTGGGATCTCAAATTTCAGGAAAGCTGCGATAAACATTAAAACAACCTACAATTACAATCGTAATGGTAAGAGTAATCAGACTGACTTGTAAATGTATGACCACAATACTTTTATTTCCAATCACAAATTAAAAGTTTACCTCTAATCAAAAAGGTTTTCAAGTGTCAGGTCAATGATCTTGACATATTTTTGTTCACCATTGAATTTCACCCTGATCAGCATGACTCGGTCTGAAAGCAGTTAATGGTATGAGATAAGGCCAAAATTGATGAAAAGGCATTACATTTGTATTTCAAATCATGACATTATATCAGGACGGCTACAAACGTTTTCACCAATACCCCTTTACTTAGCAATGCTAATTTCAAAGTATATTCTGAAAATATTGGATCATGGCCACAACTTGTCTGATATTACTTGAAGCAGGTCCCAAACTACAGCAAACAGACTATTAAATTCATATTCACTATCCCGAAATATGTGCAGCCTAATTAGGCCAGTAAAATACACTCGTAATTCCAGCTAGTCACCATATTATATTGTCATGTTCTAGGAGCAGTCTTACAAGCCCGCCAAAATCAACTGGTGATAAAGCGACTGGGAAACGAAGTTAGCTAGACTAGCTAGCTGCCGATGCAATGGTCACAATATGTATCTATAAGCATCACCCTAAAGTCAAAAATGCAGTTATAATTTGGCTAAATAAACAACTCACCTTAAATCAGATTAGTCCTCAATATATAGTAAGCAGCTGAAATAAAGAGAACAAACTAGCATGAGGCTAAAAAAGCTTGGTGCTGAAATGACACGTGCGCCCATGGAACCACCATGTGGAGCAGACTAACTGCACAGGACATCTAGCAAAGACGTGCAAAAAGTGAAACGCAAGTAACTCTAACACTAGCTGCACACAATCAAAACTGTAACTTTTTATGTTACACTGAAATCTGACAAAGTATCAAGTATTTCAATTCAAATAGCTTAACTAATTATCAGCGAAATAATTGTTTAAAAACTCACTCAAAAATGTGGATTTTGTTTATTCAACAATGGCGTCGAGAAAAGAGGAAATTTGAACGCAGAAACTGAATTTATGGGCGGCGTTGTGATGAGGTTTACATTTACTGCGTAAAGATCTACACTAATAGAGTACAATTGTATACCTTAGCAATTAGCACCAGTTATCGGCACTGACGCTAGGGTTCATTTGGCACTGCCAGTTGCTAAAATAACTATGGGAGTCGACCGCTTTTAACAGTGAATTTAACACTGGTGATTTTACTGTGTATTTACACAAATCACTCCATTCAGTGCTTCCTAGATCCATGCTCAGCAAAGCTGTCAAGGCAAAGGGTTGCTACTTTGAAGAAACTCAAATATAAAATATATTTTGATTTGTTTAACACTTTGTGGGTTACTACATGATTCCATGTGTGTTATTTCATAGTTTTGATGTCTACGTTGTAGAAAATAGTAAAAATAAAGAAAAACCCTGGAATGTGTTACGCGGAGCGGAACAGGTGAACCCAAGAGCAGACTCAGATGAGGAGACTGGGATGAGGTAACCAAGGTATTTATTGAAACACGGGGGGAAGATTGAGTTAATACAATACGCAAAAAAAACAAGATTTAGATTTAGCAATAATGGCTGTTGATGCTAAAAAGGCCTTCAACCGTCTTGAATTTCCTTTTCTATTCTAAACTTTGGAAGCGTTCAACTTTCCACCCACTGGCAATTGAACCGCTTGTAGGAAAATATAGACAGGACCCAAATGTAACAGACATCAGTATTGGTAAACATGACTATAAACTGAACTTATTTGCTAATCATCTCCGGATATACCTGACCAATATTGAAAACTCAATGCCCCGGCATCTCAATTGCTTCTCTCCCTCCTTCGGCGAGTGTTCAGGATCAGAGCCTGAACCCATGGAGCTAGGGGTCACACGCCTTCCCGCGGATACAGACGGATACAGCTGGGGCTCTGTCTGTACTGTGGCCAGGGAGGGCACAAGCACCAGCGGTGTCTGTTACTTCAGAATCTGGGATCCACTAGGTCAGAGGGACCGTCATGTGATGTTCCATCCCCTGGACCGGGAGTGAGTATTCCAGCTACTGCTCTTCCTGTTAAACTCTTTACTGACTGTCCCTCATGCCCTGTGTCTACAGCTTTAGTGGATTCCGGCGCTGCTGGGAACTTTATCGATCAGACCCATGCCTCCTCTCTCAATATTACTACCTACCCGCTCTCCTCTCCTTTTCAGGTTCAAGGTCTCGACTGTCGGCCTTTAGAATCCGGAACCATCCCACACATCACCCAACCACTCACCCTCACCGTGGAGCCCAATCACCAGGAAAACATCCCCTTCATCACCATTGCACCAGTTCAGAAGATCATCCTCGGCCTACCTTGGCTTCAACGCCATAACCTTACCATCTCATGGTCGAGAATGAGAATCACCGACTGGTCACCTGAATGGTTGCACATTTAACATTCTGGTGGAAATGTGGTAAAACGGATTTGTTTCCTACGTTACAGTCCCCGGCCACTAGGAGCACCGCCTCTGGATTAGCGGTTTCCTGTTAGCTTATGGCGGTATAAAGCTCATTGAGTGCAGTCTTAGTGCCAGCATCGGTCTGTGGTGGTATGTAGACAGCTACTAAAAATACAGAAACTCTCTAGGTAGAGTGTGCTCTACAACTTATCATGAGATACTCTACCTCAGGCGAGCAAAACCTCGACTTCCTTAGATATCATGCACCAGCTGTTATTTACAAATATACATAGACCACCACCCCTTATCTTACCAGAGGCTGCAGTTCTATCCTGTCGATACAGTGTAAAACCCGCCAGATGTATGTTGTTCATGTCATCGTTCAGCCACGACTCGGTGAAACATAAGAAATTACAGTTTTCAATGTCCCGTTGGTAGTTTATTCTTGCTCGTAGGACACCAATTTTATTTTACAATGATTGCATGTTTGCCAATAGAACGGATGGCAGTGGGGGTTTACTCGCTCGCCTTGAACTCTCAGAAGGCAGCCCGACCTCCGCCACCTTTATCTCTGTCTTCTCTTCACGCAAATGACGGATTTGAGCCTGTTCCCGGTAAAGCAGTATATCCATCACGTCAGACTCGTTAAAGGAAAAAGCTTCTACCAGTTCGTTGTGAGTAATCGCTGTTCTGATGTCCAGAAGTTATTTTCGGTCATAAGAGACGGTAACAACAACATTATGTAAATAAATAAGTTATAAACAACAACTAAATAACAGTAGGTTAGGAGCAAGTAAAACGTCAGCCATCCTCTCCAGCGAAATTTACTCAGTACTTTGTTGAAAGACCTTTAGCAGCGATTACAGCATCAAGTCTTCTTGGATATGACGCTACAAGCTTGGCACACCTGTATATAGGGAGTTTCTCCCATTGTTCTCTGCAGATCCTTTGAAGAACTGGCAGGTTGGATGGTGAGCGTTGCTGCACAGCTATTTTCACGAGATGTTCGATCGGGTTCAAGTCCGGGCCACTCAAAGATTTGTCTCAAAACCACTCCTGCGTTGTCTTGGCTGAATTTTTAGGGTCGTTGTCCTGTTGGAAGGTGAACCTTCACCCCTGTCTGAGGTCCTGAGCGCTCTGGTGCAGGTTTTCATCAAGGATTTATCTGCACTTTGCTCCGTTCATCTTTGCCTCGATCCTGACTAGTCTCCCAGTCCCTGCAGCTGAAAAACATCCCCACAGCATGATGCTGCCACCAGGTTTCCTCCAGATGTGACGCTTGGCAATCAAGCCAAAGAGTTCAATCTTGGTTTCATTAGACCAGTGAATCTTGTTTCTCATGGTCTGAGAGTCTTTAGGTGCCTGTTGGCAAACTCCAAGCAGGCTGTCAGTACAAGGACACCGGTACATCCTGGTGATAGTGGATTATGCCACCCAGTATCCCAAGGCCATTCCACTATGGGCGGCGGTATCCAAGGGTATCGCCCGGGAGCTGTTCCACCTCGTTAGCCGGGTGGGCATCCCGAACGAGATCTTGAGAGACCAAGGTACGGAGTTTATCTCCCACGTCATGAAAAAGTTGTGTGCCCTCCTGCAGATCAAGCAGATCTAGACCTCCGTGTTTCACCTGCAGACGGATAGGCTCGTCGAGCGCTTTAATAAAACGCTCAAAACAGATGCTGCGGAAGGTCATCGAGCAGGACGGGGTGAACTGGGACCCACTACTACCCCACCTAATGTTCTCAATCTGAGAAACCCCCAACCGTCCACTGGGGCTTCCCCGTTCAAACGCCTCTACGCGAGGAGGCCATGAGGCATACTGGACCTCGCAAAGGAGGTGTGGGAAGCCCAACTGACCCCGTTACGCAGCGTGGTAGAGCATGTGGAGATGATGAGGGAGCGGATAACAGCCATATGGCCCATCGTGAGGGAACATATGGAGAAGGCCCAACGCGCCTAAGCCCAGGTCTACAATCTGGGAGCCCAGCCCCGAGAAATCCAGGTGGGAGACAGGGTGCTGGTCTTAATCCCCACGGCTGAAAGTAAGTTCCTGGCAACAAGGCACGGACCATACGAGGTGGTCGAGAAGATGAGACCTGTCAATTACCGCGTACAGCAACCGGGGAGATGGAAAACTCAGATTTACCACGTAAACCTGTTAAAGTGGCACGAGAGAAAAGCCTTGGCAGTGTTATGGTCGGGACCCAGGACACCAACGGGACCAGTGGTGGTCCTGAGCAATGAGGACCTCGATTCGGCCCAGAAGCAAGAGCTCAGGGAGCTTGTTGATCGGAAACACGGCGGTGTTCTCCGAGAAGCCGGACCGCACGACCCTCATTGAACACCACATCCATACCCGGCCAGGCGAAACGGTAAGAAAGAGGCCATATTGGATTCCGGAGGCCCGAAGGAAGGCCGTGAAGCAGGAAGTGGAGGCTATGCTGAGGATGTGGGTCGTTGAAGAGTCCCACAGTGCATGGTGCAGCCCCATCGTGTTGGTTCCCAAACCGGACGGTAGCCTCCGCTTCTGTAACGATTTCCGGGGGTTGAACGACATCAGCTTGTTTGACGCATATCCCATGCAGAGGGTGGACGAGCTCATCGACCGATTGGGAAAGGCCCGGTACATCAGCACCCTTGACCTGACCAAAGGTTATTGGCAGGTACCGTTGGCAGCCTCCTCCCGGGAGAAGACGGCGTTTTCAACACCAGACGGGTTGTATCAGTATCGGGTGCTCCACGGAGCCCCGCCCATATTCCAACGGCTAATGAACAAAATACTTCGACCCCACCAGCAGTACGCAGCGGCCTATTTGGATGACATCATCATCCACAGCCAAGGTTGGGAAGAGCACTTGACGAACCTCCAGGCGGTGCTGGACGCGCTCAGACAAGCCATGTTGACCGCGAACCCTAAGAAGTGCAAACTAGGTTTCGAGGATGTGGACTACCTGGGGTATTTGATCGGACGGGGGAACGTCAAGCCCCAGGAGAGGAAGGTTCACGCGGTGCGTGACTGGCCCGTTCCACGCACCAAGACACAGGTCAAGTCCTTCCTGGGACTGGCAGGATACTGTAGCCGATTTATCAACAACTTTGCGGCTATAGCTTCCCCCCTCAGCAGGAAAAGCATGCAGAGGCTCATGGGAGAGACCTATCCTTTTCTTTTTGAATTATTATTTAATAAACACCCTTGAAACCGAGATAATCATACTCTGTCCGTGTCTGATCTGTGTAAACGTCTTGACCAAACCCCCTGGTCTGCCACAGTATGCTTAATCCATTAAACTAATGTACAGAATATACAGTGGAAGTCGGAAGTTTAGATACACCTTAGCCAAATACATTTAAACTCAGTTTCACAATTCCTGACATTTAATCAGAGTAAAAATTCCCTGTCTTAGGTCAGTTAGGATCACCACTTTATTTTAAGAATGTGAAATGTCAGAATAATAGTAGAGAGAAAGATTTATTTCAGATTTTATTTATTTCATCACATTCACAGTGGGTCAGAACTTTACATACACTCAATTAGTATTTGGTAGCATTGCCTTCAAATTGTTTAACTTGGGTCAAACATTTCAGGTAACCTCCCACATGCTTCCCACAATTTGTTGGGTGAATTTTGGTCCATTCCTCCTGACAGAGCTGGTGTAACTGAGTCAGGTTCGTAGGCGTCCTTGCTCGCACACACTTTCTCAGTTCTGCCCACATATTTTCTATAGGATTGAGGTCAGGGCTTTGTTATGGCCACTCCAATACCGTGGCTTTGTGGTCTTTAAGCCATTTTGCCACAGCTTTGGAAGTATGCTTGGGGTCATTGTCCATTTGGAAGACCCATTTGCGACCAAGCTTTACGTTGCCTCAATATATCCACATAATTTCCCTACCCCATGATGCCATCTATTTTGTGAAGTGCACCAGTCCCTCCAGCAGCAAAGCACCCCCACAACATGATGCTGCCACCCCCGTGCTTCATGGTTGGGATGGTGTTCTTCGGCTTGCAAGCTTCCCTCTTTTTCCTCAAAACATAATGATGGTCATTATGGCCAAACGGTTCTATTTTTGTTTCATCAGACCAGAGGACATTTCTCCAAAAAGTATGATCTTTGTCCCCATGTGCAGTTGCATGCAATGTGAAAAGTGTATGTAACCTTCTGACCCACTGGATTTGTGATAAGTGAAATAAACTGTCTGTAAACAATTGTTGCAAAAATTACTTGTGTCATGCACAAAGTAGATGTCCTAACCGACTTGCCAAAACTATAGTTTGTTAACAAGAAATTTATGGAGTGGTTGAAAAACGAGTTAATGACTCCATCCTAAGTGTATGTAAACGTCCGACTTCAACTGTATTATACGAAATTCCCAAATTCTATAGCATAACGGTAGAGACATGTCTTAAATGTAAAACTAACAATGACGCAATAATCCATGTCTCCTGGGAATGCTATGAAGTCCAAAAGTTATAAGCGGAGCTAAAAAGTTGGCTGTCAGAAGTATTACAATGTAAATTTACTAATAATTCGACTGTCTGCATATTTCAAGACATGGTATATGAGGATGCAGTTAGATACCGGACGGGTTGGACAATACTTTTCTCATCAATCATCTTGACAAAATGTATACTTAAATACTGGAAATCAACCAATCCTCCATTGTTAACACAATGGAAAGGTCAAATGCTTTATTATCTAAATGTTGGAAGTTTGTTGGTGACGGAGAGAAACAAAACGATGCAGTTTGAGGCCATGTGGCAGAGAGTGATGCAGGTGCTGGAGATGGGGGTGTTAGCAGGTAAATTTACATTGTAATTGTAACGGCAGCCTTCCTCCTCTTTGTTTGAAGAGGAGGTGTAGCAGGGATCGGACCAAGACGCAGCGTAGCTCGTGTTCAACATGTTTTTAATAAACAAGACGAAACTGTGAACACTTACAAAATAACAAACGTGTCAAACCGAAACAGCCCTATCTGGTGCAGAGAGACAGGAAACAACCACCCACAAACCCCAACACAAAACAAGCCACCTATATATGATTCCCAATCAGAGACAACACAAAACACCTGCCTCTGATTGAGAACCATATTAGGCCAAACATAGAAACAGACAAACTAGACACACAACATAGAATGCCCACCCAGCTCACGTCCTGACCAACACTAAAACAAGCAAAACACAAAAGAACTATGGTCAGAACGTGACAGTAATACTTCAGACAGCCAACTGTGTAGCCTTTAAGCTATGGATCATTAGATTGAGACCACACTTAATAGCCTATAATTGTACTTGATATTGTGTGCCCGGCAGAGAATCAGAGATGAGGGGTGGCATCGAGCACACATAGATATATAGCCTAATACTAATTCTAAAACACTGAGAAATATTGAAATTCCATCAATTACAAATTGCATGACCTCCCCTGGACTAGATTTTTAAAAACAAATACTAAACACTCCCTTTAACTGAAATTGAAAAAGTATGACCCACCTCATTTTCCTCCAGGTACCCATTGTGCACATTTCGATACGTCTCTAACACCTTGCCCAAACCGGCTGCGCGCGCACGCTATCGTGCATAAATTTATTTTGCCCCCCCCCCACACACACACACACACACACACCAAACGCGATCACGACACTCAGGTTAAAATATCAAAACAAACTCTGAACCAATTACATTAATTTGGGGACAGGTCGAAAAGCATTAAACATGTATGGTAATTTAGCTAGTTAACTTGCTAGCTAACGTTAATTTGTCCTATTTAGCTAGCTTGCTGTTGCTAGCTAATTTGTCCTGGGATGTAAACATTGAGTTGTTATTTTACCTGAAATGGACAAGGATCTCTACTCCGACAATTAATCCACATATAAAACGGCCAACCGAATCCTTTCTAGTCATCTCTCCTCCTTCCAGGCTTTTTCATCGTTAAAATTATATGGTGATCGCATCTAAACTTTCATTGTATTTCCACGACTACCGGCAAAACAGTTCGTCTTTCTATCACCCACGTGGGTATAACCAATGAGGAGATGGCATGTGGTTACCTGCTTCTATAAACCAATGAGGAGATGGGAGAGGCAGGACTTGCAGTGCGATCTGCGTCAGACGCTCGTTGGCGCGCGCAAGCAGCGTGGGTGCAATATTTGAATAACATGGACTTCTAAATTTATTTTGCGACGCTCGCGCACGCGACGTGTCCGGTCTGGTCAGCATGTAAGGCTTCAGCATTCTGGCTCTGTTTGAATGTGGCTTGATGGCTCGCTGTTCGTTGCATGCGATTGACTCTGGTCTTGGGGCGGTATGCAGGCTGGGATACATGGCTGCCTGTCAAGCGATGTTCAGGGCTTAAATGCCCCACGAGCTTCTGTCAACCGGCTACGAAAAAGTCACTTCCGGTCGTAACTGTTGCTGCATTCATTTTCTGGTTGGAACAAGGGAACTCGGAAATGTCCGACTTGCTAATAGTTTATAGTTATACACGTGCCGCGTTCAATCAGTTTGCAAGTTGGAATTTTCGAGTTTCCTAGTTCTGAATAGCACGTAAACGCGGCATGTATACCGTCTTGTCGAAACCACGTAGTTATGGCGGCGTGCTGTCCAGTTCCGGATTTGTTTGAAGTATGTGTTGACGGCGTCTAGTTGGGACTTTGGCATATTTCGTCAACCAACTTCAATTTGTCAACGTAGCTAAGCAAAGTTAGAACTGTATTGTTTGTATTTTATAAGGTCGTTTTCTTTTATACACTTTTCTAGCTTACCAGGGCTAGCTAAACACTACGACCGAGAACCAGCGAATGCTAGTTGCTACTCGTCAGGATTCATCGCTTTCATTTTTAATGACGGTTTAGCTAGTTTGGCTACTTTTAAAAGTCCCCCCCCCCCCCCCCCCCCCCATTCAATTTCAATCGAGTGTAGCGAAAGTATGATTTGAACTGAGCACACGATTGCTATTGGCTGGTGTCTTTATTTGACCTGCAGCTGCAGGTTCTGGAGGGAAGAGCCTGGGGTCCCGACTCAACCGGAGTCTCTCGGGCTGTACCGCTATTTGTGCCTAGAATACTGTTTGAGTGACTGTCAGAATGCTGAAGACCCGTCAGTGTTTACTTGGCATTCGCACTTTCCTCGGAGTGACGTCTAGATTATGGGGGTTTATTCTGTACATACTCAGGAAACATTTAAGGACGGTGAGTATTCTAGAACTTAATATGTAATACATTGTCCCCTACTATGGGATTTCCCTAATCAATATCACTCGGATAACCGATACTGATAGTTGGATAAACTAATAGCACACACTTGGCCCATTTGGACTTGCCAATGCTCTTGAGACGGTCCATCTGAAGCTCACACACACACACCAATATATATATATATATATTGAAAGGTATGAATGGTACTTCTACTGTACTATATGATAACTGAAATGTTGGTAATATTTCAAAGACCTCTAGGAAAACTGTCATACAGGTGTAATCCATATCCATACGGTTTGTCTTGACATGCGCTACCAGAATTTCAGTGACCCTGCGATGCATTCCTCACAATGGCCAGCAGAGAAACACTAACACTGAATCCTAACGTGGCCTGCCATGACCCATAACTGTGTTATTAGACAGTAAAAGTGATTTGTAGGCACTGCTACTATCTGACTGTGAGTATACACTTACGCCTACTGAAATGAGTTCTTTACTTCTTGGTTTTGCTCATGCTAGGAAAGCAGAGAATGCATTGCACAGGAAGAAGCTGTACTCTGACGCCTGTCATGGACAGTGTTTATGACACTGTATGAACATGGTGATGATTGGACTCGGGACTTTGGATACGGATTAGCTGTTTCAGGTGTAACTAAGCAGAGCTGGGAACTCTATACACACTCTGAAATAGTGCCATTTTTTTCATACTTGAAAATAAGAAAGGGAAGAGCAGTGGATAACCAAAACATCTGAATCTGACTACACTCTTTTACAAAAAAGTACAAATGCTGTCTTTTACAAGACCTAAACCAAGTTCTCTCATAAAATATGATAATTTTTCCTCAAATATTTTATTACCAGTTTAGCTGACAGTATTATGCCTAGTAGAAATCCTTGCTGGATAGATAGTTGTGTATTCCCTCTCTGTTGACTCACTGTAGTGTAACCTAGAGCTTCCCATCTGTTCAGGTGGGATAATGGCTCTTCAGACAAGCAAACCCCTCTCTGTTGACTCCCTGTAGTGTAACCTAGAGCTTCCCATCTGTTCAGGTGGGATAATGGCTCTTCAGACAAGCAAACCCTCTCTGTTGACTCCCTGTAGTGTAACCTAGAGCTTCCCATCTGTTCAGGTGGGATAATGGCTCTTCAGACAAGCAAACCCCTCTCTGTTGACTCACTGTAGTGTAACCTAGAGCTTCCCATCTGTTCAGGTGGGATAATGGCTCTTCAGACAAGCAAACCCCTCTCTGTTGACTCCCTGTAGTGTAACCTAGAGCTTCCCATCTGTTCAGGTGGGATAATGGCTTTTCAGACAAGCAAACCCCTCTGTTGACTCCCTGTAGTGTAACCTAGAGCTTCCCATCTGTTCAGGTGGGATAATGGCTCTTCAGACAAGCAAACCCTCTCTGTTGACTCCCTGTAGTGTAACCTAGAGCTTCCCATCTGTTCAGGTGGGATAATGGCTCTTCAGACAAGCAAACCCTCTCTGTTGACTCCCTGTAGTGTAACCTAGAGCTTTAATGGCTCTTCAGACAAACAACCCATTTGTATGACCTTTCCCTGTTTTATGTAACCACTTGACTAAGTGGGGTATTTTCTTCAACCAGACAACTATAATCAGCGTGGTAAGCTCTATTAACCACTCACTCCATTGTTCAGCTGATCCTATAACAACTTTTTGCTGCAGAACCGAACCAATCCACTGTAGTAGGAAAAAGAGAAGGCAATAGCTTGCATACTACTGACTTCACACCGTATTCACACAGCATGGTACGCTGGACATTCTGTCAATAAAGCGTGGTGACTGAGCAGGTTTTTTGTTTTTATCAGCTCTACAGTACAAGCTAAAGTGTCCTACTCTATCTGTGTGTGTGTGCACAAAGGTCTCACAAGGCTGCCTGCCTTGAAACGACCCTGTTGCGTCGCGTCTGTTTGACAGTCCCGGACAGCTGAGGATGTGTGTACATGTGTGCTTGCGTATGTGTGTTAAATATAGCCCCGGTGCAGAGGGCAAATTGAAGTGTGATTCCTGGAGGAGAACCTATGTTCCTATGTTGGAGGAATATTTGAAAGAAGTGGAGCAGTGCCCATCTGTGTTGGTGTCATTGGAACTTAATTTCACTATATGTCTGGAACCCGTTGAAATCGTAGGTAATTCCAGGTGCAAAGTAAAAATAAATAAAAAATCTATATTTGACAACTCCAGCACACGGCTATTGCTCCACAATGTATTTAACAAATGGCCTAACCTTATTGTGTTTTATAAAAACGACTTTTTGCAATTTGTCATTCTTCGGGTTCTCAATTGTGACAGTTGCTCATCTCTTCCTGTGCAGGTAATCCAGTACCAAACAGTACGTTATGACACACTACCTCTGTCGCCTGTGTTCATAAACCGACTCAGTAAGTATCCTGTTTATTTTCAACAATGCTATAATAATCATATATTTATTTTATATGGAGCTTTTTCATTATACAGATCATCTCAAAGATGCTTAAAAACAATAGTCACACCCGGCTGTGATTGGGAGTTCCATAGGGCGGCGCACAATTGGCCCAGCGTCGTCCGGGTTTGACCGGGGTAGGCCGTCATTGTAAATAAGAATTTGTTCTTAACTGACTTGCCTAGTTAAATAAAGGTGAAATACATTTTTTTTTTAATGTAGTTCTTTGGATGATAACCCGGACCTGTCTTACTGACTTTTATCAGGCCAGCCCTTGCAATCCCCAGCTTCTCTGCAGACTCAGTGGGTAGATACTCCTCAAACAACATGTTGCACCCACCTGTGTGAAGCCGGTTATCCTCTAGATTTCTATAGGGCGCCAATTATTGGGATAGTCCTCCTTGGAGTGAGAGATCCACTACAACAAGCCTCTGTGATGTCCAAGCCTGTGCTATCTCCAGTTTCATATCAAATGAAAGCTAGTTAGCCTCTGGGCAAAACTAACTCTTGCCGGTCTTATGACACCGTTGAATCGGTATATAAATAGTCCAAATTTACAAGACTAACAAAATCCAATAAAGAAAACACACAATCAAATATTTAACATTTTTAGAGGAGCTCTCTGCCTAGTCTACTTCATGGTGCCATGGCAACCACAAACTAATAATGTCTCATAAGAAGGTCAAATGTTCTTAGCCTGGTCCCAGATCTTTTGTGCTGTCTTGACAACTCTTAATGTCGCTATCATGATTGGCATGACATTGACAGTAAAAGTTGGCGTGAGGGAACAAACAGTTCTGGGACCAGGCTATGAAACCAGGGATTTATGGCTTAGGCAGAAATTGATACATTTGAGGTTACTTGTTTAGTTTTTCTCTCTGGTGTTGAATGTGATTGCGCTCTTGCTCATCAGATGCCGTTAAGAGGAAGATTCTGGTGCTGGACCTCGACGAGACCCTAATTCACTCCCACCATGATGGGGTGATGAGACCCACAGTGAGACCAGGCACTCCCCCAGACTTCATCCTAAAGGTAATGGCCTATCTGTTTGCTCTCTGACTGATTTATTAACATCACATTGTCAACACACACACCAGACTGAATAATACTCATTGTTCACTCATTAACTCCAGGAATATGTTTCCTAACCTTTTCTGCTCTCTTATTCTCATTCTCCCTCATTATTTATTTATTTCTCTCTCCTGTGAAGGTGGTAATCGACAAACATCCTGTCAGGTTTTTTGTACATAAAAGACCGCATGTGGACTTCTTCTTAGAAGTGGTGAGTGATAGTGCCTTTTGTGTCAATATCCAAATACTTATTCTTATATACTAGTAAACATGGACATGCTGTATCACAACCGACCGTGATTGGGAGTCTCATAGGGCGGCGCACAATTGGCCCGGCGTCGTCTGGGTTTGACCGGTGTAGGCTGTCATTGTAAATAAGAATTTGTTCTTAACCGACTTGCCTGGTTAAATATATATATCTATTTTTTTAAATTGTCTATGTAAATGAGTTTCATGTGTTTGTAGGTTTTCAAGAGGCTAAGGAAATTCTAAGTCTGTGTTTATTCTCTCTACCGTAGCTCTTGGGGATGAGGATACATGTGTGAAAAGTGCATTGAGCTGGCATCAATTATCAACTGGGGTTGTAGACTACAGTTCATTCATCTGTAATTGATTAATCACGTGTACCTTTTTTGAACACATTTGTCTGGTGGTTCTCTCTTGCCTGTTTGTTTGTGTGTCTGTTTGTTTCTCTCTTAGGTAAGTCAGTGGTATGAGCTGGTGGTTTTCACGGCCAGTATGGAAATCTATGGCTCAGCTGTGTCTGACAAGCTAGACAAGGACAGGGACATCCTGAAACGAAGATACTACAGACAGGTAAACAAACACGTGACACGTTCACTTCATCTCTGTACAGTTATGCACCCTGCTCAGTCTTACACTCTAAAGGGCTGGTTTCCTGGACACAGGTTAAGCTTAGTCCTAGACGAAGCACTTTCAATTCACTTTTAATTCTGTGTCCAGGAAACTGGCCCTGAATGTCTATTTGTCATTATTTAGAGCAGGGGGGTCAAATATACGGCCCGCGCCGGATCCGGCCCGCAAGCCCATTCAATCCGACCTGCGGGTGGTTTGAGAAAAAAAACCTCTGTCAATCAACATTGAAAAGACGAAAACCAAATCGAAACTGTGTAGAAATGATAATGGACCTACATTTATAGTCTCTTCACTCTGTCCAGCTTGATAACAGTCAGCAGTCAGGGAGCATCGTCATTTTCAAAAGCAATGGATAGAGGACTATGAAGACCGAATGTGGTCCGTGGGGCAACATTTGTTTGACACACCTGGTTCTCTCTAGGAAGGATGTACAGTTAGACTTGTCACTCATTTGTCAACATGTACAACTCTAGTTTATTCCTCCTTTTCTTTTCTCTGTATAGCACTGTACATTGGATCTGGGTAGTTATATTAAAGATCTTTCTGTGGTGCACAGCGATCTATCTAGTGTAGTCATCCTGGACAACTCGCCCGGGGCCTACCGCAGCCACCCTGGTAAGCAACTGCTATGATGTTATATTTACTATATGTACTATATATTTACTATGCGCCTTCAGAAAGTATTCAAAACCCTTGACCTTTCCCACATTTGTTGTTACAGCCTGAATTTGAAATAGATTACATTTTGATTTTGTGTCAATGATCTAGACACAGTACCACTTCATCTCAAAGTGGAATTTCGTTTTTTCAATTTTTTACAAATTAAGTAAAAATGAAAAGCTGAAATGTCTTAAGTCAATAATTATTAAACTCCTTTTATGGCAAGCCTAAATAATTACATGAGTACATATTTGCTTAACAAGTCATATAAGTTGCATGGACACACTCTGTGCAATAATAGTGTTTAATGTGATTTTTGAACGCCTACCCCATCTCTGTACCACACACATACAATTATCTGTAAGGTCCCTCAGTCAAGAAGTACATTTCAAGCACACATTCAACCACAAAGATCAGGGAGGGTTTCCAATGCCTCACAAAGGGCACCTATTGGTAGATGGGTGAAACTAAAAAAATATTGAATATTCCTTTGAGCATGGTGAAGTGATCAATTGCGCTTTGGACGGTGTATCAATACACCCAGTCACTACAAAGATACAGGCGTCCTTCTTAACTCAGTTGACAGAGAGGAAGGAAACCGCTCCGGGATTTCACCATGAGGCCAATGGTGATTTTAAAACCGAGTTAAATGGCTGTGATCGGGGAAAAGTGAGGATGGATCAAAAAGACGAAATCCAACGTTCCTTAGTGGTCTAGTTACAGTTTTGACTTAAATAGTCTTGAAAATCTATGGCAAAACTTGAAAATGTCAGTCTAGCAATGATTATCAACCAACTTGACAGAGCTTGAAGAATGTTTTAAATAATCATGTGCAAATATTGTACAATCCAGGTATGCAAAGCTCTTAGAGACTTACCCAAAAACAATCACAGCTGTATTTGCTGCCAAAAGTGATGATGGACGATTAGGTCTGGCTCGCAGTCAGCGTTCCAATTCATCCCCAAAAAAGGTATTCGATAGGGTTGAGGTCAGGGCGCTGTGCAGGCCAGTCAAGTTCTTCCACACTGATCTCGACAAACCATTTCTGTATGGACCTCGCTTTGTGCACGGGGACGTTGTCACGCTGAAACAGGAAAGGGCCTTCCCCAAACTGTTGCCTCAAAGTTGGAAGCATGGAATCATCTAGAATGTCATTGTATGCTGTAGAGTTAACATTTCCCTTCACTGGAACTAAGGGGCCTAGCCCACACCATGGAAAAACAGCCCCAGAACATTATTTCTCCACCAAACTTTACAGTTGGCACTATGTATCTGGGCAGGTAGCGTTCTCCGGTCGGACTGCCAGATGTTGAAGCATGATTCATCACTCCAGAGAACGCGTTTCCGCTCCTCCAGAGTCCAATGGCGACGAGCTTTACACCAGTCCAGCTGACACTTGGCATTGCACATGGTGATCTTAGGCTTGTGTGCGGCTGCTCGGCCATGGAAACCCATTTCATGAAGCTCCTGACGAACAGTTATTGTGCGGACGTTGCTTCCAGAATCAGTTTGGAACTGTAGTGAGTGTTGCAACCGAGGACAGGCGATTTGTTACACACTACGCGCTTCGCACTCAATAGTCCTGTTCTGTGAGCTTGTGTTGCCTACCACTTACAGTTGACCGGGGCAGCTCTAGCAGGGCAGACATTCGACGAACTGACTTGTTGGAAAGGTGGCATCCATCATGGTGCCATGTTGAAAGTCACTGAGCTCTTCAGTGAGGCCATTCTACTGCCAATGTTTGTCTATGGAGATTGCATGGCTGTGTGCGCGATCTTATACAACTGTCAGCAACGGATGTGTCTGAAATAGCCAAATCCGCTAATTTGAAGGGGGGTCCCCATACCTTTGTACATGTATTGTATATTCGTGTTTTTTTTTAAATCGTATCATTTTTCTTTCACTTTGACATAACAGTTGACATCCCACTTTGCAACATAACAATGTGTAAAGTCAAGGTGTGTGAATACAAGGCTCTGTACGTGTGCTGCAACTCACACAGCCAAATACACTTTAGATATATTCCCATCTACCACACTATTATTCCAAGCTAAGTTTCAAACGGGGCTTTTCTTCTGTCATCATGAATCTGCCCGGTCTCATAACATCTCCGTGTTCGCCTCGCAGACAACGCAATACCCATCAAGTCGTGGTTCAGCGACCCAAGCGACACAGCTCTTCTGAACCTGCTACCCATGCTAGACGCTCTGAGGTATGTCTCAAAGATGTTACACCTGCGATGAGCGGCCAAGACGAGCGATACCTCGTAACTCATTAGTCTGTTGTTTTCCATAGTAATGCTCCAGTTTCTCTTCCCTCTTCCTCTCAATCTCAGGTTCACCTCAGATGTCCGGTCCGTCCTCAGTCGAAACCTCCATCAGCATCGGCTGTGGTGATTCGCCATCGGCGCCAGCCTCAGCAGCTCCACTTTCCCTTTTTAGAATGCCTTCTCTGCTGGTTGTTGCTCCACCAACCCACCCCCGCTCAGCCCACATCTCCTCCCAGCTCCGTGGTGTGACCCCTTTTAAGAAGGGTGAGGACAAAGACTGGGGACCACAAATTCCCGAGGGGGAAGCTACGTATAAAGAAGGAAAACAAAAGTGGAGAGGGCAAACTTATTTTTATTTTTCCTGAATGGAAACTCTTGCCTTAAAGTCCTTGGATTGTGGGAGTGCATGTTGAGTGTGTTTGTGTAAACATGTGAGAGTATGCTTGCATTAGTCACTTTTTTTGTTGTTGATGAAATATGAAATCTTTTTAACTATTGACTATGGAAATACTGATTTTGAGACAATTAAGAAACCAGTCCTTCCTTATTTCCCGAAAAATGACTTGAATGTTGTGTAGTTAATAGAGAAGTAAGATTTTGACCCTACTTCTCCATCCACAGAGCAAAGTTAAGTTTTATTTTCATCAAGCTTTGTATTCATGAGCATGTTTTCTTCCTTGGACTTTTTCAAGCCTGATCTACTCCCGTTCTCTTTAAACCATGTACCATGTACACTTTATCCCATTTCCTTCAATGTAACTCCAACATCCTGGCCCATTGGAAAAATGTAAGCTAAGGCCTTTGGCGGGTTTCTTTCGGTCAGACATCAAATCGATCAGTTTCCAATAAATTGCTTGGCATCATGCTATTTTACTGACCTTAATTCATGATTGTTGTCATGTTTTACTTGCTTATATTTTGTGAGCTTTATTCGCTGCGTTCCATGGTGAATCTCTGAAACATACATTTGAGCCATATTAAAAATAAAAAAAAATTGGCTGACATGATCCATACGGTCTATGCATGGATCACACACAGCTGTGTTTGACTCGTGACTATTCTGCATTTATTAATTATTTAATTGATTGAATTTTCTGTCAGTGGAAATACATTTTCTGACGTACAGGTCTTTCATCCAACCTGGAGCAGGACAGCAGGGTTTGAATGGGGCAAGTGTCCAGGGGGTGTTTCCTGAAAAGGGACCCCTTCTCATTTAGTCCTGTGAACTTGCCAAAACCTGTGATATTGACCATGATTTTGCAATACGGTGTAATTGCAGACTGTTATTTGGGGCGTTTCTCGATATCAACGCCCATTAGTACCTGCCATTGGTTAGTTCCCACACTGTCCCAAACCGTTTATAAATCGAGGAAACTTATTTTTTACTTGAGTGAGTTTATTTTTACAGGGACAGTGCACATTAATCAACGTTTCAGTAAAAGTGACGGTTTTAGCCTGCCGGCTAATTTTCAACCGCAGTCCCTGGGCAAGTTATTAAAAACAATTACAATATAGACAATCATTGAGCAGTGAGCACACGCAGAGCAACATAGGACAAGCAAGACATAGCATACAGACAGAGCAACATAGGACAAGCAAGACATAGCATACAGACAGAGCAACAGGACAAGCAGGATGTAGCATACAGACAGAGCAACATAGAACAAAAGGCAGCAAGACAAAATTCATAAAAGCAACAAAGTATTTCCACACCTCACAAGCAACAGACATGGAAAGCGGCAATACACAGCTCGGGATTACATTCACAAATCTGATTGACCTTTATCCATGTCTTCATGCATTTTGTGAAAGTGTGATATGTGGTGCAGTTATGTGTGTCTGATGGCAGTGTATTCCAGACATGGGAAGCTCTCACAGAGAAAGTGGATTTACTAAAGGTGCTTTTTCTTAAAGTCACCTCTCATGGCAGACCTTGTGGATCTGCTGCTGGTTTTCTGTTTAACAAAAATACTGAGTGGAGGGGGAGCCAGGCCATTTAGGATCTTGAATACAAGACATGCGTCGGTGTATTGCACAAGATTTTCCCAACTCAGGAGCTCATGCTTTCTGAGGATGTAACAGTGATGATGGCTATTGGGCTTCCTATCAAACACTTTGAGAGCCTGTTTGTAGACAGACTGAATAGGTTTTAATGTTGTAAATCTAAAAGTAACTTGTATTACCATTGCCAACTATGTAAAATAGTCTACATAAAGCCAACACATAAAAACATTGCAGCCTGCAGGTGGAAAATATCCTGATTTTAAAAATCCTATAAATCACATTGGCTACGCATGGTCTGTGTCGTGACTTTAATTAATCCGATGACTGTTATTTATTTAATCCACTAACTATGTTTAATCGTTACTTGATTAAATTAATCATGTAACAATTAACTCATTAGGATTTGGGGCACCACAGAAAAAGTTGTTTAACGAGTTACCATCTAGCGAATTAAACTCTAGAAGATATATAAATTATACAGTGGGAATAAAAAGTATGTGAACCCTTTAGAATTACCTGGATTTCTGCATAAATTGGTCATAACATTTCGATATGATCTTCATCTAAGTCACAACAATAGACAAACACAGTCTGCTTAAACTAATAACACACAAATAATTATGAATGTTCATGTCTTTACTGAACACACCATGTAAATATTCACAGTGCAGGTTGGAAAAAGTATGTGAACATTTGGATTTAACAACAGGTTGACCCTCCTTTGGCAGCAATAACCTCAACAAAAAGTTTTCTGTAGTTGTGGATCAGACCTGCACAATGGTCAGGAGGAATTTTGGACCATTCTTCTTTACAAAACTGTTTCAGTTCCACAATATTCTTGGGATGTCTGGTGTGAACTGCTGTCTTGAGGTCATGCCACAGCATCTCAATCAGGTTGAGGTCAGGACTGACTGGGCCACTCCAGAAGGAGTATTTTCTTCTGTTCAAGCCATTCTGTTGTTGATTTACTTCTGTGTTTTGGGTCATTGTCCTGTTGCATCACCTAACTTCTGTTGAGCTTCAATTGGCAGACAGATAGCCTTACATTCTCCTGCAAAATGTCTTGATAAACTTGGGAATTCATTTTTCCAGCGACGATAGCAAGCTGTCCAGGCCGTGAGGCAGCAAAACAGCCCCAAACCATTATGCTCCCTCCACCATACTTTACAGTTGGGATGAGGTTTTGATGTTGGTGTGCTGTGCCTTTTTTTATCCACACATATTGTTGTGTGTTCCTTCCAAACAACACAACTTTAGTTTCATCTGTCCACAGAATATTTTGCCAGAGCGCTGTGGAACATCCAGGTGCTCTTTTGCGAACTTCAGACGTACTACAATGTTTTTTTTGGACAGCAGTGGCTTCTTCCATGGTGTCCTCCCATAAACACCATTGTTTAGTGTTTTTAGTATTGTAGACTCGTCAACAGAGATGTTAGCATCTTCTAGAGATTTCTGTAAGTCTTTCGCTGACACTCTAGGATTGTTCTTAACCTCATTGAGCATTCTGCGCTGCGCTCTTGCAGTCATCTTTGCCGGACGGCCACTCCTAGGGAGAGTAGCAACAGTGCTGAAATTTCTCCATTTATAGACAATTTGTCTTACCGTGGACTGACTTTTAGAGATACTTTTGTAACCCTTTCCAGCTTCACGCAAGGCAACAATTCTTAATCTTAGGTCTTTTTGTGAGTGGGTAGAGCTGCCCTGCCCCATTAAAAACAAAATCTCCAATCTCGTCTCACTACTACTCTTGACTTCAATTAGCTTTTGTATAAGTCATTAGCCTAGAGGTTCACATACTTTTTCCAACCTACACTGTGAATGTTTCAATTATTTATTCAATATAGACAAGAAAAATACAAAAAAATGGTGTGTTATTAGTTTAACCACACTGTGTTTGTCTATTGTTGTGACTTAAAAGAAGATCAGATCAAATTTTATGTAAAATTTATGCAGAAATCCAGGTATTTCCAAAGGGTTCACATACTTTTTCTTGCCACTGTATATCGATAACAATCACTTGTTAATCATTACCTCATATCAGTCTCATTCTGAACAGTCGTAACCTTCATGGATCTGCAAGAACCCCAGCCTTGCTGATTATTCAGCAAGGCTGGGATTAAACACAAATTGGTTTAATCATGTATTTACTAACTAACTAAATAACACAGAATACACATACACACTTACATGAGACAAAAGTCCCTAGTGGACTGACAAGATATGATGGCTTGTTACAACATAACATTTGAGGGGAGAGAGAGAGAGACAAAGGGAAAAAGACACATCTTACATTTGGAAACTATGCTCACAGTAACCATTTACTTTGTACACAAACCACTGCCCGTTTTTTATTTTAATTTTATTTAACAAGGCAAGTCAGTTAAGAACAAATTGTTATTTACAATGATGGCCTTTACCGGCAAAACCCGAACGATGCTGGGCCAATTGTGCGCTGCTATATGGGACTTTGGGACTCCCAATCAATGCCGGTTGTGATACAGCCTGGAACCAAACCAGGGTGTCTGTAGTGACGCCTCAAGCACTGAGATGCAGTACCTTAGACCACTGCACCACTCGGGAGCCACCATTGGGAGTAAGAAATGAATGTATTTGTGTGTCTGAATGCTGTCGTTCGTCTTCTAGCTCTGTTGAAACCTAACCTTCATGAAAGGGGGTTTTGTTGGACTTTCCTGTGTGCCACTTGTACAGGCTCTGATTATCCACCAGAGGTCACAATGTCCTTCTTAGTTGTCTGGTCTCCAATGGGCTGTTTCCTCAGAACAGCTACTTAGATGTACTAGTGATTGTCTGAGAGGATTTTCTCCTTTCTTCCTTGGGTAGATAGTCAAAGTTTCAAACTCACTTTACACGCCCAGCTGCAGACTGGCGGTGTCCTGGTCGGGTAAGTTTATTTTCTTCACTTTGTGTTGAGAGTTTCAGAGTTTCTAACCATTTCAATGTGGACCACGGTCTCATATTGTGTTGGTTCAACGTTTCAACCATTTCCCACATGTAGCTAACGCTCCACGCTTTTCTGGTCTCGTAGGTGAGGTTATCTTCTTCACCTCGTGTTGGTTCAACGTTTCAACAATTTCCCACATGTAGCTAAAGCTCCATGCTTTTCTGGTCTGGTAGGTTCATTCTCAACTCATCCTTTATACACTCTGGTAATGTTCCCATCATGCTGACATGCTCTTTGAGCTCACTTGGGCGTGGCTACTTACTGATGCAAAGCATCATCAAAAACTAGAAAACATTAGAAAACTAAAATATTGTCCCAACTATCGCCTTTAAGAAACTCATGCTAGCAAACTTGAAACATTGTATAAAATATTCTGGGCCCTCAGTGAGCTTGGGACAGACACAGCTGTAGGCTATTTGTGAAAGAGATAAAAAGTAATCAGGTATTTTATGACGTTTCCACTGGATCAGAGCATTACATTTTTCACTTTCATGCCGAGTGGTTATTGAAAGGGAGAGAGCTGGAAATATTGTTTAACTTCTCTGCGCTACGGATCCCTTTTATGGGATAATTTTCCTAAACAACCGCTAGAATTGCAGGGCGCCAAATGCAAAAATATTTATAATCATGCAATCACAAGTGAAATATACCAAAACACAGCTTAGCTTGTTGTTAATCCACCTATCGTGTCAGATTTTGAAAATATACTTTACAGTGAAAGAAATCCAAGCTTTTGTGAGTGTAGCAATCAATGCTACAACAGCTAGCCCCAAATTAGTATGGTCACGAAAGTCAGAAAAGCAATACAATTAATTGCTTACCTTAGATAATCTTCGGATGTTTGCACTCACGAGACTCCCAGTTACACAACAAATGTTCTTTTTGTTCGATAAATATGACTTTTAATCACAAAAAAACGCCATTTGGGTTGCGCGTTATGTTCAGAAAACCAAAGCCTTGTTCCGTTCGACAAATTCCAAAAAGTATCCGTAATGGTCGTAGAAACATGTCAAATGTTTTTTTATAATCAATCCTCAGGTTGTTTTTAACAAACATAATCGATAATATTTCAACCAGACCATAACCTATTCATTATTAAGAGAGCAAAGGAAAATGGAGAGCTTCTCTCGCGCGCGCAGGAACTATTCGGAGGACACCTGACTACTTTTGAAAAATCACGCTCATTTTTCAAATTTAAAGTAACAGTCAGTATCTGGTGTGGCCCACCAGCTGCATTAAGTACTGCAGTGCATCTCCTCCTCATGGACTGCACCAGATTTGCCAGTTCTTGCTGCGAGATATTATCCCACTCTTCCACCAAGGCACCTGCAAGTTACTGGACATTTCTGGGGGGATTCATTTTAATATTTTCATGGAATTTGTGGTAATTTAATTTATTTTGAAGTTTTGATAATACCTTTCCCAGAAATAGTTTTACCAGCTCTGCGCATTCTCAAATTGAAAAGGGTGAGGGAGCGCTGCTCTTCCACACTCCGACAGCACTACATCCCTGGGTATGAGTTGAGAAACATGCCTATTTTGCAATGACACAATTTAAAACCTATACGATATTTAGAACATGTTAATTATCTAAAATCTATGAAAATATTTGTAATGTTGAGCTTCGTTTTATGTATTTCATGCTGGGTTTTTGAGCTAGCGCCCAATTGACTCCTATTCACTTCTTGTGGGATTCTACAGAGAATGCACTGCATAGCCCATTGTTAACGCACGGGCAATGTACACAATGGACGTTAATACGATTCCAAGTTACAATTTATTCCTATCTCTTCAAAAGTATATCTGGCTTTAGCTACAAAAGACTACAACATGCTGATTTCTGGCTCTGGAATTGTCAAATTTGCTCTGCTTTTTTGTTGAATTTGGCAACATTCATAAGCTAACCAACCTCACACCCAACAGTATCAGGGGTGTATTCATTAGAGGACGACCGCAGCAAACATTTGCAAAACGTTTTATAACGGAAGCCGTTTACTCCCAAACGGAAAACTAGAGTTTCTATTGGACAAACTCAGGAAGGTCCCTCCAGGGAGGCTCCATATTGGTGGGCTTTATGGTTTTGTGGGCTTCATGGTATTGTGATATTTAATATTCATATGCATTGATTGTGTTTTGCACGAATGAAGTTGGTAAGAATGACTGGACGACCGTAATAAAGAAATGAGCTAAAAAAAAAAGCAAAATCTGGAAACGTTAAGTAGTTTCTGGTTGGTACGATTCATGAATAAGGATGTTGATTTGGGAGACCTCAGTGTTGAAGAGTCTGGGGATGCTTCAACTGTGATGGGAATCATGTTCCAGAATTCCCTAAATGCCCTGTTAGGGTGTAGGAGGTCAAAGTAGCGAGGATCCAGGGCTGTCGAGCAAGTTTCCTACGCAGAGGCAATGAAAATTGTTTGAGAGAGTAGAGATGAAGCTCTGGCAGTGGTGTATTGATGTCGTTTATCAGATAAAATATCCTGAAATACTAATGGTGAAGAAGGTGGATTTTGTTGCGTTTATTGCACAGGTGATTAATTGTACAGGACAAACGAATAAAAACATTGGAGAAACTGGATAACATTGTGAAAGTGGCCAAAAGGTTATTGCATCTTCAGGACACGTCTGAAACATTGCAGGGGATACTGTCGGGAGATGCTCCCCCCGTCTCAGGCCCCGGAGCCTGTGTAGGGATCTGAGAAGACATTTGAAACTGACAGTTTGTTTTTTCTTAATTTTGATGGGGATAATATGAGTATGTTTTTTCCCCTGCGTTAAAGTTACAGTTTTCACCCCATACAGTAGTTGGCATACACCAAGTCGGGAGTGTTTTGGACATTGAAGGAGCACGTTGGAGAAGAAAGACGGAGAGCGCGTTTGTTTGAAATTGAAAACTGTTGCGGTAGCTTTTGATAAAGAATAACATCAAGATGAAGCAGCTGCATTATAAATGGCATACACTGTTGAGCGCTACATCACAAGGGGTTCGTGCTGATTGTATGGAGATTGTGGCAGCCGGTTTAAATGGCGTCCCTTGAGAAGGCAAGAACAAGATGTATGTCAGGAGAAGTGCAGTATTATCATAAGGAGACGTTTACTTGGAATACGTAGGAGGAATGGAGGGAAAAAGAGAGGCAGTGGAGGTTTAAGAGAGAGGGAGGAAGAGGGTGAGCTTGAGTTGGTTAAAAATGGCGGAAGAAAGAGATGGTTTGTTAAAGAAGAATGGTAGAAAGTGTAAGCAGAGTTAGCTGAAGAGGAAGTGAATGAGGGTGAATTATCAGAGGTTGTAGGTGTGGTGGAGGCTTGTACCGAGGGTCAGGATAAAGATGAGTCTGTGACAGTAGGAGTAAAGCTTTTGGAAAAAGTGGACCCTTGCCTTTTGGCTGATCCATTTGTGGTTTCAGGGTGGGTGAAAACAGAGTTGAGTGCTGTGGAATCGGTGAAGGTATCCAGAAGTGGTCTTATGATAATTGTTTGTGTTTCTGCTGGTCAGAGGGAGAATGCGCTCCGCAATAAACGAATGGGGGCAAGAAATGTGAATTGTTTCGCTCTCAGGAAATAGGGCGCCATTGAAAGGAGTGATAACTGGGGTAGCAGTAAATGTTAAAGTTAACCAACTGAAGTGGAAGATTCCCGCAGTGTTTGTGATGCTCGTCGTTTGGTGCGACGCAGACAGGGTGGCAGAGTAGTGAAACAGAAGAGTCATTGTCTGTTCTTTTGAGTTTTGATGTTGAGTCTTTGCTAGACAAAGTGATGTTAGGATATATAACGTTATCCTGTACGAGCCTGTGGTGATGTCCCATCCTTTCAAGTTGTTGGCATGAGGTAGGACTAAATATATTTAAAGTGGAGTAGGGTGGTGTAATTTTAACTGTATTTATTTATATATTTTTTTTGTGCGTGTAGTGTTAGAGATGGGAGGGTATTTATTTATTTTTTATAGCAAAGTATAAGGGAGTTGTACTCCAGTCTAGTAGGTGGCGGCCATGCAACATATTGGATGCTAACCGCAGTTAAACCGCAAAGAAGAAGGGGTCATGTTTGCAGACCGCTACAATACCATAGAAGAAGACCCCTTTCCGGTTTGTTCAGTTTGGGTTCCTAGTGAACACACCCAACTAGTGTCAACATTGGGCTTTTATAACATTTTTTACCTGCAAACCAGCCGAACAAAGACATATTTTCTGACAAGGAAAAAGTGCGTTTTGAGAGATTCCACGCAATTGTATTGCAAGACTGCTAGATATGCGAGTATTTGTAGTTTAGCTAGCTAGCTAAACTGTCGTTGAATTATTGATGCTAAATCGGGATTTGC
The DNA here is from genome assembly GCF_029448725.1 of Salvelinus fontinalis. Lineage (NCBI taxonomy): Eukaryota > Metazoa > Chordata > Actinopteri > Salmoniformes > Salmonidae > Salvelinus > Salvelinus fontinalis. The sequence goes on from NC_074673.1 coordinate 60,801,682, forward strand.
TTTGCAAATGTGTTTAGCTAGCTCACTATAGAGTCAGCCTTGGCGTATGCTATTTAAAAGTAGACAGATCACTGACTTTTCAAATCAATATTGCTAGTTAATGCTAAACTGCTAGTGTGAGATTACCTATAAGGTAACATATCCAGCTAGTTAACGCGTAATATTTCTAACGGGTTGTTAGACAGTGGCAGCTAACTAGCGATACAATTTAGACTAATGTATTATTGACTAACGTCATAGTTTGTCATTATTAGACTTAAATAGGGTAGATCGAGGATGTGATCATGATTTTGTGATAACTCTTAGGAAAGCGGTACAGGTAGGCCTATGTTATTACTGCAGTCCTTCCGTGGGGTGATGAAATTCACACTTTTAATAAACACGTATCTTGTACAACCACCACGCTTTCCTTAGCGCGTATGCGCTTGTGCCAATTGAATCTCAGTTTGTAGCGAACGTTGAATGCCGCCACGTCTCCAGTTAACACAAATTAGGAAAAACTCGGTCCTATGCGATACGTTTCTTTTAAAGTATTAATTCCAGCACCCCGCGGAAGGACCGCAGTTGTACAGGACAAACATAGCGGTACAGGTAAGCGTTTTCAGAATTTGACATTTTAACAAGTGACGTTACCGACAGATGGTGAGTCGTTGCAAGTAAATCGCGCGACCAGTCATCACTACTCAACTCTGCCTGGATATAAGAGAACAGAGTTGAGTGTTCCTCAGCTACCTAAATGCCTGACTTGGAAGACAACACGTCTTCTAAATTTGTCTAGTTGCAGGGAGTACGTTTGAATTGAGAAAATACTATTAAATAAATATTTTGCTCCATTTAGTAATCCAACAATGTGTACGCAGCCATCTTGTCTAATTCAAATCTTATCGTTGATCGAGACAGGTTAGTGTGATGACATGCAGCACTTTGGGGTGGTCAACCCACCTGTCTTAATCGATGAGAGAAGATTTTAAATAGACAAGATGGTGGCGTATTCATTGTTGGATTACTTCTTGGAGCGAAACCATTTTATTGAATAACCAAGCATTTTCTAAATTCAAACCCCCTGTTACTAGACACGGAAATATAGAAGATGTGTTGTCTTCCAAGTTGGGAAATGAAGTATCGCCAAGTAAAAGGTTGTTTAAGTTCTCTGCACTATTATTTACACTACTGTATGGAAGTGTTCACATATCACCGCATTTTCAGTGTAGTTACTGACATTTGAGCTAGTCAGCCATATTTTAGCTGGCTCTGGACATAGCTAGCTAACTGAATATATTATTATAATGTAGGTTATAGTTTGGGACTTTAAAGTTGTATCAGCATTTGTCAAAATGTAGTTGACAGCCTTATTCTGTTCAATGTTTGACCTTTGAATAGTACTCTAAATACCCCTAATTAATGTTAAGTTCAAAATAATACAGTATAAAAAATTGCATAAACTGTTGAAACCAAAGATGGTTCAGAACGTTAAAGCCAATTATCTCAATCAAGTTTATTTTATATAGCCCTTCATACATCAGCTAATATCTCGAAGTGCTGTACAGAGACCCAGCCTAAAACCCCAAACAGCTAGAATGCAGGTGAAGAAACACGGTGGCTAGGAAAAACTCCCTAGAAAGGCCAAAACCTAGGAAGAAACAAGGCTATGACGGGTGACCAGTCCTCTTCTGGCTGTGCCGGGTGGAGATTATAACAGAACTATGCCAAGATGTTCATAAGTGACAAGCATGGTCAAATAAATCATGGATAATTTTCAGTTGGCTTTTCATAGCCGATCATCAATCATGTTTTTGCAGATAGAACCTTGTAGTTCCAAGCTCTCGCTCCATTTCGGCTTTTGTGATCTAATTATTAAAGACTTTATCATGACAGCATGATTGAGTCATGTATTGTTGTTTGATTAATGAAGGACTGCGGTAGGTAAATGGATGTAAACATACAATGTCAGTGGTGATTCTGTTGTCTGTTCTTAGCTGGCCCCACCAATTCCTACCATCATGCCTGCTCTACTAGAGAGGCCCAAACTGTCTAATGCCATGGCACGCGCCCTGCACAAGCACATCATGCGAGAGCGAGACCGCAAGAGACAAGGTAAGAAAGAACCCTCTACCCAATGACACTGGTAGTTTGCAAACTCAAAGTTGCAGGTAACACACACTGAAATCAACTCCTGGGCAAGGCAGTTAACCCACTGTTCCCCGTATTCAGAGGGGTTGGGTTAAATGCGGAAGACACATTTCAGTTGAATGCATTCAGTTGTACAACTGACTAGGTGTTACTAATCCCTTTGGCCCGACAATCTGGGGGGGATGGTAGTGGGACCCGTAACACAATTCACGCAAATTATAATAGTGAAAACGTAAGTGAGAACAAATAACCACGACACTTAAATCTACCATCAAACTCAGGGTTTATTAGTAAACACACGGTAATGGGGGGGACCCAAGGAATGAAACAATAACCATCCAAAAACACCCCTAAGTTAGACTAGCCTATTTCAACAACAGCTAACTAACCACAAATTCAGTGGGTGGTCTGTCTGGTTACCCCCTTTTCCCACTATCAAAGAAACACTCAAACACCATAACAATACTCACAGGTAGGAACAAAGTGACATGTAGTTGCAAACCACACAATTGATCTACAGCCATATGGCATTGACAGAGAGATTGAGCTCTAGAGAACACAACTGACAGGGTTTTTAAACCAAGGGAAAGGGACTATGATTGGGTAAGGGAAAAGGAGCAGGTGTCTTCTGATTAGCGCCTAATTGATGACTGATTGGGGAATGATGATTGTCACCTGTAGGGGAGTAGGGGAGAAGGAGAGAAAAGAAACACACAGGATACACACATAATACTTGTATCCGTAACACTGGGTATCCCCCTTTCCTGTTCTGTAACCCTCTCACCCAACCTTGTGTCACAGAGGAAGAAGAAGTAGACAAAATGATGGAGCAGAAGCAGAAGGAGGAGGAAGAAAGGAAGAGAAAGAAAGAGGTGGAGGAGAGAATGTCTTTAGATGAGACGAAAGAGCAGGTGAGTTATTGAGCTCTTTAGTGCCTCACTCTCTCTTTCGGTTCCTCTTACTTAACTCCTCTTTCTTTTTGTCCCTCTCTCTCTCCCTTAGATCATGAAGATGGGGGCGAAGCTACAGGGGCTACAAGAGGAGAAACACCAGCTCTTCCTCCAGTTGAAGAAAGTGCTCCATGAGGAGGAGAAGAGACGGAGGAAAGAACAGAGGTAAAGGCTTTACCGGCTCTGGAGGTCTTAAAAAAATCACTTATCCCTAGCCTGGTGGTCCCAGATCTGCAGGGATTGTTTTGCAAACATCTATGGTTGTTGTTGAAAGCACAAACATACAGCACATACAGATCTGCGACCACCAGGCTAACACATTCCCCAGCAACCTACGTATGTTATTGGCTTTTGATATGAAAGTCAGTCCTGTTTGCTGATAAACTAGCATTAACATTGTGGTTATGGACAAGATCTTACTTTCTTTCCCCAATGTTTTCTTGTAGTGACATGACAACCCTGACATCTGCTACGTACCAGCCCAGCATGGCTATCCACTCAGGACAACATCTGCTCAGCATGCAAGGTAATTCGCACTGATTGATGTAATACAAGCGTAATTGTCTATACACACATACTGTTAGTTGTACTATGCACATTACCAGCCTCGCTCTCTCCCTCTGTGTATCTTTCTCTCCATGTTACCCTCCTCTCTATATCAATGATCAGCAGGTCAAGTGAGTCATGGCCGTTCTGCTGCTCTGCTTGGAGAACGCAGTAAACAGCTCTTCCAGTCCCCTGTCCTTCCTGTGAGTGAGCAGATTTCATAAATACTCGGGTTGCCAGTATTTGACCTCAAGCCCCTCGGTGTATGCAGCAGGCACGTGTTCCTGTTGATTATAATTAGGACTTCAGCGGCTTGAGGTCTGACGAATGGGGACCCAATATGCCCTGATTTTATAACATGTTCTATACTTAATTTAGGTTTGGCCTGAATGTAATCTACTAATAGTATATGGAATTTAGCAGACCCTTTTGTCCAAGGTGACTTATAGTGCATTGAATGTGTGTGAAAACGGGTCCTGTATGTTACTTGACAGGGGCGTCACTACCAGAGCCAGCCAGGGATGAGCTCCGTGGGCTCCGAGCATGGGCAGTATTCAGCCAGCCAGGCAGCCCATGGTCCCTACGGCCAGCTCACCCAGGCACAGCACTCCTCTCCCTTCGCCACCAGCCAACATGTCCCTGTCAGCTACGCCACCAGCTCGCAGCTCAGAGGTAACCGCTTTGGATTTTCAATGTAATTGTTATTTGAGAGACGTGTTGTCTATGTGACATTGAAAGCATACTAATAATGTGTATCTGGTAGCTTGGTCCCAGATCTTTTTGTTCTGGTTTGCCAATTCCTGTGGTCATTGTTAAGCCAAACATGTTTGACAAACAGATATGGGAGCAGTCTGTGTTGTTTTTTCCAAGGTGACCATGTTGTGGTCATTATGAGAATGAGAAGCTTATTGCGTATGCTGTCTGTGTGCGTGCTTCATTCATAAACTGCTCCTTAATGCCCCCCCCCATCCCCGTACAGGTGCCTCAGCGTTCCAGGCCATGCAGTACCTGCCTCACCAGCAGCAGGGCTACGCTGTACACAGCCACTTTACCTCTCAGCCAGGTACCTTACATCCGTGTTTCTGTGTCTAATAATGTCTATAGGTTGTTGCAGGCCTCACACTTGGGGATTGTGGCATGTTTCATGTAAGGTTTATGTGTAAGGACACTGGGATGGGTGTGCGGACTTTACTACTCTCGCGCTTCACTCAATTTTTCTCTGTTCACCATTTTATCTTTTTTTTGTCCCCAGGATTAATCCCCAGTGCTGGGATCCCTCTACAGAAGCAGCTTGAACATGCTAATCAACAGTCTGGTTTCACTGACTCTGTAAGTTCATTGGGCCCCATATAGACTGGCAAAATAGCATGGCACAGGATGATATGGTTATATAACAGTGTTTATAAACCATAGGGTTTAAACAATGCATTTAAGAGGTTGATCACAAGCAGTGTGCTGTATTTCAGTTTGTGAGCGGGTCGTCTGTGGTTAACTCACACGTAACTGGCCTTTCAATCTTTTTCTGCTGTGTTTTTGTGGTGGCTTCAGAGTACTCTACGGCCCATGCACCCTCAGACTCTTCATGCCTGTGCTGCAGGCCTTCTGCCTACCCCCTCCCTTGCAGTGCAAATCCCTGCTGCAAAGGTAAAGCCCACCCACCCTCTATACCCACCTACCCTGGGTCATGTTCATTAGGGCACACAGCAAAACGTTTTGCAATTTAAAAACCAAAATAAGTGTTTCTTATTGGAAGTGTTCAGTTAGTACCTCTCCATTTCACTCCACCTTTTTTCAGTTTTGTGCCTAATGAACACAACCCTGCTTTATGCATTGCTCTCTTCCTTCTATGGTATGAAACACACCACAGGGTTACGAAGTCAGTCAGCTTTGTTAATTCATAACCTCATGTCTTCTTTTCCTGCGCCTCCTGTTCTGTGTGAATAGTCTGGCTTGCCGTATGCCCATCCCCCCCGTCCAGCCTCTCCGGGAAGCTTTACCCATGGAACACCTCCACAGCAGGCTCACCCAGTGAGTATCCTATCAGACATCACCCACATCTTAGCAGCCCAACCCCTTATATACAGCCTTGGTGCTGCCGGATAGATCAAATGGCCAATGATAATGGCCTCGACGAAATGCAATGAATACGTCATGAAAATCAACCCCAGTTGTGTAATAATATGGTTTAGAGTGTTCATCACTATTTTAGACTAAAGCAGGGGTCTTCAACCTTTTCTTGCCCAGGCAAACCGGTGACCCATTGCTTGTCTTGTGAATACTGGCAAGGACAAGTAATCAACATGTTAAAATGAATAGATTTGGTCAATAGCTTTTCATTATTTTGATCTCCCCACATTATAATTGGAGAAGTGTAATCTCTAATATAGCCTATTAGTTAGAAAGTTAACTCCAAGCTGGGGCTAGCTGTGTTCGAATACCCATACAGTATACTATGTACTATTAGTTAATTTTAGTATACTGTAAACGAACAGTATGCTTTCAGTTTAGCGTACTAGCTCTTTGCATGTCTCCCGGAAGTTGATGCTGTTGCTAGCTAGTTAGCATAACAAATGACTAGTTAGACATTTTACGACTTCGGGTGTGTTCTTAAATTCAATCTGGAGTGTCAGAGTGCGCTCGTAAACTCAGAACGTTCTCAGATTGTCAGTTCGTAAATTCAGAGCGGTTCGCTCTCACTGGACGCTCGGGCCGAGGAGTCGGGTTGATTTGAGTGTTCTGACCTTACAAAGGCAGTCAAGCACCCAAGCTAACGTTGGCTAGCTACTTCCAGACACAAATGAGACCATTCTGAATATTTCACTCGCCCTAGCAGAGCTGGTTAGGCTCTGGTTAGTTTTCATGTTATCCAGAGCGTTTGTGGCTGTGACTGTGCTGCTGGCAACAATTTAATTATGCTTTTTTGCCTACGTTTACTGACACCGGCCATATTCAAGGAGTGTTGAGCGCTCGTAAATTCATTATTCTGCACTGTCTGGTACACTCAGATGAGAGTTTTCTAAAATTGGAGTAGATAGCCAGAGCGAATTTACAAAAGCACCCGAATGTCCATTGTGAACGCGCAACAGCACGCGCAATGACTATACCATTTAGTAAGCTAAGAATGACGGGAATAATGAAGTCAATAACGTTGGTTAGTTAGTTAGCCTATGGTTAATATACTGGCAAGTTTGATGTATAAGTAGCCAACTAACGTTAGGAAGCTAGCTAAGAACATACCAGTACATACTACTGTAATGGTACGCTATGTTGTTCATAAGGAAAGGGCCCGAAAGTGCGGAAATAGTGTCCTCTGCGTGTGTACTTCATACTTTGACAAATGTAGTACGACGTCCTAGAACTTTTGGCCTACTAACTATATCTATACTATGACCTATAAGCATACCTTGTACTCAATTCCCGTCATAAATAGTATGGTTAATGCGGTTAGTATGAGTATTCAAACACAGCTAGTCATTTTTGTAAAAAATAAATAAAATTGTATTGCATCTTTGAAAGACATACCTAATGAATACAACTTGTCGTGGAAATACTAATCAATAATGAGGAGAGACGAGGTCAATCACCAATCAGGATGTTACTTTATTCAAAACTTATTAACATCGATTCATAATGAAGCTGGTCAACGAACCACCCTAGATGATTCGTTGAGAGCCCAACGAGCGGATTTGAGCCACAGCATTTTATAGCAAAGTACATCCTCCTGAATGTTCATGACAAACAGATGCATGGAATGGGTAACAAGGTTAGGATTTGTATGAAAGATACTAATAATTCACAGCAGACAGTATCTCCTGTAAAGACTTTTCATTGTGTGGAAACCAGGGTCTGGCCCCCAAAAGAAGGTTCCCCTCATCGTTATCCATCCTCACCCTGGTACCTCCCGGCACACAAACACCAACTCATGCTATGGAATGCGGTTTTTAGGCTTTATCACCAAAGGCATGGTAAATCCACTGTCGGCATTAAGCCCCCAGAGGCCCAACTCAAGACCACGCACAGATGAGTGTTCTAAAAACCCTATTCTACTCCATAAAACAACCATTTGATGCATTAACAGTATTATAACATCATCTTGTAATTTTTCTCAACCTAAAAGTAAATGACATGGTTTTAAAATATTAATTCACACGTAGAAAACAAATAGATCATCAAACAACTTTTAACTAAAAACATATAGAAAAAAACTTCCTTGCACTAGTATTCTGCTCCTGAACAAGGCAGTTAACCCACTGTTCCTAGGCCGTCATTGAAAATAAGAATTTGTTCTTAACTGACTTGCCTAGTTAAATAAAGGTAAAATACTATTGTAAATTGGTTCATTGAGCCTTTTAACCTTGACATAAAATGATCCTTCATTGGGAATGATATAAACATGAATATTGTTAAGAAATGATCAGCAATCTAAATCAGAGTACCTTTTTTATGAGTACGAAACAAAACATCATGTTGATACTGAGCATACTTCCCTTGGTCAGCATAGTGGAAATAACTATTTCCATCTCAGAAAACTAAAATTAGCATATCTTGTTGGACCAATCCTGGTAGTGAATCCCGGTTTAAGTCAAATGTGTTGCGTTGGTGCCTAATGAACATGACCCATGACAAGCAACATGATTCCACTATTTATAAGGCAACACCTATAGATCAACTAGTTTAGGGACACTTTCAGTCTCAGGATCCGGGCATGCTAGTACACAACAATCAAAACAAACGATCCATAATACATTCATTTCTTCACTCGTAGTTATTAACATACTAATCTCAATCAGTCGGTTTTAAAAATCATTCAGTTTCCAAATCGTAATCAAAACCCAATTATCCAACCCAAATTTAGAATGACATTGCTCGTTGATTGACATTTGTCCTATCACTCAAAGTTAAAACCCTCAATTTAACACACATCAACATTGGCAGAATGTACATGTATATTAACATGCAGTATAACTTAATACTATAATTATAGGGTAATTATCATAATTATTATTACAGATCTGTATCTAAATGCATTGTTAATCTAAATGACTATACATTTAGCAGTGTGTAGACCTCAATCAACCTGATACCCCAAAATAAACCATTTTAGGACAAGTCTAAATCAATTATGGGCACTGTTGACCAACACCCCCCCCCCCCCCCCCCCTTCTTCTGGCGTCTCTTCATTGTCTTCTCCCAGATAGCTTTACAGTTCAAACTGGATGGCCCATGATGTCCCAATTTCAATATCTCACCTGGGCCGCCACCACCTTCACCACCCATTATGTCTTGTCCATTTGTCAACCAGTATACCAGCAACATAAGACCAGCTTTGGAACAGATCTCTCCCCATGCTTACTCCATGTGGACTCCTGTCACACTCCTGAGAGAAAAGGCACCGGTTGCTGGCTCGGACTCCGGTCTTTTGATAGAAATGGTGCAGACAGGGCCGCATTGAACGCCTTTGTCGCTCTTCTTCAGCCGGTTAGAGGGGGTTCACACCGTTCTAGGACAAATTATCCCTGCCATGCATCAAGAGAAGACAGATCAGAACAACAGTTTAGTTCAGTTCATTTCTGATTCAGGAAATCCAGACAAGCATTGATTATATGACAAACTATTACTTTCACCAATTATTCTTAATACAAATTTTTAAACTTGTCAGAGAATAACAACACATTTTGTTGAAACTATTTTTTCAAATTGGCTTATGCTCCCCTCATCGCAGAGCCACAGGATCGGGAAGTTAGACCTCTAACCCATCGGGAGAAATCCCAACAATCCAGCAGACCCAATCTGGTGAGATTTGTATCAAAACAGAACAAACAACACAACAATACACTCCTTCATATACAGTTAGTCGGAAGTTTACATACACCTTAGCCAAATGTATTTAAACTCAGATTTTCACAATTCCTGACATTTAATCCTAGTAGAAATTCCCTGTCTTAGGTCAGTTAGGATCACCACTATTTTAAGAATGTGAAATCTCAGAATAATAGTAGAGAGAATTATTTATTTCAGCTTTTATTTCTTTCATCACATTCCCATTGGGTCAGCAGTTTATTTACTAATTGAGTGTATTTGGTAGCATTGCCTTTAAATTGTTTATCTTGGGTCAAGCATTTCGGGTAGCCTTCCACAAGCTTCCCACTAAGTTGGGTGAATGTTGGACCATTCCTCCTGACAGGGCTGGTGTAACTGAGTCAGGTTTGCAGGCCTCCTTGCTATTGAAATGATGAAGTAAATCCTGCAAATAATCCAATTAAAATGATTTGTAGTCTTAACTTCTTACGGATCATTGGGACACTAGCGTCTCACCTCGACAACATGCGGTGAAATTGCGGAGCGCGAAATTGAAATTACAAAAACAATCTATTAAACATTCATGAAAATACAAGTGCCATATATCATTTAAAAGCTTAACTTCTTGTTTATCCAGCCGCTTTGTCAGATTTCAAAAAGGCTTTATGGCGAAAGCACACCATGCGATTATCTGAGGACAGCGCCCAGCACACAAAAGCATTACATACATTTCCAACCAAGCAGAGGCGTCACGAAAGTCAGAAATAGCGATAAAATAAATCACTTACCTTTGAAGATCTTCATCTGGTGGCAATCACAAGGGTCCCAGCTACATAACAAATGGTCCTTTTTTTCAATAAAGTCCTTCTTTATATCCCCATAAAGTTTGTTTCATTGGCGCGCTTGACTCAGTAATCCACCGGTTTCCCTCGTTCAAAATGCATACAAATGAATCCCGTAAGTTACCAATAAACTTCTTCCAAACATATCAAACAACATTCCTAATCAATCCTCAGGTACCCTAATATGTAAATAAACAACATTTAAGACTGAGAATACCGGAGATAAATAACGAAGTACGCGCCCTCACCGGAACGTACAACAAACACTACAGCCAAAATGGGAGCCCTTACTAAAACTACAAATTCTAGTTAATTTTTCAAAAAACAAGCCTAAAACTCTTTCTAAAGACTGTTGACATCTAGTGGAAGCCCTAGGAACTGCAATCGGGGAGGTCTTCCTTTTATATTCCCATTGACAGCCATAGTAATCAGGATTGAGCTGTTTTGTCCTCGGGATTTCGCCTGCCATATCAGTTCTGTTACAGTTTTGGAAACTAGAGTTTTCTATCCAATACTACCAATTCTATGCATATCCTAGCTTCTGGGACTGAGTAACAGGCAGTTTACTTTGGGCACCTCATTCATCCAAACTTCCGAACACTGCCCCCTAGCCTGAAGAAGTTAACATCTTGGCACATAATAAAGACACAATTACCAGAAATGGCATGAAAGGTCCTCCAAGTGTTTCTCCGCAGAGATTTTCACATGCGCAAAAGGGATTTGTTTACCATCATAGCAGTCAAACAAATTAAATCGACATCCACTGATGTAAAACCAGATCGTGCGCCTTGTAATAAAAGTGGATTTTATTTTCTCATGCGACATATTTAAATGACTTCATTACATCACATTCGCTCCGTAATGATAATTAGTTTGACGGAAAACCCTAAGTTAGGCTTTGTGCTACGTTGTAAGTTACGTTGATTTGCCACATTAACCTCTAACGAGCCTCTACCCCGGATCCGGGAGCACCCCCCCACCCCCCCCACACTGATTAGCATCGCTAGCATAGCGTCACAATTAAATAGTAGCATCTAAATATCATTAAATCACAAGTCCAAGACACCTAATGAAAGATACAGATCTTGTGAATAAAGCCACCATTTCAGATTTTTAAAATGTTTTACAGGGAAGACACAATATGTAAATCTATTAGCTAAACACAATTTTTTTACTCCAACAGTTTTTTCCTGCGTCAATAGCTATCACTAATTCGACTAAATAAAAATATATATATAGCCACTAACCAAGAAACAACTTCATAAGATGACAGTCTGATAACATATTTATGGTATAGCATAGTTTTTTTTTGAAAAATGTGCATTTTTCAGGTATAAATCACAGTTCTACATTGCAGCTGCAATCTGAAATAGTGCCGACGCAGCCAGAACAATTACAGAGACCAACGTCATATAACTAATTACTTATCTTAAAACATTTCAGAAAAATACACAGCGTACAGATATTGAAAGCCCAACATCTGGTGAATCCAAACAATATTTCAGATTTATTAAATGTTTTATAGCGAAAACAAAATGTAGCGCTAAATTAGCATAGCCACGCCAGCCACAACCAGCATGGCGCCCACGACCAGTTCACATGCGCGACAGATATATGAAATAACATCGTAAATTGGGTCTTACTATTGCTGATCTTTCATCAGAATGTTGATCAAGGTGTCCTTAGTCCTGATGAGTCGTTCAATCCATTCATAATGGCAACTTTCCCTCTTCATTTAGCATAGGTACTGGTCGACTGGCACGGATCTGTCCAAAGTAAAAAAAGTCACAGAACGGAACACGGCAAAACTCCCGAAAAAATTCAAATAATCTGATTAAACTATATTGAAAAAACATACATTACGATGATATGGTCACATGTATCAAACAAACTTCGAGACGGAGATAGTTTTCATCCGTAACGGCAGCAAAACAGTAGACAATCGCACCTCCAAATCGCGCGATTCAGAGAACCGGAAGTTGTCGGTCACGCCAAAGAAATAGGTCTTATTTCACGTCAGTACAAGATAAACAAAAAATGTATCCTCTGACGTCCTCTTGACACCCAGAGGAAGACGAATGAAGTGTGTTTCGGGTCATAGGTGGCGTGACCATATATAGGCAGAGCGTTGAAGCGAGCATACACATCTTGCATTCTTCTTCTTGGTCAGGGAAAGTGCTGTCAAATGACTTCTGTTTCACTCAGAGACAAAATTTAAACGGTTTTAGAAACTATAGATTGTTTTCTATCCAATGGTATTAATTATATGCATATAGTAAGAGCAATAATTGAATAAGAGGCAGTTTAATCTGTAGAGCAAATTATGCTAATGCGAAAACAGCACCCCCTGAATTCTCAAGAAGTTAATTCACTCTAACTCTATGTGAAAAGGGTTTATACGATAATTAATGCAACTTCTCTTAGACTACAAAAAAATAACACATTTTCAGGCAATATGGGCAGTTTTATTTTAAATGTAGTACTTGGACGGAGAAAACCCCATCAGCGTTTCATAGCTACATCGTTAGGGAAAGTTAACCAAAAGTGGACACAATCCAATCCAGTTTCTGAGACAATTGCCCTGACTTTGTAGACAGTTTAATAATGCTTAAAACTCATCTTCATCAAATGATCCATCAAAGGGACCAACTCATAAAATGTGTCTATTTTCCCAACTCTGACGTACGTCTACGTCTGGGTGCGCGAGTTAGCATATTATTATTGTTTAGTTCCATCATTACTTCATCAAATCTCTAGTAATCCATTATACACGCATACAATTCATCATATTTTCATATCTTCACAGAATCAATATAGAATGTTAGAAATTCTTAGGTACTCACATCAACCAATCCATTGGATCAGCAAACGTTCTCCCAGTGAAAAAAAACAGAAGTTTCCCGGACACTGCCCTACCCGGTCATGGAATCCTAGATGGTTCTCTAGCTTCCCAGAAATCACGGCAAAGTCTAGCCTCCCAGAAACTATAGACTTGCTGCTACTGTCTAAAATAACATCCCTCTCTCAATACCACTCTTGATATTCTATGATGGACGGAACCCCAAGATAACGTTATATCAAGACTTATCCAATTTTCAAGTCATCTTATTTAGCAAATTTCTATATCTTATTATCCAAATGTAAGATTAACACTTATTTCTACCCTCACGTACACTCCTATCACATTCACAGAACAGAGGTGAATGACACAGACTAGGAAAACCGGTTAGCTCTGTTTTTAGATTTCAATCCCTGTCTATATGAACATACCATACCATTATCAAAATATTGCCTAATTACTGTTTCCAAAACAAAACACACAATAGCCTCTAACAATAGTAACCTTAGGGCATACCTGTTTCTCATTTATCAAAACATTACGTTATAATTTGAACTTCACCAAGCCAGATGCCCTCGCAAGGCGTCACCTGCACTCTAGTTCCTCGTTCAATACATTAACCTCACCAGTCCTACTGTGATCAACCCATTACCACGGAACTAGACTTTTGGTAGCCCGCAAATGGCATATCCATACGCGAGCCATCTCCACCCTGGTACCGCCCGGCACACAAACACCAACTCATGCTATGGAATGCGGTCTTTAGGTCTTATCGCTAAAGGCACGGTAAATCCACTGTCGGCATTAAGCCCCCAGAGGCCCAACTTGGAAGACCACATACAGATGAGTGTTTTAAAAACCCTATTATACTCCATAAAACAACCATTTGATGCATTAACAGTAATATAACAATCTCGTAATTTCGCCCACAACAAACTACGACATACCTAATGAATAGAACACCGTATTCACACCCCTGTCTTAAAAACAGATAGTAATACTTAAACGGGCAGATCCAACTTTACCCTCTTCATGTAAAAATGAAAAACTGATATTGCGTAAACTATAGCTACTTGAATATAAAGTTTAATCCCCCCTTCTCAAATAAGCGATTTATGATGACTATTATACGATAATTGTGCCCTACTCCAAACAACATGTTTGCCAACAGCAGCTGGTTAAACCAAGGTTAACAATGGTTTGGCAAAAATTAATGTCCAAGTCAAGAAAGCTTACCAGCAGTCAGTGTCACCTGCCACGACTGGTACTCGCGGGTGCTTTATCAAAGCCTTTGTCAGATACTCCAGTGACTGTAATTAGCTCCAGTGAGTGTAATTTGCTCAATATTAGGAGTTGAGAAATAAATATGAAGATATCCCCCTTTTCTACTGTATGGTATGTAAATCAAAATCGGTTTAGTCTGCTGTTGCTAGGAATATTCATTAAAATATTGAAATAAACAAAATATTTTTTTCCACTTATTTTATATATTTTTGTGGACCCCCTGCAGTAATTGAATAACCCTGGGCTAGAGGCACCCTATTTTTGATTTGACTGACTCAAGTATATTCTCATATTATATATTCTCATGTATAGTTGGAAGTGATACTTAGAAAACTAGATTCTACTTCTATAGTATGTTGTTTCCAAATTATTTGTTCATGCTCTTTTGTTTCAATTTTACAGACAACGTTTCAGAGCTCTCCTCAACCCGCCCCACGGCATGCCTACCTCTCCCACAGCCAATCAGGACAGAGGTTCTACCACAACAAGTAAACTAGCCACACCCACCACCAGCAATTACTGAAGGGCATCATTCTCCACACAGTTTTGTCTACAACTGCTGACATAGTACATTGATGTAGTTTCTTCTGCCAAAAGACTGTACTGTCAGTACATATAAGCATGTTTCTTTTCTCCCCTATATCAGTATTTCAGTAGAATCAATCATGACATTTGTATATTCAGAACAATGGTGCTGTTTACATTGTTGATGTATTACCAAATTAAACCAATCTTAAATGCTCTGTGCTCCTCACTTTGTAGTGATAATAAAAGCCTCTTAAAATACTCTTATTTTAATCTTAACTAATTTTAAATGATTCAATGTAAACCCTTCTCAAGGTCCATGGAGAAAATGATCATTTGCAAGGAAGAACATTCCTCTTCCATTCACAAACATATTTATGGAAGCCATATTTTCCTAAACTTTTTAAATTAAAAAGTTGTTTCCAACTGAATTTCATTAAATTGTACTTGAAAACTAAACATGGAATGTTTTTTTTTTTTAATGCGGAAGCGTATGATGTGTTACATGGGAACATGTGACAAGATACATGTGGGAGGGAAGTTAATGTGTTAAATCTTTGTAAAAACGAAAGAGAAATTTGCGATTAGGGCTTGGAATAGAAACATTTAATTTTACAGAGGTCATTCACAAGATGTAAAGCATAAACAAATACTGAAGAGTCTTGAATATGTGCCAGTCTGTGGGAGAGAAGCGCGTCGGAAGTTGACTGCACTTTTTAGTGGTAAGGTGGCAAGGGAGAGTGCGAAAACAATAAGATAAGATGACCTGGTCTCTTCAGTGACTCGTCATTTTTCATTTTCAACTTAACAGAATGTAAGAGTTGGTCGAGATGGATATCAAATTATAGCCTATAGGTTTTTGGTTGCGACACCTGTTTCCTTCTGGATTTTACTCTTCAAATTGCTACAGGACGGATGAAACTGAAACCAGTGTTTTGTTTGAATGAATCAGTGAGTTGGCTTTCTTAGAGTTGAAAGCACCAGGATAGTTCTCTGTGTGTTGTATCGATTTGTGAATTATGTATAGCTGCTTTTGTAGTGGGAGTGTTATATTCAGGTTTTTCCTTTTTGTTCTTGTATATAAACTTGGGCCGTATACAGATTGTCATACCTTCATGCCGACCTTGTACCATACCAGAATATTCTGTAATACCGGCATTGTTTTTAAACCCCACTGATACTATGTAATCCGAAGATTAGCAATGCTAACAAGTACAGGTAAAATCCCATAGAGAATGCTAACTAGTTGCTAACGAGCGCATTGCAAAAAATTTCAGTTTCTGACCTAAACTACACAAGTAAATCAAAAATGCTACTCACAGTTTGTGGCACGCTACTAAATTAGCAAACCAAATGCACATTTTAGACAGTTAACCTAATAGTTATAAGATATCTTCCTAGCAAACATTTAGTAATTAGATCACCCATGGCGCATACTGCACAACAATGAGTGACTCCAGGATCCGGTCTCTCGTTAGATTGTCTATCCCGACTGATTTGTAGGGGTCCAGATTTTGCAGCTCTTTTAGAACATCAGCTGTCTGGATTTGGGTGAAGGAGAAATAGGGGAGGCTTGGCCTGGTTGCTGTGGGGGGTGCAGGGCTGTTGTTAGGGGTAGATCGATTCTTCCTTTTTAAGTCAACTCTTTTCTTTTTTACTATATTTGTCATTCCATCATGTGGCTATTGGCGAATGTTCTTTATACATTTTCCTCACAGATAACGGGGTCTTTGAGGGCGTTCCATTAGATTTACAAAAAACGGTTGCTTTCTACTTCTGAATTTTTTAAACAATATAATTGGTTACCAATGATCAAGTTCAAGTTTGTTTATTAGTCATATATACGAATGATAAGTGCCATGAAATGCTTACTTGCAGGTTCACCTCTCGACAATTCAACAACAAAAAAGTAATTAAATTCATAAAATAATACTAAAAATGGTCAATGAATAAAAATCAGAAACATTTTGCTAAATTATATTTGGGGGAAAAAACAACTACATTTTAAGTGAGAAGTAGGCATTGGTCTGAAGCTGAAAAATTAAGAAAATTCACATGAGCACCACAATGCGTGTTTTACCTCGGCCCTAGCAAGGTTTTCCAGCACATAGCTTTGACCTCCTACAGTAGCTATGTTGGTCTATTGGCTGGTCTATTGTACTTCCAACAACTTGTAGGCAGGTTGCATAGGATTCAAACCTCCTCAAACAGCCTAATTTACGCT
Source organism: Salvelinus fontinalis (assembly GCF_029448725.1). Classification (NCBI taxonomy): domain Eukaryota; kingdom Metazoa; phylum Chordata; class Actinopteri; order Salmoniformes; family Salmonidae; genus Salvelinus; species Salvelinus fontinalis. The sequence goes on from NC_074673.1 coordinate 60,818,821, forward strand.
CTTAGAGGTGCTCCCACAATAATGTGATTTGTACCACATACAAGGTAATGAATTTCATTCTTCCCACCCCACACTAAGAAATTCCCTTATTCCACTACCTTTTAAGCTTTTTAAAAATATTAAACACTATCAGACTTGATTGAGTGAGCTGTTTTGTCTGCCTGTATTTCCTTAAACCTTTTTGTTTATAATACATGTCATTGTCATCTTTGTTGGTCAGTAGGTACCCAACATAACAGGGGGTGGTATAGATGGGGGTGGTATAGATACTCACTCATATAGATATTAAGGTCTATAGAGCCTGTTTACATTCCTGATCTCTGTAACTGTTCGCTTACCTGTGTAATATTGACACAAGTTCAGAACCACTTGTTTTTGGAACATGGTCCTGTTTGATCAATTGCTGTGCAGAACAATGGACAGCTCATTACCACTATCAAATGACTTTGTAGCTTAATAAAGGGATCCTTCAAGATTTTGGCAACAAGGTCCTTTCCCCAGAGTCAGATGAACTTCTGGATACTTTCTGTGTCCATTATGAATAAAGTTGGAGGTCGTTTTGTGAGCCAACGCTAACTAGTGTTAGAGCAATGACTGGAAGTCCTTGTGTATCTACTATCATTGCCAAAATCCCGAAGTATCCCTTTAAAGTTGTATATTTGTAGTTATTTTTGCAATTAAGATGACGCTACAATAAAACGCATTTACGATAGGCCTATATCTACATATTGATGGGTTCTGAGTCCTAAACTTGAAATATTGTAAATTATCAGGCATCTTATGGAAATGAGTGCCATAGTCTGACTTCTACACCAGAAGTTAATGGTTATCTGTAGGAGGGATGTATATGGTGGAGGCAATTAAGCTTGGAATGTATTGGGTAAAGGAAAGACAATCACATGTTGGCAGGCACTGATAAGGTGGATAGATGTGGTTTAGTGAGGAATGGGGGCTGAGGTCAGGTCACATTAAGGGAGAAGGAACCGTTTATTGCCCGCATCACTTAACTTCCTACCTAGACCTGAAGATGTAATGTTTAGAGAGAAGGAGGAGACTTCAACTAAATTGGGGTATGTTTACTTATGCTGGGGGAAACATGTATTTGTCTGTTCAGCTGTCTGACCCATTGGGTGAATAAACTTGGTTTGAGCTTTTCATAGTTGTCTGTCAGGTTCTAAATAACAGGGTAAAAACTAACAATATATACAGTACCAGTCAAAATTTTGGACACCTACTCATGCAAGGGTTTTTCTTCATTTTTACTATTTTCTACATTGTAGAATAATAGTGAAGAACATCAAAACTATGAAATAACACATTTAATCATGTAGTAACCAAAAAAGTGTTAAACAAATCAAAATAGATTTTATATTTTTACTTCTTCAAAGTAGCCACCATTTGCCTAGATGACAGCTTTGCACACTCTTGGCATTCTCTCAACCAGTTTCATAAGGAATGCTTTTTCTTGAAGGAGTTCCCACATATGCTGAGCACTTGTTGGCTGCTTTTCCAACACTCTGTGGTCGAACTCATCCCAAACCATCTCAATTGGGTTGAGGTTGGGTGATTGTGGAGGCCACGTCATCTGATGCAGCCCACCATCACTCTGCTTCTTGGTCAAATAGCCCTAACACAGCCTGTTGAAAACAAATGATAGTCCCACTAAGCGCAAAACACATGGGATGGCGTATCACTGCAGAATGCTGTGGTAGCCATGCTGGTTAATTGTGCCTTGAATTCTAAATAAATCACAGGCATTATCATCAGCAAATCACACCCACACACCTCCTCCTCCATGCTTCACAGTGGGAACCACACATGCAGATATCATCCATTCACCTACTCTGCATCTCACAAAGACACAGCGGTTGGAACCAAACATCTAATATGGACTCATCAGACCAAAGGACAAATTTCCATCATTCTAATGTCCATTGCTTGTGTTTCTTGGTCCAAGCAAGTCTCTTCTTATTATTTTTGTCCTTTAGAAGTGGTTTCTTTGCAGCAATTCGACCATGAAGGCCTGATTCACGAAGTCTCCTCTGAACAGTTGGTGTTGAGATGTGTCTGTTACTTGAACTCTGTAAAGCATTTATTTGGGCTGCAATCTGAGGTGCAGTTAACTCTAATGAATGTATCCTCTGCAGCAGACATAGTGCTTGATGGTTTTAGCGAATGCACTTGAAGAAACTTTAAAAGTTCTTGACATTTTTCATATTGACTGACCTTATCTTAAAGTAATGATGGACTCTTGTTTCTCTTTGCTTATTTGAGCTGTTCTTGCCATATATGGACTTTTACCAAATAGGGCTATTTTCTGAATGCCTTGGATGACAAACGTGCCCAAAGTAAACTGCCCGTTACTCAGGCCCAGAAGCTAGGATATGCATATGCATGGTAGTATTGGATAGAAAATACTCTTAAGTTTCCAAAACTGTTACAATATTGTCTGTGAGTATAACAGAACTGATATGGCAGGTGAAAACCTGAGGAAAATCCATCCACGAAGTGGGATATTTTTGATGTGGGTACTTTTCTATTGAATGCCTATACAGTATGTATTTGGATAGGACCCAAGTTGCAGTTCCTATGGCTTCCACTAGATGTCAGTCTTTAGACATTGTTTCAGGCTTTTTTTCTGAAAAACGAGGAAGAATGAGAACATTCTTTCAGTGGACTCTAAATGAACCAGAGCTGTTTTGAGCGCGTGACCGATTGTGCGCCGTTCGTTGTTGTTCTTTTCTATTGAAGACGCTATTGTCCGGTTGAAATATTATCGGTTATTTAGACAATAGACAACCTGAGGATTAATTATAAACATCGTTTGACATGTTTCGACGAACTTTACAGGTACTATTAGGATGTTTTCGTCTGCATGTCGTGACCGCCTTTGAGCCAGTGGATTACTGAAGAAAACGCGCCAACAAAACTGAGTTTTTGCAAAACAAACATTTATTGTGTAACATGGACTCTTGTGACTGCAAACATATGAAGATTTTTTTTATTTTTTTATTTCACCTTTATTTAACCAGGTAGGCTAGTTGAGAACAAGTTCTCATTTGCAACTGCGACCTGGCCAAGATAAAGCATAGCAGTGTGAACTGACAACAACACAGAGTTACACATGGAGTAAACAATAAACAAGTCAATAACATGGTAGAAAAAAGAGAATCTATATACAATGTGTGCAAAAGGCATGAGGTAGGCAATAAATCGAATAATTACAATTTAGCAGATTAACACTGGAGTGATAAATCATCAGATGATCATGTGCAAGAAGAGATACTGGTGTGCAAAAGATCAGAAAAGTAAATAAATAAAAGCAGTATGGGGGGTGAGGTAGGTAAATTGGGTGGGTAGTTTACAGATGGACTATGTACAGCTGCAGCGATCGGTTAGCTGCTCGGATAGCAGATTTTGAAAGTTGTTGAGGGAGATAAAAGTCTCCAACTTCAGAGATTTTTGCAATTCGTTCCAGTCGCAGGTAGCAGAGAACTGGAAGGAAAGGCGTCCAAATGAGGTTTTGGCTTTAGGGATGATCAGTGAGATACACCTGCTGGAGCGCGTGCTACGGGTGAGTGTAGCCATCGTGACCAGTGAACTGAGATAAGGCGGCACTTTACCTAGCATAGCCTTGTAGATGACCTGGAGCCAGTGGGTCTGACGACGAACATGTAGCGAGGGCCAGCCGACTAGGGCATACAGGTCGCAGTGGTGGGTCGTATAAAGTGCTTTAGTAACAAAACGGATGGCACTGTGATAAACTGCATCCAGTTTGCTGAGTAGAGTATTGGAAGCTATTTTGTAGATGACATCGCCGAAGTCGAGGATCGGTAGGATAGTCAGTTTTACTAGGGTAAGTTTGGCGGCGTGAGTGAAGGAGGCTTTGTTGCGGAATAGAAAGCCGACTAGATTTGATTTTGGATTGGAGATGTTTGATATGAGTCTGGAAGGAGAGTTTGCAGTCTAGCCAGACACCTAGGTACTTATAGATGTCCACATATTCTAGGTCGGAACCGTCCAGGGTGGTGATGCTAGTCGGGCGTGCGGGTGCAGGCAGCGAACGGTTGAAAAGCATGCATTTGGTTTTACTAGCGTTTAAGAGCAGTTGGAGGCCACGGAAGGAGTGTTGTATGGCATTGAAGCTCATTTGGAGGTTAGATAGCACAGTGTCCAAGGAAGGGCCGGAAGTATACAGAATGGTGTCGTCTGCGTAGAGGTGGATCAGGGAATCGCCCGCAGCAAGAGCAACATCATTGATGTATACAGAGAAAAGAGTCGGCCCGAGAATTGAACCCTGTGGTACCCCCATAGAGACTGCCAGAGGACCGGACAACATGCCCTCCGATTTGACACACTGAACTCTGTCTGCAAAGTAGTTGGTGAACCAGGCAAGGCAGTCATTAGAAAAACCGAGGCTATTGAGTCTGCCGATAAGAATATGGTGATTGACAGAGTCGAAAGCCTTGGCCAGGTCGATGAAGACGGCTGCACAGTAATGTCTTTTATCGATGGCGGTTATGATATCGTTTAGTACCTTGAGCGTGGCTGAGGTGCACCCGTGACCGGCTCGGAAACCGGATTGCACAGCGGAGAAGGTACGGTGGGATTCGAGATGGTCAGTGATCTGTTTGTTGACTTGGCTTTCGAAGACCTTAGATAGGCAGGGCAGGATGGATATAGGTCTGTAACAGTTTGGGTCCAGGGTGTCTCCCCCTTTGAAGAGGGGGATGACCGCGGCAGCTTTCCAATCCTTGGGGATCTCAGATGATACGAAGGAGAGGTTGAACAGGCTGGTAATAGGGGGTGCGACAATGGCGGCGGACAGTTTCAGAAATAGGGGGTCCAGATTGTCAAGCCCAGCTGATTTGTATGGGTCCAGGTTTTTCAGCTCTTTCAGAACATCTGCTATCTGGATATGGGTAAAGGAGAAGCTGAGGAGGCTTGGGCGAGTAGCAGCGGGGGGGGCGGGGCTGTTGGCCAAGGTTGGAGTCGCCAGGAGGAAGGCATGGCCAGCCATTGAGAAATGTTTGTTGAAGTTTTCGATTATCACGGACTTATCAGTGGTGACCGTGTTACCTAGCCTCAGTGCAGTGGGCAGCTGGGAGGAGGTGCTCTTGTTTTCCATGGACTTTACAGTATCCCAGAACTTTTTGGAGTTATAGCTACAGGATGCAAATTTCTGCTTGAAAAAGCTGGCCTTTGCTTTCCTGACTGACTGCGTGTATTGGTTCCTGACTTCCCTGAACAGTTGCATATCGCGGGGGCTCTTCGATGCTATTGCAGTTCGCCACAGGATGTTTTTGTGCTGGTCGAGGGCTGTCAGGTCTGGAGTGAACCAAGGGCTATATCTGTTCTTGGTTATGCATTTTTTGAACAGAGCATGCTTGTCTAATATGGTAAGGAAGTAACTTTTAAAGAATGACCAGGCATCCTCAACTGACGGGATGAGGTCAATATCCTTCCAGGGTACCCGGGCCAGGTCGATTAGAAAGGCCTGCTCGCAGAAGTGTTTTAGGGAGCGTTTGACAGTGATGAGGGGTGGTCGTTTGACCGCGGACCCGTGGCGGATACAGGCAATGAGGCAGTGATCGCTGAGATCTTGATTGAAGACAGCAGAGGTGTATTTGGAGGGCAAGTTGGTCAGGATAATGTCTATTAGGGTGCCCATGTTTACGGATTTAGGGTTGTACCTGGTGGGTTCCTTGATGATTTGTGTGAGATTGAGGGCATCAAGCTTAGATTGTAGGACTGCCGGGGTGTTAAGCATATCCCAGTTTAGGTCACCTAACAGAACAAACTCTGAAGCTAGATGGGGAGCGATCAATTCACAGATGGTGTCCAGGGCACAGCTGGGAGCTGAGGGGGGTCGGTAGCAGGCGGCAACAGTGAGAGACTTATTTCTGGAGAGATTAATTTTTAAAAGTAGAAGTTCGAACTGTTTGGGCATAGACCTGGAAAGTATGACAGAACTTTGCAGGCTATCTCTGCAGTAGATTGCAACTCCTCCCCCTTTGGCAGTTCTATCTTGACGGAAAGTGTTATAGTTGGGTATGGAAATCTCCGAATTTTTGGTGGCCTTCCTAAGCCAGGATTCGGACACGGCAAGGACATCAGGGTTGGCAGAGTGTGCTAAAGCGGTGAGTAAGGCAAACTTAGGGAGGAGGCTTCTGATGTTGACATGCATGAGGCCAAGGCTTTTTCGATCACAGAAGTCAACAAATGAGGGTGACTGGGGACATGCAGGGCCTGGGTTTACCTCCACATCACCCGAGGAACAGAGGAGTAGTAGGATGAGGGTGCGGCTAAAGGCTATCAAAACTGGTCGCCTAGAGCGTTGGGGACAAGGAATAAAAGGAGCAGATTCATGGGCGTGGTAGAATAGATTCTGGGCATAATGTGCAGACCAGGGTATGGTGGGGCACGGGTACAGCGGAGGCAAGCCCAGGCACTGGGTGATGATAAGAGAGGTTGTATCTCTGGACATGCTGGTCTCAATGGGTGAGGTCACCGCATGTGTGGGGGGTGGGACAAAGGAGGTATCAGAGGTACGGAGAGTGGAACTACGGGGTCCATTGCAAACCAAAACAATGATAACTAGCCTGAACAACAGTATGCAAGGCATATTGATATTTGAGAGAGACATACAATAAAGCATAAAGTGATTGCAGGTCTTGATTGGGAGAGCTAGCTAAAACAACAGGTGAGATAACAGCAGCTAGTCAGCTAACACAGCAACAGCAGGTAAAAATGGCGACGACTAGGCAGAGAGGGTCGGATTAACTACACACAGATCCTGAGTTAAAGCACAGAGCCGTCAGATAAAACACAAATAAACAGAATGGAGTACCGTGAATTAATGGACAGTCAAGCAGGCATCAGCTATGTAGCCAAGTGATCATAGTGTCCAGAGGGCAGCCGTAGATGGAGCAGGGAGGCCTCCACTAAGCTAGCACGCGGCGTTTAAAGTTAGTAGCCCGGGGGGTGGTCTGCTCAGACGGAGGGGGTCTGCTCAGACGGAGGCCGGTTGAGGGCACAGCGGATGGGGTATTCGTCTGCAGACCAGACGTGGTCGTGTCGACAGAGAATCCAAGCCGGATGGCGATGGCGAAAGAGAGGTTGTGAATTGTAGAATTGTGTTTGCTAACTGGTGCTAGCTTCGTGGCAGTGGCGCTAGCTGCGCTAGCTGCAAGCTAGCTGTGAGGATCAGAAGTAGTGGCTCAGGGATTTACGGCAGGAATCCGGCGTTGTTGTCGAGAGACAGTCCGATGCTGGTAAATTGGTGAGTAATATCCAGGCTAATAACAGGGCTGGTGTCTGTGCAGAAGGTAAAAGCTGCTAGCAGCGGCAAAAAATAGCTAAATTAGCTTGTAGCTGATTAGCTGGTTAGCTACTGGGGGTTCTTGAAAGTGTTCCAAAGTTAAAAAAATAATAGCGATTCCGTATCACATTGGGTGAGGTAGGTTACCGGAAGGTATAATCGAATTGAAAATCGAAAAAAAATGTTAAAATATATACAAGAAATACGAAAAAATACAAACGTACACGAGAGGACTAAAGAAACACGTCTACACTGCTACGCCAAGATCATCAAAGGTAAGTGATTAATTTTATTGCTATTTCTAACTTTTGTAATTCCTTTACTTGATTGTAAAATGTTTGTATGCTTTTGTAAGCGGGGCGCTGTCCTCAGATAATCGCATGGTATTCTTTCGCCGTAAAGCCTTTTTGACATCTGACACAGCGGCTGTATTATTAACAAGAAGTTCATCTTTAAGCCGATGTATAACAATATTTCATGAATGTTTAAAATGGGTATTTCTGTATTTTGAATTTGGCGCTCTGCAATTTCACCGGATGTTGGCCAGGTGGGACGGTGCCCATAAGAAGTTAAGGGACGAAATTACACAAATTAACACCTGTTAATTGAAATGCATTCCACGTGACTACCTCATGAAGCTGGTTGAGAGAATGCCAAGAGTGTGCAAAGCTATCATCAAGCCAAAGGGTGGCTACATTGAATAATCTCAAATATAAAATATATTTTGATTTGTTTAAAAATTTTTTGGTTATTACATGATTCCATATGTGTTATTTCATAATTTTGATGTCTTCACTAATATGCGACAATGATAGTTCAAATAAAGAAAAACTGAATGAGTAGGTGTGTCCAAACTTTTGACAGGTGCTGTGTCTATATTACTTTAAGACATGAAGATCAGTCATCCGGAAAATGTCAAACTTTGAAAGTTTCTTCAAATGCCTTGTTAAAAGTTAATTTGAGGAATTTAATTATTTCGTAATGCATTTGAGCCAAACAGTTGAGTTGTGACAAGGTAGGAGGCGTAAACAGAAGATAGCCCTCTTTGGTAAAATACCAAGTCCATATTATGGCAAGAACAGCACAAATAAGCAAAAGGAAACGACAGTCCATCATTAGTTTAAGATATGAAGGTCAGTCAATAAGGATAATTTCAAGAACTTTGAAACTTTACTCAAGTGCAGTCGTAAAAACCATCAAGCACTATGATGAAACTGGCTCTCATGAAGACTGCCACAGGAAAGGAAGACCCAGAGTTACCTCTGCTGCAAAGGATAAGGTCATTAGAGTTACCAGCCTCAGAAATTGCAGCCCAAATAAATGCTTCAGAGTTCAAGTAACAGACACATCTCAACATCAACTGTTCAGAGTGGTCGAATTGCTGCTAAGAAAGGGCCTTGGTCAGGGAGGTGACCAAGAACCTGATGGTCACTGACAGAGCTCAAGATTTCCTCTTTGGAGATGGGAGAACCTTGTAGGACAACAATCTCTGTAGCACTCCACCAATCATGCCTTTATGATAGAGTGGCCAGATGGAAGCCACATGAAGGCCTGCTTGGAGCTAAAGACTCTCAGACCATGAGAAACAAGGTTCCCTGGTCTGATGAAACCAAGATTGAACTCTTTGGCCTGAATGCCAAGCGTCACGTCTGGAGGAAACCTACTGTGAAGCATGGTGGTGGCAGCATCATGCTGTGGGGATGTTTTTCACGGGCAGGGACTGGGAGACTAGTCAGGATCGAGGTAAAGATGAACGGAGCAAAGTACTGAGAGGTCCTTGATGAAAACCTGCTCAACAGGAAAACGACCCTAAGCACACAGCCTGGGCAATGCAGGAGTGGCTTCCGGATAAGTCTTTGAATGCCCTTAAGTGGCCCAGCCAGTTCCCGGACTTGAACTCGATCAAACATCTCTGGAGAGACCTGAAAATAGCTGTGCAGCAATTCCCCCCCATCCAACCTGACGGAGCTTGAGAGGATCTGTAGAGAAGAATGGGGAAAAATCCCAAGGTACAGCTGTGCCGAGCTTGTTGCGTTACACCCAAAAAAGACTCGAGGCTGTAATCGGTGCCAAAGGTGCTTCAACAAAGCACTGAGTAAAGGGTCTGAATACTTATGTAAATGTGATTTATGTTTTTTTTTTAAATAAATTTGCTTTGTAATTATGGAGTATTGTGTGTAGTTTGATGAGGGAAAAAAACGATTAAATACATTTGAGTAAGTCTGTAACGTAACATTTGAAAAAAGTCAAGGGGTCTGAATACTTTCCGAAAGCACTGTATATATAAACAATGTACAATATCAACATGCGTTTTCATAGGTAGCCCAATTCTGATTTCCCCTCCACCAATCGGTCCTCCAACCAACCACACCAGACATTTTCACCTAAGATCTTTCTCAGAGCTGATCTGATTGGTTAAACGACCAACCAGCAACAAAAATCAAAACAAAACAAACCTCCCATCCAAACGCAGCCCAACTGATATGTTCCAAGATGGCTTAGCATTCAAGAAATAAGAGAAATAAGACAGGAGTCACTTATGACAGAGCATTATTTAAAAAAAATACCAGCAATAGATAGTTTTTTTTTTATCATGTCCAAATCCCTCCCTCCCCTTCCACCCCAAATGTTCCTCAATTATTTTATTTTATTTATATCCTCATATTGAGGTTCACATCATATATATATACACACGAGTGCAAATGTAAACTCGGGTACGGGTACGGGTGGCGCAGTGGTCTAGGGCACTGCATCGCAGTGCTAGCTGCGCCACCAGAGTCTCTGGGTTCGCGCCCAGGCTCTGTCGCAGCCGGCCGCAACCGGGAGGTCCGTGGGGCGACGCACAATTGGCATAGCGTCGTCCGGGTTAGGGAGGGTTTGGCCGGTAGGGATATCCTTGTCTCAGTATGTAAAATGTAATAAAAATGTATGCACTCTACTGTAAGTCGCTCTGGATAAGAGCGTCTGCTAAATGACTAAAATGTAATGTAAATGTACATAATCAAACACTAGAATCGGTGCCAACAAAATAAAGAAAATGTTGCCGTGTCTTATAAAATAAAGTTGTGGATCCACACTGTACATTTCATTTTTTCCAAGGTGAGACTTTGCAACATGCTATTAACCCATTGATTGTAAAATGGTGGGTTTGGGATTTTCCAGTGGGTCAAAATCAGTTTTCTGGCAATCAGACAGACATTTGCCAACGTACAGTGCATTCGGAAAGTATTCAGACCACGTTACTTATTCTCCAATCAATTTCTAGAAACATCTCAAGGATGATCAATGGAAACCAGATGCACCCGAACTGAAATTCGAGTTTCATAACAAAGGGTCTGAATACTTACTCTTTTTTAGTTTAAATGCATTTGCAAACATTTCAAAAACCTGTTTTCTGCCTTGTCATTATGGGGTATTGTGTGTAGATTGATGAGAAACATGTATTTAATCTGTTTTAGTATAAGGCTGTAACGTAACAAAATGTGGGAAAAGTCAACGGGTCTGAATACTTTCCAAAGGCACTGTATTTGCTTCCGCATTTGCTATTCCAGAACTACCAGCAGTTATCCCCAAGATAGCTATAGGTGTTACAGAAATGTTACGGTTACAAATAGAATAACACAGTTACAAATAGAAATCAAACTGTATGGACATCAGAAATAGAATAAGACCAGGACTAAAAACCAACAAAATATAACTATTGTAAAATAGATTGTGTCTGTAAAATGTGTATAAGATGTATAAACTGAAGATAGAAGCCTAAGTGTTATTGTTTATTAGTTTACTCCAATTGGGGGAAGGGTGGCAGGGTTTGCAGGGAATAATAAAGGTATAAAGTGTGTGTATATATGAATGTGCATGTGTGTATGTATGTGTTTAAGTATGAATGTTTATGTATGTACACTACCGTTCAAAAGTGTGGGCTCACTTAGAAATGTCCTTGTTTTTGAAAGAAAAGCTCATTATTTGTCCATTAAAATAATAATTTCAACAAGGTACACTTTGGGGGTGACTACTAATATAGGCCACTAGATGTAGATGTCCTAACCGACTTGCCAAAACTATAGTTTGTTAGCAAGAAATGTGTGGAGTGGTTGAAAAATGAGTTATAATGACTCCAACCTAAGTGTATGTAAACTTCCGACTTCAGCTGTATATTTACCCCAAAAATATATGGGGGATTGGAAATGATGCAGACAATTACATTGATGGAAGCTACAATCTGCAATATTAAAGCTGATCCACCCCCGAGAAAAAAAATTCAAAGTAAGCATCCCAGAAGAAAAGTGCTCAAAATAGCTCACGTTAACGTTTTAAGAAACAAGGTTCATGAAATCAATAATTTGCCTGTAACAGATGACATTCATATTCTGACCATCTCTGAAACTCACTTAGATAATACAGTGGTAGCAATATGAGGTTATAACATTTACAGAAAATACAGAAATGCCAATGGTGGAGGTGTTGCTGTTTAAATTCAGAACCACATTCCTGTAAAGCTTAGAGAGGATCTCATGTTAAACACTGTTGAAGTAATATGGCTACAGGTGCATCTTTCTCACCTAAAGCCCATTCCTGTAGGAAGCTGCTATAGACCACCAAGTGCTAACAGTCAGTATCTGGATAACATGTGTGAAACGCTTGATAATGTATGTGATATCAAGAGAGAGGTATATTTTCTGGGTGATTTAAATATTGACTGGCTTTCATCAAGCTGCCCACTCAGGAAAACGCTTCTAACTGTAACCAGTGCCGGCAACCTGGTTCAGGTTATCAGTCAACCTACCAGGGTAGTTACAAACAGCACAGGAATCAAATCAACATGTATTGATCACATCTTTACAAATGTGCATACATTTGCTTGAAAGCACTATCCAGATCCATCGGATGTAGTGACCACAATATATTAGCCATATCTAGGAAAACCAAAGTTCAAAAGACTGGGCCTAATATAGTGTGTAAGAGGTCATACAATAAGTTTTGTAGTGATTCCTATGTTGTTGATGTAAAGAATATTTGTTTGTCAGTGGTGTGTAATGAGGAGCAAACAGACGCTGCACTTGACACGTTTATGAAATGTCTTATTCCAATTACTAATAAGCATGCACCCATTAAGAAAAAGAATGTTAAAACTGTTAAATCACCATGAATTGATGAGGATAAAAAAAAAAATGATGGTTGAGAGGGATGAGGCAAAAGGAATGGCAAATAAGTCTGGTGGCACATCTGCTTGGCAAACATATTGCAAATTGAAAAATCATGCGACCAAACTGAGTAAAAAGAAGATGAAACTGCACTATGAAACAAAGATAAATGACAAAGTGAAATGACATTTTTGGGGAAAAAAGGCAAACTCAGCTCCATCATTCATTGAATCACAAAACCGACTGATATTGCCAACTACTTTAATGATTTTTTCATTGGCAAACTTAGGCATGACATGCCAACAACAAACGCTGACACTACACTCCCAAGAATATCTGACCAAATTATGAAAGACAAGCATTGTCATTTTGAATTCTGTAAAGTAAGTGAAGAGGTGAACAAATTATTGATGTCTATTAACAATGACAAGCCACAGTGGTCTGCCAACTTAGATGGAAGATATAAACAATTTGCAGACGATAATACCACTCCTGTTTTGCCATATTTTCAATTTAAGTCTACTAGAAAATGTGTGTCCTCAGGCCTGGAGGGAAGCAAAAGTCATTCCACTACCTAAGAATATTAAAGCCCCCTTTACTGGCTCAAATATCCGACCAATCAGCCTGTTACCAACCCTTAGTAAACTTTTGCTTTTTGTTTTGCTTGACTATGACTATTTTACAGTATACAAATTGACGGCAGACTTTCAGCACACTTATAGGGAAGGACATCCAACATTCACCAAGCACAGCACTTACACAAATGACTGATGATTAACTGAGAGAAATTGACGATAAAAAGATTTGGAGGCTGTTTTGTTAGACTTCAGTGGTACTTTTGACATTATCAATCGTTGTCAGCTGCTGGAAAAAACGTATGTGTTATGGCTATACACTTTACTGCTATAATGTGGATAAAGAGTTACCTGTCTAACAAAACACAGAGGGTGTTCTTTATTGGAAGCCTCTCCAACATAATCCAGGTACAATAAGGAACTCCCCAGGGCAGCTGTCTAGGCCCCTTACTTTTTAAATTCTTTACTAACGACATGCCACTGGCTTTGACGACTGAGCGACTGAAATGACTGCAAAACTTAAGAGCTGCAGTCCGTTTCAGAGTGGGCGGAAAGGAATATATTAGTCCTAAAAAATGTTTTACTAAAAGTATTGTATTTGGTAAAGATCATTCACTAAACCCTAAACTTCAACTAAATCTTGTAATAAATAATGTGGAATTTGAGCAAGTTGAGGTGACTAAACTGCTTACAGTAACCCTGGATTTAAAAAATAAAATAAAGGTGGATCTTTGTTGACAGGGAAACCCATACTTTTTGTAAGGAAATCTGAAACATGTGAGCAGAACTGGGACACCACAGGACATTCACAAAGCATGTGCATTAGTGTTCCAACAGCATTGATACGGCATCTATCACATATTGGGAGTAGGAATCAGCTTCATCTTAAAACGTCTAAATGGAGTTGCATAACTTCTACGTATAAGCTTACAATGTATGAGCTGGTGTGCTGGGTTTTTAGGTGTAACAAATACATTTTCCCCGAAAGGTATCCCAGTTCAGGTCGTGCCCCAATCCCTGCATTTCACGGTTCCATACTACAGTGACACCCAATGTAGAGCATTTAACAGACAGCAGCCAATCATAAGTGGCAGAGACCATTTTAGATGTTAATGAAGGGTCTATCCATGTAAGCATTATGTGGTGGGATGTTAACGGGGCATCCCATGGTACACCATAAGCTTTTAACAAAGATCTTAACTGCAGGTAAAGGAATCATGAAAAGCCTGGAAGTGAATACATTTGTTTGAGGTCCTGGAAAGGTATTAGCCCCTTATCATTATACATGACTCGCAAGTTATGCACACCCTTATCCGCCCACAATGGGCACACAAAAGGCTTATTGTTTGTCAGCAGGTTATGTTTATGCCATATAGGAGAAGAATCACAGAACTTCTTAGTGTTGCCTATATGCTTCTCAGCGTAGTAACATACTTGTAGTGAGTTGGAAATAATTGAACATGTTTTTTGTATGCTGTTTTTATCTTGATGCCTGAAAAAACTAGATCTGTAAGTCTATGTGGTGCAACAAGTCACAGCTCGCTGTCTTGCGATCTGTCTCATGTTGTACCGATTATCAACATGGACAAGACTGAATTTTGTTGAATTGTCAACTGGTCTAAATTCTTGTTAGGAAGATGGTGCTGTTCAGAATGACATGTTTGACTGTTGATGTTCACAGGAATCTCCAAATGCCATGATGAACGAGCACCACGGATGAAGGAGGGGGAGGAAAACAGACTGCTTCTTTCTCCCACACCTTCACCAAGTCATGCAATGTTTGCTTCATGAACAATTGTTACATCTTTTGAAATAAATACAGAACTATTCCAGTAAATTCTGTTTCAAATGTTTTTTATGCTGGACGTTAGTAATTTTGCAGGTCTATAGTATAATGTATTGTTTTGAAACGTTTATTAAATATCTATTCAGTCACAACACTTGTTATTTTATGTTGACTTTTTCAATGTTTTCTAAAATGATGTATGTTTTGTACTGTTACTTTTTACATGCTGAAACAGTCTCATTATTTTTGGGCTAGACTATGATCTGTAAATGTCTACTACCATTTTTTTTAAAGTTGTTGATGAATAATTTGTTGCTACCGTCTGGTGAGGAAGTGGGAAATATGGAATACATCAGAGGAGGAAGGGAGAATTAATGAGAAATCAGAACTTGAGAAATCAGAGCTTTCAATAAGCAGGTAAATGTACAGCCTATCAATGACAAAAGAAATGGTGCAGAGATGTAGCCTTAAAATAATATTAGATATTTGCTAGCCAGCTATTCGCAAAACATTGGATTATCAACTTGAGCGATGACGTCTCAGTTTGTAGCACGTTTTCACATGGAGGTATATACACTGGAAAAAAATATAAACACAACATGTAAAGTGTTGCTCTCATGTTTCATGAGCTGAAATAAAAGATCCCAGACATTTTCCATACGCACAAAAAGCTTATTTCTCTCACATGTTGCGCACCCTGGTCCTTCTTCCGCTGCCTCCTTAACCGTTTATAAATTCCTTTTTAGAATACATATTTTAATCCAGCATTTGTGGTTTGGAAAGGAGTGACTATTGCTTTCCTTTATTTATCTAACAGATGGGGTTTTGGAAAAGTAGGTACTTTTCTCACAAACAGTTGACAGGGAAATTGTGGGGGGTTTAAGCCCCCGTCTCCAGGTGTAATCCAGGTTTAATGAACACGTAAAAATGACCATAACGAGCATTCTAATCACCTGTAAATACTCACTGGACAGGTGTAATGAATATATGTAAAAATGACCATAGCGAGCTTTCTAATCACCTGTAAATACACATTGGACAGGTGTAATGAATATATATAAAATATATGTAAAAATGACCATAACAAGCGTTCTAATCACCTGTAAATACACACTGGACAGGTGTAATGAATATACATAAAATATATATAAAAATGACCATAACGAGCGTTCTAATCACCTGTAAATACAGACTGGACAGGTGTAATGAATATATGTAAAAAATGACTATAAAAAGCGTTTTAATGACCTGTAAATGCCAACTGGACAGGTGTAAAGAACACGTGAAAAAAGCAAGTGAAAAAGGATCATTACAAATGTTAAGACGTGTTCCGTGTAAGACGATTTGAACCTTTTAGCTTTACGTAGATGATGAGATCATCAACGTGCGCACTACACAGACAATACAGGCAGGCCCCATTCTGTTGTATCCAGCTGCAGTAAAGTGCAACAATCTAAGAATTTGTCTACACGATCAGAATATTGTGTCTTGTATATGAAATAATCGTAATATTTCTGAAACCATGCAGTGTCCAGATGACACTAGTCTAAATACACCAGAAGAGAAAACCTGTCTTTCTTCTGCGCAAAGAAGAGCAGAAATTCGGAGACGAAAATTGCTCATGAATTCCGAAGACAGAATGAACAGAATTGTGGGTTTCACCAAAGCTGAAGCTGAAAACAACGGTAAGGAAAACCTAAGTGGTGGTCAAGGGTTTGCTGGCTGATGAGACAAGCAAATTGTTTAGCTTGATAGCTTATATTAGTTTGCAGCTCGCTTCAATGGACAGTCAGACCATTACTCAGCCAGCTGGCTGATAGGCGTTTTTAGATCAATCAATCACGTTTATTTATAAAGCCCTTTTTACATTGGTAGTTGTCACAAATGCTTATACAGAAACGCATCCTAAAACCCAAAAGAGCAAGCAATGCAGAAGCACAGTGGCTTAGAAAAACTCCCTCGAAAGCCAGAAATCTAAGGGACAGATCGAAATTTACTGTGAGTGTCGTAGCATGCCACCAGCATATCTCTATATCTCTGGTGTTAGGCCTAAGCTTCTCTTCCTTTATATAGGCTGTATATGTATTCAACTATTAATATCATACAGTGGACACCTAAGCCTATAGGCCAGTGTCACTTTGATTATGCCTGCACATCATGGTTCACCAGCAACTCCAAACATCTAAAGAATAAGCTACCAGCCAAACAAGCTTGTAAGAATTGTACTTAAACTCCCCCCTCATACTCATCTGTAGGTTGGGCATTTTTACGTCTCTATGTCTGTAATGTGTCTGTATCTATGTAATCGTATATATATTTACGTAAAAAATGGCGACCACAAATTAGTCCCCCGATATTTATCGTGCAATCCCGGTCACTTGAAAAAATCTTTGTGAATATATGTATTTTTTTTAACTGACAAATATAATCAATCAATCCAAACTGTGCAGTGGCCAATTGATGAATGGAAAGAGACAAAACACCAAAACGTTTAATGACATTCGGAGATTGTCAAACCAAGCCTTCGATACTGGGCAAGCCTACAAGGTAAGGAGGGATGTGGTTTCTGTTTGTCGAGATCTGATTTCCTCCAAGCTGATCATTGTCTGCAGCCAGCTCTGATTGTAGTGTAATGAAACAGGAGAGTGAGCTTGTTGGTGGGCGAAACCTCAACCTTCGGGCCTGTAGCCCTGCGTGGCTTCGACTGTGTCCCAAAAGCATGCTGGAGTGGCAAAGTTGATATTCATGTTTATAAACACAGGGTCAATACAGCAGGTATTGCTATTTGTGGTCATTAACATTATTTTGAGTTAATTCTGAGGGGGGAGGGTGTTTAATTTATTTTACAATACAAGGAGAGGCTTGTGTGATTTTTATTTATTTTTACATTGGGGAGGGGGGTGCATTTAAATGTTTTTATAACTCATTGAGTTGGACCAAATATAAAGTTTCCTTAGAAAATAGATGCGAAATTTGCCTGCTAGGGTGCGTTTCCATTTTAAATATCTTGTGTCTATAAAAACATCTGAACGTAATGAAGTCACACCTTTACATTTGTTTGTAATATATTGTCTAATAAAAATGTAGTGGTTGAAATGCTTCCATTACCAATATAGGCAAATTGCGCATGAATAAATTAGCAACAGCCTCTATGCCCTCCCATCTCTGTTTCATGTCCCTGATAGCCTGCCAAAGCCAGCATGGATAGAATACAATAACTGACTAATAAATCAAATCAAATGTTATTTGTCACTTGCACCGAATACAACAGGTGTAGACCTTACAGTGAAATGCTTACAGTTTTAAGTTAAGAAAAATTGTTAAGTACAAAAAATACAAAATAAAAGTAACATAATTAAACGGCAGCAGTAAAATAACGATAGCGAGGCTATATACAGGGGCTATACCGGTACAGAGTCAAAGTGTGGGGGGCCGGTTAGTAGAGGTAATTGAAGTAATATGTGCATGTAGGTAGAGTTAAAGTGACTATGCATAGATAATTAACAGAGAGTAGCAGCAGCATAAAAGAGGGCTCTAGGTAGCCTGTTCCCGGTAACCTGTTCAAGAGTCGTATGGCTTGGGGACAGTCCATGACTAGGGTGGCTGGAGTCTTAGGGCCTTCCTCTGACACCGCCTGGTATAGAGGAGGGTGACACACGGTTACTCCTTACCGTGTGTGGAGTAAAGGTGGTCTAGAGTTTTTTTATTTTTCCCTCTGGTTGCACATTTAACATGCTGGTAGAAATGAGGTGAAACGGATTTTGAGTTTCCCTGCATTAAAGTCCCTGGCCACTAGGAGAGCCGCCACTGGCTAAGCGTTTTCCTGTTTACTTATGGCCGTATACAGCTCATTGAGTGCAGTCTTAGTGCCAGCATCGGTTTGTGGAGGTATATAGACAACTACAAAAAATACAGAACTCTCTTGATAAATAGTGTGGTCTACAGCTTATCATGAGATACTCTACATCAGGCGAGAAAAACCTTGAGACTTCCTTAGATTTCGTGCACCAGCTGTTGTTTACAAATATACATAGACCGCCACCCCTTGTCTTACCAGAGGCTGCTGTTGTATCCTGCCGAAAAAGCTTAAAACCCACCAGCTGTATGTTATTCGTATCGTCGTTCAGCCACTACTCGGTGAAACACAAGATATTACAGTTTTTAATGTCCCGTTGGTAGGATATACATGATCATAGTTTGTCTATTTTATTATCGATTGATTGTACGTTGGCTAATAGGACCGATGGTTAAGGTGGATTACCCTCTCTTGGCGACGTATCCTTACAAGGCACCCGGACCTTCGTTCTCGATACCTCCATCTCTTTCTCCTGCGAATGACGGGGATGAGGGCCTCGTCAGGCGTCTGAAGTAAATCCTTCCCGTCCGACTCGTTAAAGAAAAAGTATCCCTCCAGTACGGGATGAGTAATCGCTGTCCTGATATCTAAAAGCTCTTTTCGGTCATAAGACACGGTGGCAGAAACATTATGTACGAAATAAGTTGAGGAAAAACATACACAATATTACAATTGGCTACGGGATCGTAAAACGGCAGCCATCTCCTTCGGCACAATTCTCTTCCAATATTTGCCATATTCTAATAATTCTCATGTTCTAACGTATCGCCACTGTCTGTGCCATGGTGAAGCTGCCACAACTGTCATATGGTGAAACTTGCACTCCTGTAGATCTGAAATAATTGGATGGTGAAACTTGCCAGCCATAAAAGCAAGGCGAAGCAATTCAACAGGCATTCTTGAAAGTCAGGACAATCCTTGTCCTGTATAGAAACATTATTCAAAAAAAAAATACATAGATTTTGCAAGCAGTAGGCATTTAGAATTAAATCTAGGTCAATGGAAATCTGCCTAATGTCTAGTAACAGGGGGTTTGTTAGAATTTATAAAATTCTGTTATTAAATAAAATAAATGTTTTGCTCCATGAAGTAATCAAACAATGTTTACGCCGCCATCTTGACAATTTCAAATCTTCTCTCATTGAGAAGGTTGATAAAAAATTGACATTACCCTGTTACAATCTACTAGCTACTATGAACCAGTGGCGTGTATTCATGGATGCCAAGGGAAGCCAGGCTTCCCCCAAAAATGTACCAAGAAAAGAACATACTAAATTATTGATCTTTTGTCTCTCAATTCACAAGAGGCTGAATGTATCTCACCAGAGAAAGCATCCGAGCGAACGAAACGACTCCCCTCTCGTACCAGTCCAAAGTTTGGACACACCTACTCATTCAAGGGTTTTTCTTTATTTTTACTGTTTTCTACATTGTAGAATAATAGTGAAGACATCAAAACTATGGAATCATGTAGTAACAAAAAAGTGTTAAGCAAATCAAAATATATTTTATATTTGAGATTATTCAAAGTAGCCACGCTTTGCTTTGATGATAGCTTTGCACACTCTTGGCATTCTCTCAACCAGCTTCATAAGGAAGTCACCTGGAATGCATTTCAATTAACAGGTGTGCCTTGTTAAAAGTTAATTTGTGGAATGTATTGCATTTGAGCCAATCAGTTGTACTTTTAAACTTTTACAGTTCTTGACATTTTCTGTATTGACTGACCTTCATGTCTTAAAGTAATGATTGACTGTCGTTTCTCTTTGCTTATCTGAGCTGTTCTTGCCAAACTATGGACTTGGTCTTTTACCAAAGAGGTCTATATTCTGTATACCACCCCTACCTTGTCACAACACAACTGATTGGCTCAAATGCATTAAGAAATTTCACAAATGAACTTTTAACAAGGTACATCTGTTAATTGAAATGCATTCCAGGTGACTACCTCATGAAGATGGTTGAGAATGCCAAGAGTGTGCAAAGCTGTCATCAAGGCAAACGGTGGCTACTTTGAAGAATCTCAAATGTATAATATTTTGATTTGTTTAACACTTTTTTGGTTACTACATGATTCAATATGTGTTATTTCATAGTAGAATAATAGTGCAGACATCAAAACTATGTAGAAATAGTACAAATAATGAAAAACCGTTGAATGAGAAGGTGTGTCCAAACTTTTGACTGGTACTGTATGTGTAGCCCAGCTATCTGATGCTGTCTGGTCAAAAAGAGTATGACATTGTTCCTGCCCATAGCATGGAATGCAAGGGAAGCCAGCAAGCATTTGGCCTCCCTTGATAAAAAAAGTATAAAATAATAGCCAATCAATGAGCTCAACTGTGAATGTTCCTGGTGCACCAAAAACACCTGTCAAGGGAAGCCAGTTTGGATTTGGATTCACACCAATCACATCAGAAGCCAAACCTTATTGACAGAAAAAACTTGAATTGTTGCGTCTTGTGTCATTGTCCTCCAGTGGGTAGTTAGCTATTATTTTATTTTTCCAAAATTAGCCATGTATGTAGATTTGGACTTGGGGTTTTACTTAGTTCTCCATACTGGCCAATGGTTATAACGGTGATTCTGATCCAACCATAAATTCATACATTGTGCCCCTGGCCTGAGAGGATGAAAGTAAAACGTGTAGCTAGGTTTAGTAGGATAATGTTAACTAGCTCGCCTGGCGCATCGTTGTCCATGAAAAGAAGTTAGGCTAGCGAGCAAGCATTTTAACCTAGGACAACAAAAACTCAAAGCTTGCTTGACCATGCTGTAGGTCATGTAACTGTTTGTTACATGCGATATGTTTTGTGGACTTTACCAGACACATGTTCTGCCCTTCTGAGCAAAAAGGCAGTACCTGCTCATTTGGTTGAAAATTAGTTAATGTCATTTTTGCTGCATTAAATACATGCTTAATCATATGGACAAGTATCCTGCCTCTATTGTGTTTGAGCAGTAACTGGATAAAGTTACTGTGAAACCAGGGTAAATAAAAGCAATTTTTCTCAATTCCACGCTATGAGTAGTCACTACCTTTTTGCTTGATAGGGCAGTGTTGCTCTCCGGTTTTGTGATTAAACGAAGGAGTGGTTAAATTTATTCTGCCACTTTCTTCTTATTGTTCTAGAGCAACCAACGCAATTATCACAAACCAGGTTGTATTATTGTATTAAGGCTTTTTTTCCTGGCTTGGCTTCCCCATTGATTTTACCCACACACCGCTATTGCTATGGACCATGATGCAGTGAGCTAGAAAATAAACCTTTGCATCAGTGTGAAATGTGCTGCAGTCATGACAATTCAGCGCTCTTCTGTATTATCTAACAAGCTTACTGATTTGCATTCAATATATCCATATATAGAATCTCTATTGTCATATCCCAGATAAATCTAGTTAGCCTAATCCATTACACTGACAACGTCATGTCAACGACCTTGTCCCAACAGGAGCGTCCAGAAGTGTTACGGCACCCGTGTTCCATCTGGACTTGGACAGGAGCAACTCGTGGTCAACATACCCCTCCCCCACGCTGTCTCCATTCCTCCCAGAGGCAGTAGGCAGCAGCCACCCCCACAGTGATCTCTCAGAGAGGAGAGGGTATCCCCTGCCAGACACCAGCGAGGTGCTGGGTGGCGGTGTGGACAAGGACGTGACACCGGGCGTCCGTCAGAGGCCACGCGGAGAGGCCCAGCTGGCGGCCGATGAGCCCAGCCGCTCTGGATCCCCACGCAGAGGGCTGCAGAAGTACCTGTCCCGCTTTGATGACGCCATGAAGCTCCGAGGCCAACTGGCCAATGAGAAACAAGCCCAGGATGCAGCCGGCTCAGACCCAGATGAGTTGGACTCCTTCAGGCTCTTCAGGCTTGTCGGCAGTGTCCTCCTTGCTCTCTTTGTCAGGGTTTTTGTCTGCAAGTATCTGGTGAGTCTGATCGGAAAAGTGTTGTCTCTTCCCTTGAGAGCTTTGATTTTGTTTAATACCACTGACTTATTCTGTTTTAGATTATGCCGCATGTATGGTAATATGAGAGTAAGGATTTGTTGAAGCAGTTCATTAACTAGGCTACTCTTCCCCTTTGCAGTCCATATTCGCACCATTCCTCACCCTCGAACTGGCCTACATGGGGTTGTACAAATATTTTCCAAAGGTAAGAGATACCGCTTGACCTTTTGGCAGTAATATATAGTGAATGGAGCACAGCTACACTACATTACCAAAAGTATGTGGACACCTGCTCATCGAACATCTCATTCCAAAATCATGGGCATTAATATGGAGTTGGTCCCCCTTTGCTGCTATAACAGCCTCCACTCTTCTGGGAAGGCTTTCCACTAGATGTTGGGACTAGAGGTCGACCGATTATGATTTTTCAACACCGATACCGACCTTTGGAGGACCAAAAAAAGCAGATACCGATTTAATCGGCCAATTTTTATATATATATATATGTAATGATGACAATTACAACAATACTGAATGAACACTTTTATTTTAACTTAATATAATACATAAATAAAATCTATTTAGTCTCAAATAAATAATGAAACATGTTCAATTTGGTTGAAATAATGCAAAAACAAAGTGTTGGAGAAGAAAGTAAAAGTGCAATATATACAATGTAAAAAAGCTAACATTTAAGTTCCTTGCTCAGAACATGAGAACATATGAAAGCTGGTGGTTCCTTTTAAAGTGAGTCTTCAATTTCCCAGTTAAGAAGTTTTAGGTTGTAGTTATTATAGGACTATTTCTCTCTATACCATTTGTATTTCATATACCTTTGACTATTGGATGTTCTTATAGGCACTATATGATTGCCAGCCTAATATTGGGAGTTGATGAAGTCATAAACAGCGCTGTGTTTCAAGCATTGCGGAGAGCTGCTGGCAAACGCAGGAAAGTGCTGTTTTAATGAATGCTTACGAGCGTACTGGTGCCTACCACCGCTCAGTCAGACTGCTCTATCAAATCATAGACTTAATTATAATGTAATAAACACACAGAAATATGAGCCTTAGGTCATTAATATGGTCAAATCCGGAAACTATCATTTCGAAAACAAAACATTTATTCTTTCAGTGAAATACGGAACCGTTCCATATTTTATCGAACGGGTGGCAACCCTAAGTCTAAATATTGCTGTTACATTGCACACCCTTCAATGTTATGTCATAATTATGTAAAATTCTGGCAAATGAATTACGGTCTTTGTTAGGAAGAAATGGTCTTCATACAGTTCGCAACGAGCCAGGCGGCCCAAACTGCTGCATATACCCTGACGCGAATGCGCTTTTGTTAAATCATCACCCGTTTGGCGAAGTCGGCTGGGATTTGATGATAAATTAACAGGCACCGCATTGATTATATGCAACACAGGACAAGCTAGTTAAACTATTAATATCATCAACCATGTGTAGTTAACTAGTGATTATGTTAAGATTGATTGTTTTTTATAAGATACGTTTAATGCTCGCTAGCAACTTACCTTTGCTCCTTGCTGCACTCGCGTAACAGGTGGTCACGCAGTCTCCTTGTGGATTGTAATGTAATCAGCCATAATCGGCATCCAAAAATGCTGAGTACCGATTTGTTATGAAAGCTTGAAATTGTCCCTAATTAATCGGCCATACCTATTAATCGGTCAACCTCTAGTTGGGACATTGCTGCAAGGACTTGCTTCCATTCAGCCACGATTAGGCCTGGCTCACAGTCGGCGTTCCAATTCATCCCATACCTCTGTGGAGGCCGCTCAAGTTCTTCCACACCGATCTTGACAGTGGACCTCGCTTCGTGCATGGCGGCATTGTCATGCTGAAACAGGAAAAGGCCTTCCCTAGTCCGAACCATGAAAAACAGCCCCAAACCATTATTCCTCCTCCACCAAACTTTACAGTTGTGACTATACATTGGGGAAGGTAGCGTTCTCCTGGCATCCGCCAAACCCAGATTCATCCGTTGGATTGCCAGATGGTGAAGCATGATTCATCACTCCAGAGAATGCGTTCCACTGCTTCAGAATCCAATGCCAGCGAGCTTTACACCACTTCAGCCGATACTTGGAATTTTAGGTTGTAGTTATTATAGGACTATTTCTCTCTATACCATTTGTATTTCATATACCTTTGACTATTGGATGTTCTTATAGGCACTATATGATTGCCAGCCTAATATTGGGAGTTGATGAAGTCATAAACAGCGCTGTGTTTCAAGCATTGCGGAGAGCTGCTGGCAAACGCAGGAAAGTGCTGTTTTAATGAATGCTTACGAGCGTACTGGTGCCTACCACCGCTCAGTCAGACTGCTCTATCAAATCATAGACTTAATTATAATGTAATAAACACACAGAAATATGAGCCTTAGGTCATTAATATGGTCAAATCCGGAAACTATCATTTCGAAAACAAAACATTTATTCTTTCAGTGAAATACGGAACCGTTCCATATTTTATCGAACGGGTGGCAACCCTAAGTCTAAATATTGCTGTTACATTGCACACCCTTCAATGTTATGTCATAATTATGTAAAATTCTGGCAAATGAATTACGGTCTTTGTTAGGAAGAAATGGTCTTCATACAGTTCGCAACGAGCCAGGCGGCCCAAACTGCTGCATATACCCTGACGCGAATGCGCTTTTGTTAAATCATCACCCGTTTGGCGAAGTCGGCTGGGATTTGATGATAAATTAACAGGCACCGCATTGATTATATGCAACACAGGACAAGCTAGTTAAACTATTAATATCATCAACCATGTGTAGTTAACTAGTGATTATGTTAAGATTGATTGTTTTTTATAAGATACGTTTAATGCTCGCTAGCAACTTACCTTTGCTCCTTGCTGCACTCGCGTAACAGGTGGTCACGCAGTCTCCTTGTGGATTGTAATGTAATCAGCCATAATCGGCATCCAAAAATGCTGAGTACCGATTTGTTATGAAAGCTTGAAATTGTCCCTAATTAATCGGCCATACCTATTAATCGGTCAACCTCTAGTTGGGACATTGCTGCAAGGACTTGCTTCCATTCAGCCACAATTAGGCCTGGCTCACAGTCGGCGTTCCAATTCATCCCATACCTCTGTGGAGGCCGCTCAAGTTCTTCCACACCGATCTTGACAGTGGACCTCGCTTCGTGCATGGCGGCATTGTCATGCTGAAACAGGAAAAGGCCTTCCCTAGTCCGAACCATGAAAAACAGCCCCAAACCATTATTCCTCCTCCACCAAACTTTACAGTTGTGACTATACATTGGGGAAGGTAGCGTTCTCCTGGCATCCGCCAAACCCAGATTCATCCGTTGGATTGCCAGATGGTGAAGCATGATTCATCACTCCAGAGAATGCGTTCCACTGCTTCAGAATCCAATGCCAGCGAGCTTTACACCACTTCAGCCGATACTTGGAATTGCGCATGGTGATTTTAGGCTGGTATGCGGCTGCTCGGCCATGGAAACACTGTTCATGAAGCTCCCAACGAACAGTTAGTGTGTTGATGTTGCTTCCAGAGGCAGTTTGGAACTCTGTAGTGAGTTTTGCAACCGAGGACAGATGATTTTTACGAGCTTCAGCAATCGGCAGTTCCTTTCTGTGAGCTTGTGTGGCCTACCACTTTGCGGCTGAGCCGTTGTTGCTCCTAGACGTTTCCACTTCACAATAACAGCACTTACAGTTGACCGGGGCAGCTTTAGAAGGGCAGAAATTTGATGAACTGACTTGGAAAGGTGGCATCCTATGACGGTGCCACGTTGAAAGTCACTGAGCTCTTCAGTAAGGCCATTCTACTGCCAATGTTTGTCTATGGAGTTTCTATTGATGTGTGCTCGATATATACACCTGTCAGCAACGGGTGTGCTGAAATAGCCGAATTCACACATTTTGAAAGGGGTGTTCACATACTTTTGTATATATAGTGTATACCAAATGGGTCAGGCATATATGGTCATAACATGTGTATTGTGCATACATACACGTGTAAAAACTTTCCGTCATCCACCAGGTTGAGAAGAAGATGCAAACCACAGTGCTGACCGCCGCGCTCCTGTTGTCTGGTATCCCTGCGGAGGTCATCAACCGCTCCATGGACACCTACAAGAAGATGGGCGACGTCTTCGCCGACCTCTGTGTCTACTTCTTTACATTCATCCTCAGTCACGAGATCCTGCTGTTGGTTGGTCCAGAAGAGGCTGAGACTCCCTGATGGACAGGAAAGTCCCTGTGCTATGGCGGTGTCACAGAGGTGGACATTATGCTGACCCCCTGATACTGATCCTTTACCTTACCTCCTTCTCCACACCATTTCCCTTCCCGAATCAGTAGAACCCATAGGGGAGAGGGGGTCGAGGTGCAATGTCCACAGGTAGATAAGGGAAGAAGACAGAAAAAACAGGTTGAACAAGGTAACATAACATTCATTTGTGTTCTGACCCTCGACTACATCTTGTCGATAGGAGCTGCTTTAAGTTACCATTTATTTTGCTCTCTACAGTGTTTATATAAGGGGTCCAGTTAGTTCGCAATTTTTGTTTTGTTTCTGGTGAATTGATTTATCTCATTTGGAAGACAGGAGATGCATTTGTCATTCAGGGTTTTCTGAATATTGCCTATGATTTTTTCACCCTTGTATGCTTAAAGACATGGTTGACTTTATCTGTACATGTCTAAACTCTTATTACATTTACCTTTTAATCTGCGCTAAGAGAAGGTTAGGGCTCCCGAGAGTGGCTCAGCGGTCTAAGGCACTGCATCTCAGTGCTAGAGGCGTCATTACAAACCCTGGTTCGATCCTGGGCTGTATCACAACCGGCCGTGATTGCGAGTCCCAAAGGGCGACGCACAATTGGCCCAGCGTCGTCCGGGTTAGGCTTTGGCCGGGGTAGGCCCGTGATTGTGAATAATAATTTGTTCTTAACTGACTTGCCTAGTTAAATAAAGGTAAAATGTAAAAAAATTAAAAGGTTTACTTAGGATTGTCTTTTTGGAAAGTGTGTGTTGTCACTGCTATTCAATGTGGGGCAGTGGGATCTTATAAGCTTGTATATATCTGTGCTGGATAACTCTGATTGTGGAAATGTCATGTATTGCTTTTCTAGCTATCCCAGCCTCACTCACTCTCTCTGTGGCATGTTACATCATCTGTTAATCCCTCATTGCATCCAAATTAATTGATTCAGTTTGAGACAGGTTTTCTATGTAACTTCATTGGTGTGATCTCTTGTTTGTCAGATTTACTTCCTTGCTTTTCATAATTTTTTGCAATTATATTTTTCTGTGTAAATGCTGTATTCATAATTTATTATTTCATGTGAAATATTGACATCGATATCAACACAAAGATACAGAGAAGCTAATGTTGCTTCTGGTAATAACCTACTGGAATGAATATGCTGTATTAAACCAATAAAACCTTGGAGCATTTCACAATTGTCTCTGGTTGATTTTAGATCAGTCAGTCATCAAACTCCTATCTCGATGCTGCTTCATTCGACCTGAGATGTAGGCTAAGTGTCCATATGTGACCTTGTTCATTTGGGTTGATATCAGTAGGCAGGTTTCCATTGACCCGGGTTTATTTGACAAACGCAATGACACAACAACAAAAAATTGCGACGTATTGAAACATTTTCAAAATATCAACAAGTTTTTATCCGTTAGACGGGTGGATTTTTCATATGTAGAACTTCCTTTGTGACAAATTATGATGGAAACAGTGTTTTTCAAATAAATCATGATTGCTGAATAATTTCGGTAATCACTGCATTTAATTTTATTCACTGCATTTAGTTATTTTTAATCCTTTTTTTATCCCCAATTTCGTAGTATACAATTGGTATTTACAGTCTTGTCTCATCACTGTAACTCCCGTACGGACTTGGGAGAGGCGAAGGTTGAGAGCCTTGCGTCCTGGATGCCAGCCGCACCAATGTGTCAGAGGAAACACCATACACCTGGCGACCGTGTCAGTGTGCATTGTGCCCAGCCCGCCACAGGAGTCGCTAGTGCGCGATGGGACAAGAACATCCCTGCCGGCCAAACCCTCCCATAATCCGGACGACGCGGGGCCAATTTTGCGCCGCCCCATGGGTCTCCCGGTTGCGGCCGGCTGCGACAGAGCCTGGTCTCGAACCAGGATCTCTAGTTGCGCAGCTAGCGCTGTCTAAGGGACAGATCGACGTTTACAAAGGGGAGGTGGTCCAAAACAATGTTTTTTGCTTTGTGGAGGATT
Source organism: Salvelinus fontinalis (assembly GCF_029448725.1). Classification (NCBI taxonomy): domain Eukaryota; kingdom Metazoa; phylum Chordata; class Actinopteri; order Salmoniformes; family Salmonidae; genus Salvelinus; species Salvelinus fontinalis. Next base: position 60,847,726 of record NC_074673.1, read on the forward strand.
GGGTGTTTTTTAAAGTTTAGAATAGTTTGTGGAGGTTTGGTGTGGTGTCTATTATTAAGCTTTACCTACTGCTGGCCTATGATATGAAGGCATTGCATCCCGGCACCCCAACTCATTCCATCAGTTGAACTTGAGGTGAGGAAGTTTGTTTCAGGCCTACCAGAGTTACTCCTATAATCTAACAATATAATGCTTATATTTATACAAAATATACTGATCGAAAATGTATGAATTAGCCTCTGTATGTCTATATCTGTATAGCAGACGCTGTAGCCATCTGACACAGATATGCCGGCGGCATGCATTTATTTATTTAATTTTTATTTCACCTTTATTTAACCAGGTAGGCTAGTTGAGAACAAGTTCTCATTTACAACTGCGACCTGGCCAAGATAAAGCAAAGCAGTGCGACACAAACAACAACACAGAGTTACACATGGAAGAAACAAGCGTACAGTCAGTAACACAATAGAATTTTTTTTTATCTATATACAGTGTGTGCAAATGGAATGATGTGTTAAGGCAATAAATAGGTCATAGTAGAGAAGTAATTACAATTTAGCAAATTAACACTGGAGTGATAGATGAGCAGATGGTGATGTGCAAGTAGAAATACTGGTGTGCAAAAGAGCAGAAAAGTAAATAAAAACAATATGGGGATGAGGTAGGTAGATTGGGTGGGCTATTTACAGATGGGCTATGTACAGCTGCAGTGATCGGTTAGCTGTTCAGATAGCTGATGTTTAAAGTTAGTGAGGGAAATATAAGTCTCCAGCTTCAGCGAATTTTGCAATTCATTCCAGTCATTGGCAGCAGAAAACTGGAAGGATAGGCAGCCAAAGGAGGTTTCGGCCTTGCGAATGACCAGTGAGATATACCTGCTGGAGCATGTGCTAGGGGTGGGTGTTGTTATCGTGAGCTGAGAATCTCAAATTTAAATTTGTTTAACACTTTTCACAGTAATTCAAACAGAGAGAAAACAACATAAAAACAGTAAGCCTAAATGGTAGTATAATTGCTTAATTGCTAAATGACTGTTGTTGGCCACATCTAGCTGGTAATCGAGGAGGACCAGAAGTTCCTGAAGCTGCTGCAGATCCTGGGACATTACCAGGAGAAGGGTTCAGTCGTCATCTTTGTGGACAAACAGGAGCACGCTGACGAGCTGCTAAAATATCTAATTAAGGCCTCTACCCCTGCATGCCTCTGCACAGTGGTAATGTCATGCAAACACATGAGTAGTGTTCTAGCGTCATTAGTCTGAGTCTCTGTGCCAAACGGTTCTCTGGTCAATAGTAGTGCATTATGCTGAGTATTGGGATGCATACTGTCAATCCACGGTTTGAAAGTCACCTGGCTGAGCTCATTTTTTATCTTAGACCATTCTTTTCTTATTAATTAAAGCATGTTTGTGGTGGATAATCATTTTGTCTCAGACATGTCAGGGGTTTGAACCCCTGTCCTTTGATAACAAGCTTTTGTTAATCTCTTTCCTTGTAGGTATTGACCAGTATTACAGAGGCAGCATCATCAATGACTTTCAGAACAGGGCCACTTCTGGGGCAGCCAGGGGGCTGGACATCAAGCAGCTGATCCTGGTCATCCACTACGTTCACAGGGCCGGACGCACAGGGAGAACCGGGAACAAAGTGAGTGGTGGAGTCCCGACGGCTACACTACTAGTCTATTAGTCTACACTACTAGTCCTCCTCCCAGCTGCCAATTGCACTGACGCTAGGAAACACTGTCACCACCGATAAATCTACGATAATCGATCATTTCAAAAAGTATGTTTCTACGGCTGGCCATGCTTTCCACCTGGTTATCCCCATCCCGGTCAACAGCTCTGCACCCCCCACAGCAACTTGCCCAAGCCTCCCCATTTCTCCAATCTAGATAGCTAATGTTCTGAAAGAGCTGCAAAATCTGGACCCCTGCAAATCAGCTGGGCTAGACAATCTGGACCCTCTCTTTCTAAAATGATCCGTCGCAATTGTTGCAACCCCTGTTACTAACCTGTTCAACCTCTCTTTCATATTGTCTGAGACCCCTAAAGATTGCAAAGCTGCCGCAGTCGTCCCCCTCTTCAAAGGGGGAGTCACTCTAGACCCAAACTGTTACAGACCTATATCTATCATACCCTGCCTTTCTAAAGTCTTCGAAAGCCAAGTTAACAAACAGATCACTGACCATTTCGAATCCCACCATACTTTCTCCGCTATGCAATCTGGTTTCCGAGCTGGTCATGGGTGCACCTCAGCTACGCTCAAGGTCCTAAACGATATCATAGCCGCCATCGATAAAAGACAATACTGTGCAGCCGTCTTCATCGACCTGGCCAAGGCTTTCGACTGTCAATCACCGCATTCTTATCGGCAGACTCAACAGCCTTGGTTTCTCAAATGACTGCCTCTCCTGGTTCACCAACTACTTCTCAGATAGAGTTCAGTGTGTCAAATCGGAGGGCCTGTTGTCCGGACCTCTGGCAGTCTCTATTGGGGGGGCCACAGGGTTAAATTCTTTGGCCGACTCTTTTCTCTGTATACATCAATTATGTCGCTCTTGCTGCTGGTGATTCTCTGATCCACCTCTACGCAGACGACACCATTCTGTAAACTTCTGTCCCTTCTTTGGACACTGTGTTAACTTCTTTGGGATAGGGGGCGGTATTTTGACGTCCAGATGAAAAGCGTACCCAAAGTAAACTGCCTGTTACTCAGGCCCAGAAGCTAGGATATGCATATAATTGGTAGATCTGGATAGAAAACACTCTAACGTTTCTAAAACTGTTAAAGTAATGTCTGTGAGTATAACAGAACTGAAATGGCAGGAGAAACCCCACGGACAACCCCCCCCCCAAAAAAATCATCCTACCACTGATTTCAATGGCTGGCACATTTATAATAGGGCAAAATCGTGCCCGATTGCAGTTCCTAGGGCTTCCACTAGATGTCAACAGTCTTTAGAAAGAGTTTCAGGCTGGTTTTGGAAAAATGAGCCAGAAATTGAAGTTTTTCTAGGTGTCTCCCATTTTGGCTGTAGTGTTTCCAAGCACGTAAATGAGAGCGCGTTCTTTGGTATTTTTCTCCGGTAAAGACAATAACGATTCTCCGTCTTAAATTTGATCGTTTATTTGTATATTAGGGTACCTATTGTTTGATTATAAATGTTGATTGACTTGTTTGGATAAGTTTATTGGTAACGTTTGGGATTCATTTTGTATTCATTTTGAAAGAGGGAAACCGAGTGGATTATTGACTGAAGCGCGCCAGCTAAACTGAGTTTTTATGGATATAAAGAAGGACTTGATCGAACAAAAGGACCATTTGTAATGTAACTGGGACCTTTTGGAGTGCCAACAGAATAAGATCTTCAAAGGTAAGGCATATATTATACCGCTATTTCTGACTGTCGTGTCGCAACTCCCTGGTTGAAAATGATTTGTTATGCATTTGTGTGCTGGGCGCTGTCCTCAGATAATCGCATGGTTTGCTTTCGCCGTAAAGCCTTTTTGAAATCTGACACGATGGCTGGATTAACAAGTTAAGCTTTATTTTGATATATTGCACTTGTATTTTCATGAAAATGTTATATTTCTAGTAATTTAATTTGAATTTGGCACTCTGCAATTTCACCGGAAATTGTCGAAATGGGACGCTAGCGTCCTACTGATCTGCAAGAAGTTTTAACAAACCTACAGACGAGCTTCAATGCCATACAACACTCCTTCTGTGGCCTCCAACTGCTCTTGAATGCAAGTAAAACTAAATGCATGCTCTTCAACCGATCGCTGCCCGTAGCCTCCCACCCGTCTAACATCACTACTCTGGACGGTTCTGACTTAGAATATGTGGACAACTACAAATACCTAGGTGTCTGGTTAGACTGTAAACTCTCCTTCCAGACTCACATTAAGCATCTCCAATCCAAAATCCAATCTAAAATCAGCTTCCTATTTCACAATAAAGCATCCTTCACTCATGCTGCCAAACATACCCTCGTAAAACTGACTATCCTACCAATCCTTGACTTTCGCGATGTCATTTACAAAATAGCCTCCAACACTCTACTCAGCAAACTGGATGTAGTCTATCACAATGCCATCCGTTTTGTCACCAAAGCCCCATATACTACCCACCACTGCGACCTGTATGCTCTAGTCGGCTGGCCCTCGCTTCATATTCGTCGCCAAACCCACTGGCTCCAGGTCATCTATAAGCCTTTGCTAGGTAAAGCCCCACCTTATCTCAGCTCACTGGTCACCATAGCAGCACCCAACCGTAGCACGTGCTCCAACAGGCATATTTCACTGGTCATCCCCAAAGCCATCTCCTCCTTCGCCCGCCTTTCCTTCTAGTTCTCTGCTGTCAATGATTGGAACGAATTGCAAAAATCACTGAAGCTGGAGACTCATATCTCCCTCACTAACTTTTAGCCAGCAGCATACCACCCTGCATACCACTGCTGGCTTGCTTCTGAAGCTAAGCAGGGTTGGTCCTGGTCAGTCCCTGGATGGGAGACCAGATGCTGCTGGAAGTGGTGTTGGAGGGCCAGTAGGAGGCACTCTTTCCTCTGGTCTAAAAAATATCCCAATGCCCCAGGGCAGTGATTGGGGACACTGCCCTGTGTAGGGTGCCGTCTTTCGGATGGGACGTTAAACGGGTGTCCTGACTCTCTGAGGTCATTAAAGATCCCATGGCACTTATCGTAAGAGTAGGGGTGTTAACCCCGGTGTCCTGGCTAAATTCACAATCTGGCCCTCAAACCATCATGGTCACCTAATAATCCCCAGTTTACAATTGGCTCATTCATCCCCCTCCTCTCCCCTGTAACTATTCCCCAGGTCGTTGCTGCAAATGAGAACGTGTTCTCAGTCAACTTACCTGGTAAAATAACGGTAAAATAAAATAAATAAGCATCAGCTGTCAGAGCAGCTTACCGATCATTGCACCTGTACACAGCCTATCTGTAAATAACCCACCCAGCTATTGTTATTTTTTTGGGGCTCCTTTGCACCCCAGTGTCTCTACTTGCACATTCATCTTCTACACATCTATCACTCCAGTGTTAATGCTAAATTGTAATTATTTCGCCACTGTGGCCTATTTATTGCCTTACCTCCATAATCTTACTACATTTGCACACACCTTATATAGAGTTTTCTAATGTGTTATTGACTGTACGTTTCTTTGTCCCGTGTGTAACTCTGTGTTGTTTGTGTCGCACTGCTTTGCTTTATCTTGGCCAGGTCGCAGTTGTAAATGAGAACTTGTTCTCAACGGCCTACCTGGTTAAATAAAGGTATCAGCCTACTCCATGACATCCACAGATTACAATTCTTAAGTGTTTACACACATTTTTGCACCTTAGCTTATGTTAGGGAACTGTGGGAAATCAATTCACCATTCAGCCGAGTGTGCGTATTGAACTTTCATACTGCAATGTACAGCCTTACCTAAGGAAGTCATGTACTGAAGATCCATAGGTATCAGCCTACTCGATGACACCCACAGAACACAAATGTGAAGAGTTTTCACAAATGTTAGCGTTGTCATTAGGAGAGTTATGACAACAGGACTCTGGTCTTTCACACCAGCTTGTTGTACTTACCGAGGGCAGTCATTTTAGGGTTAGTGCTATCTAGGATCCTTAGGACATCCCTATACCCTAAACCATAACCATTATAAATGTTAACTACCTGAGTGGCCATGTTACAGTTTGACTTAAATCTATGGCTAGACTTAAACATTTCCATCTAGCCACGATCTCCAACATGTTGACAGAGCTTGAAGAATTTTGCACAATCCAAGTGTGCAAAGCTCTTATAGACTCCACCAAAAAGACAGCCGTGATTGATGCCAAAGGTGTTTCTAACATACGTTGACTCAGGGCACTAAATTCTTGTGCAATTTATCTTTTTTAAATTTTTACTTTGACATTAGAGTATTTTGTGTAGATTGTTAACAAAAAATGACAATTGAATCAATTTTATTACCACTTTGTAACACAATGCAATTGAAAGAAATTCAAGGGGTCTGAATAGATGTGGAAGGCACTGTATTCCACACTATGAAGTTGGAATAATACTGTGAAATTGTGAAAATTATGATAATGCCCTTTTAGTAAGAGCTTTTTGAAAAGACTTCCTGATATTTCAGCCTGTTTTGGTTGGATGGAGTTTTGGCCTGACTGTGACATCACCAGGTGGTAAATTAGTTAAAAGACCAATTTTAAAGCGAGTCCAAACCTCTGACAATAACAGCTACAGTACCAGTCAAAAGTTTGGACACACCTACTCATTCCAGGGTTTTTCTTTATTTTTACTATTTTCTACATTGTAGAATAATAGTGATGACATCCAAAACTATGAAATAATACATGGATTTAAAAAAAAAAACTTTATTTAACTAGGTAAGTCATTTAAGAACAAATTCTTATTTACAATGATGGCCTACACCGGCCAATCCCGGACGATGCTGGGCCAAATTGTTCGCCACCCTATGGGACTCCCAATCACGGACGGTTGTGATACAGCCTGGATTCAAACCAGGGTGTCTGTAGTGACTTCTCTAGCACTGAGATGCAGTGCCTTAGACAGCTGCGCCGCTTGGTAGCCAAAATCATGTAGTTACCAAAACAGTGTTAAACAAATCAAAATATATGTCTGCCTTGATGACAGCTTTGCACACTCTTGGCATTCTCTCAACCAGACTCTGTTGGCTCTTTGATATTGTTTATGTGACGAGTCTGTAATATTGACACTGCAAAGCGCTAGCTAGTAGGTAGAACCTTTGTAAGTAAGCTTCAGTTCATATTTCAGTTCAGAAGTGCTGCAACAATGAATTGATCAGAGAGGGTATAATGGTACCCCTTTCACACCAAGAACCATGTTTTTTTTTTATATTTGAAGTTGGTTTAACCCCTGTCAGACCCATTCATACTAAACCTACGACACAGGTTGTAAGCATGCAGGGCCGTTCACGGAAAACAAAATAAAAAAGTAGGGCTGTTGCGTTGACATGATTGACTATGGGTCAGTGAACACAGGTCGACCCATACAGACAAATGGCTCACCCCAGTTCTCCATGTGTTACTAAGCAGGCCCTAAATCCATCTTGATTGCTTGTGTTTTGAATATTGAGAATGGTTAGCCGACCTGTTTGTGTGTATCACAGATCTGTGCATTAGCCAGGCTTTAAACTATTAAAAGGGCAGGCCGGTCCACTGCCTAGTGGTTGGGAATCCTTGCTGTAACCAATCATCTGTTGGCTGACAGCCTGAAGGTTCTCTTTGTTTCTCCCTTTCGGACAAGGTAGTCCGACTCACTCCCTAGGACAACCAAGTCCTGCCTCGTCTGTTGGTCAGTGTGTTTGCATTGTTTCATGACATCTTTAAAACGACTGTTCTGTAGAACATCTTATGACGTTATGACGAATGCCCTTTGTTTGAATTGTAGTGTCTGTATCAAGTCCCTCTGACCATGCAACTGAACAGGTGAAAATTGCAGACGCTGAAGATGAAGATCAAGATGGAGGCTTTGGAAGAAGAGTGGGACTTCCTCCGCAAAACTGTAAACCAGTTGCACGGTAGGATAACGTCAGTAGTCTGTTTCCATATCTGTCTTAGTTTTTGCCAACATAATTGCTGTCAAGTCAACCCAATATTGTCATTAAAGAAGACAAGGTGGCTTATATCACAGACAGTCACTGTTAATGACTGTAACCAATCATCTGTTGGCTGACATTAGCCTGAATGTAGGACAAGGGGGTCAGACTCTCTCCCTAGGACCAAGTCCTGCCTCTTCTGTCGGTAAGTTTATTTGCATTGTTTAAAGGCATCTTTAAAGTTTTGTTTTAAAGTAAGGGACAGAGAACTTTCACATACAATGAGAGTAATTGAGATGAGGATAGCTACAAGTTAGACTCTACAGCTGTGTCTCGAAAACCTTGCTAGCTGTTAAATCATTCCTCGGACAGGGATTAAGAAGTCTTCCTAAGTGTTTTGGTTTGGTTCACGCCGAATTAGGCAAATGTGACTCTGTGTCTGCGACATGAACTCAGCTAGTCATGACTGTGTAATTTCACAAAAGGGTCTGGCCCAGGTACGCAAACGCATTCATTCATGATTCAATTTTGGCAGAAGTGTTCTGTCTGTGTAGACTGCCTGATTGGCTTAGCTGCATTCATGCAGAAAGGATATAAGGTTATCTCATAGAGGTATTATAATAAGTGTGCATTCTTGCACGAGTGGGCTTGCTGAAAGAAAGAACACTCTTGTTATTCTGCATACTCAACCTTTTCACACGAGTTCCAATTAACGGTCGCCCCCAGCGTGAGTTGTTTTACGCACGGGATATTTAATCCTAGTAAAAAGTCTATCTTTAGGTCAGTTAGGATCACCACTTTATTTTAAGAATGTGAAATGTCAGAATAATAGTAGAGAGAATGATTTATTTCAGCTTTTATTTCTTTCATCACATTCCCAGTGGGCCAGAAGTTTACATACACTCAATTCGTTTTTGTTAGCATTGCCTTTAAATTGATTAACTTGGGTCAAACATTACGGGTAGCCTCCACAAGTGTCCCACAATAAGTTGGGGGAATTTTGCCCCATTCCTCGCACATGACTTTTCAGGTCTGCCCACAAATGTTCTATAGGATTGAGGTCAGGGCTTTGTGATGACCACTCCAATACATTGACTTTGTTGTCCTTAAGCCATTTTGCCACAACTTTGGAAGTATGCTTGGGGTCAATGTCAATATGGAAGACCCATTTGTGACCAAGCTTTAACTTCCTGACTGATGTCGTGAGATGTTGCTTCAATATATCCACACAATTTTCTTTCATCATGATGCCATCTATTTTGTGAAGTGCAGCAGTCACTCCTGCAGCAAAGCACCCCCACAACATGATGCTGCCACCCCCGTGCTTCACGGTTGGGATGGTGTTCTTCGGCTTGCAAGCCTCCTTCTTTTTCCTCCAAACACAACAATGGTCATTATGGCCAAGCAGTTCTGTTTTTGTTTCATCAGACCTGTTACGCCCTGGCCTTAGTTATCTTAGTTTTCTTTATTATTTTAGTTAGGTCAGGGTGTGACATGGGGGATGTTGGTGTTTTTGTCACGTCTAGGTTTTTTTTTATGTTTATGGAGCGTTGTCTAGTCTAGGTGTTTGTATGTCTATGGCTGCCTAGATTGGTTCTCAATTAGAGGCAGCTGTTTACCATTGTCTCTGATTGGGAACCATATTTAGGCAGCCATATTCATTGGGTATGTCGTGGGTGATTGTCTATGTGTAAGTTGCCTGTGTCTGCACTTGTCATTATATAGCTTCATGTTCGTTTGTTGTTTTTGTAAGTCTGTTTAAGTATTCTTCGTTTCGCTATAATAAATAGAAGAATGTATTTATATCACGCTGCGCCTTGGTCCTCCTCTCTTCATCCAAACGACGAACGTGACAAGACCAGTGGACATTTCTCCAAAAAGTACGATCTTTCTCCACATGTGCAGTTGCAAACCGTAGTCTGGCTTTTTTTATGGCGCTGTTGGAGCAGTGGCTTCTTCCTTGCTGAGCGGCCTTTCAGGTTAGGTCGATATAGGAGTCATTTTACTGTGGATACAGATACTTTTGACCTGTTTCCTCCAGCATCTTCACAAGGTCATTTACTGTTGTTCTGGGATTGATTTGCACATTTCGCACCAAAGTACGTTCATCTCTAGGAGAGAAAACGCGTCTCCTTCCTGAGCGGTATGACGGCTGCGTGGTCCCATGGTGTTTATACTTGCGTACTATTGTTTGTACAGATTAACGTGGTACCTTCAAGCGCATACTTGGAAAGTATGGCATCATACTTTCATACTTGGAAAGTATGGCCATTATAGGTATGAGGTTTCAACCGATGCGTTGAACATATAACATGAAAAGTGATGAATGTATTTGTGTTAACTAAAATCCCATTCCTATCTTTTCTAATGAGATAATAGTTTTTGATATCCTTTGCACATTATGTAGCCACTCCCCGAGTGAGGTCAGAGAGCTTGTCAGCATGACGGAATGCTGACCAAGAGTGATTTCCTTTTGAGCAAGAGTGCATAAAGGCTTGGAAGACAAATCAACCTTTAGACCAGGAAATGTGAGGCGGAGAGCTACACGTTTCAAACGGTTGAAACTTTCAACCTCAACACGAGGTGAAGGAAATTAACTCACCTACCAGACCAGGACACCGCCAGTCTGCAGCTCCGCGTGTAAAGTGATTTGGAACTTTGACTATCTACCCGAGGTGGAGAGAGGAGAACTCCCCTCTCAGACAATCACTGGTACATCTAAGTAGCTGTTCTGAGGAATGAACACCCATGGAGACCAGACAACTAAGAAGGATATTGTGACGTTTGGTGGACAATCAGAGCATATACAAGTAGGCCGTGGAAGGCCAACAACCTGCCAAAGAAGGGCTGGTTCCGACAGAGACGTAAATACATTCATGATTTCTTATTCCAAACGAGTGGCAGTTCGTGTGCAAAGTATATGATTAAGGTTGCTGTGAGAATAAATCTGAAATGTCTCGACGATAAGTTTGTATTTTTCGCTCTCTCCCCCTTCCCTCCATCTATGTTGTAACAACCCGTCATATTGCAAAAGTTCACTAGGGAACTTTGTCTCATCTAATAAGTGTGTGGGTATTCTGTGTTATTATTTAGTTAGCTAGTAAATCATATATTAAACCAATTTGTGTAGTGATGAATAATGAGCAAGGCTGGGGTTTTTGCAGATCGAAGAAGGTTACGATCGTTCAGAATGATGATATGATACGAGGTAATGACTAATATGTTGACTGTTTTATGGATGTTATAGGTAAAGACCTTAGAGTTTAATTCAGGAGATGGTAACTCTTTAAACAACTTCTTCCGTGGTGCCCCAAATCCTAATGAGTTAATTGTTACATGATTAATTTAATCGGGTAACAATTAAACATAGTTAGTGTATTAAATAAATAACAGTCATCAGATTAATGAAAGTAAAGTCACAACATTGATACTACCTTTACTTTTAATGGCTCTGTTTAAATGCATTTTTGATCATCCCATGGGGGGCAGAGAGGGAGGTGAGCGTCTGCTTCAGCTACAGCAGGGGAATCAGACGGCACCTGAGTATGACTGATGGGATTATGGGTGCCCGTCGAACCTGGTGAAGAAAAGTGCCCACCTGGCTTGGCGCGGATTCAGTTTCCTCACTGTCCGAATGTACTCTAGGTTCAGATGGTCGGTGAGGATGACAAATGGTTCCTTGGCGCACTCCAGCCAGTGTCTCCACTCTTCTAATGCCAACGTCACCGCCAGGAGCTCCCGATTGCCTGACGTCATAATTCCTCTCTGCGGGGGACAGTTTCAACAAAACTGCCCCCACGCTCACCTCAGATGCATCTACCTCAACCATAAAAGGTAGAGTGGGATCTGGGTGTTTTAGCAAGGGGCAAAGGTGAAACGCCCCTTGAGGAGATGAAAGCCCTCGTAGCTGCTGGAGACCACACCAACCTACAAGGCCCACACTTGAGGTGAGAGGGGCTGGCTCTGCTCTGAAGTTCTTGATGAAGTGGCGGTAGAAGTTGGAAAACCACAAAAACCGTTGTAACCCCTTGATGGTGGTTGAAACTGGCCATGACCTTACGGAATCTACCTTCTTGTCCTCCATCCTCCCTACAGGGTGATTTGGTAATCCAAGAAGGATACAGCTCCCTGATGGAATTGGCACTTCTTTGCCTTGACGAACAGGTGATTGCCAAGAGGCATTCCAGGACTGCTTGAACGTGGGTGATGTGATCCTCCAGGTTGGTCGAGAAGATCAGGATGTAATCGATGTATACAATCACCTGACGTCAGAGCATGTCCCTGAACACCTCGTTGACGAATGCCTGGAACACTGACGGAGCATTGGCTAAGCCAAAGGGCATAACCAAATTCTCGTAGTGACCAGACATCGTGTTGAACGCCGTCTTCCACTCATCCCCCTCCCGGATGCGGATGAGATTGTACGCACTCCGCAGGTCCAGTTCTGTGAAGAACCGGGCACCGTGGGGCTGCGCGATGGCTGACGGCACCAACGGGAGAGGGTACCAATACTTTGTGGTGATGTCATTGAGTCCTCGGTAATTGATACATGGGTGTAATCCTCCCTGCTTCTTGGCCACGAAGAAGAAACCAAACGACGAATGAGATAAGTATGTGCGGATGAAACCCTGTTGGAGTGCCTCTTAAATATAATCCTCAATGGCCTGGGTCTCAGCCACAGACAGAGGGTAGATGAGTCTGCGCGGAGGTGTAGCTCTAGGAAGAGTCTTGGTGGTTCCAAACTTCTTCCATTTAAGAATCATGGACGCCACTGTGCTCTTGGGGACTTTCAATACTGCAGACATTTTTTGGTACCCTTCCCCAGATCTGTGCCTCGACACAATCCTGTCTCGGAGGTTAACGGACAATTCCTTCGACCTCATGGCTTGTTTTATGCTCTGACATGCACTCTCAACTGTAGGACCTCATATAGACAGGTGTGTGCCTTTCCAAATCATGTCCAATCAATTGAATTGACCACAGGTAGACTTCAATAAAGTTGCAGAAACATCAAGGACGATGAATGGAAACAGGATGCACCTGAGGTCAATTTTGAGTCTCAAAGCAAAGGGTCTGAATACTTATGTAAATTAGGTATTTTTGTTATTTTACCTCTACTGGATCAGTGTCCTGAAATTGGGACAGTTGCTCCTCAATATGCGATATTTGACTAGAATGGCAGTGTAAACAAAAGCCAACTTTCCGGGACATAGACATGTCTTATATGGTCATACAGCTTAAAATGAATCTTAATCTAACTGCATAGTCCAATTTACAGTAGCTATTACAGCAAAGAATATACCATGCTGTTGTTTGAGGATAGTGCACAACAACAAAACACTTTAATCAATGCAACTGGTTTGATATATTCACCTCTGATGATATGACTATGTACTTACATTAAGGAATCTTGCTCTGATTTGTCAGCCTGAAGGTCCCAGAGATAAAATGTTGCGTATATTTGTTGGGAATTTTTTTAATTTTTATATCCTGACACGATCCATGTTGTATATAGTGTTTCGTATGAATTCCGACTCTTTCAACTTGCTACAAAACAATCTATGAAACCTAACCCGGCTAAACCTTGTGTCACCTGATCAAAATTGGTTTCTGTTTAATCCTCAGACACTCTAGAAGGCAACCAAACTTTGTTTCCTCATTCTACATTACTTATTGGCTACACAACACGTCAATTAACCCATGAAGGACAGCCATCATTACGCACCAATGAGATAAGCGGTGTTCACTTGAGTGACAGTGTCTTGGTCCAATGACCACCTATCGTTTTGAAACATAGCTAGCTAGAATGCCCTTTGTAGTACTAACGGCCATTGTCCTATAGCTGCGTGCAATGCAAGTCATTCTCCATTGAAAATCCACAAGACGCAGAACATGCTTTTTTCTACAAAGTTTTTTTAAAAACTGAAAAGTACAACATGGCTACTGAGAGTATAAACACTAAATCGTACTTCAAGAATACACATTTGGATGAGATTATTGCAGAAATTTACTGGAAAAGTGACATGAGAAGTCCTGCACGCAAGAAAGATTGGAAGGAGAAGGTACTTGTAGATGAGTAATTAAAATACGTTTTTGCTTCTCGTGCTAATCCAGTTGTTTAAATGGTTGCATATTTGTTTGAGATGTTTGAGAACATAAACTGTGTTGGAATACCCATACTAACATACTGGACACTAAATACTTAATGAATATACCACATACTATTAGTTCCTTTTCGAATACTGTAAACGAACAGTATCCTTTCAGTTGAGCGTACTAGTGATTCACCTGTCCACTGGAAGTTGATGCTGTTGCTATGTAACCTCTTGCTAGCTTGTTAGCATAACAAATCACTAGCTAGACATTTTACTATTTCTGATGTGTTTGTAAATTCAATCTGGAGTGCCAGTGTGCTCATGTAACAGTATAACTTTAGACCGTCCCCTCGCCCCGGGCGCGAACCAGGGACCTTCTGCACACATAAACAACAGTCACCCACGAAGCGTCGTTACCCATTGCTCCACAAAAGCCGGGGCCCTTGCAGAGCAAGGGGCAACACTACTTCTAGGTTTCAGAGCAAGTGACGTAACTGATTGAAACGCTATTAGCGCGTACCCGCTAACTAGCTAGCCATTTCACATCCGTTACACTCAGGGTACGCCCTGGGCGTTTGTAAATCCATAGCGTTGTCAGATTGTCCATTCGTTAATTCAGAGCGCTTTGCTCTCGGAGAGCGTCACTGGGCGCTCTGGTCGAGGAGTAGGGTTGATCCGAGCACTCTGACCTCACAAAAGCACCCAAGCTAACTGGCTATCATTGGCTACCTATTTCCAGACACAAATGAGAGAACCTCACTGACCATTTTACTTGCCAAAGCAGAGCTGGTTAGGCTTTGAAAGTGCTCTGAAATTGGAGTAGATAGCCAGAATTAACAATGTGCATTGAGAACGCACAACGACTTAGCTAAGAATGATGTGAATAATCAAGTCAATAAACGTTGAGTATAGTTAATATACTGCCTGGCAAGTTCGATGTATCAGTTGCAAACATACCAGTACAGACTCCTGTAATGCTATGCTGTTCATAAGGATAGCGTAGCTAACAAATTGTCAGCCAACGTAACTTGTTTTCAATTATTTGAAAAGTCATTACTTTATTACATTGCTCAACATTTTCTTAACATTTGTCATAATTAGTTAAAGCAATGAATTTGTATCCGCTGTCGGACTTTGGCTGCATATTTTCCGGCAGTTTCTTCAGATCTGAAAACGTTCTGAAGCTACGCCTGGGAAATAGTGTCCACTGCTTGTATTTTGTCAAATGTAGTACGACATCCGGGAACTTTTTGTCATACTAACTATATTCATACTATGACCAATAAGCATACAACATACTCAATTAATGTCTTAAATAGTACGGTTAGTATGAGTATTCAAACACAGCTATAGTGTCAGTAAGCTGCTGGCGTCAAGCTTTCTGAAATGCAGAAAGAACCCACACCACCGACACTGCCACCTGACACGCAAGCACACACACACTCTCTCCCTCTTTTTCTCACCCTATTTCTGGTGGCATGTGTGCACTCAAATCAGGGTCTAGGCATCCAGGGAGTGATTATGGTTATTCTAATTATCTAAAAAGAAGAGTCAAATTCCACGCTCCGCTCCGGAGCCCACTGTGAAAAAAATCAGGAACCGCTATTTCAGAGCAATTTCCCACTGCAATCTCAATTAAGCCCATAAATACTTCCTCCTCAGATAATTAAATCAACTCAAATGCCATTGTTTATAGGCTGCAGCCGTATCTGTAGCTCTATCCACCTTCTGACATGATGTCCCCCCCCCAAATGGCACCAGATTCCCTACATAGTGCACTACTTTTGACCAGAACCCTATGGGCCCTGGCCAAAAGTAGTGGACTATAGAGAATAGGGTACCATTTGGGACGGACAGGACAAAATAGAATTACTCAGGAGAGGAAATTGCATTTAGCCTTTAGTGTGTTGTGACCAATTTGGAGACCTACTTTTTCTCCCTCGCATGATGTAACACAATCGGTGAACTTGATCAAGTTGGTTATCAAGGAAGACATGTCCCAATTTAAGTCATCGGCATATTCCTGAAACTTGAACCCTTGGCACCAATTTGGGTTTGGAGTCAGTCTGCTTTTTCTCGACTCTCATTGGCAATAATAGAGATGATTAAATAGGCCTGCTGCCATATCACGTGTTGTCTAAACATTTCCCTCCCTGTGCTATCCAGAACGAATCTGCAGCCTGTGAGTGACAGATAGGTTGTAGGTACAGCCAACGATGTTCAGGAAGTATGGACTTCCTATGTCCTTTGTCCTTATGGATGCAACAACCGCGACACACGTCGATCCAGAATTCTAATGTGTAAAATAGACTGCATAGGTCTGCAGACCCCAAACCAATCCAAATGTAGCATGCCAGAAAATCAATTCAAACATTTAGAATCACCAATTCACCCCAAAAAAATGCCAATATTATTTTCTACCTTTGGAAAAACCCTCCTCTTTTGTGACAACTGATCAAATCAAATGTATTTGTATAGCCCTTCTTACATCAGCTGATATCTCAAAGTGCTGTACAGAAACCCTGATGCGTTCTCTCCTTCAGTGTGGAACTAAGCATTTAACTGTGTTGACAGTCATTGATCTACAAGTCATTTTGCATTCTGAACAACACTAGGGAATTTCAGTAGCCTGGTCATACTGCCCACTGTGCCCAGCTTCGCACATTGACCCACACTATGTTCCTGATATGGCTTGCGTGATATTAGGCTATATTAGTTTAGTGACAACCTATGTCATTTGCTAGGTTATTGTTATCTATGTGCTGTTGAAAATTGTGTTTTACCGGAATACAATTAAACTACCGGAGACACAACACATCTAGCTATAACTGTTGAATGGGGTTTACAATATATTTAATTTTTAATTGTTCAGGTTCACCATCAGCAATCGTTTTGGTAGTTTTGCTCTAAACAATCAGTGTATATAGTCATTTTTAGATATACTGGGTAAAGTTGATAATTTCATAACAAAGAATAACTTTTTAAGAAAGCACTGCATGGCTAAAACGGGAGGAGAAAAGAAGCTCGCTAAAAACAGCCAAGCGGTCAAAGCCATTTGATTTTGCGATGGGGATTAAATAAAACAAATTTGCTGTATATTCATTGCCTATGTCATAGCTAATTTGTGAATGATAGATATTGATACATTATTGCTCAAAAACTTTGATGGAGAATTCCGTCACTGGCAACTTTAAGGGTCATATAATGAGTCATGAAGAAGATAATACAGGGAGATGGATTATTGCTACTGGTAGACGTCAACCACAGTCAATGCATTGTTGTGAATACTTACGCTACCAACAACAAGTCAAGTAACTGTATTTTATTTAGAGACATTGAGAGGAAAATAAGTCAAATGATGTCTACATTTCCATTGGCCAAAGTAATATGGGGTGGAGATTTTAATTCAGTATTACATGATCATCTAGATAGATGGCCTCCTAAGGATAGCAATTCTGTTTGTGAGATGAGGAATATATGTCTTAGGTTAGGTTTTCTAGATATTTGGAGACATAAGAACCCAGATAAGATTATGTTTACATGGAGTACCAAAGATGTATCTATACAATCCCGTATTGATTGCTGGCTGATATCTGAAGATATGGCTGACAGGGTTGATGCAGTCTCAATTGAACCAACCACCACAGGGATTTCAATAAAGATAAATCTAAATGGTTTGTCAACAAAAAAGTGAGTTAAGGTTACTGGAAATTGAATAAGACTTTACTAGAGAATGAAGTATTTAAGAAGGAAGTAGCAAAAATGATTGCTAAATGTTGGATTCGTGCCTGTGTTATCAAATCAAGTTTCAAATCAAGTTTAAGTTATGAATACGTTTGGAAGTTACTGGGAGCTAAAGAAATTTGATATAAGGCTTTTGGCTATTTCAACGGGGAAAGACATTTTTTTGTGCCAAGAGAGAGAAAGAATATGACATCATAAATGGAATAATGGATTATACTAAAAAAAATTATCTGACTAATCCAGAATTACTGGAAAAGCAACTTTCAATATGAATCCTTTCTTAGACAATGTAGCAAACATTGCTAAGAAGATAGATAATAGTTTCAGGGATTTTTGTGATGATGAGTTATCTGAAATTGAGATAAAAGACTATTAAAAGCCTTAAGGACAATAGGTCCCCTGGAAATGATGGTTTAATAAGCGAGTTTTATAAAACATTTAATTATCATTTGATTCCTTTCATTCTTGCTATGTTCCAAGAATCAATAGAAAAAGGGTAGTTACCGGCTTCCTTAAAGCAAGGTGTAATTACTTTGATTCCCAAACCTAATAAGGATAGTCTTTGTATAGACAACTGGAGGCCCATTAGCCTGTTGAATAGAGGTTGAAACAAGGCTTACATCATATAATTGATGAAGAACAATTTGGCTTCATGCATGGTCGACACATTAGTAATGACATCAGGTTGATCTTAGATATGATTGACTATTCTTATGTTTCTTGATTTTTTATAAAGCTTTTGACACTGTAGAACATGAGTTTATATTCAAAGCAATACGGTTTTTGGGTTTGGTAACTTTTTTTGAAAGCAGTCCAAACTTGATATAGTGGTTGAACTAGCTCTGAGAAATTAGCTCACAGGACATCCTAAAGATTTTATATTGGGCGTGGCATTAGGCAGGGCTGCCCAATTAGTCCATTTTTATTTTTATTGGTTACTCAAATTATGGCTCATCATATCAAGAAAGGGAATTTTCAAGGTGTTTCAGCACCTAGCAAGGAATTTAAACTATGTCAACTGGATGATGATACCACCATATTTGTTGAGAGACAGGAATGAGGTTTCTAAAGCAGTTTCCTGTATTGAAGACATTTCCTTAGTTTCAGGTCTGTGTTTTACAGGAAGTATATGGTATCCCAATTAAAGAGAAGGTAACTTATCTTGGAATTGGTATATGCAAGGATGAAAAACAAAGGAGAAAATTAAACGTTAACCCCCTTATTGAGAGAACAAAGAATAAATTGAACCTCTGGTTACTGAGAGATATTTCATTATATGGTCGGGTTTTATTGTCCAAAGCTGAAGGGTTATCCAGATCGGTTTATGTATCGTCATCACTTGACTTGCCCCTAAAATTGTAAAGGACTTAGACAAGATTCTTTATCATTCTATTTGGAGGATCAAGCCTCACTATCTACGGAAATATATTCTCAGTAATACCCAAGAACAAGGAGGTCTTGAGGTTTTAGATTTCAATACTCTAAATAATATTTTTTAAATAAATGGGATTTTTTAAGTATGTTGAGAACCATAACAGTATTTGGAATGTCTTCCCTAAGTATTTATTTGACTCTGTTGGTGGCTTAGAATTTCTGCTGTGTAATTTTGATGTTGATAAAATCCCAGTAAAATTGTCCAAATTCCATAAGCAGGAATTTTCCCTTCACAGATAATTTCTATGGAACTACAAAGATATATGATTTAAAAATAAGTATATTTTTTCGTAACTGGTTACAAGGCACTACAGAGGGTAGTGCGAATGGCGCAGTACAGCACTGGGGCCAAGTTCTTGCCATCCAGGACCTCTGTACCAGGCGGTGTCAGAGGAAAGTACTAAAAATTGTCAAAGACTCCAGCCACCCTAGTCATAGACTGTTCTCTCTGCTACCGCACGGCAAGCGGTACCGGAGTGCCAAGTCTAGGTCCAAGAGGCTTCTAAACATATTCTTCCCCCAAGCCATAAGACTCCTGAACACCTATTCATTGTGCCAGGTTTCTGTCTCTAGGTCAGTTACTGCTTGTTTATACAGGGTTGTCTTCTGGAAACACTTTAGGAAGTAAATCGAAGCAAAGAGATGTATTCAATCCACTAATACTAAACATGTGCATTTAACATAAAAACATTTCTATATTTAGTGTTTTGATCGCTGATGAGGTTTATTTTAGCTATTGTCAGCGCCATTTTAAATTGCCATAGTAATGACTGTGTCACTGGCAGGAATTAGCAAATTGGTCTGTGGTATTGAGTTTTCGTGGGGAAAGTGAATCGAAGAGAGTGAGGTTAAGGGCGGACAACGAAGATGAAAACATCAAGTAGTAATTAAATTCAAACACTGTATGGTGCCAGGCTGTATGAATTGGCTCCAAAAATCCCTTGGTAAACTAACATCGGCTGCCAAAGGACCTCCAACTTTTGAAGGACGTGCCAGCTCAAGCTAGCAGGATCTGCAGACACCATTTCGCAGAGGCAGACTTCGCAATCAAGGGCACTTTCCATGCGGCAACCGGGAGTTTCCAAATGGAAAGGATTCATAGGCCTATGTTGAAGCCCTTTGCTTGCGCCTCAATTTGACATTTCGAGGGTTATGGTGTAGGGCTTACTGACTGACCATCATCAACATCGCTGACTTTGGAGTCAAGCAAAAGCGACTGAACGGAGGAGACGACGCGAGTCATGCAATGGAGCCTGAGGTAACGTTAACCAATCATGACTGTTGTTGACTAGTCTAGCGTTAGACACTGGACAAGTTGAAGGTAACTAGCTAATTGCGTCTGAAGTGTTTAGCTCATTTAGCTAGACTGAAGTTGACATATTTAATGCTTGCTGAAAAACGAATGTCCCTGTATTTGCCGTGTGTGTGTGTGTGTGTGTGTGTGTGTGTGTGTGTGTGTGTGTGTGTGTGCGTGTGTGGACAAAGCCTACAAGACAAGTAGCTTGTCATCGCCAACTGATATATTTGGGTTCAGTTGTCTTAACAAAACGTTTGTTTGTTTTCAGGATGACATCTTCATCCCTGAAAAGGTTTTCATCCTGGAGAAGACTGTGCAGGAGGCAGAGGAGGTACATCTGCAAATCCATGTTATTTCTAAGGCTATTGTTTAGTTCAAGTATATGCAGTGATTCTTGAATATAACTATAGCCTAATAGATGCCTTAATTGTTTTCTACCAACAGGAGAGAACGGTTAGTACAGCATGCCAAACTGACCCCTGGGTGCCAGAGTGTTCCTGTGCTGCAGTGGATAAGAGGTCCACCGGGACCATCACTAAAGAACTCGGGGCCCAGATAGATTGAGCTCACAACCATCAGTATGCAACCGAGTCCTGCCCCTATACGCCACAGATGGAGCTGACGGAGAGTGAGATCAGTGAAGACCAGAACTCGCTGTATGAAACTGAGAGCTCAGAATCACAGTCATCACAGTCCTAGCCAAGATAAACTGTCTATCACTTTGGGGGAGCGGGGTGGTGTTACGAAAATGGAGAAGGAGCAGGCCTTTCAACAGCAAATTCAAAGATGCACCCATCCATGAAGGGAATCTGAGTGGAACTTGTTTTTCCACAGATTTTTTTACCCTTTTCAATGGATGTGCTAACCTTGTCCCGGTTGGGCTGTTTCGACTCTCTCTCTCAACCTATTCATGCTCAGCTATGAAAAACCAACTGACATTTGCTACTGAGGTGTTGAACTGTTGCACCCTCTATAACCACTGTGGTTATTATTTTGATGTAAAAAGGGCTTTTGTAAAATATATTTGATTGATTGATTGTTTGCTGTGCTGGATGCTGTGTATTCACTAAAACGTCTGAGTGATGGGACTTTTTTATACAGTATCTGTAACATATGTTGGTGTGTATTTCATCTGCATCTTAACTTATTAAAGGGTCAATCAGCAGTAGAAACAATAACACAGTGACTCCCTGGTCCTTATTTGGTAAAAAGCGGAGGGATGGGGCTGGAGAAATGTAACCACTCTCAAATTCATAGACAGAGCTATCGATGCAAGGACTGACCACCCATGATATCAAAACTGTAATCCTGTTTCTATGATCTGTTTCCACTACCATGTACCCAGTTCGCTCTGGATAAAGGCGTCTGCTATATGGCATATATTATTGATTGTTGACTGCCAACGAGCTGTCCAGTGTAGTTACCATTCCTTTCCACTAGATGGCAGCCAAAGCTAGTTGAAGTCACTACTCTATCAACAGGGACAAGGGATTAGTGGGCGTTGAAAGTCAATTTATCTTCAAAGAAAGTTAATCTGGTTGCTCTTGAACCTGTTGTTATAGTGGACAAGGTAACTAATACTATTTTTTACATAAGGCGCAGGCATTAGGTCTATGTCTTAGGCTTGGCTAGATTTAAAGAAATTAACTGGTTTTCTTCAAACTTGTATTCAATGCCTTTGCTTCTGGCTATGCGTGCTTTAGGGAAGAGACGACACACGCAGGGATGAGACGATGTACACCCCGTCTAATTCTCTTTTAGGGTGAACTGGCGATAAAACTGCCAGCCTGTATGCTCTGCAAACCAAATCATAAGAAAAGTTAGTCTGATACCTAAACTAAATCACAATGTATTTATAATGAATTGGTTAGAATGAGATTTAATGAATCATGATGCTGTCTGCGATTGGAACTCCGGTCCTCTAATCTAAAGGTAAATGTGTTACCAACGCGCCAAACAGCGGTGATGATACAAATCATTATAGGATACTGATTATATATATTGAGCACCGACACATCATGGAAATTGATTATACCCCACAAGAGGTCTCTTCACAGTCCCCAAGTCCAGAACAGACTTTGGGAGGCGCACAGTACTACATACAGCCATGACAACATGGAACTCCATTCCACATCAAGTAACTGATCCAATCAATAACATTTGATTTAAGTAACAGATAATAATACACTTTATAGAACAGCGGGGACTGTGAAGCAACACAAACATAGGCACAGACACATACATACACACATACGATAACATATGCACTATACACGCTAACATATGGATGTTGTACTGTAGATACAGTTGAAGTCAGGAGTTTACATACACTTAGGTTGGAGTCGTTCAAACTCGTTTTTCAACCACTCCACAAATTTCTTGTGAACAATCTATGGTTTTGGCAAGTCGGTTAGGACATCTACTTGTGCATGACACAAGTAATTTTTCCAACAATTGTTTACAGACAGATTGTTTCACTTACTATTCACTGTATCACAATTCCAGTGGGTCAGAAGTTTACATACACTGAGTTGACTGTGCCTTTAAACAGCTTGGAAAATTCCAGAAAATTATTTCATGGCTTTAGAAGCTTCTAATAGGCAAATTGATATAATTTGAGTCAATTGGAGGTGTACCTGTGGATGTATTTCAAGGCCTACCTTCAAACTCAGTGCCTCTTTGCTTGACATCATGGGAAAATCAAAAGAAATCAGCCAAGACCTCAGAAAATAAATTGTAGACCTCCACAAGTCTGATTCATCCTTGGGAGCAATTTCCAAATGCCTGAAAGTACCACGTTCATCTGTACAAACAATAGTACGCAAGTATAAACACCATGGGACCATGCAGCCATCATACCGCTCAGGAAGGAGACATGTTCTGTCTCCTAGAGATGAATGTACTTTGGTACTAAAAGTGGAAATCATTCCCAGAACAACAGCAAAGGACCTTGTGAAGATGCTGGAAGAAACAGGTACAAAGTATCTGTATCCACAGTAAAACGAGTGCTATATTGACTATAACCTGAAAGGCCGCTCAGCAAGGAAGAAGCCACTGCTCCAAACCCGCCATAAAAAAGCCAGACTACGGTTTGCAACTGCACATGGGGACAAAGATCGTAACCTTTTGGAGAAATGTCCTCTGGTCTGATGAAACAAAAATAGAACTGTTTGGCCATAATGACCATTGTTATGTTTGGTGGAAAAAGGGGGACGCTTGCAAGCTGAAGAACACCATCCCAACCGTGAAGCACGGGGTTGGCAGCATTATGTTGTGTGGGGGCTTTGCTGCAGGAGGGACTGGTGCACTTCACAAAATATATGGCATCAGATGAAGGAAAATGATGTGGATATATTGAAGCAACATCTCAAGACATCAGTCAGGATGTTAAAGCTTGGTTACAAATGGGTCTTCCAAATGGACAACGACTCCAAGCACACTTCCAAAGTTGTGGCAAAATGGCTTAAGCACAATAAAGTCGAGGTATTGGAGTGGCCATCACAAAGCCCTGACCTCAATCCTATAGAACATTTGTGGGCAGAAATGAAAAAGCATGTGCGAGCAAGGTGGCCAACGAACCTGACTCAGTTACACCAGCTCTGTCAGGAGGAATGGGCCAAAATTCACCCAACTTATTGTGGGAAGCATGTGGGAGGTTACCAGAAACGTTTGACCGAAGTTAAACAATTTAAAGGCAATGCTACCAAATACTAATTGAGTCTATGTAAACTTCTGACCCACTGGGAATGTGATGAAAGAAATAAAAGCTGAAATAAATAATTCTCTCTACTATTATTCTGACATTTCACATTCTGTAAATGAAGTGGTGATCGTATCTGACCTAAAACAGGGAATTTTATCTGGATTAAATGTCAGAAATTGTGAGAAACTAAGTTTAAATGTAGTTGGCTAAGGTGTGTGTGAACTTCCGACTTCAACTGTAGGTAGTGAGTGGTGGAGTAGGGGCCTGAGAGCACACAGTGTTGTGAAATATGTCAATGTATTGTAATTTTTCTGGACCCCATAAAGAGTAACTGGGATCCATAATAAATAACAATACAAAGAAATTGCAGGAATATCCATCGAGGGAGCAGCAAGGGGGAGGGGGAGGATTTCTGGGGGGCATGAGGTGGACAGCAGGAGCGGGAACCTGCTTAGTGGATATTTTGCAGCCTCATGGTTTGGGAAAGGAAGCTTTTGGCCAGTGTGACAGTTTTTGCCATGATTCTCCTATATTGCCGGCATCTGAGTGATGGAAGTGTGGAGAACAGGCTGTGGCTCGTGTGACTAAAGTCCTTAATGATCTTCTTGGCCTTCCTGCGACACCTGGTGTTGTAGGTTTCCTGGAAGGCAGGGAGTGAGTACCCAAAGGTGCATTCGGCTGAGCGTACCATCCCCTGTAGAGCATTGTGGTCAGCGGCGGTGTCGTTGCCGTACCAGGCTGTGATGCAGCCTGACAGTAGGCTCTTGATGGTGCTCTCGATGGTGCTCCTGTAGAACACTGTGAGGGTCCTCGGGGACAGGCCAAATTTCTTCAGCCTCCTGAGGTTGAAGAGTCGCTGCCTTGCCCTCTTCACCACTGTGTCTGTGTGGTTTGACCATTTCAGCTCATCAGAGATGTGTACATCGAGGACCTTGACGTTTTTTTTAATTTTTTTTTATTTTATTTTTTTATCCCCTTTTCTCCCCAATTTTCGTGGTATCCAATCGCTAGTAATTACTATCTTGTCTCATCGCTACAACTCCCGTACGGGCTCGGGAGAGACGAAGGTCGAAAGCCATGCGTCCTCCGAAGCACAACCCAACCAAGCCGCACTGCTTCTTTAACACAGCGCGCCTCCAACCCGGAAGCCAGCCGCACCAATGTGTCGGAGGAAACACCGTGCACCTGGCCCCCTTGGTTAGCACGCACTGCGCCCGGCCCGCCACAGGAGTCGCTGGAGCGCGATGAGACAAGGATATCCCTACCGGCCAAACCCTCCCTAACCCGGACGACGCTAGCCCAATTGTGCATCGCCCCACGGACCTCCCGGTCGCGGCCGGCTGCGACAGAGCCTGGGCGCGAACCCAGAGACTCTGGTGGCGCAGTTAGCACTGCGATGCAGTGCCCTAGACCACTGCGCCACCCGGGAGGCCCGACCTTGACGTTTTTGACCGTTTCCATTGATGAGGATGGGGGCGGGCCAGCGTTATACAGACCTGACCAACGGAACTACCCTCTTGAGTCTTTGTTTGTAGGCTGGGGGGAGAAAAATGTAGTATTGGTCGGATTTGCCGAAAGGAGGACGGGAGAGGGCCTTATACCTTTGTGTAGTGTGTAGCAGTAGTCAAGTGTGGAGTTGGTGGTCTGGGATTTGAACTCACAACCTTTTGATTCATGGCATTCCAACCTTCCTGCTAAAACATTATGTCCACAATCAGCTCCTTTGTTTTGCTGAGGATCAATTTTGAGGAGGTAATGTTGCCTACCTGCATTAATTTTGTCCATGTTGGTGAGGGCAACGTGCAGTGCAATGGTGATTGCGTCGTCTGTGGATCTGTCAGGGCGGTAGACGAATTGGAGAGGGTTGAGTGTGTCGGGGGGGAGGAGGTGATGTGGTCTTTGACTAGCCTCTGGAAGCACTTCATGATGAGGCAAGTGAGTGCTGCATAGTCATCCGACCCGTTGAATTGCTCCTCCACTTTGTCCCTTTACTTGTGTCTCGCAATATTGATCAAAATGCGTAGGTTGTTTTGTACTGTTTAGTAATACAATTGTATGATGTCCTTCAGTTTCCCAACAAGGCTGCCATCAATCCAAATGTTTTTATTCGGATAAGTTTTGAAAGACATGACATCTATGAATATTTTGATGAATCAAGTGACTGTGTTGTGTATTCATTGATGTTATCCCCAGAGGCTTTACGGAAGATATTCCAGTCCACGTGATCGAAACAGTCTAGGAGCATGGATTCTGATTGGTCAGACCAGCACAGACCTGACCAACGGAACTACCCTCTTGAGTCTTTGTTTGTAGGCTGGGGGGAGAAAAATGTAGTATTGGTCGGATTTGCCGAAAGGAGGACGGGAGAGGGCCTTATACCTTTGTGTAGTGTGTGACAGTAGTCAAGTGTGGAGTTGGATAGTTAATGTGTTGATAGACATCCGTGGTCATCGATTACTAACTACTTTTGTTAAAGTCCTCCACAACAATGAACGCTGCCCCCATATGTGAAATCATGCGTTTTGGGAACACTTCACATGTGATGATACTTCACGTGGTTTTGGAACACACGACGATATTTCACGTGGTTTTGGAACACATGACGATATTTCACGTGGTTTTGGAACACATGACGATATTTCACGTGGTTTTGGAACACATGACGATATTTCACGTGGTTTTGGAACACATGACGATATTTCACGTGGTTTTGGAACACATGACGATATTTCACGTGGTTTTGGAACACATGACGATATTTCACGTGGTTTTGGAACACATGACGATATTTCACGTGGTTTTGGAACACATGACGATACAAATTTTCATATGGGAATATTTTTCACAGGTGATGTCATGAAATAGTCAGTGTTACCAATTTACACATTTGACACACTTTGACATGCATGATGTACTGTATGTTAATTTATAGAGTAATTATTATTCAACATGGCCTAACCTGGAATTTGAACTCACAACCTTTTGATTCATGGCATTCCAACCTTCCTGCTAAAACATTATGTGAGTGTCAATGACTGATTTCACCTGGATTCCTACACTTGCATTCCTACACACTTTGGACAAAGTCAATTTCAGCTTTGTTAAAAATACACTCAAGAAAAACAATTATTTTTATAGCAGTGATTCAGGAGTAACATTAAACAGAATAATATGCCCTACCAACATGACTATACAGAAAACCCAGAATTTGCTGAAATTAGCTAATTAAATCGATGATGAGTGAATAGTCAGATTAACTGATAGCTAAAATAACTGCGTAGATGGCACTATTTTGCTAAGTGCTGAGATGAATTATAGGTATTGAATGTGTAGGGGACTTCAGAGAATGCTAGAATTTGTGGCACAGCAGAAAGATCAGCAGACTCCAAATCCCAGATAGGGTCATATTGAAAAGTCAGTGCTAAGTGCTCATGTAAAATGTAAATCATATTGTAATTGATTCAAGATTTTTACGCTATTTAGCTGAATCACTTCCCTTACAAAAAAAACGTGAAATAGCTGTTTTCACATGTTGAGCTACATTTTTTACAGTAATGGCGTGTATACTTTCTGAAAGCACTGTATATTTTGAAACCGCACTATGAATTGTATCCCAATATCCGGAAGGGGGAGACATGGGAAGCATTGAACTACAGAAATCCATCTGTGGCCATATAGAATTATGTTTTTGACTACTCCAGGCCACACTGTCAGCTAGGCAGGGAGAGTCGAGTCCAGAATGCTCACAGTCATCTCTGTGCTCAGGTTTGGCCACTGTAAAGTACTATCCATAGTATCCTGAGACCCAACCCCTCCCTCTGCTGGTAAGATGCCACAGACAGACAGGCGGAAGACATCATTAGCTATCTTTCCAGAGATTTTTTTTGGGCAACACTTCGAAAATTCGCATAGAAAATAGATGTGACAATTGCCTGCTATGATGTGTTTCCATTGAACTATCTTGTATCAATAAAAACAGCTGGTCTTAATGATGACACCTAAAAAAAAGTGGTCGAAGTGTTTCCATTATCCATTTAGACAAATTATGCATTAATTATCACGGATCAGGAAAATACCCAGATGCAGACAGTTCGAATAATAGACGTTTATTATATAAACAGGGGGCAGGCAAAGGACAGGTCAAGGGCAGACAGGGATTGGTAGTCCAGGCCAGAGTCCGTAAGGTACAGAGCGGCAGTCAGGCTCAGGGCAGGCAGAATGATCAAAACCGGGATAACTAGAAAACAGGGGCTCAAGAAAACAGGAGGACAAAAAACACGCTGGTAGGTTTGACAAGACAAGACGAACTGGCAACAGACAAAGAGAGAACACAGGTATAAATGCACAGGGGATAATGGGGAAGATGGGCGACACAAGCACAAGCTCCTGGAAACAGGACACAAAGGGCTGTGAGACATAGGTTTAATCCTAGACACATGAAAAGTGGGATGTATACGGAGGGTACGGGACAACAGAAGACAAACAGCAAAGGGGCTAAGAATCTTGGAGATGGGGAAAAGGCCAACAAAACATGAGGAAAGTTTGCGGGACTCCACCCAGAGGGGCAGATCCCGAGTGGACAGCCATACCCTCTGCCCGAGATGATAACGGGGACCGTCAGGGTCCGGTGGCGGTCAGCCTGTCGCTGATACCTGGAGGTGGTCTTGAGAAGAGCCGACCGGGCTCTCTTCCAGGTACCGCGACAGCGGCGGACAAAAATCTGGGCCGAGGGTATGCTGACCTCATCCTCTTGCTCGGGGAAGAGTAGGGGCTGATATGCCAAATGACATAACCAGATATTCATAGTGTCCGCCAGCCGTGTTGAAGTCTTTCTTCCACTCTTCCCCTTCCCGTAGCCACACCAGATGGTAGGTGTTCCGCAGGTCCAACTTGGAGAAAATGGTGGCCCCCTGGAGCAGCTCGAAGGTCGAGGCGATGAATGGTAGCGGGTGGCAGTTCTTAACCTTGATGTCATTGAGGTCCTGATAGTCGATGCACGACCGCAGGGTTTAGTCCCTCTTCTCCCCAAAGAAGAACCCTGCGCTGGAGGAGGAGGCAGAAGTACGGATACACCCTGCAGCCAGGGAGTCCTCGATGTAGGTCTTCATAGCCTTGGTCTCCGGACCTGACAGTGAATACAGTCGTCCCCGGGGTGGTGTGGTGCCCGGGAGAAGATCAATCCCGCAGTCATAGGGTCGATGCGGAGGTCCTGGTACTCTGCAGGAACGACGAAGAGGTCTGAGGAACGTGTCGAACAGGGATTCTCAGCAGCCATTGTGCGGAAATCCACAGCATAGTCTGCCACACTGTGGGAGTCTTGCCAAAGCTGGAGTAACTTCCGGGCAGCCTCTCTCCTGGAAAATGGGAAATCGAAAACATTCTTCACCTCCACCACTAACTCCAGACTGAAGCACACAGTAGACTGCTGTTCCCCCACTGCCGTAGCCCAGGCGAGAGCCCTCCCAGACATCAACTTGATGAAGTACGCTTTCTTCAAGCAGTCCGAGGGGAAGGAGGAGGGCTTCAGCTTAAAGATGAGGGAACACTTAGAGAGAAACGCCCGACAAGTTCCCGACTCTCCAGCGAAGCATTCTGGGGGAGGTAAGTGGGGTTCTCGGGAAGCCTGGTTGGCCGGGTGAGACGCGCTGCTGACAGCCGGGTTACTGAGGGGCTGGGAGGTTACTGTCGTGGTAGACTGCGTATCAGACAACCCGCGGAATTCTCCAGCAATGTATTCAACGCTCGGTCATGGCGTTCTGCTAAGGTCTGGAAACCTTCCATAAGACCACGAAGCAACGCCTCGTGCCTTCCAATTGTGGCTCCTTGGGAGGAGACGGCGTTGCGGAGCTGATCCGAGTCTGCTGGGTCCGTAATGGCCAGTTCGTACTATCACGGCTCAGGAAAAGACCCAAATACTGATAGTTTGAATGACAAACATTTATTATATAAACATGGGGCAGGCAAAGGACAGGTCAAGGGCAGGCAGGGGTCGATAGTCCAGGGCAGAGTTCGTAAGGTACAGAGCGGCAGGCAGGCTCAGGCTTGAGGGCGGGCAGAGCTCAGTAATCCAGGGCAGTGGCAAAAGGTACAGAACTGCAGGCAGGCTCAGGGTCATGGCAGGCGAAGACAGGTGAAACAGATCAGGGTGTGACATTATTAAATTGGTGACAGCTTGTATGGACGACATAGGCCCTCACACCTATCTGTTTCAACTTTCAGGTATCTGAGTGGTGCAGTGGTCTAAGGCACTGCATTGCAGTGCTAGCTATGCCACTAGAGATCCTGGTTCGAGTCCAGGCTCTGTCGCAGTCGGCCATGACCGGGAGACCCATGGAGCAGCGCACAATTGGTCCGGTTTAGGGGAGGGTTTGGCCAGCAGGGGGCAATGCATGCTGAAACGGTCACCAGGTGTACAGCATTTCCACTGACACATTGGTGTTTCCGGGTTAAGCAGGCATTGTGTCAAGAAGCGGTGCGGCTTGGCTGGGTTGTGTTTCGGAAGACGCACGGCTCTCAACCTTCGCCTCTCCCAAGTCCATACGGGAGTTGCAGCGATGGGACAAGACTGTAACTACAAATCGGATTACCACGAAAAAGGGGTAAAATCAAACATACAAATAAAAAAAGCCAGTATGGATAGAATTCAAGAATTTACTAATATATACCATATTCTAATAATTAGTAAGACTAGCGAAGCAAAAGTCCCTACTTTAAATCCTGTAAGAATGATTTCTGACGTATTAATGGAGCTTCGGAAGCAAGAGTCCCCACTTTAAATCTTTGTCATACTTCGACTTCATATAGCTGTTAAATATTTGCCACGCTACTCCTCTTACATCGTTTAAGCTAGAAACGTCATTCATACTTTAAAATGTGTAAACCGGTCTGGATTAAGTTTAATTTATATAACCTTTTGATACTTTTAAAAATATATATATATTTGTCCTTTTTGTCCTTTTTCCACTTTCATGGGATTTCTTCAACATTCTAAAGGTCCCATTGTGACATCATGACTTCCAACATTCCATTCCACTTTTGACACAGATATGCTACTTTGACAACTTTCCCAACAACCTAGGTAAAAAGTTAGTGTATGAAATCTTCCTCTAATTGTTCTGTAATTCAAATCTGGAATCGGAACAAAAATATATTTATACCAATCGAACAATACAGCTGTTTTAGTAACCGCATGAACAATTTATTTCCAACTTTTTAAGTAGTTACATGCTGGTTAATGATATCGCTGTACCATCATTCTCCAGTTGGGCCTCCCCGTGTCTCTTGGTGAGCAAGCCAGATGGATCTCTTAGATATTGTACTGACTACCGGAAGGTTAGTGACACACTCCCACGGATGGAAGATTGTGTTTACCAGGTTGATGCTGCCCAGTTTTTCAGCATGTTTGATTTGCTGAAGGTTTACTGGCAGTTGCCTTTGCCATCAAGAGCTCGTGAAATATCTGCTTTTATTATTCCTTCAGGTCTTTTCTCCTATACGGTCAGGAGTTTAGGCCTACGCAACGCTCCTGCTACGTTTCAGCGTCTTATGAATAGGGTGATCTCTGGCCTGTTTATCTAGATGATGTGGTTGTTTAATAGT
Source organism: Salvelinus fontinalis (assembly GCF_029448725.1). NCBI lineage: Eukaryota > Metazoa > Chordata > Actinopteri > Salmoniformes > Salmonidae > Salvelinus > Salvelinus fontinalis. Next base: position 60,879,202 of record NC_074673.1, read on the forward strand.
GACGCTTGGGAGTGCTATCTGGTGCAGATATGCACTCTGTTTGAACGTTTGACTGAGGCCTGTCTCACTGTGAGCTTAGCCAACAGTGACCTACCTCGGCAGAGTGGTCGGGCAGGGTCGTGTTCTCCCGGTGCGGGCTAAAGTGGCCGCTATAGATCTGTTTCCACCGCCCACCACCAAGAAGGAGCTGCAACGCTTCCTAGGTATGGTTGGGTATTATCGGGGGTTTTGCATCAACTTCTCCATGGTTGTAGCACCTCTGACTGATCTGTTGAAGGAGAGGGCTGATTTAATCTGGTCTTCCTGCTGTCAGAGTGCTTTTGAAAATGTGAAACTTCTTTTTAGCTCTGACCCTGTGTTGGCTGCCCCATGATTGGAACTGCCTTCAGCCTATAGTGTTGCTACAGGTGTAGTGTTGCTTCAAGCAGATGGGGGTGTTGAACATCCTGTTAGTTATTTCTCCTGAAAGTTTAACAGCTATCAGTTAAATTATTCAGTGGGGGAGAAAGAGGGCGTTGCAGCATTTTGAGGTAGATGTGTGGTCCCTATTGTTGTTTACACTGACCACAACCCCCTTACTTTCCTGCACACCATGCTTTGCCAAAATCGCAGGATTATGCGCTGGTGTTTGTTCCTGCAGGCGTTCCATTTGGATGTACGACATGTAAAAAGTCGGAATAATGTGGTGGCTGATGCGCTTTCCCCTGCACCAATTAGTCGACCTTCGGACGCCTTCGTTGTTTGTTTATATTTTCGGATGGTGGTCTGTACAGAGTTTATTTTGTCCTTCCTGTTGCTCTGGCTTCTGCTCTCCTGTCGCTTGGTCTCCATTTCTTTCTCTTAAATTGTTTTAAATGGCTTCCAGGCACCACGGTTGCTGAGGTCGGATGGGGTCTGGTGATTTGGTTGGGTTGGTATCATGGGCATCCGGTGGGCATCTTACCTTTCTGGTTTGTATAATATTTTGTGTCTGAACCATTATTAGTTATGGTTTTTGATCAGTTGTATTGGTGTATTGGTGTGGTTGTGGGTTTTGTTTTCAGGTCTTTGTTAGTTCCTGATTTTCATTGGGTTGTTACACTCCCTCGGTTTCCCTGCCTCTGTGTTTATATTTGCAGATTAGGGACAGGTGGAGCTGATTGGGTCGTTAACGTGACAAGTTGCACCTGGGTTTGGGATCAACTAGGTGATAAAAGGTCCTGATGCCCAGTCCTGCCTCTCTCTCTCTATCTCTCTCCACAAGTACCATTTTGTTTTGTGATCTCGTTGATTGTTTTTGATTAGGTGCACTTTTAACACTTACACACATTTTACCTTCATCCATGCATCTCCATTACATCCCTCACGTGCCTACTTTCACACTTCACAAGATAGTTCTCTTGTTCAAATCTAGGCTAAGCACTATGCCTCCCTCAACAGTCATATGTCGAACAACATCCCTTATTGTACTATCCAGTAATATCCATAATATCCCTCCCAGGAACACTGTACGTCTGACTCAGATATGATACTCCCCATCACTTTATTAATTAACACGGTTAGCGAAAACCCTTGCCAAAATCTTATCAGTATTCTGTAAACTTAAAGGCCTAAAATTTTCCAGCTTCTCCCTGCTCCATCTGTTTTATAATATTTAAAAATCCTGTGGACAATGATTCTGGAACTACCTGTGCCTGTTTCAACAATGCAGGTGCTAAAATATCCACAAATTGATGATAAACTCACTTTTCAGCCCATCTGATCCCGGACATTTTTTCCTATTACTGGCCAAGATATCCTCCCGTGTCTCCTTAACCGTCATATCTATGTCATACATGTTTCGTTCAGCATCAGATATTTTAGCATCAATAAAACCTCACACCTCACTACAGCCTTGATCGCCACCCCCCATTACATGCACTCTTTTCAAAGTTATGTACAGGTGCCTGAGCTTCCATAAAGTCTGCCACATCATAACCCTCCACCGTATCAACTTATTCCAGCTCAATGTCAAGTCGTGTATTCAAAGCTATACGCTCCCTCTTTAAAAGAAAAATCCTCCGTCTTGCATAGTCAACACTCAACCCTCTAATCTTCTCTTTTAGACCCTCCCACCGCAATCCAATATTAACATATTTAAAATCACTCAACATTTCTCTGTTTAATACAATCGGCAATCATATCAATATATTTCTTATTTTAGTAGCTCCGCATTCAAACACCATACACCACACCCTCTAGTAGGCACACTACGACCCAGCAGGAACCCAAGAGAGGCATGATCACTTTTTAAATCATACCTAATCTTGTGAACATATTGCACCACATTTATAGCCGCTAAACATGAATCAATGTGGCTTTGCCTGAGACCGTTTTAAACAACCTGCCTCCTCGAGAAAGCTCTCACCTGGATGCATACCCCGACATACATCACTCAATGATCCCTCATTACCCCCAGCAAGACTAGCTTAGACAGATCAGAGCACAACAATGCACTCCAACAATGCATGTCCAGTTTAGTCAAACGAACGTTAAAAACCCCCAACCAATATAGTTAGCCACACAATTTTGCTCAATTGACTGAAAAAACACGGCTCGGTCGATCTCATTATTGGGTGCATAAACATTCAAAAAATGTAACACTTAAAAGCCTACACTCAACTGTGCACTTTCCTAATATTCTGTACACTATCCCACTTAATTAAAATTGCAACCCCACACGTCCTCTCCCTACCATTATTAAAATAAAGCAAATTCATCCACCGCTTTCTTACTCTATCCATCATACTGTCAGTCCAGTGTCTCTTGAAAGCATAAAATATCAGCCTGAAGTAGGCTTTCTGTCTGGTCTAACTTTTCCATATGTCTTAGGCCATTAATATTGATAGACATAAGACTCACCATGAGTAGGAGTATGATGTTTATTATTTTCATCATCAAGACCCAGTCTTTTTCTTCTTCTTGATCTTGACCTGCCTCCTTTCCTTCGCTTCTTTTCTCAACCTTTGGTCTTCATCCGAGGACACGTCACCCACAGAGTCCTTCCTCTTTGAGGATACACCCTTCACCTCCATATTTTCAGGATTAGTGTCAGATATAAAACCTTCATGATCAGCACCCCCTGCACCTTCAGACGATCCGTGGTCGATACTCCTCCTCCACCCTCAGGCTCCTTTCCATCTTTGATGACGCCGTCCAAGAACTCTCCGTCCATGCTAGACACGATTCCATCCCCATCTGCCACAGTAGAATCATCACCCTCTTTTCCTTCACCATCCTGGCCTCCTTTTTCTCCAGCCCGTCCTCTACTCCGTCACACTCTCTTCTACCACCTCCTCCTGTTGTTCCATGTCATCACAATTTGTCGGCCCAGTACACGTGCAGTGGATGCCACTCTCACCACAGCCATTGCAAGATCTTACTGCTTTCGCAACGCACTCGCGCATAATGCCCTTGTATTCTGCATCGCCAGCATAAAAAAATCATGGCAGTCCCAGACTACGTGGCCAGGCTGAATACAAATTCGGCACACTTTAACCTCACTAGGGTATGTGGGACGGTAGTGTCCCACCTCGTCAACAGCCAGTGAAACTGCAGTGCGCCAAATTCAAAACAACAGAAATCCCATAATTAAAATTCCTCAAACATACATGTATTTTACACCATTTTAAAGATACACTTGTTGTAAATCCAGCCACAGTGTCCGATTTCAAAAAGGCTTTACGACGAAAGCAAACCAAACGATTGTTAGTGTAACGGATGTGAAATGGCTAGCTAGTTAGCGGGTACGCGCTAGTAGCATTTCAATCAGTTACGTCACTTGCTCTGAGACTTAAGTAGTGTTGCCCCTTGCTTTGCAAGGGCCGTGGCTTTTGTGGAGCGATGGGTAACGCTGCTTCGTGGGTGACCGTTGTCGATGTGTGCAGAGGGTCCCTGGTTCGCGCCCCGGTCGGGGCGAGGGGACGGTTTAAAGTTATACTGTTACATTGATGCTGTTGACCCGGATCACTGGTTGCTGCGGAAAAAGGAGGAGGTTGAAAGGGGGGTGAGTGTAACGGATGTGAAATGGCTAGCTAGTTAGCGGGTACGCGCTAGTAGCATTTCAATCAGTTACGTCACTTGCTCTGAGACTTAAGTAGTGTTGCCCCTTGCTTTGCAAGGGCCGTGGCTTTTGTGGAGCGATGGGTAACGCTGCTTCGTGGGTGACTGTTGTCGATGTGTGCAGAGGGTCCCTGGTTCGCGCCCGGGTCGGGGCGAGGGGACGGTTTAAAGTTATACTGTTACATTAGGTCAGAGCCAAGTCACAGAAAATCACAGCCATTTTTTTGTCAAAGAGAGGAGTCACAAAAAGCAGAAATATTGATAAGATTAATCACTAACCTTTGATGATCTTCATCAAATGACACTCATAGGACTTCATGTTACACAATACATGTATGTTTTGTTCGGTAAAGTTCATATTTATATCCAAAAATCTGAGTTTACATTGGCGCGTTATGTTCAGTAGTTCCAAAACATCCGGTGATTTTGCAGAGAGCCACATCAATTTCCAGAAATACTCATAATAAACATTGCTAAAAGATACAACTGTTATACGTGGAATTTTAGATGCACTTCTCCTTAATGCAACCGCTGTGTCAGATTTCAATAAAGCTTTACGGAAAAAGCAAACCACGCAATAATCTTGAGGTCGGCGCTCAGAACCCAATCAAGACACAAATATAGCCGCCAAATTATGCAGTCAACAGAAGTCAGAAGTAATATTATAAACATTCACTTACCTTTGATGATCTTCATCAGAATGCACTCCCAGGAATCCCAGTTCAACAATAAATGTTTGTTTTGTTCGATAATGTCCATCATTTATGTCCAAATTCCTCCTTGTTGTTCTACACTTTCCAAACTCACGTCGCGTGGGCAGGTCCAGCGGAAAGTACGGACGAAAAGTTAAAGTTATATTATATTAAAAACATGACAAACGAAGTATTGAATCAATCTTTAGGATGTTTTTAACATAATTCTTCAATAACGTTCCAACCGGAGTAGTCCTGTGTCTTCAGAAGTGCAATGGAACAGAGCTCGCCCTCACGTGAACGCGCATGGTCAGGACATGTTCAGGTCATGATAGACCTTACTCATTCCTCTCTCCTTCGGCCCCACTAAACAGTTGACGCATCAGACAAGGTTGACATCTAGTGGAAGCCTTAGGAAGTGCAACATTACCAATATCCCACTGTATCTTCAATAGGAGCTGAGTTGAAAATCGACCAACCTCAGATTTCCCACTTCCTGGTTGGATTTTTTCTCAGGTTTTTGCCTGCCTGATGAGTTCTGTTATACTCACAGACATCATTCAAACAGTTTTAGAAGCTTCAGTGTTTTCTATCCAAATCTACTAATAATATGCATATTCTAGCTTTTATGGCTTTGTAGCAGGCCGTTTAGTCTGGGCATGCTTGTCATCCGGACGTGAAAATACTGCCCCCTACCCCAAAAAAGTTAAAGTGCTTTCTGGAATGTTTTTCGAAATTCTTCAATCAATTATACATGTATAAGAACTGTATGAACATACTTTTGTCATATTTTTTAAAAACTTGTCCGTAAGGTATATGCTTTGTCCATTTGCAATGTGATTTCAAAGGAAGTCAAAAGTCGAAGTCAAAAGTCAGTGAACCATTGCCAAATTCCATAATAAATGTCCAAATGCAATATGAAAGTATTGAAAGTGCCCAATTCAGGATGTTATGTCCATTTACCATGTACGATCATAGGAAGTCGGTTTCCGAACCCAAAAGTCAGTGAACCATGTCCAAATGGCATTCATACTGCTCAAATTATATATAGCACTATGTTAAGCCATGAATCAACCTAGATGGTCTATTTGTCATGTATGATGAGGGAGAAGTGGGACGGTTGTTTTTATAACAATTTTTTGAAAAATGTCCAAAGTAACCAGGGGCAATTGTTGGGGTCCGTCTCTATGGGTGGAGGCGGTTTCAATGCACCTAGTCTTGTGACTCTGGGACTTTTCTAAATGTTGTCATTTTCGTGATGGTCAAAATGAATTCAAGTTATTGCAAATGTACGAGGGTGTTTCTCATTCTGAGAACCTTCTAGAGCAGGGGTGTCAAAGTCAAATGGACGGAGGGCCAAATAAAAAATTTAGCTACAAGCCGAGGGCCGGACTGTTCGAATGTTCATTGAAAAAATTTTAAATGACGCATATAGTCTAGTGAACCTAATTGAACCTACTGAAAACCTAACAAATATATTCCAATATGATCAGATAAATAAAGCAATATTTTCTTATGGCTCTGTCAGTAATCTTTAATTTTCAACAGACACAAAAGACAAATTTCCTTTATATAAAAATCCCCATAACATGAACATTAAATGAAAGAAACCGGTATTCAAGGCACCATCAGTAGCCTATATTTTCTATTTTAGCAAAAGTGGGCTAAATTTGCTTCAAAGAAAAAAACAATAATAGCAATTTTCTATCATCCACTCAACTGAAATATTTTTAAAATATAATTGGATTGAAATACAATAAAATAAAGTGCAAAAATCTATTAATCAAAAACAACACTTTGTTTAAGGAGAAGTAACATGCAGTGAAAACAAATATTAAACTTTAACTTTTAAACTTGAACTGAGTAAAAACTCTAAATATGTGATTGCACAGTAATGTTCACTTGTTTGAGGTTGAGGGTGATACTTGGTGGTGTCCCATCTTTTCCACAAGTTCATCAATGTTCGGGGTAAGGCTCTGAGCTGAGGAAATCCTCAGAATTGAGTGGAGGTGTTCAGCAGTAAGTCGACTTCTGTGTGATGTTTTGTTCAGGTTCATCAAAGAAAACAGTTGTTCACACAGGTATGTGCTGCCAAACATAGACAACGTTTGAGCAGCCTGGATGCGCAGCTGGGGCATTGTGTCGGGGAGGAAACGGGCGAACTCCGCAGCACCCACTGCCGCATATTTTGCCCTCAGTGCATCATTGCATTGGAGGTCAATCAACTCCATTTGGAGGTTTGGTGGTGAGCTTTCCACGTCAACAGCAAATGGGTTACCGAGCAGTTCCAACCTGCTTTTTTGTGCTTCAAAGTCAGCAAATCGGCGTCGAAAGTCAGCGGCAAGCATACCTATTTTATCAGCCAACTGTGCGCTCGGGAACGCACTGGTAGAGAGCTTCTCTTTCATGGTCTGGCAGCTGGGAAAGTGGCTCAAATTTTCTTTCCGCATCTGCGTCTCCCACAGAGTCAGTTTGGTTTTAAATGCCTTCACTGTACTGTACATATCAGAGATGACATGATCCCGACCCTGCAGCTGCAAGTTCATTGCATTCAGATGACTCGTAATGTCACACAGAAAAGCCATTTCACACAGAAACATTTCGTCTCGGAGTTGTGTTGTGTCTTTCCCTTTGCTGTCCAAGAACAGACAAATCTCCTCACGAAGCTCGAAACATCTTTGAAGCACCTTTCCCTGGCTTAGCCATCGCACCTCTGTGTGATAAGGCAAATCACCATGCTCCGTTTCTAACTCCGTCAGAAATGCCTTGAACTGGCGGTGATTCAAACCTTTGGCTCTGATAAAGTTAACTGTGCGCGTGATGATGCTCATTACATGCTCCATTTTCAAGGCTTTACCGCACAACGCTTCCTGGTGTATGATACAATGATAAGCTGTCAGCTCACCTGTCGCGTTTTCCTCTTGCATCTTTTCCCGTATCTTCGCCACCAGTCCGCTCCTGTGTCCACACATCGCAGGTGCTCCGTCGGTTGTCAAACCCACGAGTTTTTCCCAAGGCAGCTCCATCTCATTTACACATCTTGACACCTCTTCATACAAATCATGCCCCGTAGTTGTGCCATGCATAGGACGTAAAGCCAAAAACTCCTCTGTCACGCTTAGGCTGGAGTCCACTCCGCGGATGAAAATTGACAACTGGGCAATGTCAGAAATGTCGGTGCTCTCATCCACAGCCAAGGAATATGCAATGAAATCTTTTCCCTTTTTCACAAGCTGCTCTTTTAGATTGATGGACAACTGGTCTACTCTCTCGGCAATGGTGTTTCTGCTCAGACTCACATTTAAAAAGAGTTGCCTTTTTTCTGGGCAAACTTCGTCACAAACTTTAATCATGCAGTTTTTGATGAAATCCCCCTCCGTAAATGGCCGGGCTGATTTAGCGATCTCTTCTGCCAAAATAAAACTGGCCTTGACAGCAGCCTGGCCTTGTGATTTGGCTTTTTTGAACAGAGCCTGTCGAGATTTGAGGCCTCGTTTTAATTCCTCTGCCTTTTGTAGCCTTTGTTCCATGTCCATATTCTTGTTTTTGTCCGCGTGTTTCGTTTCATAATGTCGTCTCAGATTATACTCTTTCAGTACCGCCACACTTTCTCCACACAGAAGACACACAGGTTTTCCAGCTACCTCCGTGAACATATACTCCGACTCCCACCTTGTTTGAAACCCCCGGTTCTCAGTGTCCACCTTCCGTTTTGCCATTTTTGATGGGTATCTGAAAGTTAATTTTACTGTGATGCTGACGACTGCTGTGCCAATAAATATTGAAATGAAGCAGCCTACTGCTCGGTGCGTCACCGTTGCATTGTGGGAAATGTAGTATTGGTGCGTGTAAAAGATCTGCGGGCTGCCGGCTTGCTGCGGTCTGCGGGCCGGTTCTAATAATAAATCAAGATCATCCCAGGGGCCGTAAAAAACCTTCTCGCGGGCCGGATGTGGCCCGCGGGCCTTGACTCTGACATATGTGTTCTAGAGCTACATAACTCACCGTTTTGGAAAGATGTGACTTTTTTAACCTTTCAAAACAGGCCCTGTGACCCCAATTAAAAGCACTTCCGATTGGCACAGGAAACTTAAAGTAAACACATATCCTCATTGGGGTAGGATTTTACAGAATCCTGAGTTTTAAGTCTTTACGTTAAGAACTGACTGATTTACACAGGGTTGAATGCACTATTTCTCACAAACTGCAGGTTGAGTATGGCAAAACACTTTTAGGGTGATTTTAACCACTTCCGGTTGCTCCAGGAAGCTTAGAATCAACACAGGTAGTCCTCATAGTGGCCGGATGGATTGTCATTGAAGACAGTTTGATATGGCATTCATAACCCACATAGGCTTCAGGTTGAATTTAGGGGGAGAGACGTCATTGTGAGATGAAAAAACCCTGTTTCACTGTTAAGGGTTAATGCCACACGGTCAAGGTTTGCAAATCGGGAGGACCTTGGGAACATTCCTGTGGTTGAATTGTCCTTCTAACTCTAACGGTTCCACCGCTAGCCCCAAAAGCACCTGAAATTAGGGACAGGCTTCATTTTGGGCCTGCTTTTTTTCACGGTCGCTGCGCTCAGAGCAAGCTACGGTCAAGCGGGGCGTCTCGTTGAACTCTGCACGGCCTAGAGATTACGGTGACGCCATTTGGTATTTTTCAGTGTTTATTTCGGCCTTTCTAAGTTTCTAGTACAAATTGTGCTTCCTGAACAGCAGTAGTACAGTCTACAGCAGGACTTTATTGTTTATTTCACTTTTGTTTATTATCTACTTAGGTGGCAGGGTAGCCTAGTGGTTAGAGCGTTGGGCTAGTAACCGAAAGGTTGCAAGTTCAAATCCCCGAGCTGACAAGGTACAAATCTGTCGTTCTGCCCTTGAACAAGGCAGTTAACCCACTGTTCCTAGGCCGTCATTGAAAATACGAATTTGTTCTTAACTGACCTATAAAGGTTAAATGTAAGTCACTCTGGATAAGAGCGTCTGCTAAATGACTTAAATGTAATTTGCTTTGGCAATGTTAACATATGATGCCAATAAAGCCAAAATATTTTTTCCAACCTTCACAGACAACACAAGACAGTGAAAGTTTAACACTTACAAATTAAGTGACACACTAAACACAAACCTTAAAAAAGCACAACACAAGAAATTACTGAAATAGTTATTTAATAAAACAGAACAAACCTTTACATTATAAAGAATCACACCAAAATAGAAAATTGAACAAATCTTAACAAGCACACCAAAATAGAGAACCACACCAAACAAAATCAGAACAGTGTAAATGTGAGAATCTATATGAGTATTCGGAAGAGGAAGTCCTGTTGTTGGTCGGCTCCCCTTCCTTCGTGCTGCATCAGGGCTACCTTCCTTCCTTTTGCACCTTCTCCTGCAGCTTTAACCTCCTTGAGGCAATGGCATTTTTTAGTCTGAATTTATTTGAGTTAAGTTGGTGCATATCTTTCAATGGGGGAGTGGTGGTGCGACTTCATTTTCACTTTGAGGGGTGAGACTAGCATGGGGCTGATGGTGCCTGAAGATCGTCTGCTTGCCTCCCGGGTGGCGCAGTTAGCACTGCGATGCAGTGCCCTAGACCACTGCGCCACCCGGGAGGCAAGCAGACGATCTTCAGGCACCATCAGCCCCATGCTAGTCTCACCCCTCAAAGTGAAAATGAAGTCGCACCACCACTCCCCCATTGAAAGATATGCACCAACTTAACTCAAATAAGAGTCTCTGGGTTCGCGCCCAGGCTCTGTCGCAGCCGGCCGCGACCGGGAGGTCCGTGGGGCGACGCACAATTGGCATAGCGTCGTCCGGGGTAGGGAGGGTTTGGCCGGTAGGGATATCCTTGTCTCATCGCGCTCCAGCGACTCCTGTGGCGGGCCGGGCGCAGTGCGCGCCAACCAAGGGGGCCAGGTACACGGTGTTTCCTCCGACACATTGGTGCGGCTGGCTTCCGGGTTGGAGGCGCGCTGTGTTAAGAAGCAGTACGGCTGGTTGGGTTGTGCTTCGGAGGACGCATGGCTTTCGACCTTTGTCTCTCCCGAGCCCGTACGGGAGTTGTAGCGATGAGACAAGGTAGTAATTACTAGCGATTGGATACCACGAAAATTGGGGCGAAAATGGGATGGAAAAAAATTTAAAAAAAAGATTGTCTGCTTCCTCTTTGGGGTAAGTTCCATCTCCACCTGAGGATTGGTCACCTTGGTCTTCTGACAGAGCAAACACAAGAAATTAGATGTCTCAAAATTCACACTGTTACTTAGTTTACAAGTGCATTTTGATAATTGAATGTGTCCTGTCAGAATAGCTGATCTTACCGGAGGTTGTCGGGCCGTCTGTTCCTCATCTTCATCGTCTTCCTCCAAGTCCCCGGCAGACGTGCCAGGCTCCTGGTACATCACCTTGGTCTCTTCAGGGGTGGTGCTCCCCTCGGAGAGGGAGGCGTCCTCTCACCTTCCGCTTTCTTTTTCCTGAGGTGGAGGGCTGATTCTCTGCGGCGACTGTGGTATCTTGCCCCTTAAGTGCAGCCTCAAAGAGTGCCCTGGTTTCATTGGCTTAGGAAGGATTTAAATTGATGGCATAAAATTAGTCTGCCGTCTGGATGTTGTAGCACATGAAGTTGGCCACCCTTTCCCTGTCAATCTTCGGGAGCATGTTTTTTACCTGTAAGACCCACACACACACAAAGATATAATATTATTGACATTACTTCAGACAACATTAGAATAGGATCTTACAATAATTAGATTCCTATCTAATCTGACCTACATGAGTGCCAATGGAGGTCCGCAGGTCAGTGAAGGAAGGACTTTCGGACAGACCCATTTCCTTCCACACCTCCCTCAGGTAGGCAGGCAGGTTCTTCAGCTGAGTATTTCTGGAATTGAAAAATAAGTGCTGGGCCTTCTTTCCCCCTGAGAGACAGTGCTTGAATTTCAGGAAGTCTGAAAACCAACTGTACTCCTCCTTCGTCAGCGACATCTGGACCATGCCATACTCTCGATTAGTTTTGTGTTCTCCCACCTAATAGAAATTGAACAGAAAAAAACAAAGAATGATGTATGGACAGACAGACAAACAGACAATCCTGGCCAACGTTTTTTTTTTTTTTTTTTTTTTTTAAGGAAAATGGCGGGAAACGGGGGAACCCATGGAGGGCGCTTCGCCCTTCTTTCACTTTGGATGTTTCTTATTTTTTCTTTCCTTCTTCTTCTTCTGCCAGCTGTTTACATAGCTTTGTGTATTTTCTTTCCTTGACAACGGGAGAAATGTGTTGCACCGTTCCCGGAGGTACTGCAATACCGGGTCGATGCGTGGAGCGGACGGAGCAAGCCCCATTTCCGACTCCCCGTTCAAAAAATCCATTTAATATGTAGTCCCCCGATGGGGGACGTATCAGATATTAAACTGATAAGAACAGATGATGATTAAAATATTTTATTACTGCTCAAAAACATAAGCATAATAAACAAACCATCAACAATCATCATTATCATTATCAATAAAATCAACACAAGGCATTTTGAAATTACAAAACAAATGAAACCCCAAATTAACACTCAGGGGAGCACCTTCCCTCCCCCTCAATGCCCACATAAATTACATAACTAAATCCCTACCTTTCCCTCTTTCCCCATACCTAACCTATTTCCTTTACCACAGTCCTAAACCCCCCTTCCACCTCTCCCGGGCAGCATGCTGCCCCCACTTCCTCTCCTCCCTCTTCATCCTCCCCCTCACATTTTCTTCCACCCTCCTCACTATCCTCTCCACACCCCAATCTCTCCCTGTCTTTACCATGTTCTGTCTGGCTTTCCACAGCCGCCGTTTAAAGAGACTCATGAGGAGCCAGAGCAGAAACCTATCCCTATCCGTTCCTCTCGCTCTCCCTACTCCTCTCTCTAACCTTTCCCATGTCAAAACAAAATCCCCTCTTACCCTTCCTAACAACACCCGTGCCCTAGCCCACAACACCCGTGCCCTAGCCCTAGCTTGCACTCCCTCCCAGACCACTGCCGGGACGCCCACTACAGGCGCCGGACTCCCTGCCTGTCTGACCTCCTCGTACAGGTGCCTGTGGTCTAAACCTACTCGGGCAACTTCAATCTCGGGGTGCGCAAGCAACCACTTGGCCGCATGACCAAAGTGCCACGGCAGCTGTACCGCCCAAGGACCCGTGTTAGACCACACCCTTACGCTTCTCGCCTGGTATGAGAAGAACATCAGCAGGAGGTAACCGGACGGGTGTATTACCGGATGAGCAAGCTCTGTCAACAAAAAGGAAACAAAAATTGACTCCAGCTTGAGGGGGAAATGTTGTACCCCCCTGCCTCATGGGGCAAAGCATGCGTGCCCTGGTGACCCACTCATACCTGCTACCCCACATGAACTGAAACACAAGCCTCACTAGAGGCCTCCTCAGACAAGCCGGCAATGGGTAGATGTACGCCAAATACAAAAGAGACGGCAATACATCCACCTCGAGGACAACGACCTAGCCCTCCACATCGCTAGCTTCCTCTGTACCACTGCGATACCCATGTTCCAGTTCAGCGTCGCTGAGCCGGAGGTCTCAAAATGAACCCCGATAATCTTCAGGGCCCCGATACAGAGCAAAAATCCCCCGGGCACATCCGTCCTACCACGCCATCTTCCGAAAAACTTAACGGTAGACTTTGCGTGGTTAAGAACCGCTCCTGACGCTCGGGTGAAGTCCCCAATAATGGCAAGGGACCTTGTCAGGCACGAGTCCTTGCAAAGAAGCAAGGAAGTGTCGTCGGCGTACTGCGTCAACTTGACGCGTAGACCGCCACTTCCAGGGATCAGCAAGCCCTCCACCCCTGTGTCTGCCCTAATGGCAGCCCCCAGAGACTCCATGTACAGAACGAAGAGGAGGGCCGAGAGCGGGCACCCCTGCCTGAACCCAGACGAGAGGTCAAAAACGTCACCCATGAGACCGTTTACGCTAACCCGGCACCCCGCTCCGACATATAAAGTACGGATCCATCCTATAAACTTCTCCCCAAATCCTAACTTACCTAACACCCTGTAAAGAAAATATCTATTCACGCGATCAAAGGCTTTTGCCTGATCTAGCGCTGCTACAATTAAAGGCAACCCTCTATCTTCTACCCAAGCGATGGAGTCCCTGACCAACTGCAGGATCCACCTGATAGAGCGGCCCTCTACCCCGCACGTCTGATCCTCATGAACGACGTAGGGAAGGGCTGTGCGCAACCAATCCACTAGGACCTTTGCAAGCAGCTTGTAGTCTACACACAGCATGGTCAAAGGCCGCCAGTTGCCAAGGTCTGTGGCGTCCCCCTTCTTATAAAGAAGTAACAGCACACCGACGGCCATTGATCCCCCCGGGACCCCCGTCTCGAGGATGACGTTCAAGACTTCGAGGACCACCGGTCCGAGTATCCCTCAAAACTTGAGGTAAAACTTGGCCGGCAGCCCATCCATCCCAGGCACCTTCCCTTTTCCCATCCTCCTGAGAGCGCTCTCAACCTCTTCGAGGGAGATCTGAGCCTCCATCGCTTCTCTAATGTCCTCCGGCAATTGCCGGGACAAGTGTTCTAAAAACACATTTCCCTTTCCTTAAAAAACCTTGGAAATGGTCAGTTGTCACCCTGACCATTTCCTCCGGTTTTCTAACTATACTACTATTTTCTTCCCTAACCCCATGCATTACCTTCCTACTCTGTCTGGCCCTAACCGACTTAAAGAACATAGCGGAACAAGTCTCATTATGTTCTAGAAATCCGTTATGCGCACGCTCCAGGAAAGCTTGAGCCTTCCGCTCGCCTTCAGGGCTGCGGATCTCTCCCCAGTCTATCGACCCGCGAGGTTACCTGCCTCGTACTCGAGTTCGATTAACCTTTGGATACGATCCACCTCCCTCCTTTCCTCACTTTGTTTCCTCTTGCAATATCCTATTATAAAGGCCATAATCCTTACCTTCACTAAATCCCACCACTCTAACACCCCCTCACACATGGACCGGAGGCCTTCAAGCCCCCGAAAGTAACCTTAAAAAGGCATCAACTAAAAGCTTGCTCCTCCAGCACATCCCGATCTAACTTCCAGTTCCCCCTACCGAAGAGGCAGACTGGCGACCCCACCTGCAGGAACACCTCGTCGTGGTCCGAAAAGAAAACAGGCAACAGCCGCCCACACAACTGACCCAAAGATCTGGATAGAAAAATGTAGTCGAGCCTCCGCGCAACCCCCCGGGAGTTGCGCCATGTGGCACCGGCCATTGTTGGAGTAGTGTGCAGGCCACCATCAACCAGACCATGGCAAGCCATTAGCCCGGTGATGGTGCCTGCACTGCTATCCCCTCCTACCTTTAAATCTATATTAAAATCCCCTCCTATCACCAAGTGCCTATTTGTAACACACAGGGGCGCCAGACAGTCCACCATCTCCCTCCTGTCTGCCGCCACCTGTGGCCCATACACCACCTCTAGCCTATACCTACTATCCCAAAAAGTGATATCCACCCCCAAAACCCTCCCCTGCATCACAACAAAAAGCCCTCTACCTTCACCCCCCAATTCCCAAACAAAATCCCCACCCCCGTTGAATGTACCCCACCTATACCCCAAACTGACTCCCCCTTATCCCACTCCCTCCTAAACCTGTTAACATCCCCGCTAGCCCTCAGATGAACCTCCTGTAAAAAACAAACATCAAAACTCACCCCCTCTAAGAAACTAAAAACCGCCCTCCTCTTAACAAAATCCCTCAAACCCCTTACATTTAAACTGAATAAATTAACAGAAAGGTTCATTATAAATTCAATCAAACCTTCAAAAATAAACCCAAACCAACAAAAAACAGGAGACTCACCCAATGCTCCCCTGCGCCATCTCATCCGGCAGGGACGTCTTCTCCTCTCCTGATGTCCCCCCGTCCTCCTCCATCTCTCTAACCCAGGATACTGGCATGGTGTTAGGCCTCGGAGTGCCCTGCATCCTGGGTTCCCCACCACAGCCCTCCATTTCTCCCATCCTGTAGGCTGCCGGGCCTAGAGTAGGGGACCCCACCTCCTCAAACAGGAGCTGAGATCCCCCCCCCCAGACACCCAGCCCAAAGCCCCACCTTGGAAATCACTCCCTCCTAAGTGTAGAGGGGCCGAGGATGCCAGCGAGAGCAAGGAAACTCTTCCCTCCCCCATCACTCGCTTGGCCACCCCCTCCCCTCCTTCCGTCCATCAAGTGCACCCTCCTCTTCACTCTCCTCTCCGGAGATGGCGGCAAAGGGGTGACATCGTCCCCCCTCCCTGCTAGCCCCTCCACCATCTCTTCCACCAGGGCGCTCGACGTCCTGCTTTCCCCCCGTCTCCCCACTCTGCTCCCTCATCTGGTCTCGTCTCTGCTTCTCCCTTCGATCCCTTCACGGTTCCCTCCTCCGCCTCCTCTCTCTCCACTCCACCTTCTGTTCCGGCCTTCTCTGCTCCTCGCCTCTCTCCTTTCGCAGTCTCCATCCTCCCATCCTCTTCCTGTGCAGTCGTTTCCCCTGTGCCATCACTGTCATCCGCTCTTTCTTTCTCTTCTCCCCCCACCCCCCGCTCCCCCTCCAGCTGCAGACGCGTACGACCTTTGAGGAGCCGGGCAATCACGCCACAGGTGTGCTGACGAGCCTCACCCGTGGCAAGCCTTGGGTTCGACACAATCCTTGGCCTCGTGCTCTCCCGACCCACAGAACCTGCACTTTCTGGTGTTGCACGAGACCAGGACATGACCGTAGGCCATACACCGCCTGCAGAACAGAGGCTGACGGGCATAAAACAATGTCCCCCTGTCAGCCCCCAGGGAGAACGTCGCCGGAGGATGGAGGTAGCCACCCAAACCCTTCGGGTCCTCCCTGAGAAGCACCTGGAATCCTCTCCTCCCGTTCCAGAATCCCAGGGAGTCCCTGAGGTGCCTCACTGAGGATACGTTGTCCACATATCTCCCCAGAAAGGCCCTCACCTCCTCATCCTTCACATGCGGATTGTACATGTTGACGGTGACCACCCAGAAATTGTTCCTTGCCAGGCTAGTCACCGCATAATGGCACAGGGGTCTTTCTCCTTTCCCTTCCCGTCTTCATAATGTCGTCGTGCTTCTCCTCCGAGTGAAACGTCACATATGCCTTCTCCATCGGGTTCCCCTGAAGACATAGAACATCTTTCACCTCTAGTTTAAGGCACCCCATCAGGATATTTCTCCCAAACGTCTCTCTTCCCCACGGCTCCATCTCCTTGTCCGTCCAGGTAAACCTCACCGTGTTGGCCAAACCAATACCTGGTACCGTCCTGTTCGGCTTTTGCTGCTCCATTTTAAACAAAAACAAGCTCTCTTCCCAAGAAGCCAAAGAACAAAAAAAGAAAATTGGAAAAATATTAAAACGATTCCTTTCCCCTCTCCTACCTTCGACCTTTCAACTCAGCGAGCTCTGAGGCACCTCGGTACCAAGCTTGATCTGAGCCAAAAGGCCGAGAATCGATAACCCACAAATTGACCCCTGCACCCGCCGGGCACCCGGGGGTCTCGGCAGACCTCAGCGGTTTGGCAAAAGTTGGCTCCTCCCCACCCAACGTTTCCCTGGCGACAGGCAGGTGTTTTTTTTTTTTTCAAGTAGCCAATGCGTCTTTAAGTCACTAGCTCTTTACGCCTAGTGCGACTATTTGTTCAAAGCCCTGCAAATACGCCAGTCGTCATCGTCGGGCTTGAACTCAATTGCCCTAGCGACTACTTTGAGTGGAAAAATACACCGGTCGGTCAGTCAGTCGGTCAGCCCGATTGAAGTGAAACGCCTGAGCAAAAAGTCTCGGGGTCATCTCTGTCGATTTCTCTTGAAACAAGATATACCGGGCTCTGCCAGAAGCAAAGCCCCTCCAAAAATACGTTGAACTCGTAAGTGTTCCTCTCCACGGAAGTCTTTAGTAAAAGGCGAAAGGCTTGTGCGTAATGAAGAGAAACCAGAGTCGTATGGAAGTCAGAGGTCACGGCCCGAGACACACTCTGTGCACTCTAAGACGGGATCTCGCGGGTGATCCCCGAACCAACTCTTCCAAGTTTTCGAGGGCTGTGGGTAAAAAGTCACAGACAGACAGACAGACAGACAGACAGACAGACAGACAGACAGACAGACACACACTATCCTAGCCAACATTTTTTTTTAAAGTAAAATGGCGGGAAATGGGGGAACAATTGAAGGGTGCTTTGCCCTTCTTTCACTTTGGATGTTTCTTCTTTTTTCTTTCCTTCTCTTCTTCTGCCAGCAGTTTGCAAAGCTTTGTGGCTTTTTTCCCCTTGACAATGGGAGAAATGTGTTGCACCGTTCCCGGAGGTACTGCAATACCGGGTCGATGCGTGGACCGGCAAGCACTTGTGGAGGCTCAACCAATTCAGGTCCTTGAGCCTGTTGTCCAGGCCCCGCGCCTGCACTCCCTTCCAGACCACTGCCGGGACGCCCACTACAGGCGCCAGACTCCCTGCCTGTCTGACCTCCTCATACAGGTGCCTGTGGTCTAAACCTACTCGGGCAACATCAACCTCGGGGAGTGCACGCAACCACTTGGCCGCATGGCCAAAGTGCCACGGCAGCTGTTCCGCCCGAGGACCCGTGTTAGACCACACCATTACGCTTCTCGCTTGATATGAGAAGAACACCCGCAGGAGGTAACCGGACGGGTGCGTCACCGGATGAGCCAGCTCCGTCAACACAAAGGACAAAAAAATTGTGTCCAGCTTGAGGGGGAGGTGTGGTACCTCCCTGCCTCCCTCTCCGATGGGACAGAGCATGCGTGCCCTGGCAACCCACTCGTACCTGCCACCCCACATGAACTGAAACACTAGCCTTACTAGAGGTCTCATCAGACAAGCCGGCAATGGGTAGATGTACACCAAATACAAAAGAGACGGCAAAACATCCACCTTTAGGACCAGGACCTTGCCTACAAAAGATAACGACCTAGCCCTCACATCGCTAACTTCCTTTGTACCACTGCGATACCCTTGTTCCAGTTCAGCGTCGCTAAGCCGGAGGTCTCAAAATGGACCCTGAGAATCTTCAGGGCCCCGTTACAGAGAGATAACCCCCCGGGCACATCCGTCCTACCACGCCATCTTCCGGAAAACTTAACGGAAGACTCTGCGTGGTTCAGAACCGCTCCCGGCGCTCGGGTGAAATCCCCAATGATGGCAAGGGACCTTGTCAGGCACGACTCCTTGCAAAGCAGCAAGGAAGTGTCGTCGGCGTACTGCGTCATCTTAACACGCAGCCCGCCACTTCCAGGGATCAACAAGCCCTCCACCCCTGTGTCTGCCCTAATGGCAGCCCCCAGAGGCTCCATGTACAGAACGAAGAGGAGAGCCGAGAGCGGGCACCCCTGCCTGACCCCTGACGAGAGGTCAAAAACGTCACCCAAGTGACCGTTTACGCTAACTCAGCACCCCGCTCCGACATATAAAGTACGGATCCATCCTATAAACTTCTCCCCAAATCCTAACTTACCAAACACCCTGAATAGAAAGGATCTATTCACGCGATCAAAGGCTTTCGCCTGATCTAGCACTGCTACCATTAAACAACTGAAATTTCTACCACTTTCCCAGCACTTTATACAAAAACGTAGAGGGTATATGTAACGATGTATGCTGAGAGTCGGGAAGCAAGTTCAGGAAGTGAATGCATTTAATTAATAAATTAACAAAACAAGAAACACAAACATCGCACCGACATGAAACAGAAACAATGACGACTGGGGAAGAAACCAAAGGGAGTGACATATAAAGGGCAGGTAATCAAGGAGGTGATGGAGTCCAGGTGAGTGTCATGCGCGTAACGCTGGTGACAGGTGTGCGCCCTAGCGAGCAGCCTGGTGACCTAGAGGCCGGAGAGGGAGCACACATGACAGTATGACATCTTAGTCTACTTCTCTGCTATTTAAATCTAGAATCAGAAGAGAATTATCTTCTACCAATAAAAAGTTTATAGTGACGAAAAGTAGCTAGCTAATATCAGCTAACAGCTCTCTCATGTCTCGTCATTGAGCAGCCCAAATGGGGCCATTTTTATGGATACTCACACATGCAGAGGAGTTCATGGGCCAGCGCAGGGAGCGAGGGACAGACAGAGATGGATCAGACAGAGATGGATCAGTTATGGATACTAATGGAGGAAGTTACTGTCTTTCTCATTTCGGGTTGAGCAATCTGGGAAGGTAGGGCCTGAATGTTGCTGGTATGGGTAGGGCTCGTGCTAAAATGTCATGCCTTTCTGCTTTCCTTTTCTTTCAAACTTCTGACCACTTTCCCAACAGGTAAGACATAAACTTAGGTTATGACTTCTTTATCTACTTCACTGCTATTCAAGTTGAAACGGTGATCACTGTTAGCCTAAATAGTTTATTTATTAGATAGAACTCCAGAAAGCTATCAGTAGGTCTACATGTAAACTTATTCTACATAGTTCTACCACAAAAAATACTTTTAAAGAGCTGTCATCACTAGATGCAACATCATATTTCTCCCCCCAAATAATAGCCTTATTAAACTTTCCAGTTCCATGTGAGTTCCTCCCTTCCACAACAACAGCAAGTGTTCAAATGTAACTTTTGACACAAATCAGCTACTTTGACCACTTTCCCAACAGCGTATTACATCTTACTCTACTTCTCTGCTATTCAAATCAGACAAAAATATATTCTACCAATCAAATGGTACAGCTGTTTTAGTAACCGCATCAACAACATTTTCTTTGAACTGTTACAAACAACTGAAATTTCTACCATTTTCCCAACAAGACAAAAACTTAGCATGTCATCTTAGTCTGTTTCCCTGCCATTCAAATCCGAACGGAAAATTTTTCTACCAATCAAATGATACAGCTGTTTTAGTAACCACATACACTGCCTCCTAACTTTTTGAAACAACTGCCTTTTTGACCACTTTCCAAACAATTTACACAAATACCACTTCTCTGCTTCTCAAATCTGAAATCGTAACAGGAATGGCTTCTACCAATGACAAAGTAGAGCGGATTTAGTAACCGCGTCAACTGCTTTCATTAAACTAACTTTGCTGGTGACACTTCCCTGGTTACCATAGCAAAATGTACATTAATAGCCATGCTAATGTAACGGATGTGAAATGGCTAGCTAGTTAGCGGGTGCGCGCTAGTAGCATTTCAATCAGTTACGTCACTTGCTCTGAGACTTAAGTAGTGTTGCCCCTTGCTTCGCAAGGACCGCGGCTTTTGTGGAGCGATGGGTAACGACCGTGCTTCGTGGGCAACTGTTGTTGATGTGTGCAGAGGGTCCCTGGTTCGCGCCCGTGTCGGGGCGAGGGGACGGTTTAAAGTTATACTGTTACATTGATGCTGTTGACCCGGATCACTGGTTGCTGCGGGAAAAGGAGGAGGTTGAAAGGGGGGTGAGTGTAACGGATGTGAAATGGCTAGCTAGTTAGCGGGTGCGCGCTAGTAGCATTTCAATCAGTTACGTCACTTGCTCTGAGACTTAAGTAGTGTTGCCCCTTGCTTTGCAAGGGCCGCGGCTTTTGTGGAGCGATGGGTAACGACGCTTCATGGGTGACTGTTGATGTGTGCAGAGGGTCCCTGGTTCGCGCCCGTGTCGGGGCGAGGGGACGACGTGAAGTTACTACTGTTAAACTAACACAGTCTGTTTGAAGTGCCACAATTGTAGTTTTCTACAGGTAAGAAGTCACAAACAAATTCAAACCAGTACACACACGCACGCACACACACTCATTCCATTGTCATAGTTTAAAGGTGCTGAACCGATCATCATCTGTGACAACTTCAACAGGTAGCCTAGTGGTTAGAGTGTTGGACTAGTAACCGAAAGGTTGCAAGATTGAATCCTTGAGCTGACAAGGTAAAAATCTGTTGTTCCAGGCCATCATTGAAAATAAGAATTTGTTCTTAACTGAGTTGCCTAGTTAAATAAAAAAATTAAAAAAGGATCTGCTGTCCAGGTTGAGCAAGTCCATCTTGATGTTGTATCACCAGAGAGGGTATGTGCAGTTGATACAAGCTGGTACCACAGAATATGATACCCTCCTGGATTCAGTGTTAATTCCTCAACCTCAAAGTTGCCTGCATTCTGGTGTGCTGTAAACCTACTACAGCTATGCATTCTCACTTCAGATCTCAGGTATGAATCTTGACCCTAACATTTTATGAAATTTCACCGCTTGCATTAGTTCAACGTCCTCTTCATGTTAGTGTAAAAAAAAGTCCAGGTCCGTTTTTAAAGAATAATAGAATTGCCGGTCTTCATGATGGTAAAACAAATATATATATAATTAGCATTTTAAATATTGGAACTCAAATGTATGCTATGCTCTGTTGACTCTGTTGACTTGTGTTTCCCCTTGGAGGGCAGAGGTGTCCCGATGGAAGAAGCCTCTTGGACCTAGATTTGGCGCTCCGGTACCTCTTGCCGTGCGGTAGCAGAGAGAACAGTCTATGACTAGGGTGGCTGGAGTCTTTTAACATTTTTAGGGCCTTCATCTGACACCGCCTGGTAAAGAGGTCCTGGGTGGCAAGAAGCTTGGCCCCAGTGATGCACCTGGCCGTTCACACTACCCTCTGTAGTTCATTGCAGTCGGAGGCCTTGCAGTTGCCATACCAGGCAGTGATGCAACCAGTCAGGATGCTCTCGATGGTGGAACTGTTAACCTTTTGAGGATCTGAGGACTTATGCCAAATCATTTCAGTCTCCTGACTGGGAATAGGTTTTGTCATGCCCTCTTCACAACTGTCTTGATGTGCTTGGACCATGTTAGTTTGTTGATGATGTGGACACCAAGGAACTTGAAGCTCTCAACATGCTCCACTGCAGCCCCGTTGATGAGAATGATGGTGTGCTCGGTCCTCTTTTTCCTGTAGTCCACAATCATCTCCTTTGTCTTGATCACATTGAGGGAGAGGTTGTTGTCCTGGCACTACACGGCCAGGTCTCTGACCTCCTCCCTATAGGCTGTCTCGTCGTTGTCGGTGATCAGGCCTACCACTGTTGTGTCATCGGCAAACTTAATGATGGTGTTGGAGTCGTGCCTGGCCGTGCAGTCATGAGTGAACAGGGAGTAAAGGAGGGGACTGAGCCCGCACCCCTGAGGGGCTCCTGTGTTGAGGATCAACGTGGCGGATGTGTTGTTACCTACCCTTACCACCTGGGGGTAGCCCGTCAGGAAGTCCAGGATCCAGTTGCAGAGGGAGGGGTTTAGTCTCAGGGTCCTTAGCTTATTGATGAGCTTTGAGGGCACTTTGGTGTTGAACGCTGAGCGGTAGTCAATGAATAGCATTCTCCCATAGGTGTTCCTTTTGTCCAGGTGGGAAAGGGCAGTGTGGAGTGCAATAGAAATTGCATCATCTGTGGATCTGTTGGGGCGGTATGCAAATTGGAGTGGGTCTAGGGTTTCTGGGATAATGGTGTTTATGTGAGCCATGACCATCCTTTCGAAGCACTTCATGGCTACAGACGTGAGTGCTATGGGTCGGTGGTCATTTAGGCAGGTTACCTTCTGTTTTTGGGCACGTGCACTATGGTGGTCTGCTTAAAACATGTTGGTATTACAGACTCGGACAGGGAGAGGTTGAAAATGTCAGTGAAGACACTTGCCAGTTAAGCACATGCTCGCAGTACACCTCCTGGTAATCCGTCTGGCCCTGCGGCCTTGTGAATGTTGACCTGTTTAAAGGCCTTACTCACGTCGGCTGAGGAGAGCATGATCACACAGTTTTCCAGAACAACTGGTGCTCTCATGCATGTTTCAGTGTTATTTACCTCGAAGCAAGCATAGAAGTAGTTTAGCTCGTCTGGTAGGCTCGTGTCACTGGACACCTCTCGGCTGTGCTGCCCTTTGTAGTCTGTAATGGTTTGCAAGCCCTGCCAAATCCGAAGAGCGTCAGAGCCAGTGTAGTACAATTCGATCTTAGTCCTGTATTGACACTTTTCCTGTTTGATGGTTCGTCGGAGGGCATAGCGGGATTTCCGGGTTAGAGTCCCGCTCCTTGAAAGCGACAGTTCTAGCCTTTAGCTCAGTACGGATGTTGCCTGTAATCCATGGCTTCTGGTTGGGGTATGTACTGTATGTACGGTGACTGTGGGTATGACGTCGTCGATGCACTTATTGATGAAGCCAATGACTGATGTGGTGTACTCCTCAATGCCATCGGAGGAATCGCTGAACTTATTCCAGTCTGTGCTAGCAAACAGTCCTGTAGCTTAGCATCTGCTTGATCTGACCACTTTTTTATTGATCTAGTCACTGGTGCTTTAATTTTTGCTTGTATGCAGGAATCAGGAGGATAGAATTATGGTCAGGTTTGCCAAATGGATGGGGAGGGAGAGCTTTGTATGCGTTCAGAGTTTTCTTTCCCTCTGATTACACATTTAACATGCTGATAGAAATTTGGTGAAATGGATTTAAGTTTCCCTGCACCACCTCTGGGTGAGCATTTTCTTGTTTTCTTATAGCGGAATACAGCTCATTCAATGCTGTCTCAGTGCCAGCCTCCGACTGTGGTGGTATGTAAAACAGCTACGAAAAATACAGTTGAAAACTCTCTAGGTAGGTTCTATCCTTCCGGTGCAGCGTCTAACCAGCAGTATGTTGATCGTGTCATCATTCAACCACGTCTCCGTGAAGCATAAGATATTTTAGTTTGACTGTCCCGTTTGTAACGGCAGCCTTCCCTCTCTTCACGAGAAGAGAGGGTGTAACAGGTATCGGACCAAGACGCAGCGTAGTTGGTGCTCAACATATTTAATACTGATAAACAGTGAACACTTAACAATTACAAAATGTGGCAAACCGATACAGTCCTAGCTGGTGCAGAGAAAACACAGAGACAGGAAACAATCACCCACAAACCCCAACACAAAACAAGCCACCTATATATGATTCCCAATCAGAGACAACACAAAACATCTGCCTCTGATTGAGAACCATATTAGGCCAAACATAGAAACAGACAAACAACATAGAATGTCCACCCAGCTCATGTCCTGACCAACACTAAAACAAGCACAACACACAAGAACTATGGTCAGAACGTGACACCGTTGGTAGTTTAATCTTCCACGTAGGTCATATATTTTATTGTCCATCCAGACTGTTGTGATAAAATAAACTTTTGTATTTTATTTTAAACTTCACCAATGCCTCTTTGTATTCTGTCCTCTATTATTACAGTTTGCATATACTGTGGTATAAAAGTGTAGTTATTTGTGATTAAATATGTGATCTAACTGCCCCACACTCCAAAGTAATAAGGCTGATATAGTAGTTCGTCAAATAAATATTGACATATTTTTTACTTTGATTATTTTTCACTGCTTTTCACTGAAGTGAGACATTTTCAACTCCCACAAAAATAATTTTAAAGAGCAAGTTTAAAAAAAAATCTGGTTTGGAAAATGACCATCTAGTTCTCATGTGCCAACCCATCACCACTGTCCGTGCAATGGAGAAACTTGTACTCCTGTAGCCTAGATCTGAGATAATTGGATGGTGAAACTTGTCAGACAACCAGAAAAGCAATGCCGGTGACGATCAAGCCCTACTCTCCCCGGGGCCCGATTGCTCAACCCGAAATGAGAAATACAGTAACTTCCTCCATTAGTATCCATAGCCGATCCATCTCGGTCTGATCCATCTCGGTCTGTCCCTCGCTCCCTGCGCTGGCCCATGTGCTTCTCTGCATCTGTGAGTGTCCATAGAAACCGCCCCATTTGGGCTGCTCAATGACGAGACATGAGAGAGTTGTTAGCTGATAATAGTTTCCATCATCATTTTTCAAAAAAGATGTGCCATCGTTAGGCCTGGGCTTCTGGGGCCTAAGCCCCAAAATGTTTACATAACCGAGCATCACTTGCGCTATACAGTAGCAGGCACAGCAAGAAGCCCCTGGAGGGACGTGCCTGTGCCTGCGGTGATGGGTTGAGATTTCACAATGCAGTGGACCGCTCACGTCCCTTGACCCCTCCCCACTACTACAGCACCGGTTAGATGTCAAGTCATTACTCAGCAATATATGGATATTCTGAGCTTCTTCTGAAAGAGAGACAAAAAAAGCAAACTGGTTGAGAATGAGCAGGCCGTAGTGAATGAGGTGGAGAGCAGCCAGAAAGTAAAATTGTAGCAGCAGCAGAGTTAGCCACAGGTTTATGCAGGGTTGGTGGTAGCTACCGTAGATATGCTGATGTAACGGATGTGAAATGGCTAGCTAGTTAGCGGGTACGCGCTAGTAGCATTTCAATCAGTTACGTCACTTGCTCTGAGACTTTAAGTAGTGTTGCCCCTTGCTCTGCAAGGGCCGCGGCCTTTGTGGAGCGATGGGTAACGATGCTTCGTGGGTAACCGTTGTTGATGTGTGCAGAGGTTCTCTGGTTCGCGACCGTGTCGGGGCGAGGGGACGACGTAAAGTTTATGCTGTTACACTGAGGGAGACTAAGGGTTAGCTAATGCTAATAAGATAGCATTAGTGCTCAGCATCCATAAGCTATTGGTTTTCAGTCAGAGTTATTTAACAGTATATTTAGTGAATGGGCAAGCTAAGGATGTTGATTTAAGTCATGATATTAGGAAAGTGTATATTTTCAGCGAGTGTATTTGATGGGTTTTGTTTCTGATTTAGCTAGCTTGACTGGCTAGCCACTTTGTTAGCTACTGGCTCCCTGTTTAAAATGGGCAATGTTGAGGTAGTAGAACTGACAAAATGAAATGAATCATAGAGGTCTTATAACCTATTCCATTCTACAGGTAAACATGATTGGCTTATGTCTGTTATTTCCATATAGAAAGGCCAGCATCCCGGAGTTGCATCTTCACTGTTGACGTTGAGACTGGTGTTTTGCAGGCACTATTTAATGAAGCTGCCAGTTGAGGACTTGTGAGGCGTCTGTTTCTCAAACTAGACACTCTAATGTACTCGTCCTCTTGCTCAGTTGTGCTCCCACTCCTCTTTCTATTCTGGTTAGAGACCGTTTGCGCTGTTCTGTGAAGGGAGTAGTACACAGCGTTGTACCAGATCTTCAGTTTCTTGGCAATTTCTCGCAAGGAATAGCCTTAATTTCTCAGAACAAGAATAGACTTACGAGTTTCAGAAGAAAATTATTTGTTTCTGGCCCTTTTGAGCCTGTAATTGAACCCACAAATGCTGATGCTCCAGATGCTCAACTTGACTGAAGAAGGCCAGTTTTATTGCTTCTTTCATCAGAACAACAGTTTTCAGCTGCGCTAACATAATTTCAAAGGGGGTTTTCTAATGATCAATTAGCCTTTTAAAATTATGAACTTGGATTAGCTAACACAACATGCCATTGGAACACAGGAGTGATGGTTGCTGGTAATGGGACTCTGTACGCCTATGTAGATATTCAATTTTTTTTTTTAAATCAGCCGTTTCCAGTTACAATAGTAATTTACAACATTAACAATGTCTACACTGTATTTATGATCAATTTGATGTTATTGTAATCGACAAAAAAATAGATTTTCTTTCAAAAACAAGGACATTTCTAAGTGACCCAAAACTTTTGAACGGTAGTGTAAAAAAAAGTAAATTTGCGTTATTCACTTAGTTACTACTTTTTCTATTGTTTTGCATTGTCGAAAGGTGAACCTGCAAATAAGAAATTCATTGCATTGTGTACTGTCACCAAAGCCCCATATACTACCCACCACTGCGACCTGTATGCTCTCGTTGGCTGGTCCTCGCTACATATTCGTCGCCAAACCCACTGGCTCCAGGTCATCTATAAGTCTTTGCTAGCTAAAGCCCCGCCTTATCTCAGCTCACCGGTCACCATAGCAACACCCTAACGTAGCATGCGCTCCAGGAGGTATTTCTCACTGGTCCTCCCCAAAGCCAACACTTCCTTTGGCCGCCTTTCCTTCCAGTTCTCTGCTCCCAATGACTAGAACAAATTGCAAAAATCACTGAAGCTGGAGTCTTATATCTCCCTCTCTAACTTTAAGCATCAGCTGTCTGAGCAGCTTACTGATCACTGTACCTGCACACAGCCAATCTGTAAATAGCACACCCAACTACCCTCATCCCCATATTGTTATTTATCCTCTTGCTCTTTTGCACCCCAGTATCTCTACTTGCACATGATCATCTCCACATCTATCACTCCAGTGTTAATGCTAAATTGTAATTATTTTGCCTCTATGGCCTATTTATTGCCTTACCTCCCTACTCTTCTACATTAGCACACACTGTACATAGATGTTTCTATTGTGTTATTGACTGTACGTTTGTTTGTGTATCAAATCAAATGTATTTATATAGCCCTTCTTACATCAGCTGATATCTCAAAGTGTTGTACAGAAACCCAGCCTAAAACCCCAAACAGCAAGCAATGCAGGTGTAGAAGCACGGTGGCAAGGAAAAACTCCCTAGAAAGGCCAAAACCTAGGAAGAAACCTAGAGAGGAACCAGGCTATGAGGGGTGACCAGTCCTCTTCTGGCTGTGCCGGGTGGAGATTATTCCAGAACATGGCCAAGATGTTCAAATGTTCATAAATGTCCAGCATGGTCAAATAATAATAATCACAGTAGTTGTCGAGGGTGCAGCAAGTCAGCACCTCAGGAGTAAATGTCAGTTGGCTTTTAATAGCCGATCATTAAGAGTATCTCTACCGCTCCTGCTGTCTCTAGAGAGTTGAAAACAGCAGGTCTGGGACAGATAGCACGTCCGGTGAACAGGTCAGGGTTCCATAGCCGGAAGCAGAACAGTGTAACTCTGTGTTGTTGTTTTTGTTGATTTGCTTTGCTTTATCTTGGCCAGGTCGCAGTTGTAAATGAGAACTTGTTCTCAACTGGCCTATATGGTTAAATAAAGGTGAAATAAAAATAAATAAATAAAAAATATCTACAGTAGCTTTGATTGGACTGATTGTCAACATCATACTTTCAAAGTTTTAGCTAGGAAGCTATCAGTCATCATCATGAATCAAGTCGACAATCCACTGGCAAATCCTTTTCAATCCTTGTCATATGAAGCAAAATAATGAAGAGAAATTAGAGATAAAACATATTGGTGCTCATCGGCCATTGGACATAAACATTACACAACAAGTTGGAAACCGCAAATTCAGCAATGAGTGGTTTGGAAGGAATCAGTGACTAACTGCAAGTATTGCATAGCAATCACTAGCCTGCTATTCAGTGGAGTGTGTGGTCCAATTCTGGGTTTAAGGGTGTATTTTCTACACTTAAAATGATAAACATTCGACATTGGCCTTGCTCTCCATCCAGCATGACTTCTGCTGCATTCAAAACAACTGTAAACTCAGAAATTGGAAATGTCAGACTTTGGTGAGTTCAAGACCACTGGGAACTTGGAAAAAATGAGCTCTGACTGGGAAAATACGTTATGAATGGTCATCCAACTCGGAATTGCAAGTCAGGAACTCAGGCCTCTTTCTGGAGCTACGACCTGAAGATCACTGATGTCCTCATGATTCAACCTTGTTAATTTCCACGTTCCCATTTGTCTTGAAAGCACCATAAATCCAGAGAATGGCAGACTTTGATGACAAATTTAGATGATAAAATTTTCCCATGAAGGACCACTGCGCCACCTTCTTGTTCAAGTGAGCACAGCACAACAAGGTGAGTCCAAAAATGTATTGTATGCTACTACATAAATGATGTGATATGCCAGGGAGATATGTATACTATAGCTAAGAAAGTAATACTAAGTGTATGTTGTGTAGTAAGCTGTTAGTGGCCCATGTGCCTCACCCTAATAATTTGGTCCATTTCCCCCTCCTAATTGACTTGGTGGTGCACATGTAGCCTATAGCTTGTTTTAGAGAAATGTAACAATTGAATATTGTAAGAGTTTTCATTGTCTTCTTATATACCCACTTTATTTATTCTACGGATTATCCTACTGTTCTGACTTGGTATACATGGAGAATACTGTAAGAACATGCCAAAATCGCCACTGCTCATTTGTATACCAAAGCACGGATTATCTGTTCTTCCGGTTCTTCCGGTTCGCTGTACATTTTAAAAGTGCTGAACAAGTAGTTATATTGACTAGATCCGTCCTAGCTCGCTCGCCGTCCCCTTATGCTATAGTTTGTACATCTCAATTGTCAGTAGAAACCACATGTGTTTAAGCAAGTCAGCCATATCAGTTATGTTTTTTAAAGGCAGTAAATGAGGCTGAATGAACTGTTTCGCTGCCAGACAAGGCTCCGCTGATAGTAGTGGTAAGGTGCTGGGACTGCTGTTGGGACTCTGCTGTTGGGACAGCATTATGTAGGCCCTAACAGTTTGTGGGAACCGTTTGTCACCGTTATAGTGCAATAAATGTATTGTTTAATGTTGTGTTGTATTGTGTATTGACTTTGCTGGCATGCATTTTTTTTTGGCCCCATTAAGATTTACATGCTAAAATCGCCACTGCTCATTTGTATACCAAAGCAAAGAATATCTGACCGAAGATGAAACTCGGTGACGCCAATGAGGTCGTCAACATGTCCCTGCAGTGGCGAATTTAGTTATAGGTGACATGGGCAGCCGCCCAGGGTGACACAGGGCACCCGCACAAAAACATTTGGAATTGTGACATTTGCGCGATCGGTTTTCTATCGCTCATTTGCACGTCACGTCAATGATATCATGTCACGGTGTGGGACTGTGGGTCAATTAACCTTGTCTGAGTGGGCGCCCTGATTCTAGTTTGTGATGGGGAGGGGGGCGGGGGTAGGTCTCCCCACTGGAAGCCCGAGGTAGGGGGAGCGGGGGAATCTATCAAATAGCGCAACTCTTTGTACAGTACTAATGCAATTAGTAAAATCGGTCACACTACGAAATGTTACTAAATAAACCACAATTCATTCATAATACTGTGAATATATATTTCACAGACATATTGTTGCATTTTTTTTCTGGTTTGTGTGAAATCGTTCAGAATAATATTCAACCAGTCTGCACACCACCAAGGTGAATTGGTTTGGTCTTGACTCTTGGTTGACAGTGTTGGGGGATGGGTAATGTATTGACGCTCGAGTGCCAAATCAACACAAATTTGTTTATATTTGTCTTTGTTACTTTTTTGGGGATATCTTATTTTTGTAAATATATTTTTGCATATTTATATAGTTTTAAATGTTATGATTATTTATTTGTGTTGTTCCAAATAAAAATTACAGTTAGTGCTGAATGGTGCTTTTTTTGGGGGGGGGGGGGGGGCTGAAGGGGGGGTTCACCCAGGGAGCCATACAAGCTAGAACCGCCACTGCGTCCGTGAGGCAGAAATATTGTTTATTTGTTTGTTTTGTGCATAAAGAAATATGGAAACTAAATTGTTTACCACGACACATGGGTTAAGACGCGACTTTGAAGAGCAGCGAGGATGAAGGAGATGATCTGGTCATTATGAACTGGATGGAAGTCATTGTGAAGGAATCGTGCATATGGCTAGTTTATGATCGTGATATTATTTGGAAACATTTACTGTGTGATACACATTGGCCGTTTGGTTTGTCTGAAAACATTTACTACTTGGCCTCGTGTCGATAACGGTTCTTCTTTTACGGCGTTAATAGTCTACCGGTAAAGTCGCCTTCTATTATTTGCTCTGTTTATATGATATGGGAGTAGCCTAGTCTACAATAACATTATTGGATGTGCTGTTGTTATTTATTTAATGGATAAATACAATTGTAAATGAAAATATACATATTTGGTGATACAGGGTTCATTTGATATAGAAACAATATGCACATTTCTTCACTAGAGATGTGTTTCTATCAAATCGACTTGTTGTGGATAAAAGGCTGTGTGTGATGACTTAGTGCACGTAAACATAACATTTGCGGTTCAATTCAAATGTACCGAATAAAAAAATAGAATTAAAATGGGTTTCCATTGCATTTTCAACTCTACTGGTCGTTTTATAAATCAAATAAAAATAGTTTTATAGCGAATGTGCTCGCTCGCAGATACATTGCGCAAATATATTATAGTACATGACGAGATTATTATGGACAAAAGAGTGAGATTATTTGTACATGTCAAACACGCAACCAAGCATCTACCATCATGTCACCAAAATAAAAACCTCAATATTTATTGGAAAAGTGCCACAAGCTCGTCACCGTGCACTTTCACCACCCTGTGCAGTATATCATCATTTATTTTATCTGTAGCCTAATAAACGTCATGCTTTCCCGAGTCAAAGTGGGAGAATCACATTACACATCATCTCCTGAATCCAAGTTGACTTTGATAGGATGGTTATTATTTCAATATTTCCGCATAAAGGCTTACCACCGCCATTTCTCACGTAAATAATTTTACCTAGACAAAAAGGTCACATCTTGTTAAGATAGGCTTTTTTCGTGATGTCAAAATGTAGATAGTTTACCGACAAAAATATGCTGTGACATTTGTTATCTGACATGTAGCCTACTTTGCATGGAAACCTGGTTAATTAAAGATGATCACTGGGCAAAAACTGGTTGAATCAGCATTTCAACCAAAAAATATCATGTGATGACGTTGAATCAACGTGGAAAACTGATTGGATTTTCAAAAAGTCACCAACTAAGGGAATATCGTTTTTTTTTTTTACCCAACCTTTAGCCTAAATTCAATGACGTGGTGAAATGTTTGGCTAATTTCACGTTGAATTCACGTTAGTTGACAACTCAACCAAATGTAAATCAAAAACTAGACGTTGAACTGACGTCTGTGCCCAGGGGGAAGTTATTTTCTACACAGAATATCATACAAAATGATTGCCAATTCCTTTCTGATTCTGATTTCAGTCACTTCAAACCACCATACTGCTTCAGATTGAAATACTGTCAAAGGTCCTGTCAGACTGATTTGTAAAATACTTTCATAGCCCTAATTAAAAAATTTCGCCGATCATTTGTAATTATATCACTTTTTTTTTTTTTTTTTACATGGTCAGGTTTGGGAACCCGTGCTCTAGGGGAGTTTAAATGTGCGCGGGTGAAGATTGGTTTGAGTTGTCATCACTGAAATAATTAATTGAAGGCTATAGATATAGACTATTTACTTTTGCACTCCTATCTTTTACTCCATAAACTTGGAACATATTATGTTTTTGTCATGTATACCTTTTCCCTTGTTTAATATCTGAAATACACTTCTTTCTGCTGTAGTTTATTCAAACATATTACCATAAACACATGAAGTTACTTTTCAATCACCTTTTGAATACAGTATAATGGACTTTGCTTTATCTTACATTATTATCAACTCGTACAAAACACTTTGCACCCAAGTTAAAAATGCAGAATTTCTATTTTAGCAAACAAATAAAACGAAAATACTCCAGACAGAGCATTTAAAAGTAAAGTCACGCGTCAGAAACAGGACACAATTGGGTGGACCAGTGGCCCCCCCTGCATAAACGGTAAAGCACATGAGCATAACAAAAGTCTAAGCTATGTACAATACAATTGTTCTTCTACAGAGTCCGGATATGTCTAGTTATATGTGTTGCACTTTTTTGTTTCTAATCCAAGACCAAGAGTACAGGGTTTGGGCCAGCGTTTACCAAACTGTTTCTAGTCCAAGACGAAGAGTACAGGTTTAGGCCAGCGTTTACCAAACTGTTTCTAATCCCAGACCAAGAGTACAGGGCCTAGGCCAGCGTTGACCAAACTCGGTCCTCAGGACACCAAGGGGGTTTTGGTTGAATATTTGAATCAGCTGTGTAGTGCTAGGGCAAAAAACTAAACGTGCACTCCTTGGGGTCCCCAGGACCGAGTTTGAGAAACGCTGGCCTCGACCAATACAAGTCACGTTCAAATGGGTTTGAGCCCTCAAAGCAAGTAAGCGAACATGCATAGGAGTCCCTTTGTCTGTTTCTTATGTAGGCTAATGTATAATGTTGCAACTTAACACGTCTTCATCATCACTTTTATATCCCAAAAACATGGACATGTAAATTGTTGTAGCCTACAAGTTAATTGGTAAACACATAGGCCACAAACCGCATAATTCATTTGAAAAATAAATGATTGCAACTAATCCAGTTTAGTTGTCTTTCGCTCCATTCGCAGGTAGGCTAGGCTACTAGGCTTAGAGCTGTCCGCAAATTATTTTCACCACGGCTGATACGTCAGCTGTTGTATTGACAGGCATTAAGGCTAGACCCGGGACTTTGCAACCCACTGTATCCAAAAGTTGGGTGCTGTTTCGATTTCAGTCTCAGGGTCGCAAGGCTAGAGTTACATGTGTCTCTGTATACGCTGTACGGGGAACCGGGAGGCCCATACGGACAGGACGACGAGGACATGGCTGAGTTGATTGTAGCGGTGCCGATGCCGTTAAAATTGCTGATGTTGTTCAGGCCCGCAGTTTGCATTCCCGGTACAGCCGAGTGGCCCATACCTCCGGCCATAGTCATAGAGGAGATGGAGTTAGGAGCTGAGAACATTGACTGGGATGTGAGTGGGCTCATTGAGTTGAAAAAGGCGAAGTTCTTTGTGGACAGATTAGCCGGGGTCAGTCCTTTGTTAGTCCAGTTGTTGTAGGTGTAGGCGGGATACATGTCGTCGTAGGGCTGCATGAGGCCACTGAACTGGGGCAGGTAGCTGTTCTTGCACAGGTCCATTTGCTGGTTGCGTTCACGCTTCCTCCATTTGGCCCTGCGATTTTTGAACCACACCTAAAGATCAAAGAGAAAAAGATAACATGTATTCAACATGCGATCTATAACAGAATTATAATGTAATGATAATAACAATAGTTGTGTTATTATGTTATTACTTGTAACATTTATAATACAATCCATAACAGTCAACTAGAAAACATAAAGCCTAGGCTGGGCCAAACAAGACCTATGAATGATTAAAAAACCTAGAATATATTTTTGCCACAAATTCACAAAATTGGCTCTCTAATGTTTTTATTAGAATAACACTTCGTTTGTACTTTATAATGGAGTCTTAGGGTATACAATTGG
Source organism: Salvelinus fontinalis (assembly GCF_029448725.1). Taxonomy (NCBI): domain Eukaryota; kingdom Metazoa; phylum Chordata; class Actinopteri; order Salmoniformes; family Salmonidae; genus Salvelinus; species Salvelinus fontinalis. The sequence continues at coordinate 60,913,983 of NC_074673.1, forward strand.
AAGTGGGGCTATGTATAGTCTTCCGGGGGGCAAACGGTTGTAGGCTAAAGATAAATTGTTCACAAAGACATGAACGATGTGACACCATAAGTTTCGAGCTGCACAGTGGTGGGTTATATTTAGCTCGAAAAGCCTCCTCGTCATTGTGTTTTAGCTGTGGCCTACATCTCGTCGCTCTCACGTCTGCATAGGCACGATGGACAATCAAATTCATCCAAATGTAGGCCTAACCTAGCAGGCTACTGATCGAATTATCATACAATCATTATTATCAATAGTTGTATTATCAATAACCGTGAAGTGTTTGCACAGCCCCTTGCGCTGAACAAAATGTTCCAGAAAAAAATGTGTTTCTCTTGTGCGTCTATTTTAAGAGTGTGTGTAATTCACTTCTGTTGGATAAGTTAAGGTAAATGTTATGATGTCCTCCTGCTTGGGCGTCAATAGGAGTTTGTGATCCTCTTCGAAATGTTGGAAGTATTCTATAGATGTATGGATAATCATAATATATTAGCCATCAAACGATCTACATTAAAATTATATTAGGCGCTAATTGGCCTTATTGTCGACTTCTTGCCAACTAACTAGTGCATTGCTGTTTTGATATGTAGGCTTAAAAGTATTGGTACGTTTACACATGGGACATACGCTAATTGTAGTCCCAAGACATACAAAAAAACTCGAGCTTATCTTGTTTCTTGCCTATCTTGAAATTAAAACACCCGATTTGTTGAGGTGGTTTGGGTGGAATTTTTCAAAAATGGTTTTCCATAGGCCTAATGTGCAATTACTCGCAAGAACATGTGTATGCATGGCAATATGATATTCCTCATTGCACTACACTAAACATTTCTGCTGTAAAACGTTTCTAGAGGGACACGTTACAGTGGATGTGTAGTGAACAATACACATGATAGCAATAATAAGACCTATGTAAAATGAACTGTTGCCGAAATAAATATTCTAAATGAATTGGCGCAGATACTGTAGGTATATATAAAAACATAGTTGATACAATGTCTTCAAAAGTCGATGATACAGTTGTGTAATGCACCCCCCAAGATGGAGGGAAATTATAGCGTAAGATCTACCTCATAAAGTTCGTAATCATTGTTAATTATTGCAACGATATCATCCAAGTGGTATTCCAGTGGTGGCTTGAAGTCAAGCAATAAACCCAGAGCAGGTTTAAATGGACAGATTTGTACTTTCATTAATTCACGTCTTTACGGTGTCCCTTTGAATATACGCCCGTTTTAAGCACGGGCCAAAACGCATCTCGACTCACTTACCCTGACTCTGGCCTCGGTGAGGTTGGTCCACACGGCTATTTCCTCTCTCATGCTCATGTCGGGGTAGCGGTTCCGCTGAAAGGTGGCCTCGAGCTCTTGCAGCTGCTGGCTGGTGAAATGAGTCCTCTGTCGCCTCGCTTTCTTCTTTTTGGGGTCATCTGCGTTGCCATCGTCACTTCTGTGTTCTACACTCCTCTCCTTTTCTGCGAAAAACAAACATATAAATTCTGGTTATTGTACTGTAGCTTATACTGAGTCAGACTACTTTGATTTTACACAGAGGGGTGCCACTCACCCAAATGTTTTCTGTACAATCTCATCTCATGAGTCTAGACGCAGTATGTACGAAACGCATGTGTAATTTTTTAACAAATGGTTTATTCCTGCAGCAGAAAAGCATACTATATCTGGCAGGGTGATCCTAACCTTGTTTGAAGTGTCCGTAAATCACTAAAGTAAATGTCGACTTTCAAAAGTCTGTAAGGCCTACAAAGACCACCAGTAGGCTCTCACGGTCGTCAAACATGAACAGATTTGCTCGGGGTTCAATATTGATTCTTTTAGACGCTCTGTTAGGAATGAATCGGCGTAAACTTAGAACGTTGCTTTTGTTGCAACGTCTGTCCAGTCTTGTCTTAGAGTTCATTATCTGGTCCGTGCGTGTCTTTAAAAGAACGCCTTCATTTCATACCTTTAAAAAAGCTAGACGTACCGAAGGGCAATATTTATTTTGAAGAAAGATCAGTTTAAAACAAACTAGCCATATTGTAGATGCTGAATGCATTGTCTAGCCCTATTCTTCGTAGGCTTACGTCTTATTATCTCTTTAGTATTAGGTATATATATATTGACATCGTACAACTGACGAGGAGGAGTGGAATATAAAAGACCAAACATTCGGCAAGAGCACTATAAAATATAACTTCAAACAATTATTGTAACTCCTGAATGTCATTTGTTTAAATATGCCGAAAATATTCGATTTGATCAAACTGCAAACTTATTGTTATCAAAGTGGGCCTACTAAAACACGACAATTTAAGTTATTTATTTCATTCACAGAAGGTGCTTTGTGTTTCGAATATATTTGTAATTGCTCAATGCTTTGGACAAAGTTGTAAGCTACGTGAGTTTCTCTTAATATCGAATACATTACACACACACACACGTAGCTTTTTAGCCTTTAATGTTTAACACCAAAAAATGTATGTTGTATAGCCTACCTAGCAATTATGAGAGTATGCAATGTCATTCCACCGTTAATGTACCTGTTACTTCAGTATCTGATGACTCGCTGCTTGAGTTCTCCAACGTTTCTCGCGTGTTGTTTGCAGTTCTCGGCAAGTGAAACGTAGAGGACATGTCGCGCGTCGGTGGGGGTCTCGCGGTCTCTGCGCTTCTGTCCAAATTCATTCCACCTTGAAAATAATGTTGCCGTATTAAAAAGAAGTATTAAATCCTGTATATACGAGCTTTCTCAAACTTCAACAAGGATGTTCAGATTTCCATCTGTAGCCAAACACTTGCCATTGCAAGAATTTAAAAACAAAAATGATTTTCATGAATTTGTTCTCCAGATAAACAGACTCTTTTCCTCGCAGCAGTGACAGCCTAATGCTTTCAAATTCCGCTGGTGGGGATATGCCCGGTGTGGGGGGGTCAAGGGGGCGAGGGGGGGGGGGGGGATTGGGGCGGGGGTTGGGGGTATCCCAGCGGAGCGCATGAGGCAACCGCAAGTTACCTTGCCTTAGAAAGTTTGGAAGAAAATGGGCCCTTTATTCAGGCATGTTTGAAATATGCTCCAGCGCAATGGAACGGCCCTGCAGCTGGGTGCCCTAGTTAACTTAGAGCCTACACACGCAATTTATATCTCGTATATGAACTGAGCTCAATAAACGTTTGCATATGGGCCTGCCTTGTTATTTTCAAGGCTAAACATATATGGAAAGTAGGCTACCTAATTTATAATTTAGCAGCCTATGTATATGAAACAATGACACTGCTGCAAAATATGCCGTAGCCCTAATAGTCTATCAGTTCATGTGTGGGGACGATTTGATGAGGTTTATTGTCAGGCCTTCTAAACATTCACCTAAAAAAAGAAGGTGAGGCAGACCTTGTGTCAAAAGAATGAAGTGGTGTGTGTGTGTGTGTGTGTGTGTGTGTGTGTGTGTGTGTGTGTGTGTGTGTGTGTGTGTGTGTGTGTGTGTGTGTGTGTGTGTGTGTGTGTGTGTGTGTGTGTGTGTGTGTGTGTGTGTGTGTGTGTGTGAAATAATTGGCGCCTGATGGTTGGTCAGAGATGAACAGAGATAAAACGTCACATCACACAGTTATGAGCCCGGCCACTTGATTCCAATCTTGAATTAAATTCACAAAAATAGATTGTCTGTTATTCATTTAAATATATTTAAATATTACATTTCGACCTCAGTGTTCCCTATGTTGGCCTTGTTTTGTTTTTGTTTTTAAGGAGAAAGGCTCTATATTATATTCTAGACATATTGACAGTAGCATATTTTCCCGTAATTTAAGTGAAATGTCTGTCACTCACTGTAGCGTTAAAACAAACGGAAAATAGTAAACCATGCTAGGAAATCAACACCATTATCAATCACTTAAACAATAATAACAATATGCAAACACAATGCAAACTCGTTTTAAGTTGAATGACAAAGAATGAAGACAAGGCGCGCACAGTGTCAAAATCCTGGATTTGCATAAACATATCTGTAACTATTATTTGGTTTTAGATGATTTTATGGTCCCAATAACATGCAGTATTACAATTACATTGGCCAGGTATTTTGTTTTAGGCATTGCGTACGATCTCCAAGCCTTGTTGCAAGCGCAAGTGCTAAGCGTTTTAGATTATTGTAGGCATCAAAATAAATAATGCACAGCACGTTTTTGGAATTATTCTGCAGTATTTACATGATTAAGTACAATTCCGTTGAAAAATGAATGTTGAAATCTCAATTTATAGGCATGTTCCGGAAATGTAGGTTGAAAATGAGGATGAGGCTGTCGCTGCTTCCTGTTGACGATACATTTTGATAAATAGTCCAATTTCAAAACACAGTTTTCACGTGTCAGATAACGTATTTGTTTTAAACGAGCACCATATAAACTGCACACGCACCAAAACCCCTGTTGTTTTCACAATTGGCAACAAATCACTCATATCGATTAGGGGGGAAATCAGGTTGTAGGCCAATGCGCTGTTGAAATTCCAAAACTCAAAAACCACATGGACACTGGATATACAGTATTTTTGACATTACTGGTTCAAGGACAACCTGCAGAAGACAGTTCATTTTGTAACGGGTTTCCCCAACATAAAAAGAAACGCAACACTGTTTTTGTCAGTCACACATATATTGATTATCACCTTGAAATCAATAGAACGAGAGGGAGGAGGTTACACGTCATGTTAAAACAAACGAACACAGCTAAAAAACCACACGGAATAGAGAATCATGTGAATCACGTTGTCCACAAAACATTAGAGGTTAGACAACAACGTGGAAAGATACCTAGCTACTTTTGGAATTGTTGCATTTTGATTCAAATGGGTCACCAACGCAGTGCGTACACTTTTATTTTTATTAGTCACTTCCATCGATATCATCTTGAAATAAATGGTACAGGGGGCAACGTTTGGGGTGTATGCGCTGTTTAAACTAACACTATTCAAACGCCACATGGAATCTGAGAATACTTTTTACATGACTGGTTAGAAGAGAATTTGTTGAAGACATGTCAGATGGAGATTCGAGGAGGCTGCCGAAACTGGACAGAAACAAAACAGTTTTAACCAACGAATCACGACCCGGCATAGGATGTCAACACTGGCAAGGTTTGGCTATTATTTAAGTGATAGTTTGACTCTCAAACCAGTGTAGGCCTATTGGTGTGCTGCCATCGACTGTTATCAAAAGAGCTCACCGAATGTTCTGTGCAATTTAGTTTAAACATTATAACGGCGTTCAAAATCCTGCAACGGAGAGGCATGTTTAACACAATCAACGGTCCCAAACCAAATATAGTTCATTAAAATGATTATTATTATTAAATTATTCATCTGTTTAAAGAAATCGATGTAATGTATTCGTGATGACTGTGAACTTGTATATTAACATTACGAATCTGAAGCAAAAAGGATGTGAAATTCCACTCAATTGTATGTAGTGAAATTGCGAGCGTGTGTAATGTAGTAACACAAACTGTCCACATTTGGGAAATTGGCGTGATACAAAGTTTACATGACAAAAAAAAATCTGTATTATAATTTAGAATGATAGTAAATGAAGCACACTCCCAGTGTTTTACAACAAAGACATTCACTTTTGACTACTTTAACCATGGAGAGAGTTTTAATATACTCCTAAGCAAAATGGAATGTGCGTTCTAGACTAGAGCTTCCCCCAACCATAGGGTCATGGCTAGAAGATTTCCAGCTTTTGTCAAATTAACGTCAAAAGTTATTATTTTTGCATTTTATGTTGCATTTTAGCTAACCTTAACCCAAACCCCTTTCCTAACCTTAACCCAATTATCCTAACCTGCTACGTTAATGATCCTAACCTGCTGAGTAAGTTCTCATAACCAGCTACTAAAATTCAAATCTGATGTTAATTTGCCAAAAACTGGATCCCTTCTAGCCATGACCCTTCCGTTCCCCTTCCATAGTGACTGGCCAGCAGCCTGAACCTTTGACGTTCCGATTCATTTCATGCGATTTACTTTTGGCATGAGACCCTGTCGAACTGGAAAGAGTCCCTTAAGGGTCCTTCAAAAGACAATTGTGCAACCTTTCAACAATCACTTACTTTTTCATTAATTTGTTCAGGTTCCTCGCCATGCTTAATGCAATGTTGTTTTTATGTAGGCTATTGAACCTCTTTGGAAAATGAGTTTTCTTGACCATTGAATGCACGCCATGCTTTCATCCGGAAGTAGGTCTACGCTCATACCTTATCAATAAAACAACTGAATCATATACATCAACGAAGTATAAGGCATCTGCCTTATTGGTGCGTCCACTCTCAAGGCTGTGAATTGGGGTCAATTGAAGTTACATTTCACATAATCTAGAAACAAAACATTTTTCAATTAATGTAGGTATTGCCTTTCAACTGTCAAACCCTGGTAAAGGGAAGAACTGAGCCAGCAACATAAAATCAAGAGGAACACCCATGCCACACAAACATCTCAGCTAATTAATCAAGAGGTCTAAACTATTCAGAAACCAATCTCTAACCGTTCAAAACAAGTCTAATGTGAGTTGCCGTGAAATCGAACATGTTCGAGGGCGCCTCGAAAGTCTCAGTAGGGGGTCCTCGCGGTGAAGTGGTTTAAAGAGAGGGGCGGCAGGTAGCCTAGTGGCTACAGCGTTGGACTAGTAACGAAAGGTTGCACAAGGAAATGCACCCACTGTTCCTAGGCCGTTATTGAAAATAAGAACTTGTTCTTAACTGACTCGCCTAGTTAAATAAAGGTTATGCACAATCAAATGAATGTTTGCCTCTGTGTGTTAGAGATGCTCATCATAAGTAATTACCAACAGAGATGTAGTCAGCATCCTTTTGAGCTTTGGCTCCTAGCCTACGTCAGAGGCAGGACTGTTAATGTTATCTTATTGACAATTTATATCATAGGCCTAATCTGTTGATATTTTTGCAAATACATTGGTGCTGAACGTTCTTATTGGCCTTCATGCGCCTATCGTTGGCTCGTCTGATAATGCGTTTTCAAATATATGGCACTTGCCACTTGCGGAAGGGATGGTTTACAAAACCCTTTTCATCCACCAAGACAGGTTAAAGGGCAGTAGCAATATAAACAGTCATCTTTTTTCGGATGACTGAAAATAAACTCAACTATCGTCGTTAATCACAAACCAAACCAAAAAGTATTTTTTTTCGTGTCCTTTTTGTCTTAGTAAAAACAAAACACTCAAGGGGCAACGAAAACACTGGGTCTCGAATATAATCGGACACCGTGCGTAACTGGAAAAGACTATGGATTTAATGACATTATTGATTTAGCGATCATCACATCTCCGCAATCTGGAGTGGATAGTTGGTCCAAGGCCGTGTGACCCATTCCCGATAACCACCCGGACATTTGAACAAATGTTTCATTCGAAATGGCTCCATCATCACACTCACGAATTAATGGCTATTACTTTGTACCATGTTGCTTCAGTCTGATTTAGATTCATTGACGTTACATCACTCTTGCCTCGTGTTCTCTTCAATAGCCTATAGGCCATGCAAGTAAAAAGTTATGTTACGTCCTCATCAATATTTTACGTATGCTGAGTGGCGATTTTAGCATGTAAATCTTGGTGGGGCAAAAAAAAAGAAAGTGGGATGCATGCCAGCAAAGCCACAACAAAACCCGAAACAATACGTTAATTGCACTATAACGGTGACAAACGGTGCCCACAAACGGTTAGGGCCAACATAAAGATTTCCCAACAGCAGAGTCCCAACAGCAGTCCCAACACCTTACCACTGCTACACCCTGCTATCAGCGGAGCCTTGTCTGGCAGCGAAACAGTTCATTCAGCCTCATTTACTGCCTTAATTAATAATCATAGCTGATGTGTCTGACTTGCTTAAACACATATGGTTTCCACTGACAATTGAGATGTGCAAACTATAAGGGGACAAACGTGGATAAGAGGCAATATGTAATTTCGATTAAGACATTAATGAGCGAGCTAGAACAGAAGTAGTCAATATAACAAGGTCGAATCATGAGGACATCAGTGATCTTCAGGTCGTAACTCTAAAATAGAGGCCAGAGTTCCAGATTTACAATGCCAAGTTGGATGACCGTTCAAAACGTATTTTCCCAGTCAGAGCTCGTTTTTTTCCCCAAGCTCCTAGTTGTCCTGAAGTCACTGAAGTCAGATTTCCCAGTTTCCAAGTTAACAGTTGTTTTGAGCTTGGCACAAATCATGCTTCATTGACAACATGGCCAATGTTGAATGTTTATAATTTTAAGCTTGGAAAAGAGACCCTTAATCGCAAATTTGGGACCTTACAGTGATTTGGGACCACTCTTTGAATACATGGCTAGTGATTGCTTTGCAATGCTTGCAGTTAGCAACTGATTACTTCCAAAACATTCATTGTTGAATTTGCGATTTCCAACTTGTTGTGTAATGTTTATGTCCAATGGCCGATGAGCGCTGATACTTTTTATCTATAATTTCTCTTCATTATTTCTATTCATATGACATCGATTTAAAATGATTTGCCAGTTGAATGTCGACTTGAAAGTATGATGTCAGTCTAATCAAAGCTACTGTAGATATAACGTGATTTGGCGTCATTTTATCTCGAGCCTTCTTGGATGGGCACTTCTAATGTAACTCTATGGCAGCACCCAAGGGCCTAACATTTTCTAGCTCTACCCTCGGACTTGGCGGTGATGTAGTGTCCCCATGAGTGACAGAACACTGAGCCAATCATGGCACAACTAGAGAACATTAACAACCCCTACGCTGGCTGCCGCACCACCACAGAAAGCACTAAGTTAGGCTGAAACACCTGCATTTTGGAGCTGAAAGCAAAAAAGAGACTATGTTTGTATGCAGCTTTAATAACTCAATTATTATTTTTTATTTTTTAAATTGTTTGCAAACTGATATGTGCACCGTATTAATGCCAAAATAACATGCAAAACAGGCAAGCACCCCCAAGAAACATATATGCAATATATACAGTTGAAGTCAGAAGTTTACAAACATCTTAGCCAAACCTATTAAACTCAGTTTTTCACAATTCCTGACATTTAATCCTAGTAAAAATTCCCTCTATTAGGTCAATTAGGATCACCACTTTATTTTAAGAATGTGAAATGTCATAATAATAGTAGAGAAAATGATTTCTTTCAGCTTTTATTTCTTTCATCACATTCCCAGTGGGTCAGAGGTTTACATGCACTCAATTAGGATTTGGTAGCATTGCCTTTAAATTGTTTGACTTGGGTAGCCTTCCACAAGCTTCCCACAATAAGTTGGGTGAATTTTGGCCCATTCCTCCAGACAGCGCTGCTGTAGGCCTCCCTGCTCACACACACTTTTTCACACATTTTCTATGGGATTAGGGTCAAAACTTTGTGATGACCACTCCAATAACTTGACTTTGTTGTCCTTAAGCCATTTTGCCACAACTTTGGAAGTTTGCTTGGGGTCATTGTCCATTTGGAAAACTCATTTGCGACCAAGCTTTAACTTCCTGACTGATGTATTGAGATGTTGCTTCAATATATTCACGTCATTATCCATCCTCATGATGCCATCTATTTTGTGATGTACACCAGGTCATTATGGCCAAACAGTTCTATTTTTGTTTCATCAGACCAGAGGACATTTCTCCAAAAAGTAAGATCTTTGTCCCCATGTACAGTTGCAAAGCATAGTCTGGCTTTTTTTATGGCGGTTTTGGAGCAGTCGCTTCCTTGCTGAGCAGCCTTTCAGGTTATGTCGATATAGGACTCGTTTTACTGTAGATACAGATAGTTTTGTACCTGTTTCCTCCAGCATCTTCACAAGTTCCTTTGCTGTTGTTCTGGGATTGATTTGCACTTTTCGCACCAAAGTACGTTCATCTCTAGGAGACACTCCTTCCTGAGTGGTATGACGGCTGCATGGTCCCTTGGTGTTTATAGTTGCGTACTATTGTTTGTACTGATGAACATGGTACCTTCCGGTGTTTGGAAATTGCTCCCAAGGATGAACCAGACTTGTGGAGGTCCACAATTTTTTTTCTGGGGTCTTGGCTGATTTCTTTTGATTTTCCCAGGATGTCAAGCAAAGAGGCACTGAGATTGAAGGTAGGCCTTGAAATACATCCACATGTACACCTCCAATTGACTCAAATTATGTCATTTAGCCTATCAGAAGCTTCTAAAGCCATGACATTATTTTCTGGAATTTTCCAAGCTGTTTAAAGGCACAGTCAACTTAGTGTATGTAAACTTCTGACCCACTGGAATTGTGATGCAGTGAATTATAAGTGAAATAATTTGTCTGTAAACAATTGTTGGAAAAAGTACTTGTGTCATGCACAAAGTAGATGTCCTAACCGACTTGCCAAAACTATAGTTTGTTAACAAGACATTTGTGGAGTGGTTGAACGAGTTTTAATGACTCCAACCTAAGTGTATGTAAACTTCCGACTTCAACTGTATATATATTTATATATTTATATGTATATAATTTGTTGTTAGCTAAAAATGTGGGGCTCAAAACAGACTGCCCTGAATTACTGGTCGCCACTGCGTATATTTCTCGCTTAAATGGACTGATCAGACATGGGAAAACATGCGAAAGCACGACAATAACTTACTATGATCGGTCAATGATTTCCGTCCACATGTATTTCTGTGATACTGCGTAATTAGGCAGAATAAAAGTGTATTCAAACAAACGGTTTTAACGAATACTCTCGACCTGATTGATTTAATATATTCTTGGCAAATACCTACCAGAAATCTGTAGGCTATGCAAACCACAAGAATAAATTGAACGGGTATCTTCGCTAATGTTTGCCCATAAGGGCTATATCCTATCTAAAAGGCCACCCATGCCCTGATATTTAATTACCAGTGTAATTTACATTTACGCAATCAACTAGTTATGGATGTAGCCTAGTCAAACAATTGAAGTAGCCGCTTTTGCCGCAGTAAGGCAGCATACAGACAAAATATGTCTGTCATGTGACAAATCCCTCATAACGAAGCATGAACCTCGAAGATTTCCAGCGATGCATATAACCCGAGAATACTAGCCTATGGGTATGATGAAGGCTCTATTATGCATGCATAGGCTGTCAATGGAGCATAAAAAAACTATTCTCAGCACCATGTTCGTTTATAAGCTGCTTGTTAACGGGCATTGCGTTGTGGTGGCATATATTATAGTATTTGCCCAGGCTTTATGAATGCATAATAAACCATGTTTGACCAGTAAAATGTTACAAAAGTCTAAAAGAAGTAACGGTCAAGTATGCAGTAATACCTGTATTTCCGCAAGGGATTACATTCTTCGACAAAACAAGTTCCATTTAGATGCCTGAAAAACAAAATAACAATGTACATTCACCATCATATTATTTACACGGGGTCGTCATTGTAACCTTCTCATCTGTAGCCTATTGACAAATTCACTTTAATCAGGGATAATATTGGCCTATAGCATTGGCTCCACTGAATAGCGTTTACGCACGTTTCCTTTTGCTTAGTAGAAATGAAAATATAACGACACAAATTCGTGCACAACTTGTGAAATACGCTCAATAATAGAGTCTTGGCTGAGTCTTTGGCCACACTTATTCATAATAATAGAGTCATTTTTGGCTGAGTCTTTGGCTACACTTATTCATAATAATAGAGTCCTTTTTGGCTGTCTTTGGCTACACTTATTCATCCATTGGAATTATGCTGAAGTTTTAAAAGAGTCAGAGATACCGTTGCAAAAGTTGATCTTTAACGTGATGTAAACACATAACCTCTTTTATCTTCACACACACACACACACACACACACACACACACACACACACACACACACACACACACACACACACACACACACACACACACAGTCAGATTAGTAACATAATAGGAGTACATTCACTGATTAAGAGGTATTTTTTATTACATCCTCTTATGATATGAGGTTGTATTTCTTCTGACAACTCACCTCTCATGTAATATTGTTATTTCTCAAACGTCTTCTAGTCGGAGCCTATTGTCATCCATGTACTCATTCATAAAAACATTATTCAATTCAACATTTTATCGCGACACCCCACCTATATTCCCTGCCAAGGTTTGTAATCTTCTCCTACAAAAGCCAATGCATGCCCATGCGTAATACTCAAAACACAGGAGGTTGGTGGAACCTTAATTGGGGAGGACGGCTCTTGGTAGTAGCTGGAGCGAAATCGGTGGAATGGTATCAAATACTTCAAACATATGGTTTGCATGTGTTTGATGCCATTCCATCTGCTCCGTTTCAGCTGTTATTGTGAGCCGTCCTTCCCTCAAAAACCTCCACTGGCTCGAAGCCTATGCATCCTCCACTTGACATAGACTGGAGAGGCCTTGTACACTTGGACACAATAAGAGCATGCAATCCGAGTCACTGTCTTATAATTTGGGGGGACCAAGTGGCGCAGCGTTCTAAGGCACTGTATCGATTTAACTGACTTGCCAGATTAAATAAAAAACAAAACAAATTAATACATATCAAGGCATATCAAGGCATATATTTTCTGCACAACTCGAATAGCCTACTCACCAGTTAATTCAGTTAATTCCCAGAAAATAAACAAACAAATCTTTACTATGTCCCCATGCAGGTGTGAAATAGATCCACGTAAGTGCGGGCATATGCTGTGTCCAAGTACGCGCTTTGGTAGCTTCTCCGCGTCGCTTCGTGTTTTCTTCTGGAGACCTTTCTCTTGTCCCGGTGACGTCACGGCGGCGAACCACACGACAGCAATGCGCATTTAGCCTACGGTGAGGAGATGTGCAAGCAGCTGATCTTTTTGAAGGCTGAGAAAACCCTAAACAAATGGTTTTGAATATCAATATGTTTCGTGAATTCCTTTGATTTTTTTTTGTATTTCTGGTGGAGAAGATATAGGCTATAGCCAATAGCCTTCCTCGACATGGGGAAAATAGGGTTTATTTTGTATAGGCTATCTAGCCTACTCTACATTTTGAACAAAATACTAACAATATAACATATGCAAGCACTTAAAATGCATTTTGGAAAGATAATATAATGTAAAAAATCGATCTATTTAGTTTTAGTATTTTCTTTTTTCGCTCGGTTCGGGTAGCTATAGTTCCATTAGAATTGCGCATTAAATAACAATTCTCACTGAAAATGAATTATGCTTCCAGCAGATGCACGTATTGCTTTAAACGCTTCATTTATCATTTGCGACTATTTAAACCACATTTTATTACACGACATTTACCCTCCTTTTCAAACCAGTTGCAAACATTAAGGTACATACTAATAAGGTACACGGCCATTAAATAGGTTTTTCATTTGATTTAACTTGGTCACAATGCAAAATGTCATAACGCATGCAGCTCATCATTTCCCTTTTAAATACATTTTCCTTTTTTATGAATGAGCCACTGGTATTTGTATGCCTATGTGAATTTACCCTCAACATTTCTTTAGGCAGCCTATATTCTCATCAGTATATCAGAAAATAACATTTGCTCAGCATTAATGCTAGAACAGAATTTTGGCTCCCGAGTGGCGCAGCGGTCTAAGGCACTGCATTTCAGTGCAAGAGGTGTTACTACAGTCCCTGGTTCAAATCCAGGCTGTGTCACATCTGGCCGTGATTGGGAATCCCATAGTGCGGTGCACAATTGGCCCGGGGTACGCCGTCATTGAAAAAAATCATTTGTTCTTAATTAACTGACTTGCCTAGTTAAATAAAGGTTATATTTTACGAAGCTCGGCTATTGTCAGCAGCGTGCTGTCTAGCCTTATAAGCTATACACGTATTCATGTTCTGTATGAAATGTTTGCTATTATACATTTTCAAAGTATTTAAAATAACATATTAAATGTAGCCCAATGAAAGGTAATAACTCGTTTATTTATTAGGCAGTACGAGCAGAGAAACATGTTTTGAATTTGAAATAAATATTAACACAGGCCTAATTAATGAATCCTTATACTGGTTGTATGTATAGGCTAATTGGACTAATCTGCCAGTATCTCCTGTTTAGATTAATAATCGAAATCGAAAGAATATCGGAAAAAAAACGTTTGTGTCATTTTACTATCGAGTATATGGGCTAATAGACCTTGTTACATGTGTACCCATGGCTTAGTCGGGGTGAGGAACCCCTGTCTAAAGATTCAAACCGGAACCTTTTTGTGATGGGAGGGGTTACATTTTTAACCTTTTTAATAATATACTGTAGCGTTGGCAGCCTATCAGATTGGAGGCGTGGCTTCAGATAGTTATTTCCGGTCCTGCATTAGCATAAATGTAATTCCTGTTCATTATGTTATGTTTGAATACTGCAAAGTAAAATGTTGATTGAATGTTTATGCATATTACATGTTCTAATATAGTATTATCTTTGCTGGTACATACAGTATTAAAGTGGTAACTATTCCAACTTTGGTATTTGCAGACAGTAGGCTCTACACCACTGTTAGCCTCATTGAAGCTACAAAACTGTCATCATTCAACCTTAACATGTGATGACAATACAACAGAAAAGATGAACAGGAATGACATCTACTCTAAAGGGTGGCCAAATTATTATTATTATTTATAACTAGTTTTGGATGATGGATTGCCCTGGCACATGTAGCCTATATTGATGATGCTACTACTACTACTAATACCAGCCTACTACTACTAGTACTACTAATACTAATGATAACTGTTATTATTAATATTATTATTAGCATATATTTTCCTAGTGCCTGGCAATAAGCAGTAAAATTAACCTAGAAAACTTTCTGATATACTTTCCCTGTAGAAATATGAACAAAGAATGACCCATCCAGTATTTGACCCTGTGCAGTTTGTACGCAACTGTGGTCAGCCAGACAATGGTGTGTGTATATTTGTCTACCTGTCAGACACGCATTGCAAAATTATGAGTCCTGTGACATATAACTATAATTAAGCAGCAAATGCAGTAATTACGCAGTGACTGGGAGGTAAGTGCTACTCTGGAGGTGAAACAGTGTGTGTCCCAAATGGAACCATATTCCTTTTTATAGTGCACTACTTTTGATCAGAACCCTATCAGAGCCCTATGGGAGCCCTATGGGAGCCTTATGGGCCCTGGTCAAAAGTAGTGCACTATATAGGGAATAGGGTTCCATTTGGGACAGACACAGTGCATTCATCTCCTCTCCTGTGTGAATAGATAGAGGATTTAGCCCCTTTGGTGTGGTGGCTGGAACCAGCCCTGCTGTTGCCTGACTTCAGGTGGTGGTTGTGACCCCATGAAGTATATAGGTTTTGTCAATAACAGAGCTAGTCATACACACTCCAGAAGTAGACTACATAACAAGCTGCACCCCATAGTCTCTGTGTGTGTGTGTGTGTGTGTGTGTGTGTGTGTGTGTGTGTGTGTGTGTGTGTGTGTGTGTGTGTGTGTGTGTGTGTGTGTGTGTGTGTGTGTGTGTCAACATATATTACACTGTTGTCAGGGTTAGGTAGGTTACTTTCTAAATGTTATCCGTTACAGTTACTAGTTACCTGTCCAAAATTGTAATCAGTAACGTAACTTTTGGAGTACCAAAACTCTGTAAAGTATTCTGATTAATTTCACCTTAAGAGGCATTAGAAGAAGACAAAGAATATCCATGAAACACATTTGGTGTGTCATCATAGTGGTCTCTGACTTGTGCTCAGACTTGCTCGAGTGGAACAAACTTAAACTTGCACCTTTTTCAATACTCAAATATACAGTATGTCATTGAGAAAGAGAAAGGTGTCCTAATGTATCTTTTTTCTCCAAAACATCCTTAATTAAAAAGTAATCCAATAAGTCATCTCGTTTTTGAAAAGTATTTGTAATGTGATTACATTTTTTTTGCTGGCAACATAACTGATTACAGTTAAAAAAAAAATGTAAACAGTTACTCCCAATCCTGACTGCGGTCATGCCTGGTCATGCCTGGGGTTCTGGCATTAATACACTTTTATAGATAAAAGGGTTTCAAAAGTGTTCTTTGTGGAGGGATAGGATTCTACCAAGAACTGTTTTGATCTGAAGAACCCTTTTTTGAAGGGTTCTTTGTAAGGTGAAGGGTTCTACATAGAACCTTTAACATCCGAATAACTGTTATGGGGAGAAAGGTTTCATTGATGATTCTTTGGAAGGCAATAAAGATTATTTGGAAAGGAAGAAGGGTTCTACATAGAACCATATATCATATTTCCCAGCATGCTCTTTTGCCGGGTGATTTAAAGAATTGTTTGTTTTAATATTTGTTTTTGCATGTACATTGATTGGTTGATAAATGTTATGCTACACAAAGATAAATAACATACATTTTTCTTAACTAATTCAATCTGTTAGTAGGCGGACGTATTGCACCCGTTACTGGGATGGTTGTTCCAGTTGAAATTATTGAGGTAGTCTCAGGGAAAAAATATCCCTACCCTGGCAGTCATTGTGAATGCAGGTTGGGGGTGATTGAAAAAAAATAGGAATAACACAGCATTTTGCAAGCAGACCACTGTGTTTGGGTTTAACTTCAAAGAAAGGCCTTATGATGTATGCAATTTTTGTCATAAAGAATAACATTTTAAAGGTTAATAAGGCTGGTAGAACCATTCATAGACAGTTCTAAGAAGAATCCTCCAAAGACAAAATAGTTCTCCGTAGAACCCTTCATAGAGGTTTCTAGGTAGACCCATATACAGTACCAATGGGTTCTATGAAGAACCCTACATAGAGGGTTCAAAGTAGAACACTTTGCAATTGAAATAAATTCATTAGGCCCTAATCTATGGTTTTCACATGACTGGGCAGGGGTGCAGCCTTAGGTGGGCCCACTGACTGGGGAGCCAGGCCCAGCCAATCAGAATGAGTTTTTCCCCACAAAAGGGCTTGATTACAGACAGAAATACTCCTGAGCTGGGATCTTTTATTTCAGCTCATGAAACATGGGACCAACACTTTACATGTTTCTATATTTTTTCAGTGTAGTAAGGAACTCCCCTCACCTGGTTGTCTAGTTCTTAATTGAAAGGAAAAAACAAAAACCTGCAGACACTAGGCCCTCTTTGGAATTACTCTGCCCCCCCCCCTGCCCCATGGGGACAAACCAAAGAACCCTATATGGTTCTATGTAGCACCTTTTTTGTAAGAGTGTAGATCTGATGTACTGTATCAAACAGTTCTCTCACCGTAGCATCAAATAATCAAAACATTGAGGCCAATCACAGCTCATAGCATTAATTCCAAGTTTTGTTTCCGTTATGTGAGGACCAGAGAGAAGGTGCATAGTCCAGATTCTGTCAAATCAATCAAGGTCATGCGATTGACACCGGGTAGCTTTTCTGGCGTTAGCCGGCCTAAAGCTAACCCAGAACAGAGTCACTCAAAGAAAGACAGACAAGCATATGTTACGTCATAGGGTTTCTTTATGGATATCCACTTCAAAATGATGCTAGCGCAGAGTGATGTCATACACCTGTTTGCTCTGTTAATAGTCACCGGAGTCCCTTGACGTGTGTTGAAAACGGCGAGGTCAGAATTTCCAATGGGCTCTGAAGTTAGCGTTTCTTTGATTACACGGGGCTCGGAGATGTGCAACACAAACAGGTCCGGCACGCAGATCATCTCAAGAAAAGACCAGCGTCCTTTATCACTTTCTTTCCCAAACTTCCTTCGTCTCCCTGGCTTTGCTACGATCCAAATCAGACTTCCAATGTTTCTATCAGAACATCAACCCAACGCAACTAAGAGGGAATCTACCAGAAACACAGACAGTAACACCAGCAGCTCTGTGAGGTTGCCACCCAATATCCTTTATGTCCCCCAACTCTGTATACAGTATGTGCATCAGCATCTCTACTAAATGGTAATATAAACTGAATGGGAGTCACAGTCCTGTTAAGTAGTCAGGCACACGTATAGCAACAGTACAGTGTGCTGTAATATGGGCGGCCTCCCACAGAGGATTAAAACCATTATTTCATCAACAGAGTTTGGTATAGGAGGGAATACAGAACTGGGACATCTCATTCCTAGTCAGCTATGAGATACAGGACATTTATGCTGATATTGGTTGCACAAAAACAAGGTCGTTTTTCATCTTCTGGATGGACTGATGGCTTTAGCACACTCGTGATATATTGTTTTATTTACCCGCGCGCCAACATCTGGTTTGTAACTTCTTGCATGGCACACAGTGCACCGGAATTGGCTGCCGCTCTGTGGGCTCTGCTATTTATGGTAGAGGCTTATTGGTCTCGACTGTGTTTGGGATAGCATTGCCCAGCTCCATCCTACTTAGAGCCCTACTACCCCCCACCCCACCTCTCCACACACATCCTCCAGTCCCCACTCCACCTAAAAAGAGGAAAGTGTCCCCTACCCTTTCCCTCTCTCTTTCTATCTTTGGCTTGGTCACTGAAGTGGTATCTTTGGCTCTGTCACTTTGCTTGTCATTCAGGCCCCTGGTTGAACACAACAACACGTTCCCTGTTTCTGTGTGTCTAGGGACTACCGTCTCTCACTCTCCACTCCCCTCTCTCTCTCACTGTACCTTGCCCCCCATCCCCTCCTCCATTTCTCAGTCTACCTACCACTTTCCCCCTCCCCTCCATCCGTCTCTCCTTCACCTCTCCATTTTCAGAGCCTGCTGCAGTGGGGAAATGAGTTCCCAGTAGCTCTGTGTAGCTCTGCAGATTCTCATCAGGTTGTTTTCCACGTGGACAGACTGACACCCACTCTGAACCCACTCTGAACATGGGAGGGTAACAACTCAGGCCCTGAGAACTGTCAGAGGTGCTTAAAGGAGGGCAGTCAGGCTCTGGTGTTGTGCTAGAAGTCTGATATGTGTCTCAGGACCATTGACAGGAGATCTGAGAATGAGACAGAGGCATCCAGCCAGGGAAATCCAGCCCGAGGCTCGCCTCTGCCTACAGGTCATTTGTATTCTCTGAGACAGCAATATTTATTATGTCAACATTACCGTTCCCAAAAATACATTTTGACGTTTTTGGGGGACAAACACGGAGACAAAGTGAGCGGCCTGCACTGCCACAGGTCCGTGCAGCTCTGGGAAGGATGACTGGCCGCGGGGGAGTCGCCTTCACTTCACTTCAGGAGCCCTGAAAAGGTGAGCAGGCTGGGGCCGCATTGTGAATCGTCACACAAGAACGAGGGACTGTCAAAAGACAAACAAAAAAGGAGGGAGAAATGATTCAAAAGCCTTCAGAGCCTGCTCAGTGAAACCAAAGGCGTGCCATGACAGAGAGCAAACATTCAGGAAGAGGGACCATCAAGAAGAGACACAGGTGGAAACCTGCAAAGGGCCGTGCGGACAGGATAAATCAGTGCGTTAGAAGATGTGAAAACAAACATTTCTGTTTTCAGTCAATGAAGACAGTCAGACCGATGGCCAACATTTACCTCGTTAGTAAGTAGGACACAGGTTTGGAGGTTGCCCAGTATTCCTTGAAGAGCATTAGGGGACATTTTTGGCAGAAGAAATGTTAAACATGTATTTTGTTCTGTGGACCCAATGCTCAGGACAGTTTACGTCATTCAAGGAATGAAATGACGTAAGAATAGTATAGCTGTGAATCGTTTCCATATGCATAAGTGAAATATAACCCATTATGTTCATGAATTGCATGTTCTACAAAGAACACGTGTTCATTCTTTTTCTTGACACACATAGCCAATTGTGTTTCGATAGGTACAACGGCCTATTGTGATGTGGTCATAACCTATGGTAATATCCTGTATCTCCAGGTCACAGAGTTGAAACTACCCGACTTATTCATCATTTAACTCGAAGGAGAGTTCATTCATCAGAACAAGTGGAATGTACATAGGTTACCCAACGGAAGTGGCATATTCTTGGCTTACTCGTGACATGAATCATTCATTAGAAAACGGTGTTTATTTACAGACCCGAATGAAACCTCACCGTGTATTTGATCAGTGACACCACCCATGTTTGTCCACTAACAATAAATCAATGGCATATTGAATTTTCTCACAACACAATGCTTCTCACTGTGACCGGCATCACGTTGGTCGGAGCCAATGGTCATGTATCACGTCCAAACAAGTCATCCATGGATGTGTCCCAAGTGGCAACCTATTCCCATCCTATAGCCCTATGCACCCTAGTCAAAAGTAGTGCACTATATAGGGAACAGGGTGCCATTTGGGAAGCACACAATGTGTTTTTCAGAAGGACACAGGTAAAAACTCACATTCCTGCCCTTTTCCAAGTGAAAGGTATTCAGGAAAAGACGTCGGCCAGAAGACAATTTACAGCCCGGCCTGGGAATTCCACATGTTCCAGAACTGGGAATGGGAGTGGAAAAGCCAGAGCAATGAACAACCATGGCATTTTTATCTTGATTGTCAGATAAAATAGTATCTGCACCCATAAAGCTATACATAAGAGTCTTTAGCAGGAGGCACTTTACCTCCTTCTGCTTTCTGGCCTCTGATAAAAATCACCCAAACACGGCATCATTAAGAGGGCCAATAAAAGCACACAGAGACATGGCGCCTGGGAATGAGCCACTCTCTTCTTTCTCTTCCTTTCCCTCTTTTCCATTCTCTCCATACTCATGCTTACTCTCTCTCCCCTTTCTTTCCCAGGGCACCCAGGCAGCCAGGTCAGGCACACACCTAGCAGGCCAGACCAGGCCAAAGGGAGAGGGGCTGGGGGGGGGGGGGGGGGCTCTGTGACTCTGGTTAGCCTCACCGGGAAAAGGTCAGAGCTGTTTCCCACCACAACACACGCACAGGGAGACAGGCAACTCCACAGCTCCATATATGGCCCCAGGTTCAGCTCCTTTCATGGGTCAGGGAGTACCACATTGACGTCGGCTTCATGGTGCCCCCTCTTAAAAATGATAAACGAAATAATTCAAAATATTTAGTTAAAGTGAAAACATTGTAACTCTACCCCAGTGATAAAGCAGGTGTGGGTGGCTATTGTTAGACTACTGCGATATATGCTGTGATATATGCTGTGAATAGAGATGGGCAGTATTTATGTTACATGTATTGGAAATAAGGATTTCAATTACTTTTGAGTATTTAGTAATTTGTATGTCACCGGCCTAAACTACATCCAATATATTTGGTAACAAGATACCTTAGAGATCTGTAATTGTATTTCATTTATTTTTCCATAACACTATTTTACAGCGGTTCACAATTGTGTGGCCCCCATTCCTCCTGCGTTGTTATCAGAAGTCTTGGTTAGATAAGAGTGTCTGCTAAATGAGTGAAATGTAAATATAAAAATGAACACTTGCAAAGCATGCTGAGTATTATCCCAAATGAGCTCCACCCCAAAACAAGACCAATAATAATACCCAGTGTGCTTTGCAATTGTTAATTTTCACAAATATAGATTGGTCATTTATCAGACATTCTTATCCAGAGCAATGTACAGTCAGTGCATTCAACTAAGGGGAATGAACAATCACAGTCATTGCAAGTAAAACGTTTTTTTTGTTAGCGTTACTGAGTATGTATGTATTTTGTATTTTGATAAATACAGGTACATTGATGTATTTGGTCATTTCTAAATACAATGCTTTGCAAATTTATTTTGTAATTTATTTTGATTCATTCCAGCTAGCACATTTGGTTCCTTGAAGGTTGTGGGAATGTACGTTTTTGGTTTCCCATTGGTTTTGGGAACGAACGGTAAAACTGAACATGAAAATTTCACCTGTTCTGGAAATGTTTATTTTTAGGTAGCAGGGAGGTTCTAAGAACGTTTTACTTTGGTTCCTTGAAAGTTTTCCTGGAAGGTTTTATTAACGTTCTGAGAATGGAAAATAATAAGTTATTCTGAGGTTTTTGAATAACTTCCTTAAAACTTTCAGTAAATGTCTCACGACTTGTAATAACAGTGCTATCTTATTTTGGGGTAACTAGTTTGAAATCGAAGCACTGATAGGACACATGGAAATGAATTTCCTTAGGCAACAATCATGCAAACACATTTCTTGTGACATGCCATTAGTGAGATTTGAACACATGAAGTTCAGTTCCCTATCTACGGAGGTGGTCCACTACACCACGAGGATGGAGCCAACATGCCCTGTTTTTTTACACCTACAAAGCTGTTCATTTTAGTCTATTCAAACAGACCCCGTTTCAAAGGACAAAAGCACTCATTAGGATCAGGTGTGGCCAACACACCTGAACACACTAAACAAGATCAAGGATAGAGTTTTGTTGATTCTTAGAATGTTCTCTGAACATTACTAAAGTTCCCTTAATGTTCTCAAAACGATTTGAGAACATGACTTTAAATCGAACCATGAGGAAACGTTATGCTAAAGTGCTTAAAATCCCACAGAAGAACATTGCTAAGAAACATTCTTTGAACTATTTGAGAACATTCCCAATGTCAAACCAGTTAGAAAAAGTTCCTACAATATTACCAAAATTGAAATGAAATGTAACCATGTTTGAACTTTTAGGAAATGTTCTATTAAAGTAATGAAATACAAGGAAAACACAAGCCAAGAAACTATCCTGCACCATTCCCAGAAAGTGGTGGTAAAGGTTGTATGCGAAATAACAATAGGACAACCACGCTCTCACCAAGCTCTAAGAAACACGTGGTTCTCAGAACGTTGTGCGCTAGCTGGGATTGGTCTTTATAGAGTATATTGTGCAACAAGACACATAACAAGATACCTTTTGCCCATCTTTGGGTGTGAAGTTGTCCTGAGAGTCCTGAAATACCATCGTTGGCTTCGCTCTGACGGCTGTGCATGTGTGGGTGGGGGGGGGGGCAATGCTTTCTTAGGTAAGGTGCCCAAACACGACAGCTTGTTCACCGGCATAGTTGTCGCTTTTGTCTTGCCTGTCCGTGAGAAACAAAAGACAGAGAGTATTAGCGCTGTGTGTTCCTTTGACTTTGTGTGTTTGTCTTTGTGTCTTTGTGTGTCTGTTTGTTACTAGGCGTGTTTGTGTTCACGTGCAAACGTGTGTGACACATTTGTTTTCAGGAGTTGCAGACAATGCCCACAGCAGATGAGTGGACTTCGGCTGTCCCCATAGGAGAACCCTTCCGGGTTCCATGTAAAACGCTCTGTAGAAAGGGTTCTACATGGAAACACAAAAGGGTTCTACCAGCAACCAAAAATGGTTATTCAAAGGGTTCACCTATGGGAACAGCCGAAGAACCCTTTTAGCCACCCAGACTAACTGGCCAGCTGGACTATTGTTTTACACGACTGCTGCTCGCTGTTTATTAACTATGCATAGTTACTTTACAAATGACCTAGACTAACCTGTACCCTCGCACATTGACTTGGTACCGGTACTGTCACGATCGTGTGGGGGATTGACGGACCAAAACGCAGCAGTTGGAAAATAAGCCATCTTCTTTTATTAACACCACGAAGATGAACACGACACAAAACTCTATACAAACTAACAAAACAACAAAACGACCGTGAAGCTACAAACGTTGTGCACATACATACAGGCTACAAACGTTCTACATAGACAATTACCCACAACCAATGAGAGCCTAGGGCTACCCTAAATAAGGCTCCCAATCAGAGACAACCGAAATCAGCTGTCTCTAATTGGGAACTCATTCAGGTAACCATAGACTCTCCTAGACAACTAAACATACATAGACAACACTAGAAACATGTACTCCACACAAACCCATATACTATACAACAACCCCTTTACCATAAACAACACCCAAAACCAACAAAACAAAAACATTCCCCATGTCACACCCTGACCTAACTAAAATAATACAGAAAACAAAGAATACTAAGGCCAGGGCGTGACATAACCCCCCCCTTGAGGCGCGAACTCCGGGCGCACCATACACAGTCTAGGGGAGGGTCTGGGTGGGCTTCCTTCCACGGTGGCGGCTCCGGCTCTGGTCGCGGTCCCCACGTCACCACAGTACCTACCCACCTCCTAGGCTTCCTCCAAACGACCCCCCTCCACATTAACCCCATTGCATTAAGGGGCAGCTCCGGACTGAGGAATGGCAGCTCCGGACTAAGGGCCAGTACCAGGGTAAGGGGCAGCACCAGGGTAAGGGGCAGCACCAGGGTAAGGGGCAGCACCAGGGTAAGGGGCAGCACCAGGGTAAGGGGCAGCACCAGGGTAAGGGGCAGCTCCGGACTGAGGAATGGCAGCTCCGGACTGAGGAATGGCAGCTCCGGACTGAGGGATGGCAGCTCCGGACTGAGGGACTGCAGCTCCGGACTGAGGGACTGCAGCTCCGGACTGAGGGACGGCCCATGGCTGGCTGACAGATCTGGCTGCTCATGGCTGGCTGACGGATCTGGCTGCTCATGGCTGGCTGACGGATCTGGCTGCTCATGGCTGGCTGACGGATCTGGCTGCTCATGGCTGGCTGACGGATCTGGCTGCTCATGGCTGGCTGACGGATCTGGCTGCTCATGGCTGGCTGACGGATCTGGCTGCTCATGGCTGGCTGACGGATCTGGCTGCTCATGGCTGGCTGACGGATCTGGCTGCTCATGGCTAGCTGACGGATCTGGCTGCTCATGGCTAGCTGACGGATCTGGCTGCTCATGGCTAGCTGACGGATCTGGCTGCTCATGGCTAGCTGACGGATCTGGCTGCTCATGGCTAGCTGACGGATCTGGCTGCTCATGGCTAGCTGACGGATCTGGCTGCTCATGGCTAGCTGACGGATCTGGCTGCTCATGGCTGGCTGACGGATCTGGCTGCTCATGGCTGGCTGACGGATCTGGCAGATCCTGTCTGGTTGGCGGCTCTGGCAGATCCTGTCTGGTTGGCGGCTCTGGCGGATCCTGTCTGACGGACGGCTCTAGCGGCTCCTGTCTGGCTGGCGGCTCTAGCGGCTCCTGTCTGGCTGGCGGCTCTAGCGGCTCCTGTCTGGCTGGCGGCTCTAGCGGCTCCTGTCTGGCTGGCGGCTCTAGCGGCTCCTGTCTGGCTGGCGGCTCAGTTGGCTCATGGCAGACGGGCGGCTTTGCAGGCTCATGGCAGACGGGCGGCTTTGCAGGCTCATGGCAGACGGATGGCTCAGATGGCGCTGGGGAGACGGATGGCTCAGATGGCGCTGGGGAGACGGATGGCTCAGATGGCGCTGGGGAGACGGATGGCTCAGATGGCGCTTGGCAGACGGGCAGTTCAGTCATCGCTGTGCAGACGGCAGACTCCTGCCGGCTGAGGCGCACTGTAGGCCTGGTGCGTGGTGCCGGGACTGGTGGCACCGGGCTGGGGACACGCATCTCAGGGCTAGTGCGGGGAGCAGCAACAGGATGCACAGGACTCTGGGGACACACAGGAGGCTTGGTGCGTGGTTTAGACACTGGTGGTAAAGGGCTGGAGACACGCACCATATAGCTAGTGCGTGGAGGAGGCACTGGTGGTACTGGGTTGGGGCGGGGAGGTGGCGCCGGAAATACCGGACCGTGCAGGCGTACTGGCTCCCTTGAACGCCGAGCCTGCCCAACCTTACCTGGTTCTATGCTCCCCGTCGCCTGACCAGTGCGGGGAGGTGGAATAACCCGCACCGGCCTATGTAGGCGAACCGGGGACACCATGCGTAAGGCTGGTGCCATGTACGCCGGCCCGAGGAGACGCACTGGTGACCAGATGCGTTGGGCCGGCTTCATGACATACGGCTCAACGCTCAGTCTAGCCCGGCCGATACGTGGAGCTGAAATGTACCGAACCGGGCTATGCACGCGTACAGGAGACACCGTGCGCTCTACTGCGTAACACGGTGTCTGCCCGTACTCTCGCTCTCCACGGTAAGTACAGGGAGTAGGCGCAGGTTTCCTACCTGACTTCGCCACACTCCCTTTAAGGCCCCCCCCAAGAAATTTTTGGGTTGTACTCACGGGCTTCCAGCCTTGTCTCCGTGCTGCCTCCTCATATCGCCTCCTCTCGGCTTTAGCTGCCTCCAGCTCTTCACGAGGAAGGCGATATTCTCCCGGTTGTGCCCACGGCCCCTTACCCTCCAGTATCTCCTTCCATGTCCATGAATCCTGTGTAGGTAGATCCTGTTGCCGCTTTCCATGCCGCTTGGTCCTATGGTGGGTAATTCTGTCACGATCGTGTGGGGGATTGACGACCAAAACGCAGCAGTTGGAAAATAAGCCATCTTCTTTTATTAACACCACGAAGATGAACACGACACAAAACTCTATACAAACTAACAAAACAACCGTGAAGCTACAAACGTTGTGCACATACATACAGGCTACAAACGTTCTACATAGACAATTACCCACAACCAATGAGAGCCTATGGCTACCCTAAATAAGGCTCCCAATCAGAGACAACCGAAATCAGCTGTCTCTAATTGGGAACTCATTCAGGTAACCATAGACTCTCCTAGACAACTAAACATACATAGACAACACTAGAAACATGTACTCCACACAAACCCATATACTATACAACAACCCCTTTACCATAAACAACACCCAAAACCAACAAAACAAAAACATTCCCCATGTCACACCCTGACCTAACTAAAATAATACAGAAAACAAAGAATACTAAGGCCAGGGCGTGACAGGTACCCCCTGTATATAGCCTCCACATTGTTATGTAATTTTCTTGTCTTACTTTTTGATTTTATAATAAATAAAAAAAACTTTAGTTTATTTTTTAAATATTTTCTGAACTCTATTTCTTGAACTGCATTGTTGGTTAAAGGGCTTGTAAGTAAGCATTTCACTGTTGTATTCGGCGCATGTGACAAATACAATTTGATTTGATGGTTCTAGATAGCACCTCAGTTTTGTGAGTTGAGCATTGTCGTTTAAACAGCACATTTTAATGAGCGATCCCTTTGAGTTGCTTGACAGTATGCAGCGTCATGCTAAGTTAATGTGGACACAGGGGTTTGATGGCATGTGAGCAACCGTTGTTCCATCAGAGAAAATTGCCACATGCCAAACTGCCTTTCAAAGAGCCATGTGTAGAAAGGGATTTGAGTTTCAAATTATTCCACATGCATGTTACACCCCCACAATTTGATCTTTGCAACTTCACATAGGCGGTATAGCATATCACAATTATATTTGCATTGAATTCAATACTCAGAATTTGCTTGCCAGGAATTAATTTAAAAGGTTTGTAGAGGAAAAACCATAATACCTGTGCCATTGAAATTTAATTCCTAACTTAATTTCAAGGGCTAATGCCCTTGTCTGTCTGGTGCATTCTACCAGGTATAGACAAGTAGTTCTCAAACATCTCCTCGGGACCCTCAGACGTTTGTGTTGTAGCCCTGAACTGATTCACCTAGGGCCCGATTCAGACTTAGGATATGTGTGCCTTTCTTACGCACGCCTTTCCTGTGTACTTCTTAGTAGTTTGTATTCAGACTTACATTATTCAGGTGCATAACAGGCATTTCAGGCGTGGTTCCCTTGCGAGTGCTGAATAAATGTCATTCAACCAATGAAAACCCTCCCACTTGCTGGCCGACAGATTTTCTCATGGAGTTTTCGTTCAATAGGATTTTCAGTACATTTATCTAAAGCCATCCATTTAAATGTGGTGTACCTTTCATTTGAATTTTCTCACCAGACTAACTAGAATATATGAAGAGAACGGTTCAGTAAATTAGGGATCAATTAAAGAAATCCATTAAAATACATGCATATTCGTCTCCTTTTCAGCACCAATTGGTATACAGTGATCCCTCGCCACTTCGCGGTTCACTTATCGCGGATTCGCTATTTCGCGGATTTTCATAATGCATTTTTTTTTTTTTTTTGGTGCATTGTGCTCTGAGTCCGGATGACATAAACGCCCTGATTGATGGAGACGCACAGCCGCTGACCGATGCAGAGCTGGCAGAAATGACAAAGCCACAAAGCGACGATGAAAGAGAAGAGGGAGAAGAGGACACGAGAGATGAGGAGGAAGGACTAACGCTTGGTCGCTTAGCAACCATGGTGCGAATGGCCACTGAACTTAAGCGAGTAGCTGAGGAATGGGACCCTTTGATGAGCCGTTCATTACAGTTCTCCAACGTAATCGATGGTGGCATGTCGGTGTACAAGGATCTTTTTGCAAAGAAGAAAAAAGAGCGACAACAGCTGCCTATCACTATGTTCTTCTCCCGAACAAACACACCTGCACCGCGGGCTTCAGAAGAAGAGAACACTGCAGAGCGCAGTCAGGATGCAGCGGCCCAGTCTGAAGAGCAGTGAAACGGCCTACACGTGAGTCACTGTATTTGTATACATGTAATAGTTGCTAATTGTAAAAAAAAAAAAAAAGTTTTCTATTTCGCGGATTTCACTTATCGCGGGTCATTTTCGGAACGTAACCCCCGCGATAAACGAGGGATTACTGTATTTAAAAAAAAACTCTGAGCTTGTATATCATTTAGGGTTAGAAAAGTACTTATGAATAATAATAAACAGGTTTGGAGAGCCTTTACGCACAAAATATATTGGTGAATAAAAAATACCGTGGTTTGATTCATCCTGAAAGTTGCCATATTCAGTTGTTCAATCCATGAAATCCTGGAAGCGTAGAAAATTGTAAAATAGGGGTTGAACAGTAGGCCTATAGATCTGCCATAATAATCCTCAATAATAATGGAACTGTGATGACAACGGTCGTCGTCGTGAACTATGCGCAAGACTCCAGGTTTAAAATATGTATGGTCTGCATACCATAACGGTAACCATAATGTCTGCATACCAAATTGGCTACATGTCCAAAATTATTGTTAGCCTAATATGATCCACCATCGCTAGCGATCCTCAGAAACAACCACACAAACGTGACAGAGGAAAGAAAGGTAAACAAACGGTGTAATGGAATGATGCAAAATGCAAGTTAACTAACAGTAAAGTGGTGACAGTTATAAGTGAATGTAGGATGGTGGCTACTGACAGAGAATAATATTTAATATGATACAAATTGTAAAAAATACAGTGAAAAGTCTGGGCATATACAGTTGAAGTCGGAAGTTTACATACACCTTAGCCAAATACATTTAAACTCAATTTTAAACATTTCCTGACATTTACTCCTACTAAAAATTCCCTGTCTTAGGTCAGTTAGGGTCACCACTTCATTTAAAGAATGTGAAATGTCAGAATAATAGTAGAGATAATGATTTATTTCAGCTTTTATTTCTTTCATCACTTTCCCAGTGGGTCAGAAGTTTACATACACTCAATTAGTATTTGGTAGCATTGCCTTTACATTGTTTACCTTGGGTCAAACATTTCGGGTAGCCTTCCCCAAGCTTCCCACAGTAAGTTGGGTGAATTTTGGCCCATTCGTCCTGACAGAGCTGGTGTAACTGAGTCAGGTTTGTAAGGCCTCCTTGCCCGCACACGCTTTTTCAGTTCTGCGCACAAATTTTCTATAGGATTGAGATCAGGGCTTTGTGATGGCCCCTCCAATACCTTGACTTTGTTGTCCTCAAGCCATTTTGCCACAACTTTGGAAGCATGCTTGGGGTCATTATCCATTTGGAAGACCCATTTGCGACCAAGCTTTAACTTCCTAACTGATGTCTTGAGATGTTGCTTCAATATATCCACATAATTTTCCATCCTCATAATGCTATCTATTTTTTGAAGTGCACCAGTCCCTCCTGCAGCAAAGCACCCCATGGTGTTCTTCGGCTTGCAAGCCTCCCCCTTTTTCCTCCAAACATAACGATGGTCATTATGGCCAAACAGTTCTATTTTTGTTTCATCAGACCAGAGGACATTTCTCCAAAAAGTAAGATCTTTGTCCCCATGTGCAGTTGCAAACCGTAGTCTGGCTTTATTATGGCAGGTTTGGAGCAGTGGCTTCTTCCTTGCTGAGCGGCCTTCGATATAGGACTCGTTTTACTGTGGATACAGATAGTTTTGGACCTGTTTCCTCCAGCATCGTCACAAGGTCCTTTGCTTTTGTTCTGGGATTGATTTGCACTTTTCGCACCAACGTACGTTCATCTCTAGGAGACAGAACGCGTCTCCTTCCTGAGCGGTATGACGGCTGCGTGGTCCTATGGTGTTTTTACTTGCGTACTATTGTTTGTACAGATGAACGTGGTACCTTCAGGCATTTGGTAATTGCTCACAAGGATGAACCAGACTTGTGGCTTCTAAAGCCATGACATAATTTTCTGGAGTTTTCCAAGCTTTTTAAAGGCACAGTCAACTTAGTGTATGTAAACTTCTGACCCACTGGAATTTTGATACAGTGAATTATACGTGAAATAATCTGTTTGTAAACAATTGTTGGAAAAATTACTTGTGTCATGCACAAAGTAGATGTCCTAACTGACTTGCCAAAACTATAGTTTGTTGACAAGAAATTTGTGGAGTGGTTGAAAAGAGTTTAATTGTCTCCAACCTAAGTGTATGTAAACTTCAGACTTCAACAGTAGGTGGGACGGGCTGAGGGAAGCTGAGTGTTGGGATGTGGAATTGGAGACAAGTGGGATTGGAGTCGATGTCCGGGGGATAGAATGACGGTCAAAATGTAAAAGTCAAAAAATAAAGTCAAAATAAAACAAAACAAAAAGTATGTTTGAATGACTCTGAGGGGCAACATTGTTACATCTAATGCCTGTTCGCCTGAGGCTGATGCCGCACAGGGTTTTTTACGTGTGTACACATGCATATACACACACTCTCATCCAAACGCACACACGTGCACATACACGGACACACACACACACTACACACGTGTAAATAGTGCCATACATGCACTCAAATGTAATCAGTTGGCCTTGCTGTTATGATTTTTGTTGTCCTTGATGTCTTTAGTTTTTTGCACTGTTGTTTTCTGTTTTCCTCTTTTTTTCCTCTTTAGTTCATTTTGTTGGTGCATTGGGGGGGGGGGGCATATGGGGGGGGGGGTCTTAGGGGTGGGATATGGCTGATAGGTCGCTGTTTCGGGTCCCCGTTTTTGACCTTGTGGGAGATCTGTCGACGTGCCCTTGGGCAGGGCGTTGACCCTTGTTGCTCCTGTGGGTCGCTCTGGAAAGGAGTCTGTTAGATGGAATGTAATATAAATGTTGAACGGCTTCACTGCAAGTAGATTGTATTTTTTAATATTCAATAATTAAAATAAATAATAATACAAACAATTAGATATAATTAAAGTATTATATAAAATAAAATTAATCTCTGGATAAACTATTTAATGTTAGCTAAATTTAGTAATGCATAAATTGGCAACATTTCTTAACTGGACAATTCTGTGAACTGTCTTGTGCAAGTTTTAAAATGACACAATATCTGTTAGCAAAACTGTCAGCTAGAGATGACGTACAGGAGCTTGCTGGGATTTGTAGTTTTGCATGCTGTCTACTTTTGATGCTAATTAGCAATTTCAAATATGAGAGTAAATAGAGTCGAATATATTGATAAAATTCACCTTGCCCAAGAGATATTTACATGGTTATCAAACCGTTACGCCAGGGTAAGCCTGCACAAAACAGCCTTTATTTTAAGTGTTTATATGAATGGTGGAAAAACGATTGGAACCATTTCCCTGTTTGACCACTAGGCTTTATGGCACCTCCACTGTGGAGCTCTATACACTAATAAACTAGCAGATATTCTGATTGCTCAGAGCAGAGGAGCAGCAAAAGTGTAGCTGTATGAGGAGCACACTATCCAGACCATTCTGCAAGTTAAGCTGAATGCGTTCTACCTTAAACTGTCTAAGGGAATAGGGTTCCAAATATACACTGCATGACCTAAAGTATGTGGACGCCTGCTCGTCAAACATCTCATTCCAAAATCATGGGCATTAATATGGAGTTGGTCCATATGGAGTTGCTTCCATTCAGCCACAAGAGCATTAGTAAGGTCGGCAGAGATGTTGGGCAGTTGCCTGGCTCACAGTCGGCGTTCCAATTCATCCCAAAGGTGTTCAATGGGGTCTAGGTCAGGGCTCTGTACAGGCTATTCAAGTTCTTCCACACCGATCTCTGCAAATAATTTCTGTAGGGATCTTGCTTTGTACACGGGAGCATTGTCATGCTGAAAAATAAAGGCTTTTCCCAAACTGTTGCAACAAAGTTGGAAGCAGAATGTCATTGTATGCTCTAGCATTAAGATTTCCCTTCACTGGAACTAAGGGGCCTAGCCCGAAACACGAAAAACAGCCCCAGACCATTATTCCTCCTCCACCAAACTTTACAGTTGGCACTATGCATTCGGGTAGGTAGCGTTCTACTGGCATTCGCCAAACCCAGATTCGTCCGTCGGACTGTCACATGGTGAAGCTGATTCATCACTCCAGAGAATGCATTTCCACTGCTCCAGAGTCCATTGGCGGCAAGCTTTACACCACTCCAGCCGACGCTTGGCATTGTGCATGGTGATCATAGGCTTTTGTGCGGCTGCTCGGCCACGGAAACCCATTTCATGAAGCTCCCGATGAACAGATGTGCTGATGTTGCTTCCAGAGGCAGTTTGGAACTCACTGAGTGTTGCAACCGAGGATAGACGATTTTCACGCGCTACGCACTTCAGCACTCGGTGGTCCCGTCCTGTGAGCTTGTGTGGCCTACCACTGCCGGGCTGAGCCGTTGTTGCTCCTAGACATTTCCATTTCACAATATCCGCGCTTACAGTTAACCAGGGCAGCTCAAGCAGGGCAGAAATTTGACAAACTGACTTGTTAAGGTGACAGTGCCACGTTAAGGTGACAGTGCTACCTATGACAGTGCCACGTTGGAAGTCACTGAGCTCTTCAGTAAGCCCATTCTACTGCCAATGGCCCAATTCACTCATTTTAAAGGGGTGTCCACATACTTTAGCATATATAGTGTAATAATCTGATAATTTGAACAACAACCTGTGAAATGTAGGCCCTTATTGATGTGTGCATTGATCGCAGCGATCTTATGAGCTGCGCAACATATAGTGATAGCTACTTTCCTGATGCTACACTAAACAAATTAACGTCCGCATAGCGACTGAAATCATATTGAATCACCACTATAAGCACCATCTCGTGCTCATTATCATTGCTACACACTCACTGTATATAAAAACATACCCTGTATGCTTCCCTAGTTTACTTCCTCCCTGTACGGCCAAGCAATGCTTCTCTGTGATGGGGTGTGTTCACAGCCGACTCGAAATCTGCTATTGTGAACAAACAAGTAGGCTATATGATAGTCTACTCCCGAGGCTAATTATACTTAGTTAACTAGTTTGTAGCCGGCTATTGACTGACAACAACAGAGCAACAACATGCTGATCCTCGCAGTCAATGGCATCCCTGCAGCTGCCAAACGTTGAAACATGAGCATATTGAACGATGCAGGTGAGGTTCAACACAGCTAGCGAGCATTCGCAAAGAAAATATTAAATCAGAAAACAGCGGCGTAGCGAGAAATAGCTAGTTACGGCTGCAGCGTCGATGCGGAAAAAGAAGCCAGCGCATAGTAGCAGTGGAAGCAAGGGGCAGCAGGATCAGCTTAAAAAATCTGTCTCCGCTTAATTTCAAGTCATGTTCTAACATTGTTTTGAGAACGATAAGAATCAACGTTCTTCTATTAAAATTTCAGTACTTCAGCATAACGTTTCCTGTAAGTTTCCTCGTGGTTTTATTTAAAGTCATGTTCTCAAATTGTTTCTGGAAACATTTCCATAAAAACACAAAACTTTAGCAACATTTAGAGAACATTCGAAAAATGTTATTTAAAAACATATACATTCCGTTCTCAGCATCAAGAAAACTCTCTCTACCTCTATCTTGTTAAGTGTATTCAGGTGTGTTGGCCGCACCCACTAATTGGCCATACCTGATCTTAATGAGTGCTTGTTTCCTTTGAAATGGAGTCTGTTTAAATCAAGGATTGGAACCGGTTCTATACTGTTCCAGAACCGAACCACTATTTTAAAAGCATGGGAACTGGTTAGTAACATTATTTTATGTTCCAGGCATTTTTTCATTAGTCCCACAAAAATCGCAACAAAGCGCCTATGCAAGTAATCTGAGTAATCACTCAGAAACGTATTCCAGCATCTGCCTGCCAGGTGGAAATCTTTGCCGGTGTGTGTGCGTGTAGGCTACCTGCCCTGCCCTTCTGAAGCATAGGCTACTACTGTAGCCTGCTGACATCGTTACAAGCATGATTCAGAAATTAGAGAAAGGTGTTTGAAAGACAATTCTAACTTTTTCAATGCTAGTTAATTAAGCATACTATACTTATCACGTTTCACACTGGATTTATTAACTAGAGAAATTCAAGGTAAACTTTCTCCATCCTCTCTCGCTCTCTCCTCAACCGCAACATTTCAGTTGCATCTCGCCCCTACACTGTGACTGGCGTGTGTTTGTCTTTCGTTATGAATAAACCATGCTGTTATGACAATTTACTCTTACTGACTTTCCTATACAGATTATATCGCTTATCTGCTCCATAGCAAGCTGCTCTGATTTGTATGAGTTATAAAAACATGGCATGCTAGCTCCATCCTTGTGGTGCAGTGGACTATTTCCGTGGACAGAGAACAGAAGATCATAGGTTTGAATCTAACGGATGCTGTGCCTCATTAAAAAATAAAATATGCTTGCATTTGTATTTGTATTTATTATGGATCCAAAACAGCAGCTACTCTACTCTTCCTGGGGTCCAGCAGTTTATACAATTTAAAAAATATTACAATATCTTCACAGATTTCACAACACACTGTGTGCCCTCAGGCCCCTACTCCATCACAACCACATATCTACAGTACTAAATCCATGTGAATGTATAGTGCGTATTTTATCGTGTGTGTGTGTGTGCATGTGTCTGTGCCAATGTTTGTGTAACTTCTCAGCCCCCGCTGTTCCATAAGCTGTTTTTTAAATCTATTTTTAAAATCAAATTTTACTGCTTGCGTCAGTTACTTGATGTGGAATAGAGTTCCATGTTGTCATGGCTCTTTGTAGTACTGTGTGCCTCCCATAGTCTGTTCTGGACTTGAGGACTGTGAAAAGACCTCTTGTGGCATGTCTTGTGGGGTATGCATGGGTGTCCGAGCTGTGTGCCAGTAGTTTAGACAGACAGCTCTGTGCATTCAACATGTCATTACCTCTCATAAATAAAAGTAGCGATGAAGTCAATCTCTCCTCCACTTTCAGCCAAGAGAGATTGACATGCATATTATTAATATTAGCTCTCTGTGTACATCGAAAGGCCAGCCGTGCTGCCCTGTTCTGAGCCAATTGCAATTTGACTACTGAGCCAATTGCAAAAAGTAATTTTTTGTGGCACCTGACCATACGACTGAACAGTAGTCAAGGTGCGACACAACTAGGCCCTGTAGGACCTGCCTTGTTGATAGTGTTAAGAAGGCAAAGCATCGCTTTATTATAGACAGACTTCTCCCCATCTGAGCTACTACTGCATCAATATGTTTAGACCATAACAGTTTACAATCTAGGGTTACTCCAAGCAGTTTTGTCATCTCAACTAGCTCAATTTCCACATGATTTATTACAAGATTTAGTAGAGGTTTAGGTATTAGTGAGTGTTTTGTTCCAAATACAATGCTTTCAGTTTTATAAATATTTAGGGCTAACTTATTCCTTGCCAGCCATTCTGAAACTAACTGCAACTCTTTGTTAAGTGTTACAGTCATTTCAGTTGCTGTAGTAGCTGACGTGTATAGTGTTGAGTCATCCGCATACATAGACACCCTGGCTTTACTCAAAGTCAGTGGCATGTCGTTAGTAAAAATTGAAAAAAGCAAGGGGCCTAAACAGCTACCCTGGGGAATTCCTTATTCTAACTAGATTATATTTTAGGGGCTTCCATTAAAGAACACCCTCTGTGTTCTGTTAGACAAGTAACTCTTTATCCACATTATAGCAGGGGGTGCAAAGCCATAAAACATACGTTTTTCCAGCAGCAAATTATGATTGATAATGTCAAAAGCTGCACTGAAGTCTAACAAGACAGCCACCACAATCATTTTATCATCAATTTCTCTCAGCCAATCATCAGTCATTTGTGTAAGTGCTGTGCTTGCTGAGTGTCCTTCCCTAATAGCATGCGGAAATTCTGTTGTTCATTTGTTTACTGTGAAATTGTAAGGCCTGGGTGTCGGAGTGCGAAGTCAAGCGCAGGAAACAGCAGGTGCAATAACAAATGTTCTTTAATGAACACGGAGAAACTAGGCCACCCTACTAACACACTGGGTGTACTCCTCAAACAACCCCAGACACAGGGGAAACGAACACAGTCCAGTAAACACGTTGAACGAAACAAACACCACTCTTACTAACAAACAATCCCGCACAAAGAAAGGTGCGGGCCGGCTGACTAATAAGCCCAACTAATTAACCCTAATACAAAACAGGTGCACCCAATAAACACATAGGGAGGGGGAGAAAAGGATCAGTGGCAGCTAATAGGCCGGTGACGACGACCGCCGAGCGGGAAGGAGAGCCTGCCTCGGTCGAAGTCGTGACAGAAATAGCATTGCATCTGGTCAAACACCATTTTTCCCAGAAGTTTACTCAAGGTTGGTAACCGTTTGATTGGTCGACTATTTGAGCCAATTAAGGGGTCTTTTCTATTCTTGGGTAGCGGAATGACTTTAGCTTCCCTCCAGGCCTGAGGGCAAACACTTTCTAGTAGGCTTAAGTTGAGGATATGGCAAATAGGAATGACAATACCGTCTGCTATTATCCTCAGTAATTTTCCATCCAGATTGTCAGACCCCAGTGGCTTGTCAATGTTGATAGTCCATTTTTTTTAAACCTTTTCCACACTGACTTTACGGAATTCAAAAGTACAATTCTTGTCTTTCATAATTTGGTCCGATATACTTAGATGTGTAGTGTCAGTGTTTGTTGCTGGCTTGTCATCCCTAAGTTTGCTTATCTTGCCAATGAAAAAGTCATTAAAGTAGTTTGCAATATCAGTGGGCTTTGTGATGAATGAGTCATCTGATTCAATTAATGAAAAAGCAGAGCTGGCTTTTTTTCCCAAAAATGTCATATAAGGTGCCCCAAAGCATTTTACTATCATTCTTTATATAATTTATCTTTGTTTCATAGTGTAGTTTATTTTTCTCTTTATTTAGTTTAGTCACATGATTTCTTAATTTGCAATATGTTTGCCAATCAGTTGGGCTGCCATACTTAATTGCCATACCTTTTGCCTCATTCCTCTCACCCACAGAATTTTTTAATTAATCATCAATCCAAGGGGATTTAACAGTTTTTACAGTAATTTTCATAATGGGTGCGTGCTTTTTAGTAACTGGAATAAGTAGTTTCATAAATGCGTCAGGTGCAGGGTCTGGTTGCTCCTCATCACACACCACATACCAGCAAATATTATTTACATCATCAACATATGAATCACTACAAAACTTCTTGTATGACCTCTTTTACACTATATTAGGCCCAGCCTTTGGAACTTTGGTTTTCCTAGATATGGATACTATATTGTGATCACTACATCCTATGGATTTGGATACTGCTTTAGAGCAAATATCTGCAACGTTAGTAAAAATGTGATCAATGCATGGTGATGATTTGATTCCTGTGCTGTTTGTAACTACCCTGGTATGTTGACTGATAACCTGAACCAGGTTGCAGGCGCTGGTCACAGTTTGAAGGTTTTTTTCCTGAGTGGGCCGCTTGATGATAGCCAGTCAATATTTAAATCACCCAGAAAATATACTTCTCTGTTGATATCACATACATTATCAAGCATTTCACACACATTATCCAGATACTGACTGTTAGCACTTGGTGGTCTATAGCAGCTTCCCACCAGAATGGGCTTTAGGTGTAGGCATGATGAATGCCTAAGCATATTACTTTCCATGCTTAGAGTTCAAAACAGTTAACCTAAACTAACAGTGTTATTAAAAGTCCTATTGAAACACGTTATCAGAACGTTATTTAATCACCTTCAAATGACCTATAATTAATAAAACCTCCCAGGAAACTTCAGGGAATCATAGTAAAACGTTCAAAGAATCTCCCTGCAACCTAAAAATGTACATTCCCAGAACGGCGGGATTTTCACTTCAGTTCTCTTTTACCGGTCAAGAAACGTATGGCTTCGTTCCCAGAACCAATGGGAAACCAAAAACGTATGTTCCCAAAACCTCCAAGGATCCAAAATGTGCTAGCTGGAAATGTCGGTGCACATAGAAAGGAGTCCTCCCATTGGGCACAGACGTCAGTTCAACGTCTAGTTTTTATTTACATTTGGTTGAGTTGTCAACTAACGTGAATTCAACATGAAATCAACAAAATATTTCCCTGTGTCATTGGATTAAGGTTAAAAGTTGTGTGAATTAAAAAGATTTTTATTTTATTTTATTTTTTTAAAGTTGATGACTTTTTCAAAAATCCAATCAGTTTTCCACATTGATTCAATGTCATCACATTACATTTTTTGGTTGAAATGATGTGGAAACAATGTTGATTCAACACAGTTTTTGCCCAGTGGGATGCATGCATTCAGGTGCGTGTTCTGCCTCAGATTTTCTTCACAATAAACAAACATAGGCTCATTCTGTTCAGAACACAAGGTTTGACACCATGTCATCTTGTAACTGTAACATAGTGACCATAAACGTTGACACTGTGTGAGTTGGATGATATAGAAATGTGAAGTGCACATTGGGATGTCTGGCCTATGTGTATGACATCAAAGCGTTATTTATTATAATCCTCAACTTATCTTTCAAAATACAGTTCTCTTAATTTACAGCATTTCCTTACTCAGACAATAAAACATTTGCAAAAGTTGCCCAATTAGCGGGAGGGATGGGGGCAACTTGTTCCATGTGGTGCTCAAGTTCAGAATGGCTGTCAGTCAAAACCCATAGAGTGCTGTGAAGAGCAGAGTCTGAGTTCTGACGTAATTTATAGCGTGTTACTGTACAGCCACTGCGTTCCAATTTAGCCACTTATCAGTGCCCAAATCTGTAATTTTCAACCCATATATGAGTACAAGTGTAAAGGCTTAAGAGCTATGTCTCCCAGACTTTTATAACTACTAACAGTTCCCCCTGTCCCTTGTCCCGAGGCGATTCGGCTACGCAGACTATAGGTAAATAGTCCGCTGGGCCCACGGAATCCAGGAAACCTCTGCCAGCCTGAGTTGTGTCTGCTATCCGCCGACAGTTCTCTGATGAAAGAGGCAATTATAGATGGTTCCAATGGCCCAATTTGGATGATGATTGAAAATAAAAATGTTTTAATTAAATAACTCTGTTTTGCAATCTAACAACAAGTAATGGCAATATCATTGAGTTTTCATGTCAATTTCACTAACTAATTAGCCTTTTAGAAGTGCTATGTAGTTGCTATGTTAAAAATCAGACAGCATGCAGACTACTCTGTAAACATTTTAGAGCGTACAATTCAAACATTTTAATGAACAGTGAGTGGCATTCCTATGTGTAATATGAATATAATAATGCCCCAACACAAGATAGAGGTGGTTGTTTACCTAGAAGACTTGCACAGATTAAACAGTACATGCTGTTCAGTGGTTGTACATCAACTGATTTCCATAGTGTCGTACCAATGATTCACCATGAGGTGTCGTATTACTCATACTGTCGTGCCTAGAACATTACAATTACATTTTTTAAATTCATGAATATCACACATCAAACTAGTGTTACCGACTACTAGTAGTGGGCAGCAGGGTTTGAGTGAATCAAATAGGTGCTTTACAGATACCCAGTCTACAACTCCAAAGAGCAAGCGATGCAGAGGCAGAAGCACAGTGGCTCGGAAAATCTCCCTAGAAGGCAGGAACCTATGAAGAAACCTAGAGAGGAATCAGGCTCAGAGGGGTAGCCAGTCCTCTTAAGGTTGTGGTGGTTAGAGATGGTAAAGTCAGGTCAGGGGTCCACAGCTGCATTCGGAACAGCAGCACTGGATAAGCAGCACGGACAGAAATCATGAGTCCAGGGTGTCCTCCGGGAGGGCCTTACTGAAGGGGAGACAGAGAGAGGGGGGGGGGGGGGATTAGGGCTGCTGGTCTACATCAGTCTCTGAAGGGGAAGAATAAAAAAAAATGTGGAACAGTCTTTGTGGTCCATATTTGAATTGAAGGATACTTAGGTGATGTAAATATCCCACTAATGAACCACTAATGTACATACCTTCATCTAAGCAGTTGTGCGTGCTAAAGGTACAATCCCAAATCAATCCCTCGACCTTACGTCATATGCACTTGTGGAGTTCTGAAAGAATTTGACAAGTGTGAGCAGTATAGAAAACGTCCATCTAGCCCATCAGTGAACAATTGGAGCTTTTACCATGTTGCTTACACCAGTCAAATCCTCTCAGATCTCTGCACAAATGTCAGGCTTCAACATAAACATTCAAAAGATAAAAAACAACAGGGCTGACACCAAAATCAACATCAACCACACTGCTTTGGAAGAGATTTATCTTGGGACCACAAAGACCAAAGATGGCGATTCCATGAGCGATGTGACCACCAGTCTCAGTAAAAGGAACCAGGCCTTTGCCATGTTAAGACCAGTATGGAGAGTCAAGAACTTCAGCCAATCACTCAAAATCTGCATCTTCCAAAGCAATGTCCTCAGTGTTCTCCAGTATGTGTCAGAATGTTGGAAAATTACAGTCACTATAACATAACAACTGGAAACATGTAAAAAGGACACACTCAGGACATCTACTTTGTGCATGACGTTTGAAATGATAGATTTATATGATTTTCTATGCATGTAATGACGACGACGATCCCAATTTTAAAACCCTACGCCTGCTCTATAGTAGACATAGAATCTACGCCCAGATATTGCACGTGGTGCAGCAGGTATAATTTTTAAGTCCGGCATAGAGCACAACCTGAGTTACTGCGACTTACTTACAACCAGCTTTTGCAACTGGTCCCTGATGTTAACGTTTAAACACTGAGGTAAACACTAACACTCAGGCACTATTTAAAATAAATAAAACAAATGCAATAAAAAAATCTTACTCAGATTCAGAAGTGTTCTACGTATGTAGAATTCTTCTGGCTTTCCAAACCATCATCAAAATAACCCTTTATTCCAAAAACCGGTCTTAGGAGGAAAATTGTTCTAAGTAGAACGCTTTGCTTTACAAAGAACTCTTGTCTTCCAAAAAGGGTTCCTCAGATAAAAATAGATCTTGGTAGAACCCGATCTCTCCGCAAATAGCTATTTTGGAGAAAAATAATTCTAAGAGTGCACGTCTCTTTTGGGCATTCTGGCTTTCTCTTCCCATCTGGTGTCCAGCATAGGGCAATCACAAGATGCATCTGATGGTAATCTGCATGTCCCGGCCATCGCCATCTCCTTTTCTTCACTATCAGGCTCAAGGGTGTTGTTGTGTATGTCTTTTTGTGGAGTTCAGTTGTTGTGATTTTATTGGGCCAGTATATCCTCAGGGTCCTTTGGAGTAACCGACTTGCCAAAACTCTAGTTTGTTAATTAACAAGAAATTTGTGGAGTGGTTGAAAAACGAGTTAATGACTTCAACCTAAGTGTATATAAACGTCCGACTTCAACTGTATACACACTTCATAATTCCTACTGATGCGTATATCAAAGCAGTGTAGTGGAGGTATACGACATAAATGATGTAGTACAATAGAGAAATCATGCACAAAGTACCCTACACAATCGCAAAGCACTTGAAATATCTTCACACGCACACCGCCTATTTTCAACGGAATATCATCTGCAGGCAGCAACAGTGTGCAGCTCTCAACTGGTTTTGGCATGGAGCAGCTCACAGAAGAATGACATCAGTAGCCGGTAGGGTAGGGAAGACGTTCCGACTTATGGTGTCTGCTAGTAAATTCTAACTAAGGTAAACCAGGTATTGAAAAAGTTTAGTCAGAAATGTTGGTTAGTAGGCTATTTGTGATGCGCAATTGTCATCGTGTGCTGTTTGCATCAGGGGCGTAGACATGGATGGGCCTGGGATGGGCCTGGGATGAGCCTGGGTGGATTACTTCCCATTGGAAAAATACATTTCACATTTTTGCACACAAAGTAACCTGTGACCTAAAGATTAAAGTGGAACTGACAGTGTTTTAACTACTTTGCAGTATTGAAATAAAATAATTTCAGTCAAAAAATATAAAATTCACAGTTTAAGCTACAAAACCAACTTTATAAGAGGTTTTAATAGATTATATTTGACTGTACATTCCATGACGTACACTAAGGCATTGTTGGCTGAATAGATGGATGCAGTTCAATGCTTGATTAATGTAATTCAGCAATAAACTTCTTGGTAGTCCAAAAAATATTGCTATCAGGTTGTAAATCACAGCTGGCCTGGTACATTGTTTGTTGCCTCCTTTCGGGATGCACTGTTTCAGTTTCAATGACTCAATATTCTGGACAAAAACGAACGAATAAACTAAAGCTGGGAATGTCAATACAATCAAACTAGCAAGGGCAATGATCACAAGTCAGTCATAAAGTGGCAAATAGGATAGCGTATCTAATTATGTAGCAAGCTAAAAACACGGAGCCTAACGTTGGCTAGATTTCTAGCTAGCTAGTTAGCTGCTTGGAGGATTTCATGCCATTGGAGGACTGACTTTTTCCCCTGATATCGTTTGTCGGTGGCTCTACAGAAATCCCAAATATTCTAAGATACCGGTGTCATTTGGGTAGCTAGCAAGGACTTGAACGACTGTTATCCAGATAGGCCATAGTGAATTTGCGAATACGCAAGAGATTTGCTATCTACTCCGATTTCAGAGCACTCTCCTCTGAGTTTCCCAGACCGCAGAACAACTGATGAATTTACAAATGCGCAATATGACAGGTATGACAGGTGTCAGTAAAAGTTGGTAAAAAAAGTAATAGTTAGTTAAGAACACTCTAGATAACATGTAAATAGCCTAACCACATCTGCTACAGCGAGTAAAATGATCAGAGTGAGG
Source organism: Salvelinus fontinalis (assembly GCF_029448725.1). Lineage (NCBI taxonomy): Eukaryota > Metazoa > Chordata > Actinopteri > Salmoniformes > Salmonidae > Salvelinus > Salvelinus fontinalis. Next base: position 60,956,936 of record NC_074673.1, read on the forward strand.
CATTCTCTCGTTTGTGTCTGGATGTACAGTAGCTAGCTAGCAAGCTAGCCAACTTTAGCCAGTTATCTTGGGTGCTTGGTTGGGACAAGGATGCATTGGCAGGCAAGCTGCAGAAGGACGAGGAGGCTCCAATTCCCCATCGTTTATCAATGCAATTTTGATGGCGAACTAGCTGGAAAAGTTTGAGAGGGTTTATCTAATGTTCCTTCGTTAGATTTTAGCTCATTTTGCTCTGGCTAGCATTAGTTGTTGATATTGTTGTTGATGTGCATAGCTAAGGGAGAGAGAGCCTACCTTTTCATGGTTGTTTGATCAATAAGACTGTAAAGATCCCAAATGTAAGAGCACTCCCGTGGTGTTTACATATTTTACAGAAATCCATTTCGGTGTATTTTGTGGCTTTTGGCGAATGTGTTCTAATGATCTAAAGTTGGGCTGTTGCAACTGCCTTATAAACACACAGTCCAGTTTAAAGTGAATGATGGCAGGCCTTGTGGCAAATGGCTTGTTTGTATAAAGCCTACTGTACCTCTGATTGGCTATTACGCATCTATTTTCACATATATTGATATATTTGGTAAATATTTTTTTACATGTACTTGGAAATCTTTTGTCAAATATATTCCAACATTTGGCAAATTATACTACAATGAAACTTTAGTCAACTCTTTTTTATCACAAGCCACGCCTCTGAGTACTCTAATAGGCTGCCGTAATATATTTTGTCAAAATGCATTTTTGATGTACTTGACACATCAAAAGCACAGACATGCATTTGAATTACCAAGAAAATGACCACATTATCAATCGTGTAGTGACTCCATTTCTTTCATGTGCATACGACAAAGAAACAAACGAACTTGACGAGAGCATTGCCACCAACGTCCAACGGGAATTTTCTGGTGTTTTGCCGTGAAAAACTAGGCGGATCAAGCATAACATGTCTACCCTGTTACCCCCCAAAAATTAATTTCAAAGGATTCATGGCTGATTTAACTAGTACTTGCCAGTTCGAGGACCGTTCAAGAGGATTTTTTCACAGATATGGTAAATTCCCACTTCCCACTTGGTTACGAATTCACTATAACACCACTAACCATCCATCCACTGTAGAGCGTATAATATCACTTATTGGAAGCTGTCACGCCTACTCCCGCTCCCCCTCTCCATAGCTCAACGTCGCTGGTCTACTAACCACCGGCCCTGGCAACCATTATTACACACACCTGCTCCCCATCATTATGTACACCTGTACTTCATCCTCACCTTGATTACCTTCCCTTTATTTAGCCCTCAGTAGCCTCAGTCATCAGGCAGTATTGATTTGTTCTGATTCACGTCTCATGTTTTGCTTATCTTTTTAATACTCCCCTTCTGCACCTGCTTCCTGACTCCCAGTGTATATGTGCCAAATGACCTGGACCTACAATTTGACATATTGTGGAGCTGTAACGGCTTTCCTCCTCTTCAGATGAGGAGTACGAAGGATCGGACCAATGTGCAGCGTGGTAAGTGTCCATTATATTTTAATACAAACGGAACACGACAAAAATACAAAGTCAATGAATAATGAAAACCGAAACAGTCCTGAAAATGTGAAACTAACACAGGAAACAATCACCCACAACACACAATGAAAAACAGGCTACCTAAATATGGCTCCCAATCAGAGACAACGATAAACAGCTGCCTCTGATTGGGAACCACACCAGGCCAAACACCTAGAAATATAACCCACAGAACAAAACATAGAAAAACAACATGGAATGCCCACCCCAACTCACACCCTGACCAAACTAAAGACATAAAAAAGGAACCAAGGTCAGAACGTGACAGAAGCATTGTACAATTTATAGCTTTTGTTTAAATTGATAAAGTATGTAAAACAGATTATACTTTTTATTGAGATTTTTTCATTATTTAATTAAGCACTGTTTTATTTTTTCTTGAGATGGGAAAATGTGTTTTTTATGAAGTTGAACATGTGCTCTTTATGACAGAATGTTGCAATTAGGTGAAATCAAACATTTCCTTTTTACTTACCATCACAATTTAAATTATATCACTGCCAGTGGCTTGGCAGGCATCATAGTAGGGGTGCTGCAGCACCCCCTGATAAATCACAATTCAAAAAAGAATGAATAATAAAAAACAGGCCTTTATTACTCGCCAGCAGAGCGGGGAGAGAAAACAAATCTGCAGCTCCCCACCCCAAAACATCTTCCCGCGGCCAAGTCAGGTATTACATGCATTTGAGCAAAGATGCAAATGTACAGTTCCAGTCAAAAGTTTTGACACATGTACTCATTCAAGGGTTTTTCTTTATTTTTACTATTTTCTACATTGTAGAATACTAGTGAAGACATCAACTATGGAATAACACATATGGAATCATGTAGAAACCAAAAAAGGGTTAAACAAATCTAAATAGATTTTAGATTCTTCAAAGTAGCCACCCTTTGCCTTGATGACTACATACGCCGACTGTTTTCACCACACAATAATAATAATTACTGTCATGCCCTGATCTGTTTCACCTGTCCTTGTGATTGTCTCCACCCCCTCCAGGTGTCGCTGATTTTCCCCAGTGTATTTATCCCTGTGTTTCCTGCCTTCACGTGCCAGTTAGTCTTGTATGTTTCCAAGTCAACCAGCGGGTTTTCTCCAATCTCTTTCTTTTTGCATTTCTCCTTTTTCTAGTCCTCCCTGTTTTGACCCTTGCCTGTTTCTGAACTTTGTACCCGCCTGCCTGACCATCCATGCCACTCTGTACCTCCTGGACTCTGATCTGGTTTTGACCTTTTGCCTGTCCACGACCATTGTTTTGCCTACTCCTTTTGGATAAATAAATATTGTAAGACTCTAACCATCTGCCTCCTGTGTCTGCATCTGGGTCTCACCTTGTGTCATGATAATTACAGGAAATACACATCTTTATTTCCTCAGATTGTGATTACTATGAGCTGTAATAATAACCAATCTCACAATCGATTGCGGAAAACAGATCAATCTCTTTGGTTTAGTCCTAATGTTTTTGTCATATGAGCCAGTCAGTAGTGGGACTTAGAACGTAGATGTAATTTTCAAACCACAGTGGCTAGAAGCTAATCGGTTGCTCCTCCCATAAGTCTCTGGCCTCACATGAATTCATGGATTTGAGGGTTAAGCTAACATTCAAATGAAATCCAACCCCTGTCGCTGTTTAGAAACCAATGTGAGGCGGTGACTCGTTGAAATGATCCGGTCAAAGTGTTGTTTCCTTTCCATATTGGCCATCTACTGAAATAACTTTCTCACAGAGATATACTTTGATAAATGGCTACGACAGGTTATCATCTATCGACAGACACAGGTAGTATACCCAAGTTCATTGAGGTTTGTCTGTTAGAAGAGTGCAAATGGTACATGTCGCCGTGGTTATTGTCCCAGTTCCATTGATTTCAATATCAATAGTGATTAATTTGCACGTGTTATTGATTACAGTAGACCAAGCTTATCAATTCCAGTCTTAAATGACCCCTTGGTAAATATTGGTGTGTGTGCAGTTTGGAAGATACTAATTTAGCAAAATACAAGTACTCTGAACAGAAGTGTGACACTTTTATTTATTGGTCTTCAAAATATCACAACTTATTTCAGCATATTGATTATAAATTTGGACATCTAAAACGAGTGTTTTGACACTTGGCCATCAAAGTAAACACCATGGCAACAGTACTTTCTTTTTTTTTGACCATGGCAATGGTACTTTTAACATACTTTTTCAACAGAATTCTACTTTATCAGGTAAAAAGTACTGAATGAACTCAAACATGCTATGACTTAATGAAATTAGTAAAATTGTGACAATACATTTGTCTGGCTATTTATAACTAGTTGCCCTCAAAGCTGCATGTTTGTACAGTTTTTGCCAGGGCAGAATAAAGTTGAGCAAGCTTAGCTAACTTAGAAGCCAGATAGTTTTATCTTATCTTTGAAATGTGTAATTCCAAGCAGGAAGCCTACTTTTAGTAGCTAAGTAGCTAGTTTGCTATCTTAACATTGTACTCTAGAATATTGCAGTTATTAGCTAACCATCTAGGTTATCTAGCTAATGTAGGAAGATAGCTGGCAAATAGAGTCAAATATTGCATTCAGTATCTAATCATAGCTAAAACCATGTGCTCTAACAAGAAAAGGGGAAAAACTTGTTACTATCGAATTTACGTTTTCTGCTGCAAACAATTTCTGTGCTGTCAACTATATAGTTCATTTTCTGTCCAGTCAGTCTTGCTCACCAGCGTCCTCTCCATGTTGAGCTCCCGCCTCTGCCCCATTTTGATTGGACACCTGACTGAACCAATCGTAATAGTTGACTCAGCCACTGGTACAGATGTCAATGTGGCCTCCCTCTTCTCTTTCTTTCTACTCTCTATCCTTGTCTCTCTCCATGCTCTCTCTCCCTGCCACTCTCCTTGCTTCTCTCCTTGCTTCTCAGCCTGTTTCTCTCCCTGCCTTTATCCATTCTTTCTCTCTGCTCTCCCTCTCCCTGCTCACTCTCCCTGCCTCTCTCTTCCTATCCTCTCTATCTCTCTCTGCCTATCTTTCTCCCTGCTCCTTATTCCTGCCTTCCGTTCCCCTCTCTCTCTGAGCTGCGTAAAGGTAGCAGCTGGGTCTGTCTCCTGGTTGTTTAGCTCAGGTCGAGGGTCCCCGGCTTGGCTAAAACCACCAGGCCCAAGTTGGCGGCTGTCGAGGCTGACAGGCTTTGATCAGGCTGCGCTGGGTGTCTAGGCCTGCGTGAGGACCCACGACTGATTGCTTAAGGTCAGGTCCGGAGGATTAGTGAGCTCTGCAGTTTCCCCTCCTTTAGTGGAGCTCCGAGCTACCATCCTTTTAAAATGTTGTTTTGTTCCTCCCTTCTCTTCTATGTCCTACTCTTTTGGGTTGTTGATGCTCTGATATCACGTAGCATGGGGTCCCGTTATTTATCTTGCCAGAACTATGCATTTAAATTAATTTTACATTTCAATGTATTACTGTACAAAACTATAAATGCAACATGTAAAGTGTTTGGCCCGTGTTTCATGGTGTTGATCCCATATTCCCATGTATCAAAGGCCATTGGAATGCACAGAGATACCGTGATGAGATCCTGAGGCCCGTGAAGTAAAAGTCCCGAAATTTACCGTACGCACAAAAAAAGCTTATTTCTGTAAAATTGTAATTTTATTGATGGCAACTTGAATGCACAGAGAAACCGTGCCGAGATCCCGAGGCCCGTGTTTCGCGCTGCATGATTCAAACGGCAGTCACGCCAGACATTGACTGGTTTTCTGATCCACGCCCCTACCTTTTTTTGAAGGTATCTGTGACCAACAGATGCATATCTGTATTCCCAGTCGTGTGAAATCCATAGATCAGGACCTAATGGATTTATTTCAGTTGACTGATTTCCTAATATGAACTGTAACTCAGTAAACTACAAAAGTATTGTAACTTGCGTATATATTTTTGTTCAGTGTAATGCCTTCTCTGTAATGACCACTTGTTGTAGTTTTATCAGCATATCGTCAAGCACCCAGTACCATTATAGAGGTGTGTTGGGGTTGCAGCAGGTCAGTCTGTGGAGATCTGAGTGGACTGCTGGACAGAGGTCAGACAAACACAGCTGGCGATCTCCTCTTGATTCATTCAAAAGCACTCTCTCTGCCTTTTCTGTTCTCTCTCTACTGCGCCCCTGTCCTGTCTGCTTTGAGAGGAATGGTCCCTCCATGCCCAGATAAATCACATCTCCACATTGTTGTCAATAAATCAACCCCTAAGTCTCTTTCTATGTCTTTGTCTGTCTCTTGTTTTTCACTCATTCTTTCTCTTTGGCTTTTGGTCTTTCCTTTTCTTTGTCTGTTGGTCTACATTTTTGTTTGTCTGTTTAATACCTACTCTCTCTCTCTTTATTTTCTCCTCCTGTGCTAAATTATTCCGCTGTTCAGTTACCTCTGGTTCGTAAGCCATTCCTATGGCGAAAATGTATGGGTTTTGTGATAAATACCGAAAATAAGGTCCGAGATTAAAATCATATCAAAATGTTACTTGTCACATTTGTATTTTATTTTTTTATTTCACCTTTATTTAACCAGGTAGGCAAGTTGAGAACAAGTTTTCCAAATACAACAGGTGTAGACTTTACCGTGAATGCTTACTTACAAGCCCTTAACCAACAATGTTGTTCAAGAAATAGAGTTAAGAAAATATTTACTAAATAAACTAAGGTAAAAAAAAAAGATGACTCAAAAAGTAACACAAGAAATGTACATAACAATAACGAGGCTATATACTGGGGGTACCGGTACCAAGTCAATGTTGGGGGGTGCAGTAACAATGTTTATTGTAACATCATTGGCAGGCAAACGACAGGTCAAGGCAGGCAGGGGTTGATAATTCAGAGGAGAGACCAAGGTACAGGACGGTAGGCAGGCTCAGGATAGGCAGATGTTGGTGGAACAAAGGTACAGGACGGAGCTCAGGGTCAGGGACAGGCAGAGTGGTCAGGCGGGCGGATACAGGGTCAGGACAGGCAAGGGTAAAAACCAAGAGGGCGAGAAAAAGAGAGGCTGGGAAAAGACAGGACAAACACTGGTAAGCTTGAGAAACAAGACGAACTGGCACAGACAGACAGAAAACACAGATATAAATACCCAGAGGATAAGTAGGGAAGATGGGCGACACCTGCAGATGGTGGAGACAAACACAAGGACAGGTGAGACAGATCAGGGCGTGACACCGGGTGGCCATTTGATTAGTTGTTCAGCAGTCTTAAAAACCTCTACGGGACCAGTGTCTCTATACCGGGACGGTTGAGCTAACGTGCGCTAATGTGATTAGCATGACGTTGTAATTAACAGCAAACTTTCCAATAAAATGCAAATTACTTAAAAATCATACAATGTGATTGTCTGGATTTTTGTTTTAGATTCCGTCTCTCGCAGTTGAAGTGTACCTATGATAACAATTACAGACCTCTACATGCTTTGTAAGTAGGAAAATCTGCAAAATCTGCAGTGTATCAAATACTTGTTCTCCCCACTGTATAAGTGTTTTATATCGGCTGAAAGCTTAAATTCTTGTTAATCTAACTGCACTGTCCGATTTACAGTATCTATTACAGCGAAAACATGCCATGCGATTGTTTGAGAATGGCACCCCACATCAAAATATTTCCCCACCAGCACAGGTTTCATACATTCATAAATAAAGATTAAATATTCACTAACTTTTTGAAAATCTTCCTCTGATTTGTCATCCAAAGGGTCCCAGCTTTAACATGAGCTAGACGCAGAGCTCCCCTATCTGTTGGCGCCATCTTGCCTTTGAGTGTTTTTCAGTGGAATTTGATATGCTAAGTGAATTCACTTTAAATTCAGTTGTCTATACAAGAAATGTAGATTGTAATTGAAATGCAATTCGTTGGCCAAATTGCCTGACGTGAACATGTGGATACTGAATAACTTAATTTCAATGTTTTTCTTAGATGAGGTACATCTATTAACAGCATTTGTTGAAACTCCTATTATATCAAAACACACATACACACACTAACTATTCACAAAATCATTTATTTTTTTTTATTTTTATTTAACCTTTATTTAACCAGGTAGGCAAATTGAGAACACGTTCTCATTTACAATTGCGACCTGGCCAAGATAAAGCAAAGCAGTTTGACACATACAACAACACATAGTTACACATGAAAAAACAAACATATAGTCAATAATAGAGTGAAAAAAAATAAGTCTATATACAATGTGAGCAAGTGAGGTGAGATAAGGGAGGTGAAGGCAAACAGATATATGTATAAATAAATAAAAATATAAAAAGGCCATGGAGGCGAAGTGAGTACAACACAGCAAGTAAAATAAAAAATAAAAAAATAAAAAAATAAAAACACTGGAATGGTTGGTTTGCATTGGAAGAAAGTGCAAAGTAGAGACAGAAATAATGGGGTGCAAAGGAGCAAAATAAATTAATTAATAAATACAGTAGGTAAAGAGGTAGTTGTTTGGGCTAAATTGTAGATGGGTTATGTACAGGTGCAGTAATCTATGAGCTGCTCTGACAGCTGGTGCTTAAAGCTAGTGAGGGAGATAGGTGTTTCCAGTTTCAGAGATTTTTGTAGTTCGTTCCAGTCATTGGCAGCAGAGAACTGGAAGGAGAGGCGTCCAAAGGAAGAATTGGTTTTGGGGGTGACTAGAGAGATATACCTGCTGGAGCGCGTGCTACAGGTAGGTGCTGCTATGGTGACCAGCGAGCTGAGATAAGGGGGGACTTTACCTAGCAGGGTCTTGTAGATGACCTGGAACCAGTGCGTTTGGCGACGAGTATGAAGCGAGGGCCAGCCAACGAGAGTGTACAGGTCGCAGTGGTGGGTAGTATATGGGGCTTTGGTGACAAAACGGATGGCACTGTGATAGACTGCATCCAATTTATTGAGTAGGGTTTTGGAGGCTATTTTGTAAATGACATCACCGAAGTCGAGGATTGGTAGGATGGTCAGTTTTACAAGGGTATGTTTGGCAGCATGAGTAAAGGATGCTTTGTTGCGGAATAGGAAGCCAATTCTAGATTTGACTTTGGATTGGAGATGTTTGATGTGGGTCTGGAAGGAGAGTTTACAGTCTAACCAGACACCTAGGTATTTGTAGTTGTCCACATATTCTAAGTCAGAGCCGTCCAAAGTAGTGATGTTGGACAGGCGGGCAGTAGCAGGCAGCGATCGGTTGAAGAGCATGCATTTGGTTTTACTTGTATTTAAGAGCAGTTGGAGGCCACGGAAGGAGAGTTGTATGGCATTGAAGCTCGCCTGGAGGGTTGTTAACACAGTGTCAAAAGAAGGGCCAGAAGTATACAGAATAGTGTCGTCTGCGTAGAGGTGGATCAGAGAATCACCAGCAGCAAGAGCGACATCATTGATGTAAACAGAGAAGAGAGTCGGTCCAAGAATTGAACCCTGTGGCACCCCCATAGAGACTGCCAGAGGCCCGGACAACAGACCCTCCGATTTGACACACTGAACTCTATCAGAGAAGTAGTTGGTGAACCAGGCGAGGCAATCATTAGAGAAACCAAGGCTGTCGAGTCTGCCAATGAGGATGTGGTGATTGACAGAGTCAAAAGCCTTGGCCAGGTCAATGAATACGGCTGCACAGTATTGTTTCCTATCGATGGCGGTTACGATATCGTTTATGACCTTGAGCGTGGCTGAGGTGCACCCATGACCAGCTCTGAAACCAGATTGCATAGCGGAGAAGGTGTGGTGTGATTCGAAATGGTCGGTAATCTGTTTGTTGACTTGGCTTTCGAAGACCTTAGAAAGGCAGGGTAGGATAGATATAGGTCTGTAGCAGTTAGGGTCAAAGGTGTCCCCCCCTTTGAAGAGGGGGATAACCGCAGCTGCTTTCCAATCTTTGGGGATCTCAGACGACACGAAAGAGAGGTTGAAGAGGCTAGTAATAGGGGTGGCAACAATTTCAGCAGATAGTTTTAGAAAGAAAGGGTCCAGATTATCTAGCCCGGCTGATTTGTAAGGGTCCAGATTTTGCAGCTCATTAAGAACATCAGCTGACTGTATTTGGGAGAAAGAGAAATGGGGAAGGCTTGGGCGAGTAGCAGAGGGGAGGGCAGTGCTGTTGTCCGGGGTAGGGGTAGCCAGGTGGAAAGCATGGCCAGCCGTAGAAAAATGCTTATTGAAATTCTCAATTATAGTGGATTTGTCGGTGGTGACAGTGTTTCCTATCTTCAGAGCGGTTGGAAGCTGGGAGGAGGTGTTCTTATTCTCCATGGACTTTACGGTGTCCCAGAACTTTTTTGAATTTGTGTTGCAGGAAGCAAATTTCTGCTTGAAAAAGCTAGCCTTGGCTGTTCTAACTGCCTGTGTATATTGGTTTCTGGCTTCCCTGAAAAGTTGCATATCACGGGGGCTGTTCGATGCTAATGCAGAACGCCATAGGATGTTTTTCTGTTGGTTAAGGGCAGTCAGGTCAGGAGAGAACCAAGGGCTATATCTGTTCCTGGTTCTAAATTTCTTGAATGGGGCATGCTTATTCAAGATGGTGAGGAAGGCATTTAAAAAAAATGACCAGGCATCCTCTACTGACGGGATGAGATCAATATCCTTCCAGGATACCCCGGCCAGGTCGATTAGGAAGGCCTGCTCGCTGAAGTGTTTCAGGGAGCGTTTGACAGTGATGAGTGGAGGTCGTTTGACCGCTGACCCATTGCGGATGCTGGCAATGAGGCAGTGATCGCTGAGATCTTGGTTGAAAACAGCAGAGGTGTATTTGGAGGGCAAGTTTGTTAGGATGATATCTATGAGGGTACCCGTGTTTACGGAATTGGGGTGGTACCTGGTAGGTTCATTGATAATTTGTGTGAGATTGAGGGCATCAAGCTTAGATTGTAGGGTGGCTGGGGTGTTGAGCATGTTCAAATTTAGGTCGCCTAGCAGCACGAGCTCTGAAGATAGATGGGGGGCAATCAGTTCACATATAGTGTCCAGAGCACAGCTGGGGGCAGAGGGTGGTCTATAGCAGGCGGCAACGGTGAGAGACTTGTTTTTAGAGAGGTGGATTTTTAAAAGTAGAAGTTCAAATTGTTTGGGAACAGACCTGGATAGTATAACAGAACTCTGCAGGCAGTCTTTGCAGTAGACTGCAACACCGCCCCCTTTGGCCGTTCTATCTTGTCTGAAAATATTGTAATTGGGGATAAAAATGTCTGAATTTTTGGTGGTCTTTCTAAGCCAGGATTCAGACACGGCTAAAACATCCGGGTTGGTAGAGTGTGCTAAAGCAGTGAACAAAACAAACTTAGGGAGGAGGCTTCTAATGTTAACATGCATGAAGCCAAGGCTATTACGGTTACAGAAGTCATCAAAAGAGAGCGCCTGGGGAATAGGAGTGGAGCCAGGTACTGCAGGGCCTGGATTCACCTCTACATCACCAGAGGAACAGAGGAGAAGTAGGATAAGGGTACGGCTAAAAGGTATGAGAATTGGTCGCCTAGAGCTACTAGAGCAGAGAGTAAAAGGAAGTTTCTGGGGGCGATAAAATAGTTTAAAGGAATAATGTACAGACAAAGGTATGGTAGGATGTGAATACAGTGGAGGTAAACCTAGGTATTGAGTGATGATGAGAGAGATCTTGTCTCTAGAAACATCATTGAAACCAGGTGATGTCATCGCATATGTGGGTGGTGGAACTGAGAGGTTGGATATGGTATAGAGAGCAGGGCTAGAATCTCTACAGTGAAAAATGCCAATAAACACTAACCAGAACAGCAATGGACAAGGCATATTTACATTAAGGAGAGGCATGCTTAATCGAGTGATCAATAAGGGTCCAGTGAGTAGAGGTTGGTTGGGGTCGTGGCGATCCAGACAGCTGGCCGGGTATATGGCTATCGGTAGCAGCATAGGATGGAGGTCTGTTTGTAGATACCTCGTGCGTTTCCGTCGGTAGGTTCCGTGTAGTGGGGTTTTGTTCAGATAGCAGCCGATAAGACAGCTAACGATTAGCGGGCCTCAGATGAGCGTTCAGGTAACGTCGGGACGGAGGTGCCGGTTGGATAAATCCCTCGGGCAGATAACGTCGGCAGTCAGTCGTGAAGGCCAGGTGGGGTTCCGTATCTGCAGCAGCAACAAAAGAAACGGGTCCGGATGGTGATGGAACTCCTCAGCTGGCTAGCTCCAGCATGATTTGAGTTTGCTCCGGGGTCGACGTAAGCCAATAGTCACACGGTATGCAGCTAGCTAGCTGCGAAATCAAGGTGCAAGTGTCCAGAGCCTGCGGTTGGAATCCGGGGAAACTGAGAGAAAAAAAGTCCCGGAATGCTCCGGTCCGAGTCGCGTTGCACAAAAGTGCCGGTAGATTATCGAGCTAAAGGAATAGCTGATGACCGCAAAACGTGGGCAGCTGAAACACCAACGCTAGCCAGCAAACCGGCTAATTTTGGGGCAGCTACAGATTAGCTTCTGGCTAGCTATCGGAGTAGCTTCTGGTTAGCTTTCAGGCTAGCTTCTGAATTAGCCCCTGGCTATCTTCCACGATGGATTTTCAGATTGAGGTAAATAATACTTATTGTAATTGGTGAAGCGGGTTGCAGGAAAGCTTTTGCAGGAAAGCTTTTGTAGTTGAGTTCTTGGATAATAAAATAAATAAAAGATATGTGAAGAAAAGGTGTAAATATATATATATACAGGACACAACACGACAATACGGAAAAAGACGTCTGAACTGCTAAGCCACCTTGGAAGCCACATTGCTTCACTATTATGAATAAAACCAGACCAGAAAATAAATCATCTATTTGATCTACTTCCCTACTTTTTCATGACTGTCCAGGCATCTATATTTCCAAAGAGACAGTCTTTTTGGCTCCAGACCAGACCCAGCGCTGGTTTTGGCCAAACACCTTTGCATGTGAGTTACAATCACCAACACAGAGAAGCTGTTAAAGCACTCGGAGAAAGGCCGGCAGTATATAAAGTCCAATCTCCATAAGCCAGCCCTTAAATTAGACTTTTGGTGCTATGTTAAGTAAAACCTGAAGGTCTATGCCATGCCGGAGCCAAGCAACTCAGAAAGATATACTGTGACATCAAAGCTGTTCTTTGCACCCCACAAAACCTCACTTTTTTTTTTAAATCCAAGGATCTCAGCAGTGTGTGTGTGTGTGTGTGTGTGTGTTGTGAAGAAAAGAGAGACCCTTTGGCTGGGTTAATATCTTGGCTCCAGCTTGTACACATTAGATGAAGGCCTCTCTGGGTTACAAGATGAATTGCCAGTGTCTTGAACGGGACTCTGGCCCTTATGAATTATGACGGTATTCTTGAAAAGAATTTGAAAAAGAATTTGTCATTAAATATAATCACCTGAGAGAAGGCATGGTGTGTAGTTGATTGGGATCCACGAGATCAGACCCAAAGTGAATTCTTAGCCATTGAAGGGATTTCAGGTGAGCCCTTTGCTTCACATGAGCATGTAAAGAAATGGAAACGCAAATGCCCCTAAGACGTGTGTCATGCTACACGTGTAAAACCCAACATTCGGATTCTGACAAGATTACTTTGGTCAGAGAAAGAAATAGAACGAAATAAGTGTAACGTTTGTGGTTTGAAGGAGACCAAGGCGCAGCGTAATTTGTGGTCATCATATTTATTTAAATGAGAACCAGCAACAAAATAACAAAGTGAAACCAAAACGAACGTACCGTTCCGTAGGCTACAAGAGCTGTACAAAAAACAAGATCCCACAACATAGGTGGGAAAAAAGGGTAACTAAGTATGATTCCCAATCAGAGACAGCGATAGACAGCTGCCTCTGATTGGGAACCACACTCGGCCAAACACAAAGAAACACAAAACATAGAATGCCCAGCCCACATCATACCCTGACCTCACCAAATAGAGAAATAAAATGGCTTTCTAAGGTCAGGGCGTGACAATAAGCCCAATATTTTGAAATCATCTGAGGACTGAATTTGCCAGTTTTGTAACACAAGAATAATGGGTTTCATGCCAACTTTATAAAACTGGAGTGAACCCTCCATCATATTATTTAACTTTAATTTAATATAACTTAAACAGATTGAGCTGTTGTTATCATAAGATGGAGAGGGAATTTAGATGTGTCACCACTGTATAAAAAATTGCTGTTTAGAAATTATATACAATCTCAAAACAACCTATGATAAACTGAATTTTCAAAAGGGGTCATCATTTTATTTTATTTTGATTATTTTTGTTTGGTAGTTTAAGTTGTAGAAAAATATTGCCGTAAGACATTCATTCCTATAATAAATATAATTAAAATGTATTACTTTAAAAAAAAAATACTTTATTTTATTTAACCTTTAACCTAGTTAACCTTAACTAGGCAAGTCAGTTAAGGAGAAATAACTATTTAAAATGACGGCCTACCAAAAGGCAAAAGGTCTCCTGCGGGGACGGGGGCATGGGATTAAAAAATAAATATATAAATACAATATAAATGTTGGACAAAACACACATCACAACAAAAGAGACAACACAACACTACATAAAGAGAGACCTAAGACAACAACATAGCAAGGCAGCAACACAACATAACAACAACATGGTAGCAACACAACATAGTAGCAGCACAAAACATGGTACAAACATTATTGGGCACAGACAACAGCACAAAGGGCAAGAAGGTAGAGACAATAATACATCACACAAAGCAGCCACAACTGTCAGTAAGAGTGTCCATGATTGAGTCTTTGAATGAAAAGATTGAGATAAAACTGTCCAGTTTAAGTGTTTGTTGAAGTTCGTTCCAGTCGCTAGCTGCAGTGAACTGAAAAGAGGATGTGTGTGCTTTGGGGACCTTTAACAGAATGTGACTGGCAGAATGGGTGTTGTATGTGAGGAATGAGGGCTGCAGTAGATATCTCAGATAGAGGGGAGTGAGGCCTAAGAGGGTTTTATAATAAGCATCAACCAGTGGGTCTTGCGAAGGGTATACAGAGACGACCAGTTTACAGAGGAGTATAGAGTGCAGTGATGTGTCCTACAAGGAGCATTGGTGGCAAATCTGATGGCCGAATGGTAAAGAACATCTAGCCACTCGAGAGCACCCTTACCTGCCGATCAATAAATTATGTCTCCGTAATCTAGCATGGGTAGGATGGTCATCTGAATCAGGGTTACATTGGCAGCTGGGGTGAAAGAGGAGCGATTACGATAGAGGAAGCCAAGTCTAGATTTAACTTTAGCCTGCAGCTTTGATATGTGCTGAGAGAAGGACAGTGCACCGTTTAGCCATACTCCCAAGTACTTGTATGAGGTGACCACATCAAGCTCTGAACCTTCAGTGGTAGTAATAACACCTGTTGGAAGAGGGGCATTCTTCTTACAAAACCACAAGACCTTTGTTTTGGAGGTGTTCAGAACAAGGTTAAAGGTAGAGAAAGCTTGTTGGACACTAAGAAAGCTTTGTTGTAGAGCATTTATCACAAAATCCGGGGAGGGGCCAGCTGAGTATAAGACGTTATCATCTGCATATAAATGGATGAGAGAGCTTCTTACTGCCTGAGCTATGTTGTTGATGTAAATTGAGAAGAGCGCGGGGACTAGGATCGAGCCTTGGGGTACTCCCTTGGTGACAAGCAGTGGCTGAGACAGCAGATTTTCTGACTTTATACACTGCACTCTTTGCGAGAGGTAGTTAGCAAACCAGACCAAAGACTCCCAGAGACACCAATACTCCTTAGCCGGCCCACAAGAATGGAATGGTCTACCGTATCAAAAGTCAATAAAAATAGCAGCACAACATTGCTTAGAATCAAGGGCAATGGTGACATCATTGAGGACCTTTAAGGTTGCAGTGAAACATCCATAACCTGAGCAGAAACCAGATTGCATACCAGAGAGAATACTAGACATCAATAAAGACAGTCAGTCGACTATTGACAAGTTTTTCCAACACTTTTGATAAACAGGGAAAAATAGAAATAGGCCTGTAACAGTTAGGATCAGCTTGATCCTTCCTTTCAATGGGAACCTCCCCAGAAAGGAGAGACAGGTTAAAACATTTGGAGATAGGCTTGGCGATGATAGGGGAAGCAACCTTAAAGATGAAAGGGTCTAAACTATCTGACCCAGATGTTTTTTGGGGGTCAAGTTTAAGGAGCTCCTTTAGCTCCTCGGACTCAGTGACTGCCTGCAGGGAGAAACTTTGTAGCTGGGCAGGGGAAAAAAGAGGAGAAGCATCGGGATAGTCGCATTAGAAGGGGAGGAAGATGACGAAATGTTGGACGGGCAAGGAGGCATGGCTGAGTCAAATAGGAATCCTGACTTAATGAAGTGGTGATTAAAGAGCTCAGCCATGTGCTTATTGTCACGCCCTGGCCTTAGTATTCTTTGTTTTCTTAATTATTTTAGTTAGGTCAGGGTGTGACATGGGGAATGTATGTGTTTTTTGTAGTGTCTAGGGTGGTTGTAAGGTTTAGGGGGTTTATTAGAGTAGTTGGGTTTATATTTAGTATAGAAGTCTAGCTGTGTCTATGGTTGAGTGTAGGTATCTAGGAAAGTCTATGGTTGCCTGAATTGGGTCTCAATTAGAGACAGCTGGTTATTGTTGTCTCTGATTGGGAGCCATATTTAAGGCAACCATAGGCTTTAGCTGTTTGTGGGGAATTGTCTATGTCGAAGTGTTTTGTGTCAGCACTTATGTTTGTATAGCTTCACGGTCGTCTGTTTTGTTTTTTCCTTCTTTAAATAAAAAGAAGATGTACTTTCCACGCGCTGCGCCTTGGTCCTCTCTCAGTCCCTTTGACGATCGTGACAGAATTCCCCACCCCTGCGGGATCAAGCAGCGTGAAAAGCGGCAACAGGAGCAGCGCAAGGAGGAATGGAAATGGGAGCGTAATATGGACTACATTACGTGGGAGGAGATCGACAGGTGGGCGATCGACCCAGGGCGAGTGCCGGAGCCAGCCTGGGATTCTCTGGCGCAGTGTGAGGAGGGATACCGGCGAATGGAGGCAGCACGACGACGCGGTAGGAAGCCTGTGAGTCAGCCCAAAAAATTTCTTGGGGGGGGGCTTAGAGGTAGTGGGCCGAGGGCAGGTAGGAGACCTGCGTCCACTTCCCAGGCTAACCGTGGAGAGCGGGAGTATGGGCGGACACCGTGTTACGCAGTAGAGCGCACGGTGTCTCCTGTACGTGTTCATAGCCCGGTGCGGGTTATTCTACCTCCCCGCACTGGTAGGGCTAGATTGGGCATTGAGCCAGGTGTCATGAAGCCGGCTCAACGCGTCTGGTCTCCAGTGCGTCTCCTCGGGCCGGCATACATGGCACCAGCCTTACGCATGGTGTCCCCGGTTCGCCTACATAGCCCGGTGCGGGTTATTCCACCTCCCCGCACGGGTAGGGCGACGGGGAGCATTCAACCAGGTAAGGTTGGGCAGGCTCGGTGCTCAAGGGAACCAGTACGCCTGTACGGTCCGGTATTTCCGGCGCCACCTCCCCGCCCCAGTCCAGTTCCACCAGTGCCTACACCATGCACCAGGCTTCCAGTGTGTCTCCAGAGCCCTGTTCCTCCTCCACGCACTCGTCCTATGGTGCGTGTCTCCAGCCCGGTACCACCAATTCCGGCACCACGCACCAAGCCTCCTGTGCGTCTCCAGAGTCCTGTGCATCCTGTTGCTGCTCCCCGCATTAGCCCTGAGATGCGTGTCCCCAGCCCGGTACCACCAGTTCCGGCACCAC
Organism: Salvelinus fontinalis; assembly: GCF_029448725.1. Taxonomy (NCBI): domain Eukaryota; kingdom Metazoa; phylum Chordata; class Actinopteri; order Salmoniformes; family Salmonidae; genus Salvelinus; species Salvelinus fontinalis. The sequence continues at coordinate 60,974,202 of NC_074673.1, forward strand.
GCACTAGGCCTAATGTGCGTCCCCAGGGTCCAGTATGCCCTGTTCCTTCTCCCCGCACTAGCCTGAAGGTGCGTGTCCTTAGCCCGGTGCCTCCAGTTCCGGCACCACGCACCAGGCCTACAGTGCGCCTATTCCGGCCAGAGCCATCCGTCTGCCCAGTGCCATCTGAGCCATCCGTCTCCCCTGCGCCATCTGAGCCATCCGTCTCCCCAGCGCCATCTGAGCCATCCGTCTCCCCAGCGCCATCTGAGCCATCCGTCTCCCCAGCGCCATCTGAGCCATCCGTCTGCCCAGTGCCGTCTGAGCCATCCGTCTGTCCCGAGCCATTAGAGCCGCCCGTCTGTCCCGAGCCGTCAGAGCCGTTAGTCAGTCAGGAGCCGCTAGAGCCATTCGTCAGTCAGGATCTGCCAGAGCCGCCAACCAGACAGGATCTGCCAGAGCCGCCAACCAGACAGGATCTGCCAGAGCCGCCAACCAGACAGGATCTGCCAGAGCCGCCAACCAGACAGGATCTGCCAGAGTCGCCAACCAGACAGGATCTGCCAGAGCCGTCAGCCAGCCATGAGCGTCCAGAGTCGTCGGCCAGCCATGAGCAGCCAGATCCGTCAGCCAGCCATGAGCAGCCAGATCCGTCAGCCAGCCATGAGCAGCCAGATCCGTCAGCCAGCCATGAGCAGCCAGATCCGTCAGCCAGCCATGAGCAGCCAGATCCGTCAGCCAGCCATGAGCAGCCAGATCCGTCAGCCAGCCATGAGCAGCCAGATCCGTCAGCCAGCCATGAGCCGTCCAGCCAGGATCCGTCCCTCAGTCCGGAGCTGCCGTCCCTCAGTCCGGAGCTGCCCCATATCCTGGTGCTGCCCCTTATCCTGGTGCTGCCCCTTAGTCCGGTGCTGCCCCTTAGTCCGGTGCTGCCCCTTAGTCCGGTGCTGCCCCTTAGTCCGGTGCTGCCCCTTAGTCCGGTGCTGCCCCTTAATCCAGTGGGGTTAATGTGGAGGGTGGCCATTTGGAGGAGGCTACGTAAGCGGGTAGTGACTATGGTGGGGTGGGGACCACGACCAGTGCCGGAGCCGCCGCCGTGGACAGACGCCCACCCAGACCCTCCCCTAGACTGTGTGCTGGTGCGCCCGGAGTTCGCACCTTAAGGGGGGGGTTATGTCACGCCCTGGCCTTAGTATTCTTTGTTTTCTTAATTATTTTAGTTAGGTCAGGGTGTGACATGGGGAATGTATGTGTTTTTTGTAGTGTCTAGGGTGGTTGTAAGGTTTAGGGGGTTTATTAGAGTAGTTGGGTTTATGTTTAGTATAGAAGTCTAGCTGTGTCTATGGTTGAGTGTAGGTATCTAGGAAAGTCTATGGTTGCCTGAATTGGGTCTCAATTAGAGACAGCTGGTTATTGTTGTCTCTGATTGGGAGCCATATTTAAGGCAACCATAGGCTTTAGCTGTTTGTGGGGAATTGTCTATGTCGAAGTGTTTTGTGTCAGCACTTATGTTTGTATAGCTTCACGGTCGTCTGTTTTGTTGTTTTGTTTTTTCCTTCTTTAAATAAAAAGAAGATGTACTTTCCACGCGCTGCGCCTTGGTCCTCGCTCAGTCCCTTTGACGATCGTGACACTTATTGTCAGTAACAACCACATCATCAACATTAAGGGACATGGGAAGCTGTGAGGAGGAGGGTTTATTCTCCAGGTCTTTAACCGTTTTCCAGAACTTCTTGGGGTTAGACCCACAGAGAGAGAACTGCTCCTTAAAGTAACTAACTTTGGCCTTCCGGATAGACTGAGTGCACTTATTTCTCATTAGCCTGAACGATAGCCAGTCAGCTTGAGTATGCGTGTGTCGAGCCTTTCACCAAATGCAATTCTTGAGGTGGAGTAACTCTGCAATATCACGGTCGAACCACTGGCTGAACCTGTTTTAAATTGTACTTTTCTTTATGGGGGCATGTTTGTTAACAATACCACTGAAAATATAAAAAAAGAAGGTCCAAGCGTCTTCGACAGAGGGCATCAAGCTGATTCTATACCATTTTACAAAGGCCAGTTCATGAAGGAAGGCTCACACATTAAAGCTTTTTAGTAAGAGTCCATGACAAATCAGGACAGGTCTTCACTGAGCAGCCATTACAAACACAGGCTCTAAAACAGTGATCACTAAGGTCATTACAGAAAACACCAGACTGATACCTATCAGGATTTTTTTTGTGAGGATAACATTGAGGAGAGTAGCCTTTTCTGGATGTTTGGATTCATACCTTGTGGGATTGGTGATGATCTGAGAAAGATTTAGGGAGTCCCATTGCTTTAGGACTTGGTCAGGTGGTTTAAGCATGTCCCAGTTTAGGTCACCTAGCAGGACAAATTCAGACTTAGTGTAAGGGGCCAAGAGAGAGCTTAGGGGTACAGGCCGGTGCTGATGGAGGACGATAGCACCCAGCAACAGTCAACAAAGAGCTATTTGAAAGTTGAATGCTTAAAACCAGCAAATCAAATTGTTTGGGACAGACTTGGTGGAGACAACCGAGCACTGAAGTTGATCCTTGGTAAAGATTGCCACTCTCCCACCTTTGGAAGATCTGTCTTGCCGAAAAGGTTATAACCAGAAAGGTTAACATCAGTATTCAAAACACTCTTTCTTAACCACGTCTCAGTAATGACCAACACATCTGGATTGGAGCTGTGAACCCACACTTTCAATAAATCCATTTTAGGTGATAAGCTTCTAGTGTTAACGTGCAGAAAATCCAGGCTTTTACGAGAGCAGAAATCAGTGAAGCAGATATCGGAGCACAAGTCACAATTGAGGCTAGCAACAGTAGATGGGCCAGGGTGTACATGCACATTTCCAGATATCATCAACAGTAATACAATCAAGGCACGGAATAGTACAGTGAGAGCTCTGCAATGCTGATGTATGACATCTGAATGTGCATCAGATGGCAACAAGATCATATTGTACAGCAATTTCATCAGATAACATGAATACAAAGCCGGTGAGAGGTGGTTAGAATAGGATGGAAGGCCAAAAGTCTGTGTAAGTAAGTCAGTGTGGGAACAAACATAGTCTGTCCCATGGTTGGGTAAAGAACGTTTATAGTCAACAAAGTATGAAGGAGTCATGAGGCAAATAGCAAAATAGCAAAATGCACAAGAAAAAAATTCAATCTTTAACAACTTGGGGCTAGCCATCGTAAGTTCAGAGTCACTTGCACCAACAGTGCTTGTGTGCTGGAGGCGAGCGAAAGCTCGGGAGAGTGTGGTGGATGTACCTGTACCAAACAGGGGGAGACAGGCCAGGGATGACGGTGAACAGATCGCCGGGTGGAATCCAAGCAGTAGTGCAGCAGGAGTAGGTGTCACACCCACTTGGGAGACGCTTTTATTTCAATTCTTGGGCCGACTTTCTTCTCTGTATATATCAATGATGTCGCTCTTGCTGCTGGTGAGTCTCTGATCCACCTCTACGCAGACGACACCATTCTGTATACTTCTGGCCCTTCTTTGGACAGTGTGTTAACAACCCTCCAGACGAGCTTCAATGCCATACAACTCTCCTTCCGTGGCCTCCAACTGCTCTTAAATACAAGTAAAACTAAATGCATGCTCTTCAACCGATCGCTGCCTGCACCTGCCCGCCCGTCCAGCATTACTACTCTGGATGGTTCTGACTTAGAATATGTGGACAACTACAAATACCTAGGTGTCTGATTAGACTGTAAACTCTCCTTCCAGACTCACATAAAACATCTCCAATCCAAAGTTAAATCTAGAATTGGCTTCCTATTTCGCAACAAAGCATTCTTCACTCATCCAGCAAAACATACCTTCGTAAAACTGACCATCATACCGATCCTCGACTTCGGCGATGTCATTTACAAAATAACCTCCAACACCCTACTCAACAAATTGGATGCAGTCTATCACAGTGCCATCCGTTTTGTCACCAAAGCCCCGTATGCTACCCACCACTGCGACCTGTTCGCTCTCGTTGGCTGGCCCTCGCTTAATACTCGTCGCCAAACCCACTGGCTCCAGGTCATCTACAAGACCCTGCTCGGTAAAGTCCCGCCTTCTCTGCTCGCTGGTCACCATAGCTGCACCCACCCGTAGCACACGTTTCAGCAGGTATATCTCACTTGTCACCTCCAAAGCCAATTCCTCCTTTGGCCGCCTCTCCTTCCAGTTCTCTGCTGCCAATGACTGGAACGAACTACAAAATCTCTGAAACTGGAAACATTTATCTCCCTCACTAGCTTTAAGCACCAGCTGTCAGAGCAGCTCACAGATCACTGCACCTGTACATAACCCATCTGTAAATAGCCCAAACAACTACCTCTTCCCCTACTGTATTTTTTATTTTTTTTTAATCCTTTGCACCCCAGTATTTCTACTTTGCACACTCATCTACTGTCAAATCTACCATTCCAGTGTTTTAATTGCTATATTGTATTTACTTCGCCACCATGGCCTCTTTATTGCCTTTACCTCCCTTATCTCACCTCATTTGCTCACATTGTATATAGCCTTATTTTTCTACTGTATTATTGACTGTATGTTTGTTTTACTCCATGTGTAACTCTGTGTTGTTGTATGTGTCGAACTTCTTTGCTTTATCTTGGCCAGGTCGCAGTTGTAAATGAGAACTTGTTCTCAACTTGCCTACCTGGTTAAATAAAGGTGAAATAAAATGTAAAAATAAAAAATATCAACCAACTACTAGCTAGTTACAAGGCTACGTTGTTATCATTTAGTAATGTTGTACTGTAGCCTACTGCACCCCATATCAACCAACTACTAGCTAGTTACAAGGCTACGTTGTTATCATTTAGTAATGTTGTACTGTATTCTATTGCACCCCATATCAACCAACTTGCCAACTAGTAGTGACAAGTCTATATTGTTGTCCTTCAGTAAACACTGTAACGGTACTGTAGCCTACTGTACATCACATTATTATCCACCTAGCTAGCCAGTTGATAGCTTAGCTAGCTGAAGCCAAAAGAAACAACCAACGACATCAACAGGCTTTTTAACAAAACATCTATCTAGATAGCTAGTATGATTTCATGTAAAACAACTTTACAGATGATTACAAAGTTTGAAAGTAAAGTTGACTTAACGGTGTGCTGCTCTTGGAAACTAGATGGAGGCATCCATCATAGCCGGTTTGCTAGCGCCTTTTGCGTCGTTAACATTAGCTAGCTAGCAGCGCTAGCATGTTTGCTATCAAAGTATCTATCCAACAAGAATGTTGAGGTCAAAAACAAAATGTTAAGCCACAATGACTTAGTAAAATAAGTCAAATCGGACTGAAATAATTAATGTAAGCCGTCATTGTACAATCAAAGTATTACATACAGAGTCAGTAGCTGAAAAATAAAGACGAACAAGAAAATACAACATTTGTCACCACCGATTAGCATAACATTGTCACTATAAATATATCGACAAAGCGAGAGGCAGTGAGAGAGAGAAAGCGAAAGAGAGAGGGAGGGAGAGAGGGAGAAACAGAGGGGAAGAGATGTTTAATCCTGCCTTTGTTTGTCTCAATGTGCATTTGTTGTCAAACACAGGTGTGTGAGAGAGATGGAGACAGAGAGAAAAATAGAGGGAGATGTTTAATCATGTTTTCTGTTAAGGCAAAGTCTTTTATTTCTCTCCCATGACTAACAGCCGGGCTCTGTCTGATAAGGTGAAGCACTGTACCACCCAGGGAGTGTTCATATCCAGCCAGTCAGCCAGCCAGCCAGCCAGTCAGCCAACCAGCCATCAAGAGAAACCATCTCTTTCTCATAAATATCACTAAGGTGTGGCACCACACACTGTACAGAGCATTGGGTTTTAGACAGTTACACAGTTCAACTTCACCATACATCACTGGTCTACTGTAGACCAAGGAATGAATATTGTATTCAGTTTTTAGCCTCCCAGTTTAATACGACAAATATGAACGTTTTGGCTAATCTGGAACTTCTCTATCCAGGTTGATTATCAGATTATTGTGTATTGTCCCTTAAATAAATGCTAAATGAAGGTTAAAGGGTGCCATGATGATAAGGGATGTTATCCAGGCGAAAGTAGTCAAAGTGTCTGTAACAGATCACAAATATGAACAAGAGAATGTACGAAAATGTATGCACTAAGTCGCTCTGTAGAAGAACTTCTGCTAAATGACTAAAATGTCAAATGTATTCCTTTCCCAGTGGTCAGACAATAGTGACAATAGCCAGGGTATTTGTTTAGCTCTGTTCCGTGTTATTCAGTGACACACACACATGCATGCACACACAAATTCACACGCGCATGTACGCAATCACGCACGCACACACACAGGTTCAAATAAAATACCTGTGAATATTTCCACACAGTCGTTATTTACATGTTGTTATGGTACCCCTTCAGTCCCTTGCTGTTATGTTGTGTGAGATCTTCCACACCCCGCGCACCATGCCAAATACCTCGGTAAGGGGGTGTGGTGGTTGAAATGAATTGATGTGTCAAACAAATCCTGTTCAACTTTGCTTACTCCGTTTCCATTTGTCTCAATGGACCTTGATGAATAGGCCATGTTTGTCCTTGAGCCATTCAATGCTATAATAACTTCCAAAACAGTTTAGTGCAAGTTCAATGCCTCTGAATGGCAGGCGGGGCCAGTGACGCGAAAACTTGTCGGAGTCCACACTCATGTGTCTCTCTCTAACTCTCTACACCTCCTGCCAAAAGTTCAGCCAGCGTGTCAGAGACAAGTGTTTGAAACTGTAAGAACAGTGAAGACTGTGCATCTGTGAGATGCACGACTGACAATCTTAACCCTGCTGTGTAAAACACCCATGAACCGTTTGAATGGCAGGAAAACAATTCTCTCACGACTGTAGTCCAAACAAGGTTCTCACTCTCATCTCACTTTTGCCACGAACCACTGCTGTGATTGGTACTGTAGTTCTTTTCCTGTACGAACAAGAGTACTGCTCCCTGTTCCTTGTAGAGGAACTTGATGTGGACACAGCAGCTCTCCAAAACGTTTACTTAAAAGATGTACCGCCTCGAGTTGTTGTTGTAGTAGATCTTTCTGGGCACTGCAGTTTCTCCTAATAAAACATTGAGCTGCCATCTTGTTTAGTTGTTGCCTCAACAAGTACAGACAAACTTCTCTCATTTAGAAATTGTTTGATGAAATCTGCCCGCCGCTGGCCTTGACCATTTCCACTCTGAAATATTTATACGACACTTTGCACCCTCATTGCGTTTACATTAGGACAATGAGTATAAACGAAGCGCGATGGTGAATGTTTTATGAATGTATATCCCTTGGTGTGGTGTACTCAGTCCTTTGGACTCATCAGACCAAAGGACAGATTTCCGCCAGTCTAATGTTCATTGCTCCTGTCTCTTGGCCCAAGCAAGTCTCTTCTTCTCATTGGTGTCCTTTAGTAGTGGTTTCTTTACAGCAATTCGACCATGAAGGCCTGATTCACACTTTCCTGTGGCGGTCCTTATGAGAGGCAGTTTCATCATAGCGCTTGATGGATTTTGCGACTGCACTTGAAGAAACTTTCAAAGTTCTTGATATTTTGAAGATTGACTGACCTTCATGTCTTAAAGTAATGATGCACTGTTATTTCTCTTTGCTTAATATGGATAATATGGACTTGGTCTTTTACTAAATAGAGCTATCTTCTGTATGCCACCCCTACCTAATCGCAACACAACTAATTGGTTCAAACGCATTAAAATGGAAAGAAATTCCACAAATGAACTTTCCACAAGGCACACCTGTTAATTTAAATGCATTCCAGGTGACTACCTCATGAAGCTGGGTGTGAGAATGCCAAGAGTGTGCAAAGCTGTCATTAAGGAAAAGGGTAGCTACTTTGAAGAATCTAAAATCTAAAATATATTTTGATTTGTTTAACACTTTTTTGGTTACTACATGATTCCATATGTGTTATTTCATAGTGTTGATGTCTTCACTATTATTCCACAATATAGAAAGTAGTAAAAATAAAGAAAAACCCTTGAATGAGTAGGTTTGTCCAAACTGGTACTGTATATCAAGCAAGTATTTTCATATTCCACAAGCATCATCCGATGAACGGTTTTGTACAGATAATTATGCTGGTAAACACTCAAATACATTTCTTCTTTTTTTTTATCACAAAGTTGTGCACTGGGGCTTTACTAGTCCTGTATTAGCAGACAATATAGACAATCTTCAGCACCCCCACCCCCACCCCCAAACTGCTGCCCATAAGGAAAAAGTGGACACACGAACACAGAGAGACAGGCCTGATATTGATCCCCAGTCACTCTTTTTAAAGTTAAGTAGTTAAGGCCAACTAATTACAACTGTACATTCTGTCTTACCCTCTGTTCTTACACTCTTTCTGTCTGCCTCCCTTCTCTGTGTGTGATGAAATGCCCCACAGGGTCATCTGTCTGTCATCGACGTGACAACAACAACCAGCCACACACTCAACAGCAGACACACCGGAGAGAGGAAAAACTCCTGAAACATTTATGGGAGTGAGTAGAGAAAGGTTGGCGACAGCGAGATGGACCTTATTTGGATCAGGCTAGTAGTGGGTGGGATGGTAGATTAGTGTAGTAGTAGTGAAAGTCTCTCTGAAATGCTTTGGCATTAGGTATTGGCCGGGAATTTCCACATCAGCACATCCCTAATCAACTAAAACTATATATAAAGTATAACAATAATGGACCTCTAGCCTATATTTTAAAATAACGTCCCCTTATCTGGCCGCAAAATAGCTTTTGACAAGCAAATCGGTCCTACGTTGAATTTATAAATCCCAATGTGGCCCTCGAGACAAAATTATTGCCCACCCCAGTTCTATGTGGGCAGTTAGACTTTTGATTCCGCATTGTTCACCTAAAAGAGCCGGCTCAGAACAGTTCTACGTTCCGTGGCTATGATTTTGTTAAATAGACATGGGGGGGGGGGGGGGGGGGGCTCTGCCTGGGGCCTCCAAATCACTAAGTCCGCCCCTGCAAAAGCTCCACACCCCCTCCATAACCTAAAGCTCCATGCCCTTAATCTCCTCTCTCTGATGTCTCCTTCAGTTTCACATCCCCTCACATCACCTCACCTCAGAGACCAGACCAGGGGCCAGAGCCAGGGTCAACTGGACCTGAACTTGTGACTCCACCCTAGGACAGAGACTCACCTGCAACAACACATCTGCCATGCTGATCCTCAACACTGGGGCCCATCAGGGATGCATGCTTAGTCCCCTCCTGTACTCCCTGTTCACCAATGACTGTCTGGCCAAGCACGACTCCAACACATCATAAAGTTTGGTAGGCCTGAACACCGACAACGATGAGAAAGCCTATAGGGAGGAGGTCAGAGACCTACCAGCGTGGTGCCAGGTCAACAACCTCTCTCTCTCAATGTGAGCAAGACAAAGGAGCTGATTGTGGACTGAAGTGGAGTGGGTCGAGAGTTTCAAGTTCCTTGGTGTCCACATCATCAACAAACTATCATGGTCCAAACACACCAAGACAGTTGTGAAGAGGGCACGTCAACACCTTTTCCCACTCAGGAGACTAAAAATATTTGGCATGGGTCCCCAGATCCTCAAAATGTTTTACAGCTGCACCATTGAGAGCATCCTGACCGGTTGCATCACTGCCTAGATTTGCAACAGCTCGGCCTCCGACCGCAAGGCACTACAGTGGGTAGTGCGTACGGCCCAGTACATCATTGGGGCCAAGCTTCCTGCCATCCAGGACCTCTATACCAGGTAGTGTCAGAAGAAGGCCCAAAAAATTGTCAAAGACTCCAGTCACCCAAGTCATAGACTGTTCTCTCTGCTACCGAACGGCAAGTGGTACCGGAGCGCTAAGTCTTGGTACAAGAGGCTTCTAAACAGCTTCTACCCCCAACCCATAAGACTGCTGAACAACTAATCAAATGGCCACCCGGACTGTTTACATTGACCCCCCGCCCCTCCCCGCCCCGCCCCGCCCCGCCCCCCTTTGTTTTACACTGCTGCTACTTGCTGTGTATTATCTATGCATAGTCACTTTACAAATGACCTCGACTAACCTGTACACCCCTACATTGACTCGGTACCGGTACCCCCTGTATATAGCCTCCACATTGACTCGGTACCAGTACCCCCTGTATATAGTCTTGTTATTGTTATGTACATTTCCTGTGTTACCTTTTGATTGCTTTGATATCTTTTACTTTAATTTATTTAGTAAATATTTTCTTAACTCTTAACTTGAACTGCATTGTTGGTTAAGTAAGCATTTCACGGTACCTGTTGTATTTGGCACATGAAACAAACAAAATTGGATTTGATTTGACATGCCCTAAAGAGCTGCTCATCCATCCACCATGTTGGCTCATCTCTCAATCTCACTGAGTCACGTTCAGCTTTGCTGGACTTGCATCGTCAGGGTCTGATGCTTTGTGAGTCATAAATACAAATTGTCAAAATAACAAAGTCTGTCACATAAAGTTGTTAAACAGAATATCCAGTGTTTAAGTAATGGTCGCTTATGAGTTGTTGGTGTTCAATGGTGTATTCATTAGACTCTCTGACTGCAGGGAGCATAGGTCCTTGCACCCGTGTATCGACTACCGGGACCTCAATGACATCACGGTAAAAAATCGTTACCCTCTACCACTCATCTCCTCGGCATTCAAGCCTCTCCAGGGGCAAACATCTTTTCAAAGTTGGACCTTCGGAACGTCTACCACCTAGTTCGGATACGGGAAGGAGACGAGTGGAAGACAGCCTTTAACACGGCTAGCGGACACAATGAGTACTTGGTTATGCCATTTGGTCTGACCAACGCTCCCGCAGTGTTCCAGGCCCTGGTCAACGATGTGCTCCGTGACATGTTAAAACTGCTTTGTGTTTGTCAACCTCGACGACATCCCTCTCAGCTCAAGAGCATGTTCTCCACGACTGACAAGTCCTCCATCGCCTCCTGGAGAACCAGCTGTTTGACAAAGCGGAGAAATATTAATTCCATCGCTCCACTATCGGTTAATATGTTCGGTTAACAGGTTAACCACATAACATCCAAACAATTACACACAAAGACATGATGTGAAACAGAGGGCTAAATACATGTAGATGATTAGGGGGAATGAAAACCAGGTGTGTATGGAACAAGACAAGACATATGAAAAATGGAGCGGCGATGGCTAGAAAGCCGGTGACGTCGATCGCCGAACGAACAAGGAAAGGAGCCAATTTTGGCAGAAGTCATGACAGTACCCCCCCCCTCCCTTGATGACACCGGCCTCGGGGACTACCCGGAGGCGACTCCCGCAGCAGTTCAGGATCCAAAAGATCTGCAACCGGAACCCAGCACCTCTCCTCCGGACCGTACCCCTCCCACTCCACGAGGTACTGAAGGCCCCCCACCCAACACCTATAATCCAGGATGGCACGAACGATGTACACCGGAGCCCCCTCGATGTCCAAAGGGGGCGGAGGGACCTCCCGCACCTCAGATTCCTTGAGCGGACCAGCCACCACCGGCCTTAGGAGAGACACATGGAACAAGGGGTTAATAGATAGTCAGAGGGAAGCTGTAATCTGTAACATACCTCGTTCACCCTCCTCAGGACTTTAAATGGCCCCACAAACCGCAGGCCCAGCTTCCGGCAGGGCAGGCGGAGGTGCAGGTTACGGGTCCTGAGCCAGACCCGGTCCCCCGGGCGAACACCAGGGTCTCACTGCGGTGACAGTCCACGCTGGTTTTCTGGCGACGCGCGGCTAGCTAGAGGTGTACACGGGCAGCCTCCCATGTCTCCTCCGCGCGCCTAAACCAGTCGTCCACCGCAGGAGTCTCGGTCTGACCCTGATGCCACGGCGCCAGAACCGGCTGGTACCCCAATACACACTGAAAGGGGGAGAGGTTAGTGGAGTTAGTGGAGTTCACTACAATTTGGCCTGACTGAATTGTTAAATGTCACACAGGTTCTCCAGTCGTTAGAGCACGTAGGCCGTGCACAAATATTGTGTAATGTATTTCAGCCTTTACACAAGATTTATCAACAACTACAAAAATGTCCATTAATTATAATCCACATAATTCATATTCCTGTTACTGCAGGATTATTTTCCTGCTATAGCAAACTGGCTTAAATTAAGATCCTGCATCTGTATCGTTTTACTCAAATGGCCGAGGCAATTCTATAGTCCTATGTTTAATTAATACGTGAAATAAAATTCATTCAGTTAGTCATTTAGCATACGGTCAAAAAAAAAAAGATTTCGATCATTGGGAAGATTCTCCGATTCTCTGATTCTCAGCCAGTCTAAGTTGAGTGCTTAAATTGAGTGCTAAATTGAGTGCTTAGCTCTCACAGTCTGTCTGTCAGTCAGATGTCTGACAATCAGAACATGAACACCTCTATCTGTCAAAACAACGTATGTCTTTGAGTGTCTGTGTTAAACAAGCCCACCCTTGGAGAGACAAATCCTCCCAACGGAAAGCATGCTAAGAACAGGCACCCAGGGAAATCACAGGTCTTCGTGTCAGGCACCCAGGGAAATCACAGGTCTTCGTGTCATACACACACACACACACACACACACACACACACACATACATACATACATACATACATACATACATACATACATACATACATACATACATACATACATACATATCCATGACCAGGCCCCTCCTATCCGTATGGGCTGGGGACTGGGGAGCAACCAGGAGGTAATTGGCATGGCCTGGTTCCAATTAGGCTACATGAATATGGATCCCTGGATCAGCGAAGAAGAGAATTTACTATAGGTAATTCCAATGGTGTGTACTTTCTCTCATGATTGTATAGAGAAAGTGTTTTATTTTGTGTGGAGCCATGACGTTCATTGTCAATGTTTTTCATTCAGTAATGATATACATTTTGTTGCTTAGAAAACCCATTTTCTTTTTTAAAAATAGGTCAACATACTGTACATGTTCAAATAATCCTGCTTTCAACAAAAGGTTAAAGGTAAATATAATTATTGCTATTATTGTTTCCTGTTAATCCAACAGAATGGCAAAGGATGTTTTCTTTTTGGCCATGCTTACTTTGATGATCTGTAGTTGAATGATCTATCCAGTACATTTTCTGTACACTGTACTCCACTGGTACTGTATAGCCCAGTCAAGCCAGTTAGTGTGTACTCTATCCACCTCCCATGATGACTATGTACCTTAGGCTACAGCAGTTAAGGCCTTCCCACACTGTACGTCGGATTCAGTCTTTTATGATTATTACACGTCAAACTGTCTGATGTTCCCAGATTAAAATCTTGATATCAACCTGGCCAGATTCTATGATTTGCTTCAGTTCTGTATCATTCTGTGATTGGCCTGCGAGGCGACGTTAGCCGACGGAGGCTTCGTCAACTGCAACAGTGTACTTGATCTGGGCATGTGCCAGCACCAGCAGCACCAGCCTCCCAAGTGAGTTCGGAAAAACTGAAAGTATGCATCTCTGAAATAGTTTTCACATACAAACTTTAAAACCAGTTAAATCTAACTAAATGTCATCTAAAATGTAACCTAAGAAATCCCCAAAAGTAATTATTCATCATGAGAGGGCCATAAACAATAACTAGTAATAATGCATACTCCAAGAAAGGTTCAAATCTCACCTTTCTGGTAAAAATAGTTATACATTGCTGAGGTGAAGTCACTTTTGAGGACACAAGCTCAAGTACAAAGTAAAAATATGCAAAAAGTATATACAAAATATATATTTTATGACATATTTCCTTGAAATGACTTATGTTTTCTAAATATAGTGTAATACAATCATGAAATGGCTACTGTAAGATTTCACCTTCATTAAAACTGTGAAATACATATTTGTATGTTTTAGTGTTAGAGAAAATGTGCATATTTCCTAAAGCATATGCTTTGTCAGTGGCTGTGATGTATGGTTCTGCCATGAGATTGCAACGGCTTTCCTACTCCTCTTCAGCAGAAGAGGAGGAGCAGGGATCGAACCAAAATGCAGCTGAGTTTGTAGACATGATTTATTAACAAAAAACACGAACTCGACTAATACACTAACAAAACAAATAAACGGTGTAGACAGACCTATACGACGAACTTACATAAAACATGAAGAACGCACGAATAGAGAAAACAGGCTACACAAAATGAACGATGAACAAACAAAACCGAAAACAGTCCCGTGTGGCGTAATGACATACACAAACACCGGAGACAATCACCCACAACGAACACTGTGAAAACACCTACCTAAATATGACTCTCAATTAGAGGAACGCCAAACACCTGCCTCTAATTAAGAGCCATACCAGGCAACCCATAAACCAACATAGAAACAGAAAACATAGAATGCCCACCCAAACTCACGTCCTGACCAACTAACACATATAACAAACTAACAGAAATAGGTCAGGAACGTGACATAACCCCCCCCATAAGGTGCGAACTCCGGGCGCACCAGCACAAAGTCTAGGGGAGGGTCTGGGTGGGCATCTGACCACGGTGGTGGCTCAGGCTCCGGGCGAGGTCCCCACCCCACCATAGTCAATCCCAGCTTCCATCTCCCCCTATGAATGTCCACCCTCATCTTACCCCCACAAAATCCTTTTGGTAACATCAACCACCGGGGCAGCACCGGGACAGAGGGATAGATCAAGACAGAGGGATAGCTCAAGACAGAGGGATAGATCAAGACAGAGGGATAGATCAGGATAGAGAGGTAGCTTAGGATAGAGAGGTAAATCAGGATAGAGGGGCAACTCCGGACTGAAAGGCAGCTCCGGACAGAGAGACAGCTCTGGACTGAGGGGCAGTTCTGGGTAAATAGCCGCTCCGGGCTAAGGGACAGCTCATGACTGGCTAACGGCTCTGGACGCTCATGGCTGGCTGACGGCTCTCGCCGCTCATGGCTGGCTGACGGCTCTCGACGCTCATGGCTCGCTGACGGCTCTGGACGCTCATGGCTGGCTGAAGGCTCTGGACGCTCATGGCTCACTGACGGCTCTGGCAGATCCTGTCTGGTTGGCGGCTCTGGCAGATCCTGTCTGGTTGGCGGCTCTGGCAGATCCTGTCTGGTTGGCGGCTCTGGCAGATCCTGTCTGGTTGGCGGCTCTGGCAGATCCTGTCTGGTTGGCGGCTCTGGCAGATCCTGTCTGGTTGGCGGCTCTGGCAGATCCTGTCTGGTTGGCGGCTCTGGCAGATCCTGTCTGGTTGGCGGCTCTGGCAGATCCTGACTGATAACTGGCTCTAGCGGCTCCTGACTGACTATCGGCTCTGACGGCTCGGGACAGACGGGCGGCTCTAATGGCTCAGGACAGACGGATGGCTCAGACGGCGCTGGGGAGACGGATGGCTCAGACGGCGCTGGGGAGACGGATGGCTCAGACGGCGCTGGGGAGACGGATGGCTCAGACGGCGCTGGGGAGACGGATGGCTCAGATGGCGCTGCGGAGACGGATGGCTCAGACTGCACCTGTCTGGCGGAAGGCTCTGGCTGCTCCTGTCTGGCGGAAGGCTCTGTAGGCTCATGGCAGACGGGCAGCTTTGCAGGCTCATGGCAGACAGGCAGTTCATGCGCCGTTGGGCAGACGGCAGACTCTGGCCGGCTGAGACACACTGTAGGCTTGGTGCGTGGTGCCGTAACTGGAGGCACCTGACTGAGGACACGCACTTCAAGCTTAGTGCGGGGAGCAGGGACAGGACACACTGAACTCTCAAAGCGTGCTATATTCCTGGTGCGTGGTACCGGCACTGGTGGCACCGGGCTGAGTGCACGCACATCAGGACGAGTACGGGGAGAAACAGTGTGCACAGGACTTAGGAGACACACATGTGGCTTAGTGCGCGGTGCCGGAACTGGAGGCACTAGGCTGGAGACACGCACCATAGGGAGAGTGCGTGGAGGAGGCACAGGGCTCTGGAAACGCACTGGAAGCCTGGTGCGTGGTGTAGGCACTGGTGGTACTGGGCTGGGGCGGGGAGGTAGTGCCGGAAATACCGGACCGTGAAGGCGTACTGGCTCCCTTGAGCACCGAGCCTGCCCAACCTTACCTGGTTGAATGCTCCCCGTCGCCCGACCAGTGCGGGGAGGTGGAATAACCCGCACCGGCCTATGTAGGCGAACCGGGGACACCATGCGTAAGGCTGGTGCCATGTTAGCCGGCCCGAGGAGACGCACTGGAGACCAGACGCATTGAGCCGGCCTCATGACACCTGGCTCAATGCCCAATCTAGCCCTACCAGTGCGGGGAGGTGGAATAACCCGCATTGGGCTATGCACTCGTACAGGAGACACCGTGCGCTCTACTGCGTAACACGGCGCCTGCCCGTACTCCCGCTCTCCAGGGTAAGCCTGGGAAGTGGGCGCAGGTCTCCTACCTGCCCTTGGCCCACTACCTCTTAGCCCCCCCCCCAATAAATTTTTGGGGTCTCCTCTCGGGCTTCCAGCCACGTCTCCTTGCTGCCTCCACATACCACCGCCTCTCTGCTTTCGCTGCCTCCAGCTCAGCTTTGGGACGGCGATATTCTCCCGGCTGTGCCCATGGACCTCTCCCGTCCAATATTTCCTCCCAAGTCCATGATACCTGTGTAGAATCCTGCTCGAACTCACGCCGCTTGGTTCTGGATCGGTGGGTGATTCTGTAACGGCTTTCCTCCTCTTCATCAGAAGAGGAGGAGCAGGGATCGAACCAAAATGCAGCTGAGTTTGTAGACATGATTTATTAACGAAAAACACGAACTTGACTAATACACTAACAAAACAAATAAACGGTGTAGACAGACCTATACGACGAACTTACATAAAACATGAAGAACGCACGAATAGAGAAAACAGGCTACACAAAATGAACGATGAACAAACAAAACCGAAAACAGTCCCGTGTGGCGTAACGACATACACAAACACCGGAGACAATCACCCACAACGAACACTGTGAAAACACCTACCTAAATATGACTCTCAATTAGAGGAACGCCAAACACCTGCCTCTAATTAAGAGCCATACCAGGCAACCCATAAACCAACATAGAAACAGAAAACATAGAATGCCCACCCAAACTCACGTCCTGACCAACTAACACATACAACAAACTAACAGAAATAGGTCAGGAACGTGACAGAGATGGACAGGTGGTGTAACGTTCGTCGTCGGAATGAGAAGGATCGGACCAAAGCGCAGCGTGGTAAGTGTTCATGATTATTTATTTAAACTGAACACAGACAAAATAACAAAATGGAACAACATGAAACAGTTCTGTCTGGTGCAGACACAAAACAGAAAACAACTACCCACAAAACACAGGTGGGAAAAAGATGCCTAAGTATGGTTCTCAATCAGAGACAACGATAGACAGCTGCCTCTGATTGAGAACCACACCCGTCCAAACACAAAGAAATACAAAACATAGAAAATGAACATAGAATGCCCACCCAAATCACACCAAACCAAAATAGAGACATAAAAAGCTCTCTACGGTCAGGGCGTGACAATCGGAAGTGCGAATGAAATGGTAAGAGGGACATCCCATTTCCAAGTGGTGTCAGATTTTACATCCTACGTCACACAGGCGGAAAATATACACTCCTGTGTCCGTGAGAACCAGCGCTACCAGGAAATGCAAGCTATTTCGATCTCCATTGTCCACAGATCGTTTTTTAAGCGAACATGTCGGTCAGAACTGGTACCGGGACCACGCAGGTCCTCTAAACAGGGGACTTTACCTCTAAGAGGATGAGAGAGAGAATCAAATAAGAATCAAATAAGAATCAAATAAGCTTCGCAAAAATAACATGGTCACTGTGGTAGAACATATATTTTGATTGGAGAATTTTGTGCATTTATCAAAATCCCATCAGGTAGCCTGATTTCAGATGTGTCATGTGAACAAGATTAGTAGGGAATTCATTATTTTTGCAAAGCATGTAAATGTTTATATCAAACTATTACATAAATCTGACTATTTCGAATAATCGTATTAATGTGTGCATATTCAGTGCTGGACGTTTTCCCTTTGGTCAGTCACCAGGATCAGCCACACTACACGATAAAGGCAAAAGAATTCTGACACCTTGCCAGAACTTTGTTGGAGCCTAAGGTCCCATGTAGTGGTACTTAATAGTCAGACCTAGACCCTTTCACAGTGAACGAGCCAAGACGTCCAACAATCGTTTACCACTTAAGAATTTGCCCACAAGGTTGACATCTTGTCTGGGACGGCAAAATTGGGGCATAATATGGTTCAAATTGTAGTCTGGGCGGGCCTTTAGACATGACACAACCTGTGGTGCTTATAAAGGCAGGTCTTTCCCAGCGGCAGGCTGCAGCTAGAATGAACAAACAGAGGCTCTCATCCAGAACATCAAACAGTGATTGTGAGGGAGAACCAGGGTAGAGGTAACCTGGGTTGGTAAAAAGGATGGTTTCTCTCTATGGAACTTCTCTGTCTTCATACGTCAGTGGATATCCATATGAGCTCTGTTTGATTAAAGGACTAAGATGTACAGACACATACAAATACACCAATATGAGTGCATGTACAAAGGCACACACAGATGCATGCACACAAAGAAACATAAACACGAAGACACACACATCAAATCAAATGTTATTTGTCACATGCTCCGAATACAACAGGTGTAGACCCTACAGTGAAATGCTTACTTACGAACCCCTAACCAACAATGCATTTTAAGGAAAATACCTAAAAAAACAATAAAAGTAATAATAAAAGAGCAGCAGTAAAATAACAATAGCGAGACTATATACAGGGCGTACCGGTACAGAGTCAATGTGCAGAGAAACCGGTTAGTCAAGGTAATTGAGGTAATATGTACATGTAAGTAGAGCTATTAAAGTGACTATGCACACATAAACAGATTCACTTGCTTAGGCAAATAAACATACAGTTGAATATACAGTCGGAAGTTTACATACACCTTAGCCAAATACATTTAAACTCAGTGTTTCAAAATTCCTGACATTTAATCCTAGTAAAATTCCATGACTCCAGGACAGTTAGGATCACCACTTTATTTTAAGAATGCGAAATGTCCGAATAATAGTAGAGAGAATGATTTATTTCAGCTTTTAGTTATTTCATCACATTCCCAGTGGGTCAGAAGTTTACAAATACTCAATTAGTGTTTGGTAGCATTGCCTTCAAATTGTTTAACTTAGGTCAAACATTTAGGGTAGCCTTCCACAAGCTTCCCACAATAAGTTGGGTGAATTTTGGCCCATTCCTCCTGACAGAGCTGGTGTAACTTAGTTAGGTTTGTAGGCCTCCTTGCTCGTAAATTCTGTTCTGTCCGCATATATCCTACGGGATTGAGGTCAGGGCTTTGTGATGGCCACTCCAATACTTTAACTTTGTTGTCCTTAAGCCATTTTGCCACAACTTTGGAAGTATGCTTGGTGTCATTGTCCATTTGGAAGACCCACTTGCGACCAAGCTTTAACTTCCTGACTGATGTCTTGAGATGTTGCTTCAATATATCCACATAATTTTCCATCCTCATGAAGCCATCTATTTTGTGAAGTGCACCAGTCCTTCCTGCAGCAAAGCACCCCGACAACATGATGCTGCCACCCCCGTGCTTCACGGTTGGGATGATGTTCTTCGGATTGCAAGCCTCCCCTTTTCCTCCAAACATAACGATGGTCATTATGGCCAAACAGTTCTTTTTTTGTTTCTTCAGACCAGAGGACATTTCTCCAAAAAGCAGTTGCAAACCATAGTCTGGCTTTTTTATGGCGGGTTTTGGAGCAGTGGCTTCTTCCTTGCTGAGCGGCCTTCGATATAGGACTTGTTTTACTGTGGATATAGATACTTTGTACCTGTTTCCTCCAGCATCTTCACAAGGTCCTTTGCTGTTGTTCTGGGATTGATTTGCACTTTTCGCACCAACGTACGTTCATCTCTAGGAGACAGAATGCGTCTCCTTCCTGAGCGGTATGACGGCTGCGTGGTCCCATGGTGTTTATACTTGCGTACTGTTGTTTGTACAGATGAACGTGGTTCCTTCAGGCGATTGGAAATTGCTCCCAAGGATGAACCAGACTTGTGGAGGTCAACAATTGTTTTTCTGAGGTCTTGGCTGATTTCTTTTGATTTTCCCATGATGTCAAGCAAAGAGGCACTGAGTTTGAAGGTAGGCCTTGAAATACATCCACAGGTACACCTCCAATTGACTCAAATTATGTCAATTAGCCTATCAGAAGCTTCTAAAGCCATGACATCATATTCTGGAATTTCCCAAGCTGTTTAAATGCACAGCCAACTTAGTGTATGTAAACTTCTGACCCACTGGAATTGTGATACAGTGAATTGTAAGTGAAATAATCTGTCTGTAAACAATTGTTGGAAAATGTACTTGTGTCATGCACAAAGTAGATGTCCTAACCGACTTGCCAAAACTATAGTTTGTTAACAAGAAATTTGTGGAGTGGTTGAAAAACAAGTTTTAATGACTCTAACCTAAGTGTATGTAAACTTCCGACTTCAACTGTATATTGTACACACACATTGTCTGACACGTTTTTGTAATGACTCCACGTAGTAAAGTTGTACTGTTTCAGGTACCATTAACAGACTTAAGTGAATGTTGTCTTTTGAATAAGATCAGTGCTCCTGCATGGTGGTCGTACTGTGAATTTGACTACCAGACGTCTCAAGGTAGAACAGGACCGAACAGGTGAAAGATGACCTCTCCCAGTGTGTCCACATATCCCATCTTCTCTTTACTCATCATCAGATCAATCTACAACTGTATCCCCAATGCCAACACAGGCCCTGCCTATTGAAGATTGAAACACATCAGAGACTCCTAACAGTACCTCCATTCACTCTCAGGACCTCCCTGAGCCGACCACGTTCCTTCAGTCAATGACTCTAACCCTGCGCTAAGACAACAACTAATCAAAATACATCAAAATGTCAAAACCCTATGAAGGGACCGACCTTAAAGACAGAGTGAGGCATGAACAGATCATCGCAAGTTGTACGCACAACTTGATTCCAGATTTGCTAAGATTACACAAAGCTATCCCGTGATTGTCTTCGATAGTGCTGGGCCCAGTGATGTTAGCCACGCGTGAGAGCACACACAAGTGGTGTTCATGTTTCTGTCAGAAGGTCCTGAGCCATTATCTTACCTCAGCCAGTCAACCAGAACAAAACTCTGCTTTGATAAAATGATCGCTGTTGTAATGAAGTGTCTGGGGTTGAAATATCTTCTACTGTAGATGTATGTGTGTCATGAGTCATAAGAAGTACAGTTCTTGGAAAGTTATAGTGAGGTTGTCATTGGCAGGTTCTGTCTGTAGCAATAGGTCAAATTAAATGTTTCTTTATAGTGATATACACTGGGTGTACAAAACATTAAGGACACCTTCCTAATATTATTGTACCCCCACCCCCTCCCGCCCTCAGAACAGCCTCAATGTGCCTGGCACCTACTACCATACCCCCGTTCAAAGGCACTTACATTTTTTGTCTTGCCCATTCACCCTCTGAATGGCACACATAAATCCATGTCTCAGTTGTCTCAAGGATTCAAAATCCTTCTTTAACCCGTCTCCTCCTCTCCATCTACACTGATTGAAGTGGATTTAACTTGTGAGGAGCAGATGTTCATAATGTTTTGTATACTCAGTGTATGCTGTGCTAAGACCGGTAAAGATATGATAATGGGTGTGAGCCCATATGAAGGATAGCCCGAACAGCCTTTGACTCAGTCAATATTTATGCCCATCTATATTCTGAAGTCTACGGAATCACCTCAAACGAAAAGAATGAGCTACCTGACATTTGTCATCGCCTTTTCAATTCATAAATGTTTTTACTGCAACAATGTCTTCAGCAAGTAAACAAAACGATGTCAACCAGGGAATGTGTCACATAGAAACAACATCCGACTCATGTCCCAAGTACCACTGGAACGACCGTGCAGATGTAATGACAAGTGACTAACAGACGAATATCCTGTCTTTGACAGACATCAACCCAGTGAATTCCCATTGAGGCTGGTGAATGTGAATACGGCACCTAACGAATGAGAGAGGCAGGGCTGAGGGTAATGGGGCATTCTTCTTCTGTTACTTTGTTCTGCCACAGTTGCGTGTTGCCGTTGGTTTTCGTCTCACTGTGCTGTTTCTTTTGGTTTCCCTCCCTCCTCTGTGTGTACTGTGTCCATCCCAGCAGGCCTTTTGTAGGCTGTTATCGCGTGAGAGTGCACCTAGTGGTCGGGGCGTGGTCGCTGTTGCAATAGGGAAACTCCGTCAGGCTGGCCTTTTTATTGAGGTAAACAAAGCTATAATCTTCCCCGGGTCTGCACGTCATTCATCTTCATCATTGAATTGTATACCGTGGCATTGTAATGACAACCACAGTATGTTTAAGGCACTGCGAGGCCCGAGGTGTGTCTGTGTTGCTTGCCTCAGCATCAACGCTGCATCAGACAGTTGGTTGGGACACCTGCGGAGCGCGGCATCACCGCAGTAAAGAGAACTACTGTCTGCCATCAACGCTGCCACTCTAGCATGGAGCAGCTCAAATACTCTCCAGTTGGTCCCATTTCCATTTGCTTATATCTGGTAAAACATAAGCAGTCAGACCAAACAAAACACAAACTTACTAAATTGTATGTTTAGTAAGCTCTCCGTCAACATAGATGTGCCATTAGATCCATTAGGATCTTGCTGTGGGTCAAGTTTATTGACAGTATGGTTGGTTCTCCCATGGTGGCGCACTGACTCTTCGCAAGAGAGAGAAGGAGTCTAATTCTCAAATCTTCGATGGGCAATCTGAATTTGCCCTGGTGTGTGTCTGCGTGGAGGGAGTAACGATATATGGCAGCTTCGTTGAGACGGAGCAGCAGAAACCCATTAGGTTGCCATATGAGAACACACCACAGGCGGCCGCTGGCACCTTAATTGGGGAAGACAGGCGCATAGTAATGGCTGGAATGGAATAGATGGAACGGTATTCAACAGATCAAACACATGGTTTCCATGTATTAGATGCCATTCCATCTACTCCATTCCAGCCATTATAATGAGCCGTCCTCCACTCAGCAGCCTCCTGTGGTACATACTGTACACACACACACACATACAGCACTCTCTGGTCTCGTGGGACCATGTGTGTGGTGAGGGGAATAGAAGGTGAATGCGTGAGTAGTAGAATGAGCTGTTGGTATGAAGGAGTGAGGTAAGGATATGGCTGGTCTGGGGTTCCAGGGAAGGCAGATGAGCAGAGAAATCAGCTCTGGGGTTATGTGGAGAATGTGGCTGCCAAAATATGAAAGGTGTGTGTGTGTGTAGGTGTGTGTGTGTGTGTAGGTGTGTGTGTGTGTGTGTAGGTGTGTGTGTGTGTGTAGGTGTGTGTATGTGTAGGTGTGTGTGTGTGTAGGTGTGTGTGTGTAGGTGTGTGTGTGTGTAGGTGTGTGTGTGTGTAGGTGTGTGTAGGTGTGTGTGTGTGTGTGTGTGTGTGTGTGTGTGTGTGTGTGTGTGTGTGTGTGTGTGTGTGTGTGTGTGTGTGTGTGTGTGTGTGTGTGTGTGTGAAACAAGACTAAAGATACCAGATGAGATGTCAAGCAGTACAGAGAGAAAGAACACTTTATTGGTTATGATTAAGCAGCAAGCTTGACATTCATGGCTCAGCACAGTTTGACATTAAGCGGGCTTTACTTGATCCAACATCCTCCCTGTAGCACACAGCAAAATCAATGGTGTACATTTAACTCTGAAAGTGTTAAATGTACACTATTTTCAGTGAACACGAGACCCACTGTACTGGTGTTAAAATAACACTTTTGAAAGTGTTAAAAATATTTAACCTTGTTGCAGGGTTCCCCATTCAACTCCTACGGTGTTCAAAATTAACTTGATTGTGGTGTTTGCGTATCTCTACTGTAGAGGAATATGCAACACCTACAGTGTAAATTATAACCCATGATTTAGAGTAAACTGGACTCACTGCTTAGTGCTGACGCTGTTTTCTCAGTGTAAGACATTAACACCTTTAGTGTTACAGTAAATAGTTTTGGGGTGGAATTTTAACACTGTATAATGCAAAGCCTAATTTGCATATCTCCAATGGTTCCTTTTCTTTTCGAGCGATATGTAGAGTTACCACCCATGACTGTATTTGTTAGTGACAGAGACATGGTTGTCACCAATGTAGAACAGTCAGTCATTTTGATTCCCATGTAGAACAGTCATTCTGATTCCCATGTAAAATAGCCTTTTGAGTGACTAAAATGTAATCTATAATATTTTTGGGGTATATAAATGCTTTTTTTTAAGTACTTTCTCTCATGGCTAACTACCACACAGTTTGAAAAGACAGGCTGAGTGTGTGGGGAGCTTATATTCAAGAGCTCTCCTTGACTGACAGCTATTTGAAACGCCTATGTCAAGAAACATGGACGCAGTGAGCAGGGTTGCAGGAAAAGAAAATCTCAAACAAATTTGGGGATACACAAAGCAACTCAAACAACATTGAAATTGCATAACTAGCTAGGTTTCCATCCAATTAGCAACAGATTTTCCTTGGAATATTCTAGAATCCACATAAAGAAAAAATGCGCATTTTCCCACCAGTGGTGTGTTTCTACCAAACATACTTTTTTGCAGATAGAAATCGGTGCGTGATGATGTAGTGCACACAAAATGTACTTTTTCGAGTAGGTTTTCATGTACAACATTTTCAACACTACCGATAATTTTGTCTTCAAAATTATTGCGTTAAATGGCAAAATGTGCCCACTCTGGTCTTGGAATGTGAGCTCTAGCCAACAGCTACAGATACTGTGTGGGTATGGATAAGAGCGAGAATATTTGTATGTCAAATGGCAGTCAAGTATGGATCATCCTTGTCACCAGAATCAGACCCTCGAGACTTATTGGAAAGGAACATCAACATCACCATGCACTTTACTTTTTTTTTTTTTACTTCCTACTTCCATCACAGCTGTTGTGATTTTTTTTTAGATAGGGCATGACCTCACTCGCATAACAACAGTGGATGAAAACAGGGTTAATGATATTGACACATTTTTACATATCCTGTTTAGCATGTCTCTTAATGCAATTCTCAGCAGCACTCACAGATTTCTTGACATGACAACTGCCTCAGAGTTTTGACCAAAACTCCCCCCCCCCCCTTTTTGTTCCATGCTGGCTGAAGCCCTAGCTAGCCAGCAACTAGCTAACACCAGACACAGATGAAAGGGGAAACATATACATGGAAGTATCTTGGCCATATATGAATAGTGTCAACTTTTAATTATATTTGCTGAACCCTACAGTCAACTTTTGGCACCAGTAGAGTAGCTATCTAGCTATATAGGCAGGTAGTCTAGTGGTGAGAGCGTTGGGCCAGTATCCAAAAGGTTGTTGGATTGAATCCCTGATCTGACAAGGTAAAAGTCTTTCATTCTGCCCCTGAACAAGGCAGTTAAATCCACTGTTCCCCGGTAGGCCGTCATTGTAAATAAGAATTTGTTCTTAACTGACTTGCGTAGTTAAATAACAAATGTATATATATATAGAGAGAGAGAAACTACACCCCTCTGCAAACACACCTTCTCTGATGTTGGTTACAAGGCGGTACTTATAGGTAAGAGAATATCACTTTACCAGTGGTGTATTAAAATGAGAGTTATGGCGATGTCACCCATCCCTTTTATAATCCCGCTTCCTGAATTCAAGTGATTGAAATAGGGGAGGGGACCAGTACCTCTATGATCAAACATGATCAATATAGACACAACAGGCATTTTTCATCGTTTGGTATTCAAACGTTGATCTGGCTTCATCCAAATGTCATCAAATTTAATAGAAAATAGAAAAAAGCTGACTGTTCAGGACCTTTAAACTGGAACAACCATTTCAGTAACGGGTGCAATAAATCTAATTGATTGGATTGGTTTAGAAAAATATAGGTTATTTATCTTTGTATTGCATAAGATTAATCAATAAATGTAAACAGACAGATATAAAAAATATATAAGCCCCCCCCAAACAAATCTACCTGCAATAGAGTATGCTGGGAAATATGATAATGATGGCCGTGGTTTTGATGGGACTGTTTTACTCTCCATAGCAAGGATGGGACACTCTAGTCCTCACACTTTCCCCTGTTCCCTAGCAAACACCACTGATTAAAGTAATTGCATTCTAAACTGAAGAAAATTATTAGTTGATTGTTGGTGTCATGTGTGTTAGCTGGGGCTGGGGAAAAACTGTGACACCAATCAGGCCCCAGAGGACTGGAGTTGCCTATCCCTGTTCCAAAGTGTAAAACAATAACTCTGGTTATTAACACCAACACTTGGAGTTATTATACACCCCTGAGTGTTCATTTCACTCTTACAGAGTGAATTTAACTCCTGAATCAAAACTCAAAATGTTACACTGAAAAGTCAACCCTGGCCAATTTGCTGTGCATAAGTCAGCAATTTAGCTCTGTATCCTTGTTCCTGGAGAGCTACCTCCTGTAGGTTTTCACTCCAACTCCAGTTGTAATGAACCTGACTCAGCTTATCAACCAGCTAATTATTCGAATCAGGTGCTCTAGATTAGGGTTGGAGTGAAAACCTACATGACAGTAGCGCTCCAGGAACAGGGTTGGACCAGATTATGCGCTATAGAACACTACGTTTCAATGAGGATCAAACACAGATGTCATAGAAAGACAACAATTACAAAGCCTACAGTATAGAAAGCACATTACAACCATTTACCGGATCTATGATATTCAGTGTGTTGCTACACAGCAAATTGGCCAGTGTTAGTGTTGATTCACCAGTTAAATTCAAATTTTCAATCTCAAACCTTACCAAAAAAACGGGGTTCTGGCAAACAGTTGTGGCAAACCTTTGGCCAATTTGTCAGAAATTTGATGCAAGCTCATATTTCCACATGCAAATTATTTTCAAATCAAATCAAATTTTATTGGTCACATACACATATTTGGCAGCTGTTATTGCGGGTGTAGTGAAATGCTTGTGTTCCTAGCTCCAACAGTGCAGTAGTATCTAACAATTCACAACAATACACACAAACATAAAAGAAAAAGAATGGAATTAAGAAATATATAAATATTAAGATGAGCAATGTCAGAGTGGCTTTGACTAAAATACAGTAGAATAGAATACAGTATATACATATGAGATGAGTAAAGCAGTATGTAAACATTATTAAAGTGACTAGTGTTCCATTATTAAAGTGACCAGTGATTCCATGTCTATGTATATAGGGCAGTAGCCTCTAAGGTGCAGGGTTGAGCAACCGGGTGATAGCCGGCTAGGGATGGCTATTTAAAAAGAAAATATGATTGCTTAGGCACTATCTTTGAAGCTATAGGCTATTTTTACAAAACTCTACACACTAACCACAAAACCTTACACCAAACCAGCAAAACATTACACATCTCTTGCAAAAGCAAACAATTCTTGCAAAACTGTTAAAATTCTTAAAAAAATATATGTTTTTGGGTCCGAACATAACACACTATTAATACAAATAAGAGATTTTTTTTATTTTTTTTCTCAGAACGTTCTAACACTCCTCAAACAACATGAACGCAGTCTCTGTTTACATCAATGATGTCGCTCTTGCTGCTGGTGATTCTCTGATCCACCTCTACGCAGACGACACTATTCTGTATACGTCTGGCCCTTCTTTTGACACTGTGTTAACAACCCTCCAGGCGAGCTTCAATGCCATACAACTCTCCTTCCGTGGCCTCCAACTGCTCTTAAATACAAGTAAAACCAAATGCATGCTCTTCAACCGATCGCTGCCTGCTCCTGCCCGCCTGTCCAACATCACTACTTTGGACGGCTCTGACTTAGAATATGTGGACAACTACAAATACCTAGGTGTCTGGTTAGACTGTAAACTCTCCTTCCAGACCCACATCAAACATCTCCAATCCAAAGTCAAATCTAGAATTGGCTTCCTATTCCGCAACAAAGCATCCTTTACTCATGCTGCCAAACATACCCTTGTAAAACTGACCATCCTACCAATCCTCGACTTCGGTGATGTCATTTACAAAATAGCCTCCAAAACCCTACTCAATAAATTGGATGCAGTCTATCACAGTGCCATCTGTTTTGTCACCAAAGCCCCATATACTACCCACCACTGCGACCTGTACACTCTCGTTGGCTGGCCCTCGCTTCATACTCGTCGCCAAACCCACTGGTTCCAGGTCATCTACAAGACCCTGCTAGGTAAAGTCCCCCCTTATCTCAGCTCGCTGGTCACCATAGCAGCACCTACCTGTAGCACGCGCTCCAGCACGTCGTGCTTGGCCATGCAGTCATGGGTGAACAGGGAGTACAGGAGGGGACTGAGCACGCACCCCTGAGGGGCCCCTGTGTTGAGGATCAGAATGGCAGATATGTTGTTACCTATCCTTACCACCCGGGGGCCGCCCGTCAAATAGTCCAGGGTCCAGTTGAAGTGGGAGGTGCTTAGTTCCAGGGTCCTTAGCTTAGTGATGAGATTTGAAGGCACTATTGGGTTGAACGCTGCGCTGTAGTCAATGAATAGCATTCTCACATAGGTGTTCCTTTTGTCCAGGTGGGAAAGGACAGTGTGGAGTGCAATAGAGATGGCATCATCTGTGGATATGTTGGGGCGGTATGCAAATTGGAGTGGGTCAAGAGTTTCTGGCATAATGGTGTTGATGTGAGCCATGACCAACATTTCAAAGCACTTCATGGCTACAGACGTGAATGCTACGGGTCAGTAGTCATTTAGAAGGTTACCTTGATGTTCTTGGGCACAGGGACTATGGTGGTCTGCTTGAAACAAGTTGGTATTACAGACTCGGTCAACGACAGGTTTAAAATGTCAGTAAAGACACTTGCAAGTTGGTCTGTGCATGCTCGGAGGACACGTCCTGGTAATCTCTCTGGCCCTGCGGCCTTGTGAATGTTGACATGTTTAAAGGTCTTACTCACATCGGCTACGGAGAGCGTGATCACATAGTCGTCCTGAACAGCTGATGCTCTCATGCATGCTTCATGCAGGCAAAAAGTAATTTAGCTCGTCTGGTAGGCTTGTGTCACTGGGCAGCACGAGGCTGTGCTTCCCTTTGTAGTCCGTAATAGTTTGCGAGCCCTGCCACATTTGATGAGCGTCGGAGCCGGTGTAGTCCTGGTTAGAGTCCCCCTCCTTTAAAGCGGCAGCTCTACCCTTTAGCTTCGTCCGGATGTTGCCTGTAATCCATGGCTTCTGGTTGAGGTTTGTACGTACGGTCACTGTGTGGACTACGTCATCGATGCACTTCTTGACAAAGCCAGTGACTGATGTGGTGTACTCCTCAGAACAGCAGTAACACACAGTGTGTGTCTCTAATGGCACCCTACACCCTATATAGTGTACTGTGGGCCCTGGTCAAAAGTAGTGCACCGTAAAGGGAATAGGATTTAATTCTGGACACAAATACAATAACACACAGAACAGGACAGGGCCGATCATTAGGCCCTGGCAGTACAGAGAAGGGAAAAAAAATATATCCCCAGGTAGCTTGTAAATTCACTGGAATGTTGCGACGGCCAATGAGAGAAGAGGAGACGGAGACAGAGCGGCAGGGGCTGGCAGTGCGCAATAACGATGCTAATGCGGCCAATTACAAGTAGGCCAACCGCCCCTCTCTTTCCCTACACTATGTCAAAGACAACATTTATCCAGCAATAAAAGAGACATGACCTTAGGAGTCAAGGCAAAGCATGGCTTTTCCGTACAAGGCTACTCCTTGTCATTTCACTCATTGATCCCACACTACACAGAAACAGCATTGCAAAATTCACATGTAATATAACCGTAGTAGTATTTTCCTAGAAAAGCTTACAAAATGTTACTACGGTTACGTTACACGTGAATCTTGCAATGCTTTTACTTGGTCAGCTGTTCCGGTGTAATGTGTGATCAAATGACAAGGAATGGGTGGACACACACGTATAGTGAAGCATGCATGTACACGCACGCACGCACGCACGCACGCACGCACGCACGCACACACACACACACACACACACACACAGCGCCCCAGTGCCAAGCACCATGGGTAAGTAGGAGATATGCTGTAGTAAAGCCTGGGGTGTTAGTGCGTCCAGCTCCTTCACCATTTCTAGTGTCATTATGCCCATGTGTGTGAGGTCACACTGACACAGATCCAGACATCTGGATTACACCCAGAGGTTGTAAATAGTGGGAAAGAGGCTTTCACCCAAACAATAAAATCATTATGCTCCTTCAGCTACTCACTGTAGAGTGAATGACATGTTCTCGCTGCAATGAATTTCCGTGCCCGCATGTGCGATCCTAAATGAGTGTGGGTCTTTCTGTTTT
Organism: Salvelinus fontinalis; assembly: GCF_029448725.1. NCBI lineage: Eukaryota > Metazoa > Chordata > Actinopteri > Salmoniformes > Salmonidae > Salvelinus > Salvelinus fontinalis. The sequence goes on from NC_074673.1 coordinate 61,004,582, forward strand.
TGTCAATTTGAAATGATCATTATTTTACTACCACAAAATATTTAATGTCTGAATGCATATAACACTGAATAACGAGTACATTATATATATATACATATAAGTAGAAGTAGAAGGAATATATATATATATGTATATTAACAGCTACATTTTTTATAGCGGAATTATTCAGAGGTTTGGTTGGAGCCATGGAAATAGAATACAATTCCATAGTTCCAATAATTATATTCCTTCTACTTCTATGGTGGGAGCCAATGTCTTACAGTAAATGGGCTTCTGACACTGCAGTGTTTTTGTGGGCAAAGGTCTCATTATGTGAACATTAAACCAAATCCGGAATAATGAATGAGACATTCACCATAATCCAGAGGTATTTTCCACACAGATACAGCTTTTTATTCTGCAACACATGACCCCTGCAAAAAAATACAGCTTTGTAAACACTTGCAGTCTGGACCTAATTGATCCAACACCTAATTTATCAATTAGCCCATCACATTTTATTGTTAGTTCAATTGGTTTTGGTGTGAAGAGACTTGACACCTCTTTTCCCTCCTCGGGTGTGAAAATCACATTCCTGCTACAAGATGACCATAGCCCTATGTTAGTACAGAAGTATAAAAGCTTCAATGAGGGTGGACCCTGAGGAAACGGGGCAAACTGAGATTGAATCAGAACATCCATTTTTGACATTTAAATGAATAATATATAGCCATTGATTCTTGAAGAACTTATAAATGCCTGACTACTACTATATAATGCTTTAGAATTTCTGATAGGACTGAAGTCTGTCGAAGCTGTTCTTTTGGATCAGGGCCCATGTCTTTTGACCAATCAGGTCAGCTCTGAAAAAGATCTGATTTGAAAAGATCTGATGTCACTGGTCAAAAGACCAATCGGTGGAAAAAAAGATCAGAATTGGGCTATCTGTTTAAACGTGATCAGGAGTGCAGATCTAGGATCAGCTTTGTCTTTTAGGTCATAATGAATAAGATCGTATGGACAGATCCTAGATCAGCACTCCTACCCTGAAACTCTTCTATCTTAATTAATAAGACTAATCTGGATGAAGAAATGTCCTCTGCCTCTGCGGAGAAGGGATTCACTACACTACAGCACAACCCATCCAGGGAGGAAAGATATGCAACACTGTATCTCGCCGATGCATCGACTCTAACATCCAATTATGTCGGCATCCACAAGACAATGGTCCCTAAAATCGCACACACAGCCGTCACATTGTGAGGAAATTTACCTGAGGTGCTGTTGTTGTTGTCGCCCAGGATCTCTGAGGAGGCTTTTGCCCTATCCTTCGCTATTCTCATTAGCAGGGGCACTTAGCAGCTATGTTATCTGTCTGAGACAATGCTACATCAGTGGATTACCCTTAATTGGCTGCGTTGGCTGTTAGGCCCCTGGCTTTCTGTGAGGCCTATTTGCAGCTGTAATCCTAACCCACCATTGTGCTGGACTGCAGTGCTGCGATGCTGTTCCCTCCGTGCTCTCCTGCTGTAGTGGGTCTAGAGGTGGAGGCTGGGAGGCTGGGAGGCTGGGGAGCCACTCCAATAGGGTCTTTACTACTCATGGCATAGAGGCGACTGCAGCAGGGTTTGTAGCCTTTTACTCAAAGCTCTTCCTGAGTAGCTACTGTAGATGCCGTTTTCTAGAAACACTCTAGACGGTGCCATCAACTTGGTCTTGGTTTTGCTCTAATAATGGTTGCTATAATGCCAAATCTTAGCAGAGAATGGTTATTGTAAATTTGACCATGATTTAAAAATTCTCAATTGTCTCGGACATATTTTCCAGGTATCATTGAATTGGGGTTGATTTAATTGTAATTCAACAAAGAAACACATTTCAATTCAGTTCATGGATTTGAAAATGACGGTCAATTCCTGAATTTGATCACACGTTGTTTTCTGTATTTACTAACATAGAAAATATTTGACCCCAATTCAATGTTTGATACATGCCAGTGTATCGGAATGAAGATGATTAATGTCTTAGGAGGGCCACAGTTGGAGACAGCGGACTGAACACAGAAAATGTATCTCTATCCATACCTATCCATTCCAATCGATCTCCTTTTTTTCCATGGCTCCTTTGGTGTCTCCTAATATTGTGTCAGTTTTCTCATATCTTCTCTGCTATTTGTTCTTTCTTTACTCAGACATAAAAGCAGAAGGATTCATGTAGCATCAAGAATCTTCATCCCTGAGACCCTCGAGAGAGGAACAATAAGAGGGTAACTCCCCCTCTTCAGGGAGTGACCAGCTACATTGACCCCCCCCCCAAAAAAAAATATCACTCACCCTACCATCACACACATACACTATCATCCACCAATTTTTCCCATTTGTGTTTTTTCATCAGAAGTGATTGCTTATGTTTACCTGTATGTGTGTGTGTAAAATATTACAGTTCTCAGATTTTTTATTCATAGATTTTAGATGTGTATGAAAATTCGTTTTTTGGGTAAATGCTATATATCCATTGTTTAGCTGGAATAGAATGTTCATATCCTGTATATTTGACTGTGATACGTGACCTAGCTATCTTAAGATGAATGCACTTACTGTAAGTCGCTCTGGATAATAGCATCTGCTAAATGAATAAATTGTCAAACGTAAATGTTTTACATACAGAACTCATAATACTGTATTAAATTATTATTTGTTTTTTTATTTTAAATATTGATGTCATAAATGTATCATTTGTACATTTCTTTCTAAAAACATGTTTGGTTCTTTGTTACATTTGACTGTGTAAAACCCTAGTAATTTCTCTGAGAGAGGTGGATATATACCATTTAGCAAAAAAACATGATTATATGTCTGTCATTGAACAACCTCCAGGCTGTGTAAGAGCTATTTGACCAAGAATGAGAGTGATGGAGTGTTGCATCAGATGACCTCCACAATCCCCTGACCTCAACCCAATTGAGTGGGTTGAGAAGAGTTGGACTGCAGAGGAAGGAAAAGCAGCCAACAAGTGCTCAGCATTTGTGGGAAATCCTATTGGAAAAGTATTCCTCGTGAAGCTGGTTGAGAGAATGCCAAGAGTGTGCAAAGCTGTCATCAAGGCAAAGGGTAGCTACTTTGAAGAATCTCAAATATAAAATGTATTTTGATTTGTTTAACACTTTTTTTGGTTACTACATGATTCCATATGTGTTATTTTATTGGTTTGATGTCTTCACTATTATTCTACAATGTAGAAAATAGTAAAAATAAAGAAAAACCCTTGAAAAACCCTCATTCCCTTCCCTCAGATTTGTCCTTTTTTTTTAAATAATAATAATAGTAATAATATATTATTTTCTGTAATACCAATAGCCACCTTCCAATTTAATGAAGTTGGCTTAAGATAGCTCAGATATGTTCCCAATCTCCCAACCTCGAAACTAGCTAACAAGAAGCCATGTCAGGCTATCAATCAAGTTAATTTAGTCATTTAGTCATTTAGCTTGCAAGCCTGCTGGTAAGATTGGTAGACTGTAGAAAAGCAAGCAATAACTAAATGTACTGAATTTGATTAATTCCTTTTAAAAAATTACCCAGATTTTGGCAGAGAAGCAGACAAGCATATTTAGTTTATTTAAAAAAGAACCACCAAACACCAAAAAGAACCACCAAACACCAAAAAGAACCAGCAAAAAGAACCACCAACCAGCTCAAGAGGTATGCTTAGATATGCAGAAAAATCAACATATTTTTTACATAGAATTAAGCATAATGATTATGGCTCTAGATCACCCCCCAGCCATCCTCATGTAGCCTACCTTGTTCTCCCTCAGATTTTGGGAGAGCATGACTCCCCTACTCATAACAAAATATACACTTGCCTCTAGGGTAAATATATTTCAGTTAATTAGCCTCAAGGTCTAGGATTTGATACATTTGCAATTGTGAGTCAGTCATATCAATAAATTTAATTTCAAAACATATTCCTCTCTGAATTGATAGGCTTAGCCTATACGCTTGTGAGTGCAATATGCTTGTGACCTTCTATGAATGATAAATAATTCTATTTGGAGAAAATAATTACATCGGCGTGATTATTTTGCGTCTCATGGATTGATGCTTTTCTCTTTTGTATGTTATTATTCTTGTGAAAATTGACTGCCTACTGTTTCCCATTTAAGATTTAGAATGTATATAATAATGTCAGGCCTAGAGTAGGCCTATAGCTTACCTATACCTACACATGTGTTACATGTGGTACAACCCTAACAGGAAAAGAAAGCACAATTATTACAACGAGAACCATTATTGTAATGAATGCCAGTTACAAACATGAACATATTCATACATTTAGGCCTATTGAACACATAAAAATAAAATAAATTAAAAGTTAGAGGGGAAATCTCAAAAGACCCAGGTATAGGCTAGTCAACAATTAGTCCGAAAGATGCTATGGATACAGCATGTCAGAGATATTTGAGATATTGTCCAAGCCCTCACTCCCCAATGACAAAACACAAGTTATTTCCCTGTTTTTCCAATGACAAAGCCATCTCCTTTTCGATCTTTAATGTGTTTCATTCTTTCCTTTGTGCCATTTTAGTATAGCCCTATCGGAATGCACCACGGTAAATTCTCAGTCTCCCGCTTCAGCGTGCTTAAGCACCGCCAACCTCATGTAGCCAAACCTGTTTTTGATTGAGCCGAAAAGGTCTGCTTTGGAGTTTGCTTTAAAGCATTTGTGTCTCCACTTTGGTGGCCAAAAGCTAACAATAAACCCAAGCTCCGACTTCCCTTGAAATAACATGGATTTTTATCAAGCGTCAAAACGCCCTTTTTTCCTTCAAGGAGCTTAATTGTTTTCATGTCGATAATGACTTTGTATACAGTGTAATAACCTACAAGGTGTGGATAAATCCTGCTACTTACTGTGGATTGGGGAGACTACAAGACTACAATGTCTTGAAATTGACTGAATATTTATTACAAATTCTCAGACATTTCTTAGGTCATTTAATCATAATGGCTTATTATGCATTATTCGATTATCAAAACATCATAGCACACCATGCGACCAATTCAGTTAAGGTCAGAGACGGAGTGGATTATTATTTTTCCCAGGACAACAAAGAATGTCCATGATTAGAGATCAGAGCTGTCCAGATATGAAGAGAAAGTCCCTGGTAGCAGACTTTACCTTTACATGTTTGGATCCCTCTCAGTATGGCATAAATGGGCCTTCTGAAGTGTAATTCATCACACCACAAGTGCTCTTCATATTGGGTATCATTCATAACATGACCTCTGTGCACATGAGGCACCATGATTGAGCCACGACTTGGGCGCAGTGTGAGGGAACAGACCAATAACTTCTCTTTCATGTCATTATCAGCAATTCTCCCATGGTCGACCTCAGCTGTTTCTTCTCGGATTACACCCATGATCTGCAAATATAATTTTCTCTGTGAAATCAGCTGGGTAAATACACACTCTCTTTTGACCTTCCTCAGCCTCCCTCCCACCGAACCACGAGTGGCTTTTCTAAATATGCACATTTCAAACTGCTTCACGGTGTCCTCACTTCGAGCACTTCGGAATTCAGTTCCACACAAAATCTTTTTTCTTGTGCCTTTCTTGTGGCTGGGGTACTACATTCTCAGAGCTGCCAGCTGTTGCGTGATAATGGTAAGACCATAAATCCCTGTGTAGATTTGACCTTTGTCCTCTCTATTTTTAAACTCGATTGTATGTTATTCGGTTTAATCTGGTGGGTCCTGGGGGATTAGGTGTATGTTTGGGCTAAAGTGACTGGGGGAGCCATGAATATTGTGTTTGGCAACGAGGCACCAGCCACAGTTGCCGCCAAGTCCTCTTGATCTCACAGATAGCCGCTACCTAAATCATTACATTGTATTCTGTATTAAAAGTTGGTTATTTAGTTTGGTGAATTTATTGTGTACTGTGAAACATGTTGTGTACTGTGAAACGTAGACAACAATATTAAAACAACATCTCTTGTTGACAGCTATGTAGAAAAGTACAAATCAACCAAACTTTTTTATTCAAATGATAAAACATCAGCTATGCCTTCTGATGGAAATCTAAAATAAATATTCCATGAATGATACCTTTCTATCAAGGAAAACCTCACATGCATTCGGTTTGAAATACTTGATCCAGTCAGTGTAGTAGAACTGCAAACTGTCTCTTGGATTATTGACTAAGTAAGATCAAGACGATAGACGATCTTGAAGTGACCGAAGTCCTTAGATTCGTTTAGATGATGGTGCATTCACTCATAGTCCTATGTGTATGCTGTAATATGTATCAAACATGGCAGTATAAAATCAAGCCAGCTACTGCCACCTGTAGGACTCAGCCTTAAATTGAGAGACCAGACAGAAGGGAGTCTGGAATGGTAGGTCGCAGTGGAAGTTAGTTACCAATGCGTACTAATTTAAAATACATTTTGATATTAAAAGCAATGGGGTTTTTTAATGTCAAAGATGATGAAAACAAAGAAGAGCCGTCTCTCTTTTTTCTCTCTCACACGCGCACACACACACGCACGCACGCACACACACACACACACACACACACACACACACACACACACACACACACACACACACACACACACACACACACACACACACACACACACACACACACACACACACACACACACACACACACACACACACACACACACACACACACACACACACACACACACACACACACACACACACACACACACACACACACACACACACACACACACACACACACACACACACACACACACACGGTCTCAAGAGCTCAGGCCAGGTATGTGATTTACACCCGGGAGGTCAAAGAGAATGCCTTTGGAAGAGAGGCACTGCAAACCGGCAAGATTTATGAAGTGGCCCGATGGATGCTGACCCATCGCCCTTCATAACAATCAGGAGAATAATTAGATGCGCTGGCCCTCACCTTTTCTTACATACTGATACAGTTGAAGTCGGAAGTTTACATACACCTTAGCCAAATACATTTAAACTCAGTTTTTCACAATTCCTGACATTTTATCCCAGTAAAAATTCTCTGTCTTTGGTCAGTTAGGATCACCACTTTATTTTAAGAATGTGAAATGTCAGAATAATAGTAGAGAGAATGATTTATTTCAGCTTTTATTTCTTTCATCACATTCCCAGTGGGTCAGAAGTGTAAATACACTCAAATAGTGATCACTGGAGGGTGCCCAGTCCGGGGCCAGCTACGAGGGTCCCCAGTCCGGGGTCGGCGACGAGGGTCCCCGCACCAGAGGTGCCACCAAAGTGGGATGAGCCAGTGGTGGAGCGGGGTCTGCATCCCGCACCTGAGCCGCCACCGCGGATAGATGCCCACCCAGACCCCCCCCTATAGGTTCAGGTTTTGCGGCCGGAGTCCGCACCTTTGGGGGGGGGTTACTGTCACGCCCTGACCTTAGTGAACCCTTTATGTCTCTATTCGGTTTGGTCAGGGAGTGATTTGGGGTGGGTATTCTATGTTCTATTATTTGTATTTCTATGTTTTGGCCGGGTAGGGTTCTCAATCAGGGACAGCTGTCTATCGTTGTCTCGGATTGAGAACCATACTTAGGTAGCACTTTTTCCCACCTGTCTTTGTGGGAGGTTGTCTTATTTTGTTGGCACTATAGCCTTTAGCTTCACGGTTGTTTTGGATTGTTTATTGTTTTTGTCGGCGTCATATAAATAAAGTAATATGTACGCCCACCACGCTGCACCTGTATGTTGATGGTGTTGTCGTTCAGCCACGACTCCGTGAAGCATAAGATGTTACAGTTTTGAATGTCCCGTTGGTAGTTTAATCTTCCGCGTAGGTCATCTATTATACTGTCCAAAGATTATACATTTGCTAGCAGAATGGAAGGAAGTGGGGGTTTATTCGTAACATAATACAACACCATTTAGTCATCATTATGAATCAGTCTTGATTAACAATCATACAAAAGTATATAACTGAAATATGATACAATTAGTTTATTTTTGATTATGTAGGATCTGTCAAGACCTGAAATTCAATTTATCCGTCATTCACTAATTGCTATGTACAACTTCGGAAAGTATTCAGACCACTTTTTACATATTTTTTGTTACATTACTGCCTTTTCTAAAATGTATTAAATAATTCTTTCCCTCAGCAATCTACATACAATTCCCCAAATGTGTTAAAAGTAAAAAACAGAAATACCTTATTTGCATAAGTATTCAGACCCTTTTCTATAAGACTCGAAATTGAGCTCAGGTGCATCCTGTTTCCATTACGCATCCTTGAGATGTTTCTACAACTTGATTGGAGTTCACCTGTGGTAAATTCAATTGATTGGACATGATTTGGAAAGGAACACACCTGTCTATATTAGGTCCCACAGTTGACAGTGCATGTCAGAGCAAAAACCAAACCATGAGGTTGAAGGAATTGTCTGTAGAAATCCGAGACAGGATTGTGTCAAAGCACAGATCTTAGGAAGGGTACCAAAAAATGTCTTCAGTATTGAAAGTCTCCAAGAACACAGTCGTCTCCATCATTTTTAAATGGAAGAAGTTTGGAACCACCAAGACTCTTCCTAGAGTTGGCCGCCCAGTCAAACTAAGCAACAGGGGAAGAAGGGCCTTGGTCAGGGAGATGAGCAAGAACCCAATGGTCACTCTGACAAAGGAGGAGAACCTTCCAGAAGGACAACCATCTCTGCAGCACTCCACCAATCAGGCCTTTATGGTAGAGTGGCCAGACGGAAGCCACTCCTCAGTAAAATGCACATGATAACGCACTTGGAGTTTGCCAAAAGGCACCTAAAGACTCTCAGACCATGAGAAACAAGATTCTCTGGTCTGATGAAACCAAGATTGAATGATTTGGTCTGAATGCCAAGCCTCTCGTCTGGAGGAAACCTGGCATCATTCCTACAGTGAAGCATGGTGGTGGCAGCATCATGCTGTGGTTATGTTTTTCAGGGACTGTCAGAAAAAAAATTGCTGTGAAAATAGCTGTGCAGCAACACTCCCCATCCAACCTGACAGAGCTTGAGAGGATCTGCAGAGAAGAATGGGAGAAACTCCCCAAATACAGGTGTGCCAAGCTTTTAGTGTCAAACCCAAGAAGACTCGAAGCTGTAATCTCTGCCAAAGGTGCTTCAACAAAGTACTGAGTAAAGGGTCTGATTACTCATGTAAATGTAATATTTAAGTGTTATATTTGAAGAAATGTGCAATAATTTCTAAAAACCTGTTTTTGTTTTGTCATTATGGGGAATTGTGTGTAGATTGATGAGGGAAAAAATATATTGAATCAGTTTTAGAATAAGGCTGCAACGTAACAAAATGTGGAATAAATGAAGGGGTCTGAATACTTTCAGAATGCTCTGTATAAAAATATCCACTCCTTTCCCACGTGATGCACACAGTGGCAAAGGAAGGGAAGGGAAATAAACACACAGTACTTAGCCTTAGTTTGTCTTTATGTGACAGCCAGGCAGCATATAGATCGATGTTAGATAGATCGAATCTATTCCCATTCCCTTCCAGTGTCCCAGATCCTCTCTCTCTGGCACCCTATTCCCTATTTAGTGCACTATTTTTGACAAGAGACCTGGCTGCGTTCCCTTTATAGTGCACTACCTTTGACCAGAGCCCTAGGGAATAGAGTTCCATTTGGGACGCAGCCCCCCAACTCTCCTCACAGACCCACACGACACTCCCTAACTAGCCTCTCCAAATGTTTACATGTCTTTTACTGCCCAGGGATGACAGACAGCCAGCAGAAACAGGACAAGTGGTGCTAGCCTGCCTGCCCAGTCTGTGTGTGTCTGGACAGCCTCAGCCAACACATCAAAGTGCAGCATCCCCTTTTTACAAGCCATATTAGGCCCACATCAAAGCCTGCCTGCACTTCAAACCATCATTTAGACAGACACATCTCTCTTACAGAGCGGCTCAGATGAAATACGGACACACTGAAATACGGAAACATGGGATCGGCCAGCAAAGACACCAGAGGCACCGTAGACACCAGAGACTCTCTGGAAAAACGGGTCAAAACGAGTTTGGGAGATTGTTGAGTGCCTTTTTGCTTGGTTTTTGTTCACTTGAACGTTTTTCTAATACTGTAAGAGAAGAGGAGTGTTAACTGATGGATATTAGTGACTGCCGTTTGTTCATAGTTCATGTATTGCATGCTGTTGGCCTCAGTGTGTTTATACAGAGTGAAAAAGCTCCTTTTTTAAGTTCAACTTTTTTCTTCCTCTTCTGTGCCTTCAGACAACCTGTTGGTGAAATGTACTTCAAAGCACCACACAGAGCCCTGCTTAGCTGGGGTTGTTGCTGCAGCCTGTTTCGTGGTTGAAATACTCAAACGACGCACATCTTATTCTTCGCAAAACACGATTGATGTGTCAATAAAGAGAATGATGTTCGCAAAGTGTACAGCCCTTCCATATATCAGGACTTTTGAACAGTATCCATGGCAGCCACCAAATAAATATAGAAGGCATTACGTACAGTCCTGCAGTGCTGACAAAGCAATACATATTTTTTGACAATAACGGTGTTGCATTATAATCCGTTTCTCCAATCCGTTATGTATTGTTTCCTGATATTACGTTTCCAGCTAGATCTTTACATGCTGACACAGACTGTGACGTGTTTCTGAAATGTCCAACCCAGCTTGATTTTGTTTTGTATATTGATCACAAAGGCTTGTATGAAGATGGTTATGGGGAAAATTTGAAAGAATTCGATGAATGTCTTTTTTTGATCCAACTTGTTTTTCAAATTGAACAACATTTTCTAGGGAAGTTGACTTTGGACAGTTGCTCCTCCCGTCCTAACACAACAGTCCCTGTTATACATCATTCCTGCTGCTGTCACACAGACAGGCCTTTGGCACGTCGCTGACCAGCTGCACAGGCTCGTTCACGCAGGTCACATAGGGGTTGCATCCAAAATGGCACCCCATTCCGTTTATAGTGCACTATAAAGGGAATAGGGAGCTATTTGTGATGCATCCAATGAAAACCAGGCTAAACAAACCCTATGGGCGAGAGACATCCCTAGTATTGTGACTCTGCTCTATAGGCACACGTTTTCTCAGGTCAAGACGTAAAAGGTGTTGCCACGCGAAGAAACTACCATACGTCAGCAATGCAGGTGTGCATACATTGTGCGGACCTTATTTGTCTTATGTTGCAATTGCGTGACAAAGGGGTATCATCGTTAGGAAACTTTCTATTAGCATTTGAGAAACTATCATGCAATATCTGCCCATCACATCCATCGGTGGGGATGTGACATGTAGTCTAAATGCTATTCTTCACTTGCGTTATGACTACAGTATGAACATGATAACTACACTGTAAACCCCATGGCATTTTAAACTCAAGTACGTATATTAAGTTGAACTCAAAGTCAATGAAAAGTCGGTATTACTTAAAATGGTTATGTGGTACTGACTCAAAACTAAATGAGAAGTCACCACAACTAAATAAAATGTAAGTTACGATCGCAAACATTTTTCCCAGCATGCTCTACTGAAGGTAGATTTTTTTCAAATTGTTTTTAATATCTGTGTTTTTTCGTGTACATTAGGTGATTGATTAATCTTATACTACAAAAATATAAATTTTTCTAAACTAATCCAATAATTTTGTTCGATTTTTTTGCACTTGGTACTGAAATGGTTGTTCCAGTTGAAATGGCTTAGGTAGTCTACTCACACTGTTCCTAACCCTGGCAGTCATTATGAATGGAGGTTGCGGGTGAATAAAAATATCAACTATTGGCTATGAATATAAATATATATAAATGTTCAAGCTGACACAACTCAAATCTGGACCCCCTACAGGGTCACAGTGACTCTATCTGTTTAAGTAATGACTACAAGATCACTTCAAGTCACTGTACTCAGATATATTACGTGTAGTGGCTTTCATCAAAAGTTTTGAGTTATGGGGGATTACAGTGTACTCTGCTGGGGTTCTGACAGTTCTGTGGAGTCTTGAACTGACCCATTTAAATATTCTGTGTGGCATTCTCACAGGGAGTAATGGGTGGAACGCTAACAGTAGTGTGTGGGACCATTTCTGTTTGAGTGTAATTGGGGGTGGAAGGCCAGCTCATCTTCTTGACATTAACAGAGTCTCTCTGCAACCTCTACCCTAACCTCCCTACCCTAATAACCTTATTTCTGTCGCATTTACACATACTGTAGCTATGTGTGTTTTTCTGCTAAGATGACTAAGTGTTCAAAGGAAGGAACTCCCATTCATCAAACAGGTATGCTGTTGTCTTTGCTCACAGGATTGAATCGCTGCGGTTGTTTTAGCACTGTTTGTGCTTGCCTCCCAGCGCTCCTACCATCCCTGCCCTGTACTATATCATACAGTAAGACTTATAGGGCACTGGAGGGACAGTGGAATCCCTGATGGATTAAAAGTATTTTAATGGAGTGGAGGAGCAATAGAGAGAGTACACTGTAAACCCCAGTGGTAGAAAAGTACTCAATTGTCATACTTGATGACTCAAGTAAAAGTGAAAGTCACCCAGTAAAATACTACTTGAGTAAAAGTCTAAAGGTATTTGGTTTTAAATATACTTAAGTGTCAAAAGTAAAAGTATAAATCATTTACAATTACATATATTAAACAAACCAGACGGCATCATTTAAAAAAAAAAATGTATTGGCGGATACCCAGGGGCACACTCCAACACTCAGACATCCTTTACAAATGAAGCATTTGTGTTTAGTGAATCGGCCAGATCAGAGGCAGTAGGGATGACCAGGGATGTTCTCTTGATAAGTGTGTGAATTGGACCATTTTCCTGTCAAAATTTAACAAGTAATTTTGGGTGTCAGGGAAAATGTATGGAGTAAAAAGTACATTATTTTCATTAGGAATGTAGTGAAGTAAAAGTAAAAGTTGGAAAAAATATAAATAGTAAAGTACAGATACCCCAAAAGATGAATTAAGTAGTACTTCAAAGTATTTTTACTTAAGTACTTTACACCACTGGTGCTGCCAAAACTCAAAACTTTTGAGGAAACCTGTTCCACTAAATATATCTGAGTACAGTTACTTAAAAAAATGGTTGTTGAATTCTTCCATTTTCAGTCCTGTGAATTCGTCCATTTTTAGTCTGGTGGCCTTCATCTAGTGAGTTCCTAGGCATATGTTATTATTACAATTAAAGTCTTTGACAATACATTGCATATTTCATAAGGTCTTATTTTGAGACATAGCTTTACCCTAATACAGTGGCCTGAATCATATGGTTTACAGGCCACATCAGGCCTGCAAGTAGTGTTACAAATTCCAGTAACTTCCCCAAAATCTCCATAATTTTCAAATAATCCTGGTTGAAGGATTTCCAGGAATCTTCCAACCAGGATTTATGTCAAATGTGAATGTTTACCTGAATTTTGTAACCCTACCTGCAAGTCACATTATCCTAGCTTGCAAAGTGATGTGTAATTCCTATTGGAATCCAGCCAGAGTTAGGATATCCAAAAGTTGAAATGTGTATTCACCTGCAACCTGCGTTCAAAATAACTGCCAGGGGCTAAGACTGGAAGGAGAGGGGGAATGGGAGGAGACCACCTAAAACATTTCAGTAACGGGGTCCAAAAAATGTATCTAAATGATTGGATTGGTTTAGAAAAATGCATGCTATTTATCTTTATGTAGCATAAGATTAATTAATCAATCACTCAAGGTACATGCAAAAACACAGATACTAAAAACAATTCCAAAAAGTTAATTTGTTATCATGACTTTTTTTTAAGTAGAGTTGATGTGACTTCTCATTTAATAACTTTTTATTGACTTTGAGTTGAACTTACTAGAAGCATCTGAGTTCAAAATACCTTGGGGGTTTAGTGTAGGCCACTCATTAGTTCAGCTCCAGAGTGTGCATAGGCCACTCAAAGTAAGTTCACAACTTCAGCTGGAGTGCTTTGGAAAGGCTCCTGAAATGTTATATTTCTGGGCAATAAAAATGCAAATTGAAAGTGAATGGTTATTATAATTTATTTTCAAATTAAACTAAATAAAGTGGAATTCAATGGATTATAAAATAAACAGTGACTATTTTATGCATGTATTGTTGCTTTATCAAATGTATGACATTTCAATTCATAAATATTATAATAATATATAAGGATTAGCTATCCAAATTGTATGAGGTTAAAACCAGGTAACCAGAGACAGACTGTGAGGTAAATCCTGTTTGTGACCATTTTACAGAGGGATTAAGTCCCATCTAAGGAGAAAGAGAGAGAGAGAGAGACCTAACCAGGTCTATGTCGCTCGTCCTCCAGCTTGCCACCCTCCCCCTCTTGCTTCCAATTGGTTTAGATGAGGCTGATACTAGAGAGGGAAGTCAATAAAGGACAACATAAAATATATAGGCCGTCATTGTAAATAAGAATTTGTTCTTAACTGACTTGCCTAGATAAAATAAGGTAAAATAAAAAATTTAATATATACGAATGTAGGGCCATGAGTTTTTTCCTGACCATGACACTTGAATAGGAAAACTCAGGTTCCTAGTTATAGCCAATATTTCAAGGCCATAGTTTCACGTGGTCAGAAAAACTAAATAAACTAAATAATGTAGGTACTATATACACATCTGTCCCCTTTTCTGTGTTCGCCATTGAAGTCGTGGTTGGTACAGGGGATGACAGTGGTTGGTTGGCACAGGGGATGACAGTGTTCTCTGTACACAACTGCTCCACATGCACAAACCTGCACAGCTAACTCTGCTGAATCGCAATCATCTTACTGTATATTTTCATGACATTCAATCCAGTTTCCCTCCGAAACTCCTGGTTTCACTTTTAAATACTTACACTGTAACATCATTTGGGATATTATCAACAGTAAAATACTTTTTACTGCATTATACTGTAAATGATGATGCATTGTGGGGAAATGTTGTGGGTATGGAAAGAATTGCTGTATTTCAAATTGTACTGTAATTTAACCCCACAGAATACAGTACAGTACCTTATATTTGGAGCACCAAAAAACTTTTGACTGTTAATGGGTGCATGGTATCATTGTTTCTGGCTCATTAACATATTTTGAGGCGTGAGAATGCTGTACCTATTTAACTCCTATGTGGTTATAGTGCACCATCAATTTAAAATGTATAGGGGACAGATTGGAGTAGCAGAAAGTCTTAGAGGTCCTGAACAGTCATTTTAAATGTAAAATATTATTTTGAGTGACTAAAATATCACCCATAACAGTTTTGGGGGGAATAGAAATGCAAGTTTAAAAATGAAGTTTTAAAAGACAGACTGGCAGGGAGCTTATATTCATGAGCTCGCCTTGATTGACATCTCTTTGAAACGCCTATGTCAAGAAACATGGATGCAGTGAGCAGTGTTGCAGGAAAATAAAATCTCAAACAAATTTGGTGATACACAAACCAACTCAAACAACATTGAAATTGCATCAATGATGTCAATTTTATGTATACACAGTACCAGTCAAAAGTTGGGACACACTTACTCATTCAAGGGTTTTCTTTATTTTTACTATTTTCCACAATGCAAAATAATAGTGAAGACATCGAAACTATGAAATAACACATATGAATCATGTAGTAACCATAAAAGTGTTAAACAATTCCAAATATATTTTATACTTGAGATTCTTCAAAGTAGCCACAGCTTTGCACACTCTTGGCATTCACCAGCTTCATGAGGAATGCTTTTCCAACAGTCTTGAAATAGTTCCCACATATGCTGAGCACTTGTTGGCTGCTTTCACTTCACGCTGCGGTCCAAATCATCCCAAACCATCTCAATTGGGTTGAGGTCGGGTGATTGTGGAGGCCAGGTCATCTGATGCAGCACCATCACTCTCCTTCTTGGTCAGATAGCCCTTACACAGCCTGGAGGTGTGTTGGGTCATTGTCCTGTTGAAAAACAAATGATAGTCCCACTAAGCGCAAACCACATGGGATGGTGTATCGCTGCAGAATGCTGTGGTAGCCATGCTGGTTCAGTGTGCCTTGAATTCTAAATAAATCACTGTCACCAGCAAAGCACCCCCACACCTCCTCCTCCATGCTTCTCGATGGGAACCACACATGCGGAGGTCATCTGTTCACCTACTCTGTGTCTCACAAAGACAGTGGCTGAAACCAAACATTTCAAATTTGGATTCATCAGACCAAAGGACAGATATTCCACCGGTCAAATGTCCATTCACGCAGTCTCTTCTGAACAATTGATGTTGAGATGGCTGTTACTTGAACTCTGTGAAGCATTTATTTGGGCTGCAATCTGAGGTGCAGTTAATTCTAATGAACTTATCCTCTGCAGCAGAGGTAACTCTGGGGCTTCCTTTCCTGTGATGGTCCTCGTGAGAGTTAGTTTCATCATAGTGCTTGATGGTTTTTGCGACTGCACTTGAAGAAACTTTAAAAGTTCTTGAAATTTTCCAGATTGACTGACCTTCATGTCTTAAAGTAAGGATGGACTGTAATTTCTCTTTGCTTATTTGAGCTCTTCTTGCCATAATATGGACTTGGTATTTTACCAAATAAGGCTATCTTCTGTATACCACCCTACCTTGTCACAACACAACTGATTGGTTCAAACGCATTAAGAAAGAAAGAAATTCCACAAATTAACAAGGCACACCTGTTAAATGAAATGCATTCCAGGTGACTCCCTCATGAATCTGGTTGAGAGAATGCCAAGAGTGTGTAAAGCTGTCATCAAGGCAAAGGGTGGCTACTTTGAAGAATCTCAAATATAAAATAAACTTTTCTGGGTTACTGCCTGATTCCATATGTGCTATTTCATAGTTTTGATGTCTTCACTATGGTAAAAATAAAGAAAAAGCCTTGAATGAGTAGGTGTGTCCAAACCTTCGACTGGTACTATACACCCCCCGTTTGGCATGTATCTTGTGATGCTGTTCACAGCAGCGCCGACGGGTGTGTTGACGATAACTGCGTCAGAGTTTTGACCAACCCTTCCCCCCTTTTGTTCCATGCTGGCTGAAGACCTAGCTAACCAGTAACTAGCAGTGGCGGTCAGTGCCGTTTATGATGAGGGAGGATTTTTTTTTTCATTTGCATGGCCTTATTTCTATTACAGCATGCTCGATGACTGTCATTCATATTTAATTCATTCATCCATGCATTCATTCATTCATTCCGATTACGTTAGCATTTACAGTGTAATACAGTCAACTTTACAGTATTGTACTGTGTCATAACACAGGACTTGCTTTGATACCATAACTATATTATAGCAGGTGTACTGTAATATGAAATACAGATTTAAAGTAGCTCTGAAATTTGGCGCGACAGCGTGATTGAAACTTAAAGGCAATGTTCCCGCGTTATTGGAGATTGTTTAACTTGAACTTCCATTTAATTGACACACTGTGTCAAACAATGGTGCCTTGGCTACATACTGAACGTAAATCATCCCTGTTCATTGGGAGGCCAGATGAGATAATAGCTACATGAGTTTATTTCCATTCCTCCCTGACATGCTTTAAGGAAGTTGACAGTGTGTTGCAACCCCGTGTTAACAAGTAGATCAGGTAAGGACAACATTTCCACCCTCACTTAAGACTCGAGACTTAAAGTATCTCGCAAATCTGTTAGTCAAACAATGGCAGGAATGGGAAGCTACTAACACCTTTCACAAGCTCTTCTGCTGTTATCCCCAGAGACAACGGGTGCATCCCAAACGGCATACTAGTCCTTATAGAGCATAAGGTCCATTTTGGCCCCTGGTCAAAAGAAGTGCACTAAATAGGGAAGAATAGGATGCCATCTTGAACGCAACCAATGACAGCCAGTCTGTCAGGAGGCCCCCAGGGAGGCCCCCCTGCTTTTTAACACCTCGGGAGCTGAAAATAATCACTGCTTTGACAGCCTCTCCTGACCAGACTGACTGACTGACTGACTGACTGACTGACTGACTGACTGACTGACTGACTTTCACCAGCTCACAGTATTGAGCATCATCAGCTCAAATGGAGATAGAAAGGGAGAGATAGCGAGAGAGCAGTGTCTGTCAGTCTCAGAGAGATGATATGGAGGCACGACACATTCATTATAGAGCGCTTCCGATATATGTAGGCGTACGGTTTGCATTCAGAACTAGCATACCTCTCAGGCATGTCTGATATATTATTAGGAAATGAAGTGTGTTTCGGAGAAGCTTGATGCTGGTGAGAATCCCACCAATAAGTCTGATTGTTAGAAGGCTGATGTAGAGTGTGGCTGTTTAATTATGAATTAGAGCTACAGGTTTACAGTCAAAACCATCGTCATCTCAGGCCTCTCTGTCTCTTTAAATTACTCCTGTTTGAGAGTAACTAACTACTAGGTCCTTGCTGGTGAAAAGAAATACCTGCAAATTCATATTTTATTATCTGCTGTGTGCTTGTTGTTTAGAGAATGTAGGGGTTGCTATGGAGTCAGAGACAGGCAAACAGATTGAACGTCATTACTGTCCAAACAGAGAGAGCAGCTTCAGAGCAACGCCGTGACGACACAACATGGCAGCTAGGAGGAGTGGCATGGAAAATGCCACAACAGAAACCTGCCGCTGCACACCTGGTCATTCATTTCAATCAATACATCATTTCCAGATGAATGATTCCAACTTTGACAATGGGGAAAGAATTGACCAATTACCTCTCACCATACGTGGCACCTGTGACCCTCATCAACATTCTCACTTTATCTCAGATACAAGCAAGCAATCGGTAATGATCACCTTAACTGCCCCCTCAATTGATGGCTTATGCGTTTGTAATGAGAGCTGACTGCAGGTGACTGCAGTAACTTGGGTCTGGGTCATTTGTCCTGTCACACCGCCAGGCGGCTGATCATTCACCAGAGTCAACAGGCCACTGCGTGCATTTTTGTGTGTTCCCTTACAAAACAAATTGCAGTATTACTGCAGTACACTGATAATTCCACGTCAAACTGTGGAAGGGCCATGGCCAAAGCCCTCCACAAACCAGATAAAGGTTCTCTCGCCCTTCAATAAATCTGTGTGCCTCAAATCTCAATGCACAGACGAGGCAATGTTGAAGGGCAAGCTCGCTCCCCCTCCACCTCTCTCGACTCTTTCCTCTCCCCTCCCTTTTCTTACGCTCTGCGGCTGAAAGCGAGGCTTGTCTCCCCCCCAGTCGCCATGTGTTGTTAATAAAAACCTAATACACACTCGGATGAAAACATCTGCAGATAGATTCCTCACATTCCTTCCTCCGCCGTGTGATTGCTACAGTGTAATCAAATGGTGAAGTTACCACAATGTGTCTTTAGAGCCTTCCACTTCCTTTCCTCTCTCTGGCCCTGCTCTCTCTGTTTCTTCGGGACTGCTCTTCATGGCCGGTGGCGGGGGGCGAAGAGGTTCGGTGAAGGGATGAAACAAATCTTATAAATACTATCATTGAAGGGAATCTACCTTAACAAGGTAACTCTATCTGCTGCATCAGCAGTCCAATGCAGGCCAGCTGCGCCGACTAATCCATTCATTTACAGGGATTTGGGGGCGGCATGTCAGATTTAATTGAGCGTTAATTACAAATAGTGCAATTTCCAACAAGATGGGCCGGTGTGTGATTACGGCCTGATTCAGCCTCAGATCCAGACTCTGAAGACCCTTTCTGTGTGATCTCTGGTTACAACCGAAGCCGCACACATGCGTCCGTTTCTACCTTATTATTGTTGTTCGCCGTAGAGCAAAGAGCCCTTCTGACGGACGCACATGCCAGACGCCGAGCTACATTTCAAAGGGCTATTCCATCCATTCAGGACAGGATGAAGGGGGGGGGGGAATCGATCTGATCAAACTGAGATGTCAGGTCACTGTTGACTGCCCATTCAGCTCAATGGACAATCAGTTCCTCACACAGATAGAGAGACCGTAAAGCATGGATTTCCACCTAGCTATCAAATGCAACAGAGGTAGGTACAGTTGAAGTCGGAAGTTTACATACACCTTAGCCAAATACATTTAAATTCAGTTTTAAACAATTCCTGACATTTAATCCGAGTAAAAATCGCCTGTCTTAGGTCAGTTAGGATCGCCACTTTATTTTAAGAATGTGAAAAGTCAGAATAATAGTAGAGAGAATGATTTATTTCAGCTTTTATTTCTTTCATCACATTCCCAGTGGATCAGAAGTGTACATACACTCAATTAGTATTTGGAAGCATTGCCTTTATTTTGTTTAATTTGGGTCAAATGTTTCGGGTAGTCTTCCACAAGCTTCCCACAATAAGTTGGGTGAATTTCAGCCCATTCCTCCTGACAGAGCTGGTGTAACTGAGTCAGGTTTGTAGGCCTCCTTTGCTCGCACAAGCTTTTCAGTTCTGCCCACAAATTTTCTATATGATTGAAGGCAGGGATTTGTGATGGCCACTCCAATACCTTGACTTTGTTGTCCTTAAGCCATTTTGCCAACCCTTTGGAAGTAAGTGTTGTGGTCATTGTCCATTTGAAAGACCGACTTGCAAAAAAACTTTTACATCCTGACTGATGTCTTGAGATATTGCTTCAATATTTCCACATAATTTTCCTTTCTCATGATTTAATTTGTGAAGTGCACCAGTCCCTCGTTGCAAGCCTCTCCCCTTTTCCTCCAAACATAACGATGGTCATTATGGCCAAACAGTTCTATTTTTGTTTCATCAGACCAGAGGACATTTCTCCAAAACGTACGATCTTTGTCCCCATGTGCAGTTGCAAACCGTAGTCTGGCTTTTTGATGGCGGTTTTGGAGCAGTGGCTTCTTCCTTGCTGAGCAGCCTTTCAAGTTATGTTGATATAGGACTCGTTTTACTGTGGATGTAGATATTGTTGTACCTGTTTCCTCCAGCATCTTCACAAGGTCCTTTGCTGTTGTTCTGGGATTAATTTGCACTTTTCGCACTAAAGTACGTTCATCTCTAGGAGACAGAACACATCTCTTTCTTTAGCGGTATGATGGCTGCGTGGTCCCATGGTGTTTATACTTGCGTACTGTTGTTTGTACAGATGAACATGGTACCTTCAGGCGTTTGGAAATTGCTCCCAAGGATGAACCACACTTGTGGAGGCCCACAATTTATTTTCTGAAGTCTTGGCTGATTTCTTTTGATTTTCCCATGATGTCAAGCAAAGAGGCACTGAGTTTGAAGGTAGGCCTTGAAATACATCCACATGTACGCCTCCAATTGACTCAAACAATGTCAATTAGCCTATCAGAAGCTTCTAAAGCCATGACATAATTTTCTGAAATTTTCCAAACTGTTTAAAGGCACAGGCAACTTAATGTATGTAAACTTCTGACCCACTGGAATTGTGATACAGTGAATTATAAGTGAAATAATCTGTAAACAATTGTTGGAAAAATGACTTGTGTCATGCCCAAAGTAGACTTCCCAAAACTATAGTTTGTTAACAAGAAATTTGTGGAGTGGTTGCAAAAAGAGTTTTAATGACTCCAACTTAAGTGAATGTAAACTTCTGACTTCAACTTACTTACTTACTTTATTGTCCCCATGGGGAAATTTTGTTGCAGCGTCATGTACACAACTGTAGGTGTGTGTGTGTGTGTGTGTGTGTGTGTGTGTGTGTGTGTGTGTGTGTGTGTGTGTGTGTGTGTGTGTGTGTGTGTGTGTGTGCGTGTGCGTGTGCGTGTGCGTGTGTGTGTGTGTGTGTGTGTGTGTGTGCATCCCTGGTGAGTGCTCAGTGCAGTGAGGTAGACAGAGGAAGTGCTGTATGTACGCAGGGTCAACCTCAGAGGACCCACTTCCTCCTGACTAAGCTGTATGACCTCATACAGTAGTGGCAGTTAGGAGAGAAAGGAGGAGGAGGGAAAAAAGGGAGGAAAGAGGGATGAAAGGAGTGTTGGTGTGTCTTCTCCAGCGTTGAGTGGCGCCCTTAGTCAAATATACACATCTGACCTCTCATGTCAGCGTGTCCAGAGAAATGGAACCAGCCTGCTGGGGTAGGATATTTAGGAGTAGGATGGATATACACTGGAAAACAAGCAGTCGGAAGAACAGGGCGAAAAGAGAAAAGAGGCTGATGGAGGGAAGTGGGAGTTTGTCGAGGAGTAAACACCAGTCAATCCTCCATCCTTCCGAAGTGTGTGAAAAAATCTGAGGTGAAAGTCTACACAGTACATTTTCCAGTTTAGTCAATGTTTAAAGAGCTCATTTGAACTATCTTAGAACACATATGGTCTACAGTGTAAAAAGCGCTCTGACTATAGTGTTACATTTTGAGTGTTGATGTAACACTCCATAGTGTAAAAAATGACCACTGCATTACACTTGCCAGTGTTACTTTTGTATAAATGTAACACTATGAGGTAATTAACAGAAACGGTGTTATTTCTATAAAACAAAAGTGTTAATCTAGAGTTAACTCCTATTGGTGTTAAACAAAAACACTGTTACAGTAAGTCATTTTGGATGTTGTTTTAATACTGTATGGTGTAAAAAACCTAATTTGCATATTACCCATGGTCCCTTTTCAAGTAAATTATAGCAAACCAAAATTTATTTGGAATTTACATACAGTAACTTACAGGTAACTAACTGTTTGTCAGTAAAATACTGTATAAACAAGTTACATTTTTTACAGGGTAACACAGTGGTGTTAGGACACATCAGGCCTGCAAGTCACATTATGCAGAATTTTTATTCACCCACAATTTGCGTTCAGAAAGACTGTCAAGGTTTTGAAACATAACAAAGACTACATAAACCATTTAAATCGGAACAACCATTTCAGTAACGGGTGCAATACATTTAACTAACTAATTGGATTCGTTTAGAACAATGTATGTCATTTATCTTTGAGTAGCATAAGAGTAATCAATCAATCAATGTACATGCAAAAACATCGATATTAAAAACAATCCTAAAAGATGTACTTGCAGTACAACATTCTGGGAACTACGGTAATGATGGGTGTGGTCTTGATGGGACTATTTTACTCTCCCCAATGTAAAACAATAACTCTGCTAATTAACACCAACACTGGTGGCTATTTTACACCGCTGAGTGTTAATTGAACTTTTACAGAGTGAATTTAACTTCTGAATCAACACTAGAAATGTTACACTGACAAATCGACACTGGCCAATTTGCTGTGTACTAATGACACCCAGGAGATAGGGAGGGAATAGCTTTACTATAATCAGATGGCCACTCCTAGCCCCCTGAAGTGTGTGTTTCATAGAAGATAAAAGTGCAGTAGGCATACAGTATGTGGTTTCTGCTCTAGGTACCAGACTGTGTATCTGCATTGTCCCTTTGGGCCCTGGTCAAAAGTAGTGCACTATATAGGGAATAGGATGCCATGAGGGACACAGGCTCTATGCACTGTATGATACATCTAGCCCTGATTACCAGCCATCATCATGACATCAGTTACACAATCACCCTCCTTGCATCTGAGCAGGCCCCATTCAAAGACCCACAATACTGCCTGTTGCCTGTTTATATTTGGTGACTGAGGGTAATAAATGGGCAGTCAGAACATCAATCTCCAGTGTAAAACACACGTGGCGGATGACAGGGGGATTCACAGGCTTGTTCATGCTGCTGTGGTAGGATGACGTGTTCCTGTGACTGTTCTGTTGTTGTGTTGATATTTATCCCCCTCAGTGGGCCTGGGGAGCGCCAGGTGGCTACATCCAGGGGGACAGGATCGGTTTGCCAATGGCACCCTATTCCCAGAGGTGTGATCTTGAGTCAGATGACTTGGGACTTGATGGAAAAGAAAATAACTTGGGACTTGATTTGGACTTGGAGCCTCAAGACTCAGGACTCGACTTTGACTTAAGACAGATGACTTGAAATGATCTGGGCAGTTTTTGTAATATTTCGACACTCATTTTGTGGCACAGTCTCCATGGATTACAGAGCCCTGCAAAATGACCTCCAGCAGGCCACAAATGTGTATGTGTCAGCATATGGTCTCACAAGGGGTCTGAAGATCTCATCTCGGTACCTAATGGCAGTCAGGCTACCTCTGGCGAGCACATGGAGGGCTGTGCGGCCCCACAAAGAAATGCCACCCCACACCATGACTGACCCACCGCCAAACCGGTCATGCTGGAGGATGTTGCAGGCAGCAGAACGTTCTCCATGGCGTCTCCAGACTCTGTCACGTCTGTCACATGTGCTCATGTGCTCAGTGTGAACCTGCTTTCATCTGTGAAGAGCACAGGGCGCCAGTGGCGAATTTGCCAATCTTGGTGTTCTCTGGCAAATGCCAAACGTCCTGCACGGTGTTGGGCTGTAAGCACAACCCCCACCTGTGGACGTCGGGCCCTCATACCACCCTCATGGAGTCTGTTTCTGACCGTTTGAGCAGACACATGCACATTTGTGGCCTGCTGGAGGTCATTTTGCAGGGCTCTGGCAGTGCTCCTCCTTGCACAAAGGCGGAGGTAGCGGTCCTGCTGCTGGGTTTTTGCCCTCCTACGGCCTCCTCCACGTCTCCTGATGTACTGGCCTGTCTCCTGGTAGCGCCTCCATGCTCTGGACACTACGCTGACAGACACAGCAAACCTTCTTGCCACAGCTCGCATTGATGTGCCATCCTGGATGAGCTGCACTACCTGAGCCACTTGTGTGGGTTGTAGACTCCGTCTCATGCTACCACTAGAGTGAGAGCACCGCCAGCATTCAAAAGTGACCAAAACATCAGCCAGGAAGCATAGGAACTGAGAAGTGGTGTGTGGTCACCACCTGCAGAACCACTCCTTTATTGGGGGTGTCTTGCTAATTGCCTATAATTTCCACCTTTTGTCTATTCCATTTGCACAACAGCATGTGAAATTTATTGTCAATCAGTGTTGCTTCCTAAGTGGACAGTTTGATTTCACAGAAGTGTGATTGACTTGGAGTTACATTGTGTTGTTTAAGTGTTCCCTTTTTTTTTTGAGAAATGTATATATATATATATATATATATGTATCTTTACCTATTTGATCTGGTTCCTAATAAAGGCCTATGGTATTGCACTAATTTATTGTCTCAAAAACATATAAACTGTGCTTCAGAACCAAAAAGTTGACCAATAACCAGCGTTGGCGCAGAAAAGCGGGCATTCATATCCAGATTAGTGACCAGAAAGGACTTGTTTCATTTTCTCTGGCTTTGCCTGACACAAACAAAGTAGGCCTAGATTTATAATTTATTATCGATATAAATGACAGTTTTGAAAAGGCATTGCTGTTTATGGCTGTAGTGACAGGCTACATTTGCACAGCCATTGTGTGTGCAAAAACGCACGTGCAAGGGGGTCGCAAGCTTTGAACCACTGCGTTTTAGGGGTCGCAGGTCAAAAAGTTTGACAACCACTGAGCTAGTGAACAGATTGCTGATTTGGATCGGTGCAGCGCAAACATCAAATTGTAGAGAGAGAGAGGATTTCCATAAATAAATATGCAACTCCAAAAATAGTTTGGTGATCAAGAATATGAATTTCTTTACTTTGAAAGCTCACCAGCAACTGGGCATCAAGCAACAATTACTAGCATAGGCCTATACATTGCTTTAAATTGATAATTTATTGATGCGTTTGGAATCTGTTGTCAAAATTAATTATTACATAACCAAAATATGTTGAAGACAAAATAATGAAAAGGGCTGTCTGGTAGCCTCAATAAATATAACAATATTTGTAATTGAACAAATCACTGCTTGTATCGATTTTTACATTACTTGAAACTTGACTTGAAAAAAACGTTTGACCCAACTTAACTTGCTCTTAGAATGCGCGACTTGGACTTAACTCAAGACTTGAACCCGTTCTACTTGGGACTCGACTTGAGAATCGGACCTTGTGACTTACTTGTGACTAATAGTAATAATAATAGTGACTTGATCCCGCCTTTTCCCTGTAGTGCACTATTTCTGAGCAGAGCCTTACTGGCCTGGTCAAAAGTAATGCAAAGAGCCATGTGGGGGCCCTGTTCAAACGTAGTGCACTGCATTGGGCACCATTTGGGACGCAAAACTGGGGAGTGCAAAGCCATTTGGCTGGTGGCTGCTCCCAGGTAGGCAGACAGCAGGGATTCAACTGATAATGTGTCTGATGATGAAGTGGAGACCTATAGCTGTTCTACTCTCTAAATACTTTCCCAGGGCTGGATTCAAACCGTATTGCCAAAGTATTGCGGAAGATCCGCGTTCAAATGTAAATGTAATTCCCAATTGAGCCGACATATGCAACATTTTACCATGAATGCAGTCTCTGCGACCGCGGGAACATTGGCCGTAATTGTCAATTGCGCTATAAAGCGAATATGGACACAAACTCGATTTTCCAAGAAAAAGGTGTTTTATGTTAGACACATTTTTGCTTATTCATAACTAAGGCCCAGTCAGAGTCATGTGGTCAACCATCTCCTTAAATCTCATCAACTCCACAGATTGGTTTGAAGTTCTATGTGTTTCCCCAGTACAGGAATCCAGTATCTGGGGCTGAGAGATGCGATGAGAGGAACATCTTCTGAACGGAGACTGAAGCAGCAGCAGCATGCCGTGTCTGGGTATCATAACCACACGTCCACCATGTCAGTCCAGCCAGTCACCCATCCCTCAGGGTCAGGTTCTTGTCTGGGGTCAGGCGAGACACTGGCTTTCCCTAAGGGCTGCACTGTAAACTCACACAGACAAACAAACTAAGTACCCAATGTCTCTGCTCGGGCCAACCGGTTGAGATCGGGTGTAGTATGTGTGTGTGCGTGTGCTCAGACCCCGATTGTTTCATGAATTCAGGGAAGCCTCCCTCCACAAACATTAACAGGGGTACTGTCCCCTCTCAGGTTTCTGATTGATTCAGCTGGATGTTTCTGAGGATTATAGGCAGTAGCCAGTCAGGCTAGACAAGGTTTCTGTTACATTAGGCTCAGACAAAGACAGTCACAGGACCCGTGGACACGACCAGAGTGGAAGGGACACTACATTAAGGCTGCGTCCCAGATGGCACCCTGTTCCATAGATATTACACTACTTGGTCAAAAAGTAACAGACTATATAGGGAATAGTGTGCAATTTGGGACACAGATAATAGTATTACACTACACATGTAGGTCTGCATGTTTGTCTGTACTGGAAGTTGGGGGAGGGGGGGGTGTAGATGCTGGGGTTCTCTTTTCAGAGCAAGGGGGGAGGAGGTGAAACGTCATCTAGGGTGTGTCTCAAGGATCATCTGTCAGGCTCAGCCAACACTCAAGTACAGAAACAGTCCCTGAACCGGACTCATCCAATTCAAACGCAGCATCTTTTGGCAACCAACTGTAAAGGTGTCAACTCATCCAGGTCATACATTTCCAATCAACATTCAGGAACTCTGGTTCCTCTGCAGTGAGAACATCATTGCTGCACGACCACCTATCACCAGAATGAATTACACTAATGGAGAGAAAGCCTTGCCCTGATCCCAACTGCTCTAGGCACTCCCGACACTTCCATTATCCCTGATTTACTGGATTTCCCTACTTTTCTGAACTGAAATCCCCAACATGTCTTCAGAGGAGCCTTTAGTCAGTCCACTCTTTCAGTATCCATCAGCCCTTTGGCATGTTAGATTCCCCCCTAAGCTCCTAATTGCTATTCATTGTTCTGGTGGACTTTGAACTGAATGACACCCCTGGCCTGGTGTCTGGGGCCAAGCAGAGAAGACAGAGTACTGAGACTGTGTGGCAGCAAGAGAAAAGCCACAGTCCCTTTGTCAGGACTTGTCAGGGAAGGCCCTGATCAACCCCCCTAACCCACCCCAACGTCTCTTTGATTCAGCCCTACCCCTACCTTTTCAACCCCCCGACCCAAGACCACCAGGACTGTTGCCCCTCTCTGTCTCTCTGTCTGTCTTCCCGGTCTGTGAAGACAGCCCCAGACATAATCTGTCTTTTCAGTCCAACGCAGCTCTGGCCGCATTTTAGCTCATGATGTCTGTCTGTCTGTCAGACCAGCCTGTCTGAAGAGGTCTCTGCTCCCCGCGGCACATATGTGTCTATAATCATGGACGTCAGATCACGCGTTACTTTATGACATGGTTTAAAGGATCAATGACCCTGTCTTCACCAGGCCTCCCTGACAGGATGTGACTAATGTACCATGCAACGCAAAGCCATGGGATGGCCTGCTTTATAAAGGGACTCAGGGGGCACAATTATTGCAAGGCTTGTGCAGACACACACTCACAGACAGACCAGCTCCAGATGAAATGTTTTGCCTGGGCCTCCCTCAACATTGTTTTTTAGACATTTTCTGTTGTGTGTGTGATTGCTCAGTTTATCCTGCCCATGCGATGAGGGAGTATGTGTGTCTATGTAAAAATGTAAAATTTGATGTAATATTGAACGGTTCATACAGTACATTATAAGTAGACTATCAGTAAACACATATCCTTTAGATAGTATTATATCTAAGTCGTGGATCAAATACAGTTGAAGTCGGACATTTACATTCACTTAGGTTGGAGTCATTAAAACATATTTTTCAACTACTCCACAAATTTCTTGTTAACAAACTATAGTTTTGGCAAGTCGGTTAGGACATCTACTTTGTGCATGACACAGATCATTTTTCCAACAATTGTTTCCAGACAGATTATGTAACAATCGTCTGTGGTGGAAGAAGTATCGGACCAAAGCGCAGCGTGGTAAGTGTTCATGTCTTTTTAATAAACAAAAACTGAACACTGGAACAAAACAATAAACGAAGTAAACAACCAAAACAGTACCGTGTGGCGACAAACACTGACACGGAAGACAAACACCCACAAACCAAAAGTGAAACCCAGGCTACCTAAGTATGATTCTCAATCAGGGACAACGACTGACAGCTGCCTCTGATTGAGAATCATACCAGGCTGAACACAAAACCCCAACATAGAAAAACACACATAGACTGCCCACCCCAACTCACGCCCTGACCATACTAAAACAAAGAAAATACAAAAAAACTATGGTCAGAACGTGACAGATTATTTCACTTATAATTCACTGTATCACAATTCCAGTGGGCCAGAAGTTTACATACAATAAGTTGACTGTGCCTTTAAACAGGTTGGAACATTCCAGAAAATGATGTCATGGCTTTAGAAGCTTCTGATAGGCTAATTGACATAATTTAAGTCAATTGGAGGTATACCTATGGATATATTTCAAGGCCTACCTTCAAACTCAGTCGCTCTTTGCTTGACATCATGGGAAAATCAAAGGAAATCAGCCAAGACCTCAGAAAAAGAATTGCCCTCCACAAGTCTGGTTCATCCATGGGAGCAATTCCCAAACACCTGAAGGTACCACGTTCATCTGTACAAACACTAGTAACCAAGTATGAACACCATGAGACCACGCAGTCATCATACTGCTCAGGAAGGAGACGCGTTCTGTCTCCTAGAGATGAACAGACTTTGGTGCAAAAAGTGAAAATCAATCCCAGAACAACAGCAAAGGACCTTGTGAAGATGCTGGAGGAAACAGGTACAAAAGTATCTATATCCACAGTAAAACGAGTCCTATATTGACATAACCTGAAAGGCCGCTCAGCAAGGAAGAAGCCAATGCTCCAAAACCGCTATCAAAAAGCCAGACTACGGTTGCAACTGTACATGAGGACAAAAATTGTACGTTTTGGAGAATTGTTCTCTGGTCTGATGAAACAAAAATAGAACTGTTTGGCCATAATGATCATCGTTATGTTTGGAGGAAAAGGGGAGATGCTTGCAAGCCAAAGAACACCATCCCAACCGTGAAGCACGGGGGTGGCAGCATCATGTTGTGGGGGTGCTTTGCGGCAGGAGGGACTGGTGCACTTCACAAAACAGATGGCATCATGAGGATGGAAAATTATGTGGATATATTGAAGCAACATCTCAAGACATCAGTCAGGAAGTTAAAGCTTGGTCGCAAGTGGGTCTTCCAAATGGACAATGACCCCAAACATACTTCCAAAGTTTTGGCAAAATGGCTGAATACAACAAAGTCAAGGTATTGGAGTGGCCATCACAAAGCCCTGACTTCAATCCCATAGAAAATGTGTGGGCAGAACTGAAAAGCATGTGCGAGCATGGGTTCTGGTGACCCTGTGGGTCCTGGTGACCATGTGGGCTCTGGTGACACTGTGGACCCTGGTGACCCTGTGGGCCCTGCTAACCTTGTGGGCCCTGGTGAAAAGTAATGCACTGTAAAGGGAATAGGGTACCTTTTGGGTTGTAGTGTTTTCTCATTATCCAGACGGTTCCCCATTTGTTGATATCTGACTCTCATCCATTGGTATCGTATGGAAACTAGTGTGGACCGTCACTGTTGTTATTATTAGGGCTGGTCTAGATAGCTTTGGTGATGGACCCACCCACTCTTCATCACTAATCACAATAGCCAGGATTCCACTTCCACACCCACACTCATCACACACCTACACTGACACCGGCACCCTGCCTGTCCCTAGGTTCACCCTCTCCCTCACCTTCCTCTCACACCCTAGGTGAGGGGGTGTCCCGGCATCACCTGTCCTCCTCTGAGGTGTCAAAGCACAGAGGTGAGCTCCCAATTAGCTCAGGGACAACCTCTCCCCACCCCTCCCTCTCTCTCTCTCTCTCTCTCTCCTTCTCCACGTTCTCAGCATACATCTTACACAGGTCTCACCACACATGGAGATGAATGAATTCCTTCACTGACAATGATCCAATAAGTTCAAGGGTGAGCCTCTTTTCAGTGTGCTGAATTTTGGTCTTTATGCCGACCTTCCACGCTTTGATACCCTTCACTTAGCCTGTCAACGGCGATGACACATTCCATTTATCTGCACCGCCATGCATTGTGTGAGGCATTTTTTCCAAATTGAACAAACAAGAAGGTTTGTTGCGTTCATTCAAAACATTTCGGCTCGATAAAGCCCAGACATTCTTCCGCCTACTGACTATTTTGAATCTACGAAATATCTACAAAGCTGGGAATAATAATTTGGTAGTCATAAGACAGCAGCACAGATCCCTTCCTGTCAGTCAAAGTAAAGTATTGTTATTTTATCTCTTGGGCCTCCAAGTGGCAGTCATTTCTGCACCGGAGCGTGTAACAGGGAGTGTTACTCATACGGGAGTGACAGAATATCTGCATCTGTCTGTAACTCCATCTCTGGGTGACTGACAAGGTTGATAAGGACAGTTTGAACAAATCCTCCCTGTCTGCTGGTGGAATCCTCTCTGGCTCCTCTGCTTTGCTCAGAAACCACAGCCTAACCCCGGAGACCCTGGCAAGTCTAATAAACCTCCACTGGTAAACGATTCACTTTCCAGCAGTGATACATTACTTGACCCGTTGTGGTATTCCCATGAGGTTGGGAGAGGTGCCTGGGTATAGGTCAGGTACTACTGTGATGTGTTAAAACAAGCAGGAGAGCTCTGCCTTAGTGATAGGGCGAAGCTCTGATTAAAATTTATCTTTTTTTTTTCTTGAGAAAAAAATGTTGATTGCTATATATGTTTTTATAAGTTATTATCTGGAAAGCGATTAAAGTAATGCTTTATAGATATCACATTACCGACTGGGCAAAAACTGGTTGCATCAACGTAATTTCAACCCCCAAAAAATCTATGTGACAACGTTGTATCATCGTGGAAAACTGATTAGATTTGCAAAAAGTCATCAACGTAAGGGCATTTCGTGTTTTTTTTCACCCAACTTTTATCCAATGGCATGGTGACTTTTTTGGGTCGATTTCACGTTAAATTCACATTAGTTGACAACTCAAGCAGATCAAAACTAGACGTTGAACTGGCATCTGTGCCCAGTGGGTACCCTCATAAGAAAAAACGATGAAAAAACGATGGAAGGTGAGATCATGAAGTTACTGCGGTACAACCCTGGCCACTTAAAGTAATGCTTTATAGACATCACATTACCTTGGGGAAGGTGAGTCTTGATTACTCATCGTTGTGCAAGGCTGTTTGCTTACTTCATAAGATTACTTCATAAGATTCCTGTTACGACCTTGGCCACTGGAATTCAACAATTACACACATCCTAAAAACAAAACATACAGTATGTTGCTCTGTACTGGCCTTCCAGTATAAGTCAGCTCTGGAACTCTCGGGGAAAAATACATCAAATGAGGCATAGTTTCCCTAATAAACAACATGGATACGATTAGGCAGCTTTATCCTATTCAAATGCGACTCAGTCCCTAGATGATGGTGTCGTAGTGAAAGACCACCCACCTCCTCTTGCATCACGCAGTGCATACAGTATGGTACACCTCCAGTGTTTGTGCTTGTCTCTCATTGACTGAGTGAGTGTGCCATCGAGACAAGCACAGCCAGTGCTGTGGCAGCCAAGGAGGCGGCAACACTAATTGGGAGTGTTATTCTCTCTCCAGCACAGTAAGTGGGAACCCAAGTGCTTGTTGTTCTTGTGCAGCTTGTTATTCTCCCAACGCCGCTCTACAGTCACACGGGGCGTGGACGGCAACAGCCCAAGATCTGCAGTCTAAACACACATTACAGGGCTGTTATTCTCCCCTAGCAATAAACCGGTGGCTCTCTCTGGGTCTGCTGCATTGTTTAACCCGGATCAGGGCTGCATATTCCACATCGGTGTCACTCAGAATCCTGAGGGAGCCTGTATGTTCTAACACTGAACCCAGGGGGGTAGGAGGAGGGAAGAGAGGTTTGCTTTAAGCTCCCCAGGTGAAGAAAAAATACATCAGTATGCCCCTTCATTACAGCTGAAGCCTAGCTGGGATTGCATTTCATTTGTTTTTGAAAGCAGGGCCACCAAAAGGAACAAAACTATCAGGTTTCCTGTGCTAACTGGTCCACAGTGCGGTGGCAAAAACTGAAAGGCTGGCCAACAGTTTCTACCCTCAGACCATCAGGCTGCTGAACAGCCACCACCAGTCAGTTACTCTGACCCCCCCCCCCCAATGACATTCATCACTGTTGCAGTTTTTTTTATTAACCTTTTTATTGTTCTTATTTCACTCAATGGTCATGCTGCTGCTCCCCCTATAGTCATTCCACCCCATCCCCTCAACGGTCTCTACTCTGCCTCCACCACAATGGTCATACTGCTGCTCCCCCTATAGTCATTCCACCCCATCCCCTCAATGGTCTCTACTCTGCCTCCACCACAATGGTCATGCTGCTGCTCCCCCTATGGTCATTCCACCCCATCCCCTCAACGGTCTCTACTCTGCCTCCAACACAATGGTCATGCTGCTGCTCCCCCTATAGTCATTCCACCCCATCCCCTCAACGGTCTCTACTCTGCCTCCACCACAATGGTCATACTGCTGCTCCCCCTATAGTCATTCCACCCCATCCCCTCAATGGTCTCTACTCTGCCTCCACCACAATGGTCATGCTGCTGCTCCCCCTATGGTCATTCCACCCCATCCCCTCAACGGTCTCTACTCTGCCTCCAACACAATGGTCATGCTGCTGCTCCCCCTATAGTCATTCCACCCCATCCCCTCAATGGTCTCTACTCTGCCTCCACCACAATGGTCATGCTGCTGCTCCCCCTATAGTCATTCCACCCCATCCCCTCAATGGTCTCTACTCTGCCTCCACCACAATGGTCATGCTGCTGCTCCCCCTATAGTCATTCCACCCCATCCCCTCAATGGTCTCTACTCTGCCTCCACCACAATGGCCATGCTGCTGCTCCCCCTATAGTCATTCCACCCCATCCCCTCAATGGTCTCTACTCTGCCTCCACCACAATGGCCATGCTGCTGCTCCCCCTATGGTCATTCCACCCCATCCCCTCAACAGTCTCTACTCTGCCTCCACCACAATGGCCATGCTGCTGCTCCCCCTATAGTCATTCCACCCCATCCCCTCAATGGTCTCTACTCTGCCTCCACCACAATGGTCATGCTGCTGCTCCCCCTATAGTCATTCCACCCCATCCCCTCAACAGTCTCTACTCTGCCTCCACCACAATGGTCATGCTGCTGCTCCCCCTATAGTCATTCCACCCCATCCCCTCAACAGTCTCTACTCTGCCTCCACCACAATGGTCATGCTGCTGCTCCCCCTATAGTCATTCCACCCCATCCCCTCAACAGTCTCTACTCTGCCTCCACCACAACGGGTGGAGACACTGCCACAGTTGTTATGTATATAGTGCTATTTCTATTTAATGTATATTGTTTTTTATTACCATTTGCGTTACTTTATTTCACTTAGTCCTGCATGTTGGAGCTCAAAGCCTAAGATTTTCACTGTACCCTGTAATCACAGTTGCAACCCTATACATGTGACTATTAAACTCTCTGAATCTCTGAACACAGGCAGGCATGGTGGAGTGACAGTTGCTGAGAAGTGCCACTCACAGCTTTCATGTAACTCTTCCTTCGGTCCATCCTATTGGCTGTGGAGTTCCATAAAAGCGCAGTAGATCAGATATGTTCTCAAGTGTAGAGAAACAGTGCATTCTTTCAATGTGAGCAGGGCAGCCATATTGGATAGGACAACTACTACTACTACTACTACTACTACTACTGTTACTAAGCCACTGCCTATGCTACTTGGCTCTACCACTAAGATAGGCCTTCCTTTTCAAAACTTTAATTTGATTGGGGATTCAGGAAGAGCTGGTTCTCCATTCATATTGCCATTTGGAACAGAACATGATACAGGGGAATACAATACAACTTTGTTGAACATTCCAAGTCCTCACATGACACAGACCAAGGATCAGCTCAAACTTAATTCCAGGTTCACAACCAAGGATATACAGGTCTTTGAAATGACTGACACTTGCATACATTTACAGAAAACAATACAGTTGATCTCAAATACTTTAGCAGTATGAGTAAATAAGGTATATCACCGGTGGTTTGAACAGGGCTGGTGTACGTATCTGAGAGAGGGTCTCAAAGAGCCATGAGGGACATATTACATTCCTTTCATAAACACTGGCAAGATCTTTAATGACCAGCTTCTTACCCTCCTTGATCTTCTGCAGTGTTTGTTTAACTGTAACTTTTTCCTCGATAGGAACCCTGTTTGCAGGACAGAGGACTGGCCCCGGCCTTGTACAGATGCTTTGAATTTACAGAGCTTTCCCTGCGAGGGAGAGCGGGGTAAACCTGCCTATATTTTTGTGGGGATTAGTCGTCAGATGGACGCCCTTCGAGGAGGTCCCTGTCTCCCTGTTTTGTGCTGCAGCACTGGGAAAGTGACCCCCACCTGTCTCCTGGTCCTCAGAGATCCCTGCCAACATAGCCCAGGATGAGACAGAGGCCTGGGATCTCTGCACCCACCGCCTATACACAACCTAAACATTAGAAACCTACAACAACTATTCCCACACAAACTCTCTCAATCACATACACACAGACACACAATAGAATTAGACTTTACTCAACAATGTAGGCTACTACATTTTCTGATATGGTGAAATTAGTTACCGGAGAGTAAAAAACAGATTCATGTTTTCAATACATTTTACTAGCGGATTGGATAGTCCTAGCAATATTAAGAAATATTGTTTTTTTTTATCTTCAAGACATGTCATCATTAGAAAGATATTTAAAATTCCAAAGGCATGGTGCTTACAGCCATTAGTTAATGCAGCATCTATTCTGATGCACATAAGTGCCACTTGATTTTAGACATTTAAATGAAAGGTCTTTCCAGTACAAAATGTCTCTGTGAAAGATGCCATACCTGACGATAGGGAGCCATCTACTGGCGAGAGAGAGGATGAAATGCCCCTGTGCAACGTCCTGGACAGCTTCTTTCCAACTCCTTCAACAAAATGGCTCTGTGAAGACGTCATACCTGACGATAGGGAGCCATCTACTGGCGAGAGAGAGGATGAAATGTCCCTGAGCAACGTCCTGGACAGCTTCTTTACAACTCCTTAAACATAATGCTACATGCCATCAATAGATTTAAAACTTAATAAAACCCAAATAACCATTTCATTTTCAAATAAGTTTTTCTTTTAGAGTTGTCAGTGTGTGAATAAAAAAAAACATTTTGCATACACTCCATCTAGTACAGTATATACCATTAATAATACACATAATGAACATAAAAGGTTCTGTTCCAATAAAAAGAGACAAATTGATGGGTGCAAAAGACAAATTCCAGATACAAATATTTTGGCATTATTGTACAATAAGATGGCCGTAATCACCGTCAGACACACTGGCTAACTTGATGGGTCATGTAATCATCTGGCGAAGTGGAGTCTTTTGTTTAGACATGCTAGCTACATCCATAGAGTACTAGCAATACAAACCGATTTTCATAGCTAGCTAAAGTTAACCAAATATGTTCGTTAGGCTATAACTAGCAATGCAAATGGCTTTCTGGTCTTTTGTTTAGACATGTAGCTAGCTAGATAGTAAACAATGAACCATAATCCCAATCCATAGATTACTAGCATTACCAACCAATTGTCATATCTAGCTAAAGTTAACCAAATAGGTTCAATGTTAGCTAGTTAGGTAGCTAACTAACATTAGGCTATAACTAGCGATGCAAATGGCATTCTGAGATAATATTACTACACAGATCATACACGTAATGTTAGCTAGCGAGCCAGCCATCTAACATTAGCTAGCTAGCTAACAGCAAGCTTTTACTTGCAATGAAATCAACTTTCTGACAAAATTAGTAACGTATTATATCTGAAACTGTAGCTAGACTCTTACCCGTATAACATGGATGAACGCTACACAGCAGACTGCAACCCCTTTCATTAAATAAGACGTCTTGTGTCATTTCCGTTTTGTTTGTACAGCTTGCTTGGCCCGTTGTGTCAAGTCACTCTGGTTCACACTGGCCGTGTGAAATGCCATAAGAATCATCAGATCTTTCTCCCTCTCTGTCATGGATGGTTGCCCTTAGTTTGAAGATGTAATCCGGAGACAGGTGTTTTATACAACAGCCTTCTGTGTGTTCTCTTTTCGACTCCCTCTGCATTTGCAATCAAACGCCAGAATTGTCTTCATCTTCTTATCATACTCTGCTTCTACATTTTGATAAAAAAATCTAAAATAAACATTCAAACGCCTCTCCTGTGAAGTTGTGATTTGCGACATACGCCTAGTTTCCTGAAACGAGTAACATATTCCAGAAAAGGTTCAAATGTCAGGGAAACTAATATACTTTTTTACTAGGCTACACTCATTTAGAACACACACACCTACACATATTTGGGACAAAAAAGTATCTCCACAGGGAACTTCAACCTGGCCGTGAATGAACTGAAAGACAAAGCAAGGAGGGCTTTCTATGCCATTAAACAACCTATGAAATTAGACATACCAATTAGGATCTGGCTCAAAATATTCTAATCAATAATAGAACCAATTGCACTTTATGACTGTGAAGTGTGGGGTCCGCTTACAAAGCAAGAATTTGACAAATGGGACAAACACCCAATTGAAACCCTGCATGTGGAATTCTGTAAGAGCATCCTCAGAATACACAGAAAAACTACAAACAACAAATGCAGAGCAGAAATGGATCAATTCCATCTTCTGATTAATATCCAAAAAGGAGCCACCAAATTTGATAATCAATGAAAAAAAAGTGTCCCACGCCTACCATTACAAAGCGCTCAAATGCTAAGAGATGACTATAGAAGAGATTCCCCTCAGCCAGCTGGTTCTCAGGCTCAGTT
Organism: Salvelinus fontinalis; assembly: GCF_029448725.1. Taxonomy (NCBI): domain Eukaryota; kingdom Metazoa; phylum Chordata; class Actinopteri; order Salmoniformes; family Salmonidae; genus Salvelinus; species Salvelinus fontinalis. The sequence continues at coordinate 61,042,244 of NC_074673.1, forward strand.
CACTAACCCCTACCAACCCAACAAAGCCTCAGGATAGCACTCGGTCCAACCAAATCGGTAATTACGGTCCAACCAAATCATTGCAAAGCAAAAAAAATAATATATCACCTATTGGAAAGACACCACAAAAAGATCCAAGTAAACTTCAATGCTTTTTGGCTATTAACAGACTAACCACCATGACTGATAGAAAACTGAGAAAAACACTGAGCAGTGAGCACAACCTGGGCATTGAAACCGGCCGTCACAGACAAATCTGGCTACCTAGAGGACAGGTTGTGCTCATTCTGCACTCAGAGAGAAGTCAAAACAGAGCTGCATTTTTTCCTACAATACAGACTTATGGGTAATTTTCTTACCCAAAATTGAAAAGAATGAATGAAATGAATGAATGAAAAACGTTTTCCGTGTCAGATCTCCAATTGGCAACCCGTCCCTTATGGGATTAATTGACACATAAACAAACATTACAATAATTCAATATGGCAAATAATTGATAATTATTCTTCTGGTGTTCTCTGCATTGTGCATCACATAAAGAGTGAAAAGTAAAAATCCGGTAAAAATCAATACATACTAGTAAATTACATCCCTAGAGCAGTAAAATAATATACATACATACATAACATATACAGAAAAAAAAATGAAAAAGAAAGAAAAGTCACTTGAACCCAGTCTGGCACAAATAGAAGATTCATATTGGAGACAAGCCTATACACAATCCATATACACATTCCATTTACCACATAGAAGATAAATATTATTACTATTTAATTATAGGTAGGTTTTATAGGTTTCTTTTATTCCAGGCTTTATCTAAATATTCCACAAATGGAAATACACAATGGACAAAAAAACATTTCAGTTTCTCCTCATCACTCAGCCACATAATGCCAGGGTATATCTGGTGGTCTGTCTCCTCATCACTCAGCCACATAATGCCAGGGTATATCTGGTGGTCTGTCTCCTCATCACTCAGCCACATAATGCCAGGGTATATTTGGTGGTCTGTCTCCTCATCACTCAGCCACATAATGCCAGGGTATATTTGGTGGTCTGTCTCCTCATCACTCAGCCACATAATGCCAGGGTATATCTGGTGGTCTGTCTCCTCATCACTCAGCCAGATAATACCAGGGTATATCTGGTGGTCTGTCTCCTCATCACTCAGCCACATAATGCCAGGGTATATCTGGTGTGCTTTCTGGAATAAGAGCAAGTGTATATTGTGGTAGAAAGGGCAATAGAGGATAAAATGAGTTTAATTCTCCATTTATTCGAGGTCACAATAGTTACATAGGCTTTCCTCTTCCGCTTCACCACAATACCGACATGTTTCAATACGCAGAGACAATATCCCTGATCTGACCTGTTTCAATATGCAGAAGCAATATCCCTGATCTTACCTGTTTCAATACGCAGAGACAATATCCCTGATCTTACCTGTTTCAATACGCAGAGGAAATATCCCTGATCTGACCTGTTTCAATACGCAGAGACAATATCCCTGATCTGACCTGTTTCAGAGGCAATATCCCTGATCTGACCTGTTTCAATACGCAGAGACAATATCCCTGATCTGACCCGTTTCAATACACAGAGGCAATATCCCTGATCTTACCTGTTTCAATATGCAGAGGCAATATCCCTGATCTTACCTGTTTCAATACGCAGAGGAAATATCCCTGATCTGACCTGTTTCAATACGCAGAGGAAATATCCCTGATCTGACCTGTTTCAATACGCAGAGGAAATATCCCTGATCTTACCTGTTTCAATACGCAGAGACAATATCCCTGATCTGACCCGTTTCAATACACAGAGGCAATATCCCTGATCTTACCTGTTTCAATACGCAGAGACAATATCCCTGATCTGACCTGTTTCAATACGCAGAGACAATATCCCTGATCTGACCTGTTTCAATACGCAGAGACAATATCCCTGATCTGACCTGTTTCAATACGCAGAGACAATATCCCTGATCTGACCCATTTCAATACACAGAGGCAATATCCCTGATCTGACCTGTTTCAATATGCAGAGGCAATATCCCTGATCTGACCTGTTTCAATACGCAGAGGCAATATCCCTGATCTGACATGTTTCAATACGCAGAGACAATATCCCTTATCTGACCTGTTTCAATACACAGAGGTAATATCCCTGATCTTACCTGTTTCAATACGCAGAGGCAATATGCCTGATCTTACCTGTTTCAGTACGCAGAGGAAATATCCTTGATCTGACCTGTTTCAATACGCAGAGACAATATCCCTGATCTGACCAGTTTCAATACGCAGAGGCAATATCGCTGATCTTACCTGTTTCAATACACAGAGGCAATATCCCTGATCTTACCTGTTTCAAGACGCAGAGACAATATCCCTGATCTTACCTGTTTCAATAAGCAGAGGCAATATCCCTCTGCTTATACACTGCTCAAAAAAATAAAGGGAACACTTAAACAACACAATGTAACTCCAAGTCAATCACACTTCTGTGAAATCAAACTGTCCACTTAGGAAGCAACACTGATTGACAATAAATTTCACATGCTGTTGTGCAAATGGAATAGACAAAAGGTGGAAATTATAGGCAATTAGCAAGACACCCCCAATAAAGGAGTTGTTCTGCAGGTGGTGACCACAGACCACTTCTCAGTTCCTATGCTTCCTGGCTGATGTTTTGGTCACTGTTGAATGCTGGCGGTGCTCTCACTCTAGTGGTAGCATGAGACGGAGTCTACAACCCACACAAGTGGCTCAGGTAGTGCAGTTCATCCAGGATGGCACATCAATGCGAGCTGTGGCAAAAAGGTTTGCTGTGTCTGTCGGCGTAGTGTCCAGAGCATGGATGCGCTACCAGGAGACAGGCCAGTACATCAGGAGACGTGGAGGAGGCCGTAGGAGGGCAACAACCCAGCAGCAGGACCGCTACCTCCGCCTTTGTGCAAGGAGGTGCACTGCCAGAGCCCTGTAAAATGACCTCCAGCAGCTCAAATGGTCAGAAACAGACTCCATGAGGGTGGTATGAGGGCCCGACGTCCACAGGTGGGGGTTGTGCTTACAGCCCAACACCGTGCAGGACGTTTGGCATTTGCCAGAGAACACCAAGATTGGCAAAGATTGGCGGCTACCTTGAATGGAGTCACATTACTTGCTGACAGGTAACAGTATTGTTTCAAGTCTTTCTCTTGACCCATCCGTTTGACTAAATCAAGCGTAACACTCTGCTGCGTATGGTATGGTAGCCTAGTGGTTAGAGCGTTGGACTTGTAACCGAAAGGTTGCAAGATCCCCGAGCTGACAAGGTAAAAACCTGTCGTTCTGCCCCTGAACAAGGCAGTTAACCCACTGTTCCTAGACCGTCATTGTAAACAAGAATTTGTTCTTAACTGACTTGCCTAGTTCCAATTTGTAAGTCCAATTTGTAAGTTGTACGTCGCTCTGGATAAGAGCGTCTGCTAAATGACTTAAATGTAAATGTCTTCATCAGCATCTCCATCACTCTGACCTGTTGTTTGATCAATAACATCCTCTTGTTCATTTGCCTGACGTTACACCAGACTCCCGGTAAAAGCAATGCTCTACTATTCTAGCTATCTGAGCCCCCTTACCAATACTGGGGGTTACAATATCACAGTTAACTCCCCTAGGTTGTAAGTCTTCAGTCACCAGTAAAAGTGGGCCATTGGGCTCGACCAGAGTACCTGGATTTTTTGGTGAGGACATGTGATTCATGACGAATATTCAAAATAACTGTCTCTTGAAGTTGACGGCAGATGTAGTCCTCTTCTCTGGAGCACTGTTGTATTCCCCGGTGATCGGCGATGGCTGATCTTGTAGATCCGGGTCACGGCACCAATTTTGTAACCAACTTCACATAGCCCCCCAGAAGAAAGGGACACGGACACCCACACTTCAGGATGACTCGGTTTTCATCTGCAGTAAAAGATATCAAACAGTGATGACAGGCATTGACAGGGCGGTCACAGCCACACGTTCACTGGTTAGATAAGAGACAAGATATCTTTAAGATAGGAGCAACAGTAGTGATACAGTTGAAGTCGGAAGTTTACATACACCTTAGCCAAATACATTTAATGTAACGGCTTTCTTCCATAGGTGAAGGAGAGGACCAAAGTGCAGCGCGGCTAGTGTTCAACATGTTTAATAAAAGAACAAGTGAAACACTACAAACATACAAAATAACAAAATGTGCAAAAACCGAGACAGACCTATCTGGTGCAGACAACCACAGAGACAGGAAACAAACACCCACAAAATCCCAACACAAAACAAGCCTCCTATATATGATTCTCAATCAGGGACAACGATTACCATCTGCCTCTGATTGAGAACCCTATTAGGCTGGACATAGAAACATAGAAACAGACAAACTAGACACACAACATAGAATTCCCACCCAGCTCACGTCCTAACCAACACTAAACAAGCAAAACACATAATAACTCTGATCAGGACGTTACAGTACCCCCCTCCTGAGGTGCGGACTCCGAACGCACCCCTACAACTCAAGAGGAGGGTCTGGGTGGGCATCTGTCCGCGGTGGCGGCTCCGGCGGTGGACGAGGACACCACTCCACCACTGTCTTTGTCCCCCTCCTTAGCGTCCTTTGAGTGGCGACCCTCGCCCACGACCCTAGCCTAAGAATCCTCCCCAAGGCCCCCACATGATTTTGGAGGTAGCTCAGGACAGAGAGGTAGCTCAGGACAGAGAGGTAGCTCAGGACAGAGAGGTAGCTCAGGACAGAGAGGCAACTCCGGACTAGTGGCAGCTCCGGACTGAGTGGCAGCTCCGGACTGAGTGGCAGCTCCGGACTGAGTGGCAGCTCCGGACTGTAGGGCAGCTCCGGACTGTAGGGCAGCTCCGGACTGTAGGGCAGCTCATGACTGTAGGGCAGCTCATGACTGTAGGGCAGCTCATGACTGTAAGGCAGCTCATGACTGTAGGGCAGCTCATGACCGTAGGGCAGCTCATGACCGTAGGGCAGCTCATGACCGTAGGGCAGCTCATGACCGTAGGGCAGCTCATGACTGGCTGACGGCTCTAGACGCTCATGGCTGACTGACGGCTCCGGCAGATCTTGTCTGGTTGGCGGCTCTGGCAGATCCTGTCTGGTTGGCGGCCCTGACAGATCCTGACTGACGAATGGCTCTAGCGGCTCCTGACTGACGAACGGCTCTGACGGCTCGGGACAGACGGGCGGCTCTAACGGCTCGGGACAGACGGATGGCTCAGACGGCGCTGGGGAGACGGATGGCTCAGATGGCGCTGGGGAGACGGATGGCTCAGATGGCGCTGGGGAGACGGATGGCTCAGATGGCGTTGGGCAGACGGACAGTTCAGACGGCGTTGGGCAGACGGACAGTTCAGGCACCGCTGGGCAGACGACAGACTCTGGCCGGCTGAGACGCACTATAGGCCTGATGCGTGGTGCCGGAACTGGAGGTACTGGGCTGAGGGCACGCACCTCAGGGCGAGTGCGGGGAGGAGGAACAGGGCATGCTGGACCCTGGGAGCGCACATTAGGCCTAGTGCGTGGTGCCGGATCTGGTGGTACCGGACTGGGGACACGCATCTCAGGGCTAGTGCGGGGAGCAGCAACAGGACGCACAGGACTCTGGGGACACAAAGGAGGCTTGGTGCGTGGTGTAGGCACTGGTGGTAAAGGGCTGGGGCGGGAAGGTGGCGCCAGATATACCGGACCGTGAAGGAGGACACGCGCTCTTGAGCCCCGAGCCTCTCCAACCTTACCAGGTTGAATGGTCCCCGTAGCCCTGCCAGTGCGGCGAGGTGGAATAGCCCGCACTGGGCTATGCAGGCGAACCGGGGACACCACCTGTAAGGCTGGTGCCATGTACGCCGGCCCGAGTAGACGTACTGGAGGCCAGATATGTTGGGCCGGCTTCATGGCACCCGGCTCGATGCCCAACCTAGCCCTACCAGTGCGGCAAGGTGGAATAGCCCGCATTGGGCTAAGCACGCGTACTGGGGACACCGTGCGCTTTACCGCATAGCACGGTGTCTGACCAGTACGACGCCCTCTCACTCCACGGTAAGCCCGGGGAGTTGACTCAGGTATCCAACCCGGCTTCGCCACACTCCCCTTTATCCCCCCCCCCCCCCCCCCAAGAAATTTTTGGGTGAGCCTCTCGGGTTTCCAGCCACTCTGCCTTGCAAGCGCCTCATAATGTCGCCTCTCCGCTTTTGATGCCTCCAGCTCCGCTTTGGGACGGCGACACTCCTCTGGCTCTGCCCAGGGTCCTTCTCCGTCCAGAATCTCCTCCCATGTCCATTCCTCCTTGTACCACTGCTGCTGTCGCTGCTGCCCGTTGCCACGCTGCTTGGTCCGGGTTAGGTGGGTGTTTCTGTAACGGCTTTCTTCCATAGGTGAAGGAGAGGACCAAAGTGCAGCGCGGCTAGTGTTCAACATGTTTTATAAAAGAACAAGTGAAACACTACAAACAACATACAAAATAACAAAATGTGCAAAAACCGAGACAGACCTATCTGGTGCAGACAACCACAGAGACAGGAAACAAACACCCACAAAATTACAACACAAAACAAGCCTCCTATATATGATTCTCAATCAGGGACAACGATTACCATCTGCCTCTGATTGAGAACCCTATTAGGCTGGACATAGAAACAGACAAACTAGACACACAACATAGAATTCCCTCCCAGCTCACGTCCTGACCAACATAAACAAGCAAAACACATAATAACTCTGGTTAGGACGTTACATTTAAACTCAGTTTTTCACAATTCCTGACATTTAATCCTCGTAACATTTGCTGTCTTAGGTCAATTAGGATCACGACTTTGTTTTAAGAATGTGAAATGTCAGAAAAATAGTAGAGAGAATTATTCATTTCAGCTTTTATTTCTTTCATCACATTCCCGGTGGTTCAGAAGTTTACATACACTCAATTAGTATTTGGTAGCATTGCCTTTAAATTGTTTAACTTGGGTCAAATGTTTCGGGTAGCCTTCCACAAGCTTCTCACAATAAGTTTGGTGAATTTTGTCCCATTCCTCCTGACAGAGCTAGTGTAACTGAGTCAGGTTTGTAGGCCTCCTTGCTCGCACACGCTTTTTCAGTTCTGCCCACACATTTTCTATAGGATTGAGGTCAGGGCTTTCTGATGGCCACTCCAATACCTTGACTTAAGCCATTTTGCCACAACTTTGGAAGTATGCTTGGGGTCATTGTGCTTTTGGAAGGCCCATTTGCGACCAAGCTTTAACTTCCTGACTGATGTCTTGAGATGTTGCTTCAATATATCCACATCATTTTTCTTCTTCATGATGCCATCTATTTTGTGAAGTGCACCTGTCCCTCCTGCAGCAAAGCACCCCCACCACATGATGCTGCCACCCCCGTGCTTCACGTTTGGGATTGATCTATCATGGTCCAAACACACCAACACAGGCGTGAAGAGGGCACGACAATGCCTCTTCCCCCTCTGGAGCCTGAAAAGATTTGGAATGGGCCATAGATCCTCAAAAAGTTATACAGCTGCACCATTGAGAGCGTATCTTAACTGGCTGCATCCCGGCTTGGTATGGTAACTACTTGGCATCCGACTGCAAGGCGCTAATAGAGGATAGTGTGGACGGCCCAGTACATCACTGGGGCTGAGCTCACCTGCCATCTAGGACTTCTATACCAGGCGGTGTCAGAGGAAGGCCCTACAATTGTCAAAGACTCCAGCCACCCAAGTCATAGACTGTTCTCTCTAATAAAGGCATCCGCATGCTTCCCAGCCTAAAGAGTTCGAAACCGTTTGTGCATATAGTATGACAACATTTTTGTTCAATTTGGACTTTGGCAAGGGTTCTTTTCAGCTGTTTGGGCACATGACAAGTCTAGGACCCTGAAAGGCTTCTAACCACAAGCCATAAGACTGCTAAAGACTGCCAAATAGATACTTGGCCTATCTGCTTCGATCCTTTTTGCACTAACTCATCACATACACTGCTGCTAGTGTTTACTATCTGTTACTTTATTCCTAGTTATATGTACATATCTACCTCAATTACCTCATACCACTGTACATCGGCTCTGTACTGGTACCCCTTGTATATAGCCAAGTTATTATTACTCGTTACTCATTGTGTATTTAGTATTACTTTTATTATTACGTTTTTTACTTTTCTATTATTTCTCTATTTTCTTTCTCTGCATTGTAGGGAAGGGCCCTTAAGTAAGCATTTCACTGTCAGTACGCACCTGCTGTTTACGAAGCACGTGACAAATAAAATGTGATATCTGTCGTAAGACGACGGTGGTAAAATATATCATTGCTACTTAACGCGGATCCAAGTTCAGTTTGAGAGCCATTGGTGTCATTAGCTGGATAGTAAATGTACATCCGTGACACTCAAAGTAGTATGATATGTTATGTTTGGTATGGTTGCATAAAACAGAAGGTTACTTGAAGGGGAATTTCCCCCTGGCTCTGCCACTGCATATACAGTACCAGTCAAAAGTTTGGACACACCTACTCATTCAAGGGTTTTTCTTTATTTGTTACAATTTTCTACATTGGTGAATAATAGTGAAGACATCAAAACAATGAAATAACACATATGGAATCATGTAGTAACCAAAAAAAGTGATAAACAAATCAAAACATATTTTATATTTGAGATTCTTCAAAGTAGCCACCCTTTGCCTTAATGACAGCTTTGCACACTCTTGACATTCTCTCAACCAGCTTCATGTCACCTGGAATGAATTTCAATTAACAGGTGTGCTTTGTTAAAAGTTGGCTCAAGCGCATTAATCAGTTGTGTTGTGACAAGGAAGGGGTGGTACACAGAAGTTAGCTCTATTTGGTATAAGACCAAGTCCAGATTATGGCAAGAAGGGCTCAAATAAGCAAAGAGAAATGACAGTCCATCATTACTTTAAGACATGAAGGTCAGTCAATCTGGAAATTTAAAGCACTTTGAACGTTTCTTCAAGTGCAGTCGCAAAAACCATCAAGCGCTATGATGAAACTCACTCTCATGACCGCCACAGGAAAGGAAGACCCAGAGTTACCTCTGCTGCAGAGGATACGTTCACTAGAGTTAACAGCCTCAGAAATTGCAGCCCAAATAAATGCTTCACAGAGTTCAAGTAACAGACACATCTCAACATCAACTATTCAGAGGAGACTGTGTGAATCAGGCCTTCATTGTGGAAATGCTGCAAAGAAACCACTACTAAAGGACACCAATAACAAGAAGAGACTTGTTTGGGCCAAGAAACACGAGCAATGAACAATAGACTGGTGGTAATCTGTCCTTTGGTCTGATGAGTCTAAATTTGAGATTTTTGGTTCCAACCGCCGTGTCTTTGTGAGACGCAGAGTAGGTGAGCAGATGATCTCCACATGTGTGGTTCCCACCGTGAAGCATGGAGGAGGAGGTGTGAAGGTGTGGGGATGCTTTGCTGGTGACGCTGTCTGTGATTTATTTAGAATTCCTGGCACACTTAACCAGCATGGCTACCACAGCATTCTGTAGCAATACGCCATCCCATCTGGTTTGCACTTAGTGGGACTGTCATTTGTTTTTCAACAGGACAATGACACAAAACACACCTCCAGGCTGTGTAAGGGCTATTTGACCAAGGAGAGTGATGGAGTGCTGCATCAGATGACCTGGCCTCCACAATCACCCGACCTCAACCCAACTGAGATGGTTGGGGATGAGTCGGACCGCAGAGTGAAGGAAAAGCAGCCAACAAATGCTGAGCATATGTCGGAACTCTTTCAAGACTGTTGGAAAAGCATTCTTCATGAAGCTGGTTGAGAGAATGCCAAGAGTGTGCAAAGCTGTCATTAAGGCAAAGGGTGGCAACTGCGAAGAATCTCAAATACGCTTGGCATTGCGCATGGTGATCTTACGCTTGTGTGCGGCTGCTCGGCCATTTCCATTTCACACGCCCTTATTCCTAAGCCCTTACCAGAAGATTCTGACCCTACCGTTACGCTTGTTTACACTGAGTTGTACTGAGGTCGGAACTGCCCTTTTCATCCTGATGCTAGCTAGCCGTAGCCACCACAGCAATTTTGGAATGGCAGTGAGCCAATCAGCTCCTTTGTTGTTTAACGCGACTTGCCATTCTATAATTGCTGCTGTGGCTACTACTAGCTAGCATGGGAAACTAGCAGCATTTAAATCTTCTCGATGTATCAGTGTGGATAAAGGTCAAATGACGAACAGTGGCGTATCCCATCCCTGCATTAAGGTAAGTTTTCCGACCGACATCTTGTGCCGGCACCACTGTGTCTCACCCCAGTGCAAACAAGCGCAACAGCAGGACGAAAAGGGCAGTTTTACATGAAATGTGTGATTGATGTGGGGCGATTCAGCAGCATTCAATAGTAGCCTATCAAACCCTTTTTAATATCAAACATCTTGGCAGAGGTTGGATTGTTGGATGTTAATGTGTAAAGGATGTCACACTGCTTGCTTAGTGAGAAGGCTTACCGCTTCCTCCTGGTTCAGCTCGTACCAAGGCTCAAACAGGAACTCTGCCTCGCAAACACACAGCGGCCACCCTAAAGCATCTTACCCAGTCGTGCCTACGAAAAGTGAGCTATTCGCCAGCGCAAGTGGAGACACTTCAGGCTGAGGAGTGAGTTTCACAGATCCCGATCTGCTACATAAATTCAGCAAAACAAGAAACATCTTCTCACTGTCAACTGCGTTGATTTTCAGCAAACTTAACATGTGTAAATATTTGTATGAACAGAACAGGATTCAACAACTGAAACAAACTAAATAAGTTCCACAGACATGTGACTAACAGAAATGGAATAATGTGTCCAGGAAATCACACACAGAACGAGCAGTATGGCTGGTGGCATTGTCATGCTGGAGGGTCATGTCAGGATAAGCCTGCAGGAAGGTTACCACATGAGGGAGGAGGATGTCTTCCCTGTAACGCACAGTGTTGAGATTGCCTACAATGACAACAAGCTTAGTCCGATGATGCTGTGACACACCGCCCCAGACCATGACGGACCCTCCACCTCCAAATCGATCCCGCTCCAGAGTACAGGCCTCGGTGTAACGCTCATTCCTTCGACGATAAACGCAAATCCAACCATCACCCCTGGTGAGACAAAACCGCGACTCGTCAGTGAAGAGCACTTTTTGCCAGTCCTGTCTGGTCCAGCGACGGTGGGTTTGTGCATAGGCAACGTTGTTTCCGGTGATGTCTGGTGAAGACCTGCCTTACAACAGGCCTACAAGCCCTCAGTCCAGCCTCTCTTAGCCTATTGCGGACAGTCTGAGCACCGATGGAGGGATTGTGCATTCCCGGTATAACTCGGGAAGTTGTTGTTGCCATCCTGTACCTGTCCCGCAGGTGTGATGTTCAGATGTACCGATCCTTTGCAGCTATTGTTACACGTGGTCTGCCACTGCGAGGACAATCAGCTGTCCATCCTGTCTCCCTGTAGCGCTGTCTTAGGTGTCTCACAGTACGGACATTGCAATTTATTGCCCTGGCCACATCTGCAGTCCTCATGCCTCTTTGCAGCATGCCTAAGGCACGTTCACGCAGATGAACAGGGGCATCTTTCTTTTGGTGTTTTTCAGAGTCAGTAGAAAGGCCTCTTTAGTGTTAGTGTCCTAAGTTTTCATAACTGTGACCTTAATTGCCTACCGTCTGTAAGCTGTTAGTGTCTTAATGACCGTTCCACAGGTGCATGTTCATTCATTGTTTATGGTTCATTGAACAAGCATGTGAAAAAGTGTTTAAACCCTTTACAATGCAGATCTGTGAAGTTATTTGGATTTTTACGAATTATCTTTGAAAGAAAGGGTCCTGAAAAAGGGACGTTTCTTTTCTTGCTGAGTTTATGAGCGTGTGCAGGTGCAGTGAGACTGTTGCCACACTAGAAGTCATTACAGCAATGAGAGCGAGAGGGTGTACATTATCATTGGCATCTACTTTATTACATTAATATACATTTTCATTGGCATAATGTCTGGTGAGGGAAATGCTTGTATATTTTTCCATTGATATAGACCCTTACAAATCTTACTAAAGCATTAACAAATACATAAGTGCTAATAAAACAAATATGGTAAGAGCAGATTACCATCCAACAAATGGATTGTAAATGGATTGTAGAATTTCACATGGTTGAAGTGGTATTGTCACGTTCCTGACCTGTTTTTCCTTTTTCTTGTGTTTATTTAGTTGGTCAGGACGTGAATTGGGGTGGGTTGTCGAGGTGTTATTTTCTTTTTGGGTTGTTTGTGTTCGGCCTGGTATGATTCTCAATCAGAGACAGCTGTCAATCGTTGTCCCTGATTGAGAATCATACTTAGGCAGCCTGTGATTCACGTGGTTGCTGTGGGTGGTTGTATCGCGTGTCTGTGTATGTACCACACGGGACTGTTTGCGGTTTGTCACGTTTGTTGTTTTTGTATGTTAAGTGTTCTGTCTATTTGCATTAAATATGAACACTAACCACTCTGCATATTGGTCTGATCCTTCTCGCCTCTCCTCCTCGTCCGAGGAGGAGGATTACGGCGATCGTTACAGGTATGGCCATCTTTCCTTTACATTTTTTTGAAACACCACCAGTCTCTTCTGATCTAGTCTCAATTATCTAGGCTTTTGAACAAGACATCTAATCTAGAAGGCCAGAGGTGAGCTTCCACATCAGGTGCTGTCTGATAACTCCACTAATCAAATCAAATTGTATTTGTCACATGCACCGAACATTACCATAAAATGCTTTCTTACAAGCCCTTAACCAACAATGCACCTCAAGAATTAGAGTTAAGAAAATATACTACCTCTAGTTTCTACCAAAAGTAAATTAACAGTCAGTCCAACCATGCCAATGCCGGACACTTGGGAAGGCTGCGTTTTAGGCTGAATACATTGCAGACGCCTGCCATTGGTTGATGCAATGCCACTTCTGCAATATAGTCTGCCTGGAACGAGACCTTGATCTTCCTGTGACCCGTCTGGGGTTAGAGGTCAGAGATGAAATTCTAGAAAGTGAAAGTCAAGTGCTAATTGGCTAGATTTGAAGATTGGCTCACTTACATCATATTATTGAATTATCTTTCACCCAAAACCCAGTCTTCCCCAATGTACACTGGCTTATTAATTATTTTACACAACAATGTTGCAGTACATGCAGTACAATGTTTCAGTAGTGAAATGCACTCCAGAGTACAGTAGGTTATTAGCAGGTGCATTGGAGCTTCTCTAAATGCCATATAGCAGACAAGTTACCTGTAAGGCAATTTAGGCAAAGCTAATCAGGTGAAAGTTGAAAGAGATGCTGTGGCCTTTTGTTCTTTCAGCAGAGTCTAAAAGAAGTCTGACTACATGAGTAGCGTTTGTTGGCAGGGGTTACCGGCTGGTATACAAAATACATGCTGACATAACATACTGTTTTCATTAAGGGAATACATTAACTTGTCGAGTGCACTTTAACTATACAGCATTCAATCACTAATATGAAACATCTCCATAATATGACAGAGATTGAGTTATACAAATGATTTATAGTCATCTGACATCAATCCATAAACTCTTGGGAGAAGCAATACTTTTAGTTAAACACATGCAACTGGCATAGTAGGACAGCTGGGGCAGACAGAGGACTTGTCATTTCCTGATATTCTCACATAGATTATGTTCGAAAATCTGTTTAATCAGTCTCTCATGCCAAGGCAAACAATTACACTCATATACCTATTTTTCAGACCGAGGTAAAGTTGGTTTTATATTCACACATTCAGACATTCAACAGACATTCTCCAAAAGCCATTTACAAATGTAAAAATCATTAACTAAATTCACTGTTTGTCACAGAAACTTCAGACTAGATATGATTTATTCTATAAATGTCTAGTATACTTTTACATTTGCTTTGAGTAAACATTCCAGTTTTGATTTGATAGAAATGCATAAAATCTCAAATATTACATTTAAAGAAGAAATCAATAACTAATTCAGTGATTGTCGCAGAAAAAAAGTTAAAATATGCCTATATTTGCAATAACTTTTAAAAAAATGTTATTTTCAAGTGCAATTTGTTCTACATGAAGTCAGACAATGCTTATATAAAGTTGTACAATGTTTACAATCTTAAGTTGTATGCCAAATCAATGTTTGCATTTTTAGTGCAACAGTTCCACATTTTAAAGTAGTTACAAGGCACAACAGTCATGTATTTATAAGTCTCTAATTTATCAGCGAAGAGGCCACTTCCAATCATTTTCTATTTTGGCTTTGTTGAAGTCCTTCTTTGTCATCCCCAGACAAGCTGAACGGTACCATCTCCTGAGGTAATAGATTCAACTGTTCAACGCTTACAGCCAAATGTTTAATACCCCGGGTAATCCCAGAACACATTCTGGAACGTCTATAGATCCAGTGGTCACTTTATTAGATACAACTCGCTTTGTATCTGGAAAAGCGGGATTTCAAAAGTGTCGATGAAACTGGGAAAGGAGATAGACTGTTCAAGTTTTTAAGCCAGCTGGAGTTCATTACAGGCAGTACATGTTTTGGAACTTTTTGTTTCTGGACATTTTGAGCCTGTAATCGAACCCACAAATGCTGCTGCTCCAGATGCTCAACTAGTCAAAAGGACAGTTGTATAGCTTCTTTAATCAGGACAACAGTTTTCAGCTGTGCTAACATAATTTCAAAAGGGTTTTGTAATTATTAATTAGCCTTTTAAAATAATACATTTGGATTAGCTATTGGAACACAGGAGTGATGTGTCTCTCGGAGGACCTGAGCCCTAGGACCATGCCTCAGTACTACCTGGCATGATGACTCCTTGCTGTCCCCAGTCCACCTGGCTGTGCTGCTGCTCCAGTTTCAACTGTTCTGCCGGCGGCTATGGAACCCTGACCTGTTCACCGGACGTGCTACCTGTCCCAGACCTGCTGTTTTCAACTCTCTAGAGACAGCAGGAGCGGTAGAGATACTCTCAATGATCGGCTATGAAAAGCCAACTGACATTTACTCATGAGGTGCTGACTTGTTGCACCCTCGACAACTACTGTGAATATTATTATTTGACCATGCTGGTCATTTATGAACATTTGAACATCTTGGCCATGTTCTGTTATAATCTCCACCCGGCACAGCCAGAAGAGGACTGGCCACCCCTCATAGCCTGTTTCCTCTCTAGGTGTCTTCCTAGGTTCCTTTCTAGGGAGTTTTTCCTAGCCACTGTGCTTCTACACCTGCATTGCTTGCTGTTTGGGGTTTTAGGCTGGGTTTCTGTACAGCACTTTGATATATCAGCTGATGTAAGAAGGGCTATATAAATACATTTGATTTGATTTGATGGTTGCTGATAATGGGCCTCTGTACGAAAGACGAAATCAGCCGTTTCCAGCTACAATAGTCATTTACAACATTAACAATGTCTACACTGTATTTCTGATCAATTTGATGATATTTTAATGGCCAAAAAACAAGGACATTTCTAAGTGACCCCAAACTGTTGAACGGTAGTGTATGTTATGGATAGTTTTCCTTATCTTCACTGTGGAATGTCCATGTTGATCCTCTTGGTTGTGTTGGTCCTCTTGGTCCATCCACCTGTCTTCTTTCTTAGTCAGGCCTGACCCCTTCATCCTGTAGTTTTTTTCCTGTAATCTAATTTAATATGACTGAAGATGCAGCATTTTATGCCAGGCTGATTTTAATAAGATATAACAGACTATAACAGATTAGAACTTTGACCACACGCCCTCTAGACGAACTACATGCCCTCTATCAAATCAAAACTGGATTTTTTTCCTCAAAACAACGTTTGTAAAAGTATGCCAACATTTATAGAATAAACCACATCCATTTTTATGTTTCCGTGACAATCATTTAGTTATTGATTTTTACCATTTTAAATGGCTTTTGGCGAATGTCTGTTGAATGTCCGAATATAAAACCAAGTTGACCTCGGAATTTTTCGGACCCTTTCCCTGTATAAGAAAGGTATGGTTACCACTTGTTGAATGTTGTGTAACAAAGTCAACATAAGACATACCCTCACAGGAAAAATAAAGTTATTATTTTCTATTCTATACTAAACCTTTGCATGCCTGGTCCAGAAACACAGGATCAATTTAAGATCTGGAATTGACAGTGGACCAATTCAGTCACAATCTTGAATCTAACCAGAGGAAAAGGACGAGTGTGAGTAAAGACTGCTATAACGTTTCCCAGGGAATAAAAAAATTGAAAATCACCCGCTCAACCCGGCCAGGGTTTGAGGTGAAAGGCGATAACAAAAGGCCATTAACAGTTCGTTCAACCTTCACCTGAATACATGTAGAAGACAGAAGATTACAAAAGCCATCATCGAGACGAAAATAAAGGACAGCGCAGCTTTGAGCTTTTTTTTTCTCCACGATCAGCTGACAATCTATCCACCAATCATAAGTCGCATCGGGTTGTAAATACATCCAATTGAAGCTGCGACTTGTATGTAAAATAATAGGCTCTATATAACCTACCGACTACAAACATAGTTGCGTGAATTGCGATCGGAGGAGGAAACTACAGCAGTAAGTAGTAGGCTACCCGTATCTACCTATTGCTCTCATCTTCTATTGACGTTGGATTGGATACTGATCTGGAGTTTACTGTGTTCTATAGGCTATCAATTTCACCGAGCCTTATGCAATCTGTACAATATTATTGTAGTCAGTCAACGGGGCAGTCTGAGTCTGTTTAGCAAACTGTCTTTTTTAGTCCTTGATCATGACTCTCATTTCCAGTACACATCATTGGAGGAAGGCGTCTTCAGTAATGAGTGTTTTTGTAAGAGCCCCTACGCTCGGTCTGAACATTAACACGCGCTGCTTGCGGTACGGTTCTGGGAACATAAGGACCTTATCTTTCATATCAGCGAGATCCAATTTTCCCAAAAAAACAAAACCTTCAAATTGATACACACCTTTACAGGGGTATTATTCCCACGCGACCATCTCCACGTTATAGCGTGGAAGACCAAGGGACCACTTGTGCTAATGAACTATCTAGTACGCGCCAAACACCTGTGTGTAACATAAAGAAGGGTGCCAGAAATGTGTTATCGCTGAAAAATACTGTTGACTGCAAAGCCGGTTAAAACAAGTGTAGCCTACAGTGTGTGTATTTTGATGTGATATGAAAGTGAAGTGCTTTATGTTCCTAGAACCGTATCGCAATTGAGAATCGATGCACGTTTAGATGGCTGTCAGAGCCAGTCGACTCCTGAAAAGGACGTACTGAATAAGTTCCTTGGACCTTAATAACACGTATGGTTAATGTTTAGGCTCTTAAATAGTAGGCCTACATATTGGGTTAGTTAGGCCTATGCAGAATTTTCACTAGCCTGCTTTTGTTGCCCAGTGTAAATAGGCTGTTGTCTGGTCGATCCAACAGATATACCCTGATTAGATTATGCCATTTTTCACTGCAAGCTTTTGTTAAAGAACACGTTTTAAAAAAATTAAGAAGCATAGAAGCACACTTCTATACAGTCATTTTCGGTAAGATTGTTTTCACTAATCTTGTTAGAATGCATGCCAATCTTGCTTGTTTATCCTCAGGAATTTGTTTGAAAATCGAGCTCAAATGAATGGTAATCAGATTATACATCAACCTGCAACTGTACATTCCAGCCACAATCTATTGTTGTAAAATCATATGATAAGACAGGACTTTGGACAATATAAATCAATCATAAAACATTGGAATTGATCTAACATGTACAGATTACCTCAACTAGCCTGTACTCCTTATTGTTATTCTTATTGTGTTACTTTTTATTTTAGTGTACTTATTAAATATTTTCTTCTTGAACTGCACTGTTGGTTAGGGGCTTGTAAGTAAGCATTTCATGGTAAAGTCTACACTTGTTGTTTTTTGGCGCATGTGGAAAATAAAGTTTGATCCCAGCAGGACAGCAAAAAATACAAAAGTGCCCGCCAGGGCTTGTGAAAAGAAAACCTGTTACATAAGAGTATGGTAGCCTGCATTATACATTTAAATGTGTTTTCTTTTAAGACATGACTGGTGAAGTCACTCAAATGAACAGCAAAGGCCAGGTCCCTGTCCAAATGAACCCAAGCGGTCAAAGACAGGTAAGAACATCCGCCCTGAATCACGTGGTGTAATTGACATCTGGATGTTTACAAATCATTTGTTGAACAAGTACGACTGAGTCATAGGCACTCTCTTTCTAGCCTGGGTAGCAGTCTGTTTAGCTAACGTCTCACTCCTTGTACTCTGTGTCACGTGCCATTGTTTTGCAATGAGACATAGCAAGCTAAAAGGAGTGACCTATGCCACTTGACTGTACTTATCTGGATACACGTCAGTACAGGTCTAACTTGCAGGACTGCATTTTCATTCTATCCAGTGCAGAGAGAATTCTAGATCCAGTTCATACACATGGTGATGTGAGTTGAGGGAATAGGGATCATTGCAGAAGGTGACTTGAGAGAGCGAGCAATTGAAAAGTAAAGAGTTGTGGAGACAACCTGACTGTTGGGCCAGCGAGCAGATTTCTTCATGTAAATGTTGTTTTCTCTTCCTATAGGACGCTCCAGGAGGCCTGTTGGACTCGGTGATGAAAGCGATCATCGTCATTGGATCTGGCCTCTTCGTCCTGGCAGCCTTTGGGAACTCCGTGACATGGTAATAACACCAAACATCCACTGTAGGGATGATTTCAGAACAAACATTACCCAATGAATGCAATATTTACACTGTGAACACTGGAATGATATGAATTGGTTCCATTTAGAGTGATAAGAACAACACTGAATTGTTATCGCAACCACAGATTTTGTGGGACGAGTTGTAACCATAGCCTTTCCCCTGTGCCCCCCAGGCATCTGCAGAGGTTCTGGGGAGCATCGGGAGACTTCTGGCAAAACCAGTGGACCAAAGTACACCAGAGGTGGGAGGGACACGAGACAGCCTTGTTCTATGCCGGTAAGAGACAATGTAGCTGGTGGGATCTGAAGCCCGGTGTCCCGCTGGAAATAACATCCGACGTAAACTAAAGGAAGTGTTATGTGCTGCACAAAGGAACAGGAAGAACTAGACGGTGGCGAGCAGCCCAGTACAACTCTCTCATGGAATTCTGATGTTCCACAGCGCCGATATCTGGGTGATATAATAAAGACAAAACAACATAAAAAAAGTTTAGGCTTCTTTCTTCTTCTCCCCAGAATTGAGTTGTGAAGTGTATTTATGCTCCGTCAATTATCAGGCACAAACATCTGTCTAGAGGTGACGTCATGTGATTTGTAAAGGCTGAGGCTCAAATGGCACCCTATTCCCTGTAAAGAGGCTGTAAAAGCAAAATAGTGACCGTTTTGGCACTTCAGTCACCATCTTTGGTTTTATATCACTTTTTTATGAGATGTTAATGTACTGATTGAGTGAAACCTGCTGAGCTGTTCTTCGACAATGTTAGGGCGTGCTGTATCTTGCTGTATCTTGACTTGGTTCACGTGTACATGATGCGGTTGTTGTGTTGTATGTAATGCATTGATTTTCGGTTGTGCTGAACAGGGGCGATGTGTGTGCCTTTTGTGGCTTTCTGGGGGTCCAATCTTCTGCTCATGCTGGTTGATTACACTGGAATGCCCAACTTCATCACCCGTTACAGGATACAGGTGGACAAGAACAACCCGGTACAGTCAGTCTAATCCTGTTTCACACACCTGTATCTCATCATGAACTCTATTTATTACAGTAGACAGGAATGGCTGTAATCAGGCTCATCCTTATGAAAGCCTCACATTTCACTCTCGTGAACGGAGTTGTGTGTGTGTGTGCTCTCACGTGCGTGTGTGTTTGTACTAGCATGTGTGTTGTGAAATTCAGAGTCACCATCAATGGGGCCAGGAGGTTCTCTCCTGTTCAGGTCCCGTGGTCAGGAAAAACTCAGGTGTCTATGATCAGCATGTCCATCAGTCGATCGGACCAATGTCCTCTTACCGAGTTTGATTAATGGACGTTGTTTTACAGGACACTAGCGAGGGAACGACTGCCGTTACTGAGGACCGCTGGTTACTTAAAGTGTTTACCCTAGCCTGCCATCTCCTGCAATCTGTGGAAGATTAGATACTTAAGTGACATTGTTTTACTCAAAGCACTTATCAGTCATAAACATTACCTGTTTATAATATATGCCAAATGCAGCTAGATATACTCACCAAATAGTGTAGCCAGATATTGAAGAACTGCCCCAAGTTTCAAAGGTCAATGATGATTTTTGAATGTGAGGGTGCAAAGCTCAGAAAACATGAGAGGATATCTATACTTTACCAACTGGACATAACCTCTTTATCTGATTATAAAGCATAGATCTGTTTAATTAATTTGGAATAAATAAATTCCTGAATTAACATTACTATGATGTCACTATGGCCTCTCTAAATCGGCTAGACAGTGATGTATGTAGCGAGTGTTTGATTTGTACATCTGTGGATTTGTCATGGATACCAGCCAAATTCTTTCAGACGGACGAACACACTATCAGCGAATGACTTTATTGTCATGTGCTACATTGTGGTTTCCTAAGAAAGATTGATGACGCGAGCTAGAGTAATTATATTCTAAGTACACGACAAACGAGCGTAGCCGCAGGAAGATGGTAAAACAATAAAATAGGACCCCCTACTTACATCTTAAAAACGAGCAGAAATTGAAGACTTTGAAGTAAACAAGTTCAACTAAGTGAACAACAAACAAGACTAATGATTGCAGAAATGGGTGACGATAATTGATTACTTGAAGAAAACGGAGACCTGACATTTGCCACCGAAACTGTCCCCGTCCCGTAGGTTGACCCGGTGAAGCTGCGCCACGCTGTGAAGATGGTGGTCCTCAACCAGCTCTTCATCTCTGTTCCCATGGTGGTGGTGTGCTGGGCGGTTATGTTTTCTAGGGGGAATCCCTGCGGCCCAGAGCTGCCCACCTTCCACCGAGGCCTGTTGGAGATGGCCTTCTGCGCCGTGCTGGAGGAGCTCATGTTCTACTACTCACACAGGTGATGGCAGCATCGTTTCTCATATACAATACAGTGCCTTGTCAGGAATAATTGATTGGTGGGGAAAATGCCGTACCCAAAGATAAGCGAACGGTTACGATGTTTCACAGACAAACAATAGACAGACATATGCATGTGGGGAAATGGACACGTTGATCTGAGTGGTTCCAATGACAAGATACTCATGACAGTGCCTTCAGAATGTATTACTACCCCTTGCCTTATTCCACATTGTGTTGTTGCAGCCTGAATTCAAAATAGAGGAAATGGCTTTTTTTTCTCACCCATCTACACACAATACCCCCTTTTTTTTTTTTTTTTTTACATTTTAGAAGATTTATTGAAAATGAAATACAGAATTATCTTAATTTACTAAGTATTCACACCCCTGAGTCAATACTTTGTAGAATCACCTTAGGCAGCGATTACAGCTGTGAGTCTTTCTGGGTAAGTCTCTAAGAGCTTTCCACAACTGGATTGTGTGTTCATTTGCCCGTTTTAATCTTTTCAAAATTCTTCAAGCTTTGTCAAATTGGTTGTTGATCATTGCTGGACAACCATTTAAGTCTTGCCATTGATTTTTGAAGTCAAAACTGTAACTCGGCAACTCAGGAACATTCACTGTCTTCTTGGTAAGCAACTCCAGTGTAGATTTGACCTTGTGTTGTAGGTTATTGTCCTGCTGAAGAGTGAATTTGTCTCCTAGTGTCTGGTGGAAAGCAGACTTAACCAGATTCTCCTCTAGGATTTTGCCTGTGCTAAGCTCCATTCATTTTTTTTTTTAATCCTGAAACTCCCCAGTCCTTAACGATTACAAGCATACCCATAACATTATGCAGCCACCACTATGCATAAAAATATGGAGAGTGGAACACATTAATGTATTGTACTAGATTTGCCTCAAAATTAA
The DNA here is from genome assembly GCF_029448725.1 of Salvelinus fontinalis. NCBI lineage: Eukaryota > Metazoa > Chordata > Actinopteri > Salmoniformes > Salmonidae > Salvelinus > Salvelinus fontinalis. The sequence continues at coordinate 61,064,233 of NC_074673.1, forward strand.
CACTTTGTATTCAGGCCAAAAAGTGAATTGCTTTTCCACATTTTTTGCAGTATTACTTTAGTGCCTTGTTGGAAACAGGATGCATGTTTTGGAATATATATATATAATTATTATTAATTTATTTCACTCTGTTAATTAGGTTAGAGTTGTGGAGTAACTACAATGTTGTTGATCCGTCCTCAGTTTTTTCCTATTACAGCCATTACACTCTGTTTTAAAATCCCTGAGCGGTTTCTTTTCTCTCTGGCAACTGAGTTAGGAAGGACACCTATATCCTTGTAGTGACTGGGTGTATTGATACACCATTCAAAGTGTAATTAATAACTTCACCATGCTAAAAGGGATATTCAGTGTCTGCTTTCTTGTTTTACCCATCTACCAATAGGTGCCCTTCTTGGTGAGGCATTGGAAAACCTCCCTGGTCTTTGTGGTTGAATCTGTGTTTGAAATTCAGTGCTCGACTGAGGGACCTTACAGATAATTGTGTGTGGGGTACAGAGTTGAGGTAGTCATTCAAAAATAATGTTAAACACTATTGCACACAGTGAGTCCATGCAACTTATTATGTGACTTGTTAAGCAAATATTTACTCCTGAACTTATTTAGGCTTGCCAAAACAAAGGGGTTGAATACTTAGTGACTCAAGACATTTCAGTTTTTCAATCATTTTTTTTTTAAATGACATTGAAAAACATTATTCCACTTTCACATTATCAGGTATTGTGTGTAGGCCAGTGAACCCCAAAAATCTAACTTTAATACACAAACAAAGTCAAAGGGTGTGCATATTTTCTTTAGGTACTGTATATTCTCATCCTTATCACTGTTCACTCTCCAGCTGCCTCCAAGTGCCTGGGCCCTTGTCAAAACATAAGTGACTCAAGACATTTCAGTTTTTCAATCATTTTAAAAAAAAATGACATTGAAAAACATTATTCCACTTTCACATTATCAGGTATTGTGTGTAGGCCAGTGAACCCCAAAAATCTAACTTTAATACACAAAAAAAGTCAAAGGGTGTGCATATTTTCTTTAGGTACTGTATATTCTCATCCTTATCACTGTTCACTCTCCAGCTGCCTCCAAGTGCCTGGGCCCTTGTCAAAACATAAGCCATCTTGCAAGGCCAGAGTGAACCAGGGATTAGACATCTTTATCACTTTAAAGTGCCAATAGCTGATTTACAGCCATCGGCTTTATCCCCAGAAATATCACTTGGGGTATTAAATGCTTTCTAAGTGCTGTTTTTTGGTGACCCTTTGTCACCAGAGAGGGGTCAACCTCTGGTTTAATAGGCAGCTAGAATGTATCAGCCTGTAGAAGGTACACATACCACTTTTACATTTTAGTGCTTTATTGGCTATGCACTGAGTAAAGGGACAACATGATCAAAGGATTATGTTTTGTGCTAGTGCAGGAATTTAAATGTTACAAGCACATTCAATGCTGTGGCAAAGAACTTATACTGAACAAAAATCTAAACGCAACATGCAACAATTTCAACGATTTTACTGAGTTACAGTTCATGTAAGGAAATCTGTCAATTGAAATGAATTCATTAGGCCCTAATCTATAGATTTCACATCACTGGGCAAGGGCACAGCCATGGGTGGGCCTGGGACGGCACAGCCATGGGTGGGCCTGGGAGGGCATAGGCCCACCCACTGGGGAGCCAGGCCCAGCCAATCAGAATTAATTTTACAGACAGAAATACTCCTCAGTTTCATCAGCTGTCCGGGTGGCTGGTCTCAGACGATCCCGCAGGTAAAGAAGCTGGGTGTGGAGGTCCTGGGCTGGCGTGGTTACACGTGGTCTGCGGTTGTGAGGCCGGTTGGGCATACTGTCAAATTCTCTAAAATGACATTGCAGGCAGCTTATGGTAGAGAAATGAACATTCAATTATCTGGCAACAGCTCTGGTACATTCCTGCAGTCAGCATGCCAATTGCACGCTCCCTCAACATTTGAGACATCTGTGGCATTGTGTTGTGTGACAAAACTGCACATTTTAGAGTGGACTTTTGTCTCCAGCACAAGGTGCACCTGTGTAATGATCATGCTGTTTAATCAGCTTCCTGATATGACAAACCAGTCGGGTGGATGGATTATCTTGGCAAAGGCGGGATGTAAACAAATTTGTGCACAAAATGTGAGAGAAATAATTATTTTTGTGCAAATGGAAAATTTCCGGGATCTTTTATTTCAGCTCATGAAACATGGGACCAACACTTTACATGTTGTGTTTATATGTTTGGTCAGAGAGCTGAGAGTGAAAATACAACTCACCCTGACAGTATCTTCGACCGTCTGACACCTCTCTGACATTTAACTTGTGATCCCTTCCCTGTCAGGCTGTTTCACCATCCTGCCCTCTACAAGCATTTCCACAAGCAGCACCATGAGTGGACGGCTCCCATCGGAGTGGTCTCTCTCTACGCCCATCCTCTGGAGCACGTGGTGAGCACTTTATGCCTGTCCACTCTTCTTTCTTTCTCTCTCAAAGTCAAACTAGGGGACCATAGCTTGAAACACTGCATTGTGGATAATCTTGTAAGCAGATCATTTATAACCATATAGCGTATTTCTAAACAATGTAAAACCATGTTGCTGATGGTCCTGCCCCATCCCCAGCTGTCCAACATGCTGCCTGCCCTGATCGGCCCTGTTATCCTGGGTTCCCACCTGGTCACAACCACCCTGTGGTATGCTCTGGCTCTGGTCAGCACCACCATCTCCCACTGTGGCTACCACCTCCCCTTCCTGCCCTCCCCCGAGTTCCACGACTACCACCACCTCAAGTGAGTCCTGTCTTATGCAAGATATGCTTGCGTCCCAAATGGCACCCTGTTCCCTATGTAACGCACTACTTTTGAACAGAGCCCTATGGGACTTTGTTAAAAGTAGTGCACTATAAAGGGCATAGGGTGCCATTTGGGACATACACAGAATTACTTAATTTTCCCAGAGGGGACTTTGAGTTGTAAACTGATATAGTGCACACTGTTCTTGGCATATTCATTTTATTACTGTGAATCCCTGTCCAGTTCTTTGTTTGTTCTTTGGACTTTGTTGACTCTGCCGGCCATGGCAGATCTTAAAAGTACGGTAATAGCTCCTCCACATATCTCTTCTGAAGGCTAGGTGTCATTTTTCTGTAATATTGCTTATGCTTATTAAATCTAATCCTTATTAAACCTGATCCGAAAAGGGGAGTTGATACGTGCAAAAGGGTGGGGGATTGGTTTGGGATTTGTTCCATGGACTAGTTAGCCTGCCTGAAACACAGCGAGTCTGTGGTTTTAGCCTGGCAATGTACATGTCAAATTCAAAGGAGGAAACGTTAAGAGCAGCACACTGTTTCATTTTGTAGTAATTATGCACCCTCCGTCTCTGCAGGTTCAACCAGAACTTTGGAGTCCTGGGGGTTCTGGACCGGTTACACGGGACCGACGCCAACTTCAGGAAGACCAAGGCTTACGAGCGTCACACCCTGCTCCTCAGCCTCACCCCTCTGACCGAGAGCATCCCAGACCCCCCCAAGAAGGTCCAGTGATTCTCCCCCCCCAAGCCAAACGTCACTTCTGACCCCCAGCTACTTCCCAACAATCTCTCCTTACTCCTGTAGTGTGCACTCGTCCATACGGTTAAAAGCATTGGATTGGTGTAAGCTAGAGGAAAATCTATGATGAAGTGAACAAGTGCACAGAGAAAGGACGTACAAGAGAATCAGTATTCCCATCCTCAAGTCTGGCACTGGGATGGCTCCTCTCCCACAGTTCCTTTCTAATCTTGGTAGTCGAGACAGTGGAGTTCTTATTAAAGGTAGAGTCAGCAAAAGGACGTTGCGTGAGCAGCAACGCAGATAATGCGATGAGCAAGATGTAAGACTTTGCTCTCACAGTCACACGCGGTATCTGCGCACGTGCACGGGTTTGCTTCACGCTCTTACGTGGTAGCCGCGGGACAAAAACAGGGGAGAAGTTTGGCCTCATGCTCCAACGCTCTTAGTTGTTGCGGAAGTTGACCCAATATGCTGTTTACTTTGTGCATCTACGTCATATCCCTGACTCTACAAAACACCTCACTACACTGAAAACACATCGTGGTAATTGACTACTTTTTGCCTACTTGATCAGAAGACTTTTGTTTCATCTTGTTATAACGTTCCTAGCAGTAGCACTTTCTACCTTTTCAGTCTAACCTTGTTCTCCGCTGTTAAGTATAAACTTGCTGCTTGGAGATAAGAACGGGACATACCTCTTTTTAATTATAAATCCTACATTTTATAATTCGATTGTTGGATGCCGCTTTATTACTGTAATTGGCACTTGATAATAAAGAGGCATTTCTTTGAGTGATTCCTGTGTAACTGGAGAAAACCTTATATTAGTCCATTTATTACAGTATGCTTATTGTTAGTACGTTTGTGGATTCTGGTCTATGGAAAACCATATAATCATCTTTGTCACCATTTTTATGATCTGTATTGATTGATCAATTGGTTCTTAAAGTGTTGTGTAGAGTCTGGCTCCTGGGTTGAGATTTGGGAGTCGGTATAGATTTTTACATGACCCGTAATTCATAAACTGTGCCTTGTTGCAGAATAAAACCTTAACAAAAAAACAACACCTCATTTGTTTCAAAGCTCTGGCACAGTCAGCGTTCATCGTCACATCTGGGAATTGTCTTTTTTACTCTCATTCTCTCCACTCTTTCACACACACACACAATCATTCATCTGCAGCAGTATTCATCAAAACAACATCATCCATCAGTGATGTGGCCAGATAAGGGAATTGTTCCAGAAAGCTGGATTACATTTGAAGTCATTTAACAGAAGCTCTTATCCAGAGCGATTTTACAGGAGCAATTCAAGTTAAGTGCCTTGGTCAAGGGCACAACAGCTTTTTCACCTAGTCAAAGAGATTCAAACTTTTCAGTTACTGGCCCAATGCTCTTAACCGCTAGGCTACCTGCCGCCCCCATGGATCAATGGTTTATCCAATTAACTGTCCCCAAAATAATATGTATTACTTAATCTCTTCAAGATAGTCAAAAGATTAAACACACCAACTCAAGGGTTTATCTGAATGTTTTACTATTTTCTACATTATAGAATAGTAGTAAAAAAAACTATGAAATAATACATACAGAATCATGTAGTAACTAAAAAAGTGTTAAATCAAAATGTATTTTATATTTGAGATTCTTCAAAGTAGCCACCCGTTGCCTTGATGACAGCTTTGCACACTTGGCCTTCTCTCAACCAGCTTCATGAGGTAGTGCCTTGTTTAAAGTAATTTTTTGGAATTTCTTTCCTTAATGCGTTTGAGCCAATCAGTTGTGTTGGGACAAGGTAGGGTGGTATACAGAAGATAGACCTATTTGGTAAAAGACCAAGTCCATATTATGGCAAGAACAGCTCAAATAAGCAAAGAGAAACAACAGTCCATCATTACTTTAAGACATGAAGGTCAGTCAATACGGAACATTAAGAACTTTTAAAGTTTCTTCAAGTGCAGTCGCAAAAACCATCAAGCACTATGATGAAACTGGCTCTCATAAGCCAGTTTCAGCAGAGCCAGTTTCAGAGTTACCTCTGCTGCAGAAGTTCATTAGAGTTACCAGCCTCAGATTGCAGCCCAAATAAATGCTTCACAGAGTTCAAGTAACAGACACATCTCAAAATCAACTGTTCAGAGGAGACTGTGTGAATCAGGCCTTCATGGTCGAAATGCTGCAAAGAAACCAATACTAAAGGACACCAATAAAGAGAAGAGACTTGCTTGGACCAAGAAACATGGGAAATGGACATTAGACTGGTGGAAATCTGTCCTTTGTTCTGATGAGTCCAAATGTGAAATTTTTGGTTCCAACCGCCGTGTCTTTGTGAGACGCAAAATAGGTGAACGGAGGATCTCCGCATGTGTGGTTCCCAACATGAAGCATGGAGGAGGTTGGTGTGGGGGTGCTTTGCTGGAGACACTGTCAGTGATTTATTTAGAATTCAAGGCACACTTAACCAGCATGGCTACCACAGCATTCTGCAGCGATACGCCATCCCATCTGGTTTGCGCTTAGTGGGATCATTTGTTTTTCAACAGGACAATGATCCAAAACACACCTCCAGGCTGTATAAGGGCTATTTGACCAAGAAGCAGAGTGATGGAGTGCTGCATCAGATGACCTGGCATCCACAATCACCCGACCTCAACCCAATTGAGATGGTTTGGGACGAGTTGGACCGCAGAATGAATGAAAAGCAGCCAACGAGTGCTCAGCATTTGTGGGAACTCTTTCAAGACTTTTGGAAAAGCATTACTCATGAAGCTGGTTGAGAGAATGCCAAGAGTGTGCAAAGCTGTCATCAAGACCAATGGTGGCAAAATTAATTACTTAAAAATCATACAATGTGATTTTCTGGATTTTTGTTTTAGATTCCGTCTCTCACAGTTGAAGTGTACCTATGATAAAAATCACAGACCTCTACATGCTTTGTAAGTAGGAAAACCTGCAAAATCGGCAGTGTATCAAATACTTCTTCTCCCCACTGTATATAGGGATAAAAATTGTCCAACTTGCACCTACATGCTGACTGCATGAACTTTACAAAAACCGTGTGATCAAAGGACATGCAGTCGCCATCAAGTCACTGCAATTACTTCTCACCAGCCACAGTTGCTTCTCACCAGCTGCATCATGCAGCCAGAGCCTGGCTAGTGGGAGGCACTATTTTTCAACCAGTGTTTTTGTTTGACCCAGGTGAATGGGACCAAAGACTTGACTGAAATAGGAACCAACAGTAGCTAGGTTTCAATCAAATTGGCAACAGATTTTCATGCGAATATTCAAGTATTATTTTCCCACCAGTGATGTTTCCATCAAATTGACTTGTTGCGGACAGTTGCGGACAAATGTCTGTGCGTGATGACGTAGTGCACATAAAAATGTATTTTGCTGTTAAATTCCCATGTACCGAATAAAAAATACTAATAAACTGCATGCTTGCCCGATGAGTCACAGCGGGAGGACCACACGTCATCGTATGACTCCAAGTTCACTTCAATATGATGGTTTTATATAAAAATTTGCGCATAAAAGCATTTCCACCGTACTTTAGTTTTTCGGGGGCGCAGCTTGACAAGGTATACCGGGCACAGGGGGTGTCATCCTGTCACATTGCTTCAGACTGAGCTGGTGTGGACCTGCCCATGGTTCTGGCTGCTGGGGAGCCCCGTGCAGAGCACATAGATGAGATTCTTCCTACGGCCGATTTGGTTTTGTGCATTTCCCGTTGCAGCGTCTCGGTGCTCGGGAGAAGCATGGGTGCTACTGTGGTGACGCAGCGGCACCTTTGGTTGACTTTGTCGCAGGTGCCAGAGAAAGACAGCCAGTTGTACTTGGACGAGCAGATTTCTCCTACAAGGTTGTCTGGCTTGGCCATGTAGTTTATACAGTCTCGTTTTGGGGATAGAAAGCAGGAAGTGGCGCTCCACATGGTTCTCCTTTGGAGGACCTTTGCTGCTGCGGCGACATCGTCTGCAGACAGAAGCCTTGTTCTGTTCTACAAGACCAGCACCAGTCTGCTTGGCACAGGCACTGTTTTACCCCCATGGGTGAAGTGAAAGCTGGTCCCTCCGCAGAGCAGGAGAGGCAGCAGCCCCTGTGCACCTAGCTCGATGAAAGGAGAGATGGCACGGTCCCCTCCCCAGATGTTCGCTGTGACAACAGTACTCCCAAATACCATGGCCAATTGGGGTACGTCACTGGAAGCCGAAGCCTTCGAACCCAGAGTGGACCGGGCTTCAGGCAAACGTTGGCACTTAGACACATTGTTTAAACTTGGGGTAGCCAAGTTCCACGGTGTTCATGGGTGTTGTGTCCACCATATGTAAGCTTAATAAAAAGAGTCAATTCCCCACAGTCAGACACTCGGTTGTTCAGAGTGGTGAAAAAACAAAAGAGGCATGGAAAAATAAACAAATTCCCCGCAGTCCACAAGGTGCCATTCCACCACTTTAAATGGCGCATTACGGGAGACTCTCTGTTGTCGACCAATGGTGCGCCATGCTCAGGGTCGCCCTGGATTATGCGAACATTGACGTTGGAGTACAGGCTACAATTCGTTGTGCGTCCCCCACGTTTTCACAGCATCATTACATTGACTCTTCCTGAGGCATCAGCGCCCGTTTGGAGGTAGGATATTTCTTCCCTTCTTAAGAAGCAGGCAATCCAAGTGGCTCCTATGTCAGAGGCCCAGGACGGCTGGTTTTCCAAAAAGGGCGGGACTTTGCTTTCCACTTTTATCCTGCGTGCCCTAAACAAGCACCTCAGGTCCTACAAATTCAGAACGCTCACAAACATCTGGGATGATTGGCTGGTGGTAGCGGAGTCAAGGAAGCAGGTGGTGTTACACACACCCATACTGAATCAAGAGAAGAGCTATTCAACTCCATCTCAACGCATTCCATTTCTTGAGTTAGGGAGGCCGGTTTCCAGCTTTGCTTGGCCAAATGTAGGCTGTGTCACATTTTTTCGCCAATGCCTGCACATACAGTGGGGCAAATAAGTATTTAGTCAGCCACCAATTGTGCAAGTTCTCCCACTTAAAACGATGAGAGAGGCCTGTAATTTTCATCATAGGTACACTTCAACTATGACAGATAAAATGAGAAAAAAAAATCCAGAAAATCACATTGTAGGATTTTTAATGAATTTATTTGCAAATTATGGTGGAAAATAAGTATTTGGTCACTAACAAACAAGCAAGATTTCTGGCTCTCACAGACCTGTAACTTCTTCTTTAAGAGGCTCCTCTGTCCTCCACTCGTTACCTGTATTAATGGCACCTGTTTGAACTTGTTATCAGTATAAAAGACACCTGTCCACAACCTCAAACAGTCACACTCCAAACTCCACTATGGCCAAGACCAAAGAGCTGTCAAAGGACACCAGAAACAAAGTTGTAGACCTGCACCAGGCTGGGAAGACTGAATCTGCAATAGGTAAGCAGCTTGGTTTGAAGAAATCAACTGTGGGAGCAATTATTAGGAAATGAAAGACATACAAGACCACTGATAATCTCCCTCGATCTGGGGCTCCACGCAAGATCTCACCCCGTGGGGTCAAAATGATCACAAAAACGGTGAGCAAAAATCCCAGAACCACACGGGGGGACCTAGTGAATGACCTGCAGAGAGCTGGGACCAAAGTAACAAAGCCTACCATCAGTAACACACTACGCCGCCAGGGACTCAAATCCTGCAGTGCCAGACGTGTCCCCCTGCTTAAGCCAGTACATGTCCAGGCCCGTCTGAAGTTTGCTAGAGAGCATTTGGATGATCCAGAAGAAGATTGGGAAAATGTCATATGGTCAGATGAAACCAAAATATAACTTTTTGGTAAAAACTCAACTCGTCGTGTTTGGAGGACAAAGAATGCTGAGTTGCATCCAAAGAACACCATACCTACTGTGAAGCATGGGGGTGGAAACATCATGCTTTGGGGCTGTTTTTCTGCAAAGGGACCAGGACGACTGTAAAGGTCCCTTTGTAAAGGAAAGAATGAATGGGGCCATGTATCGTGAGATTTTGAGTGAAAACCTCCTTCCATCAGCAAGGGCATTGAAGATGAAACGTGGCTGGGTCTTTCAGCATGACAATGATCTTTAACACACCGCCCGGGCAATGAAGGAGTGGCTTTGTAAGAAGCATTTCAAGGTCCTGGAGTGGCCTAGCCAGTCTCTAGATCTCAACCCCATAGAAAATCTTTGGAGGGAGTTGAAAGTCCATGTTGCCCAGCAACAGCCCCAAAACATCACTGCTCTAGAGGAGATATGCATGGAGGAATGGGCCAAAATAGCCAGCAACAGTGTGTGAAAATCTTGTGAAGACTTACAGAAAATGTTTGACCTCTGTCATTGCCAACAAAGGGTATATAACAAAGTATTGAGATAAACTTTTGTTATTGACCAAATACTTATTTTCCACCATAATTTGCAAATAAATTAATAAAAAAATCCTACAATGTGATTTCCTGAAATTTTTCTCATTTTGTCTGTCATAGCTGAAGTGTACCTATGATGAAAATTACAGGCCTCTCTCATCTTTTTAAGTGGGAGAACTTGTACAATTGGTGGCTGACTAAATACTTTTTTGCCCCACTGTATTGGGGATGATGACTTCTATGATCGCCATTGTTCCCCTCGGGCTGTTGCGACCTTTGGTGGGTGATAGACACTCGCTTGGATGCATTGCAGCACCTAAACCGGTCACTCCGGGTGTTCCTGTCTTGCCTATGGGCTCTGGCTCGGTGGAGGGACCAGCAGCATGGGTCAAGTTATATCCTGCAAGGTGATCACGACAGACGCATCCCCCCGAGGGTGGTGTATGCATTGTGAGGGCAGCACAATTTGGGGTTTGGGTGCAGCTCAATGCTGGGAAGGGAGCGTCATTGATCCTTTGTGGCTCGTGGAAATCATTCGCCTTTTGTCCCAGGCGCAAGGGCAAGACGGAGATCTGGAATCTGGCCCCTGAAAGATCCAATCTGAAGGCAAGGGGTTTACCTCTGAACATTATTGCTACTATACAGTCCACAAGGGCACCCTCCATAAGAGGGTTGTATTGATATACAGTTGAAGTCTGAAGTTTACATACACCTTAGCCAAATACATTTAAACTCAGTTTTTCACAATTCCTGACATTTAATACTAGTAAAAAGTCCCTGTCTTAGGTCAGTTAGTATCACCACTTTATTTTAAGAATGTGAAATGTCAGAATAATAGTAGAGAGAATTATTTCTTTCATCACATTCCCAGTGGGTCAGAAGTTTACATACACTCAATTAGTATTTGGTAGCATTGCATTTAAATTGTTTAACTTGGGTCAAACGTTTCGGGTAGCCTTCCACAAGACTGATGTCTTGAGATGTTGCTTCAATACATCCACATAATTCTTCTCCCTCATGCCATCTATTTTGTGAAGTGCACCAGTCCCTCCTGCAGCAAAGCACCCCCACAGCATGATGCTGCCACCCCAGTGCTTCACGGTTGGGATGGTATTCTTCGGCTTGCAAGCCCCCCCCTTTTTCCTCCAAACATAACGATGGTCATTATGACCAAATAGTTATATTTTTGTTTCATCAGACCAGAGGACATTTCTCCAAAAAGTACGATCTTTGTCCCCATGTGCAGTTGCAAACCGTAGTCTGGCTTTTTTTTATGGCGGTTTTGGAGCCGTGGCTTCTTCCTTGCTGAGTGGCCTTTCAGGTTATGTCGATATAGGACTCGTTTTACTGTGGATATATACTTTTGTACCTGTTTCCTCCAGCATCTTCACAAGGTGCTTTGCTGTTGTTCTAGGATTGATTTGCACTTTTCGCACCAAAGTACATTCATCTCTAGGAGACAGAACGCGTCTCCTTCCTAAGCAGTATGACGGCTGCGTGGTCCCATGGTGTTTATACTTATGTAGTATTGTTTGTACAGATGAACGTGGTATGTTCAGGCGTTTGGAAATTGCTCCCAAGGATGAACGACTTGTGGAGGTCTACAATTCTTTTTCTGAGGTCTTGGCTGATTTCTTTTGATTTTCCCATGATGTCAAGCAAAGAGGCACTGAGCTTGAAGGTAGGCCTTGAACTACATCCACAGGTACACCTCTAACTGACTCAAATTATGTCAATTATCCTATCAGAAGCTTCTAAAGCCATGACATCATTTTCTGGAATTTTCCAAACTGTTTAAAGACAGTCAACTTAATGTATGTAAACTTCTGACCCACTGGAATTGTGATGCAGTGAATTATAAGTGAAATAATCTGTCTGTATACAATTGTTGGAAAAATTACTTGTGTCATGCACAAAGTAGCTGTCCCAACCGACTTGCCAAAACTATAGTTTGGTTAACAAGAAATTTGTGGAGTAGTTGAAAAATAAGTTATGATTCCAACCTAAGTGTATGTAAACTTCCGACTTCAACTGTAAATAGCGGGTGTTTACAGCGTGTCATTTGGGGGAAGTATTAGTGCCACTCCAGGGTTTTTAAAAGGGTGTGCGCCGTCTCAGGCCAGTTTCTAAACCTATTGCGCCCACTTGAGATTTGACTTTGGAAGTGCTGTGTGAGGCCCCATTTGAATCAACAGACACTGCAGCAGACACTGTGGATTCTCTCCTACAAGATTGCACTGCTCGTGGCTTTGGTCTTGACTAAACGTGTTGGAGATCTCCACGCGTTACCTGTTCACCCCTCTTGTAGACAGTTGGGTTGTAACATCACTCTAAGGTGACGTTTGTGTCCTAATGCAGCCTTAGTCATGACTATGTCCTACAGGTCTCTAGCTCTACCCTTTTCGCCTCAGTTTGCTTCTGAGGAATAGTGGAGATTACATGCCTTGTGTCTGGTTTGAGTGTACCAGGGGTTGCGCAATACCCAGATACCACAGGTTGGCTTGGAACTCTGGGGGGGGTCTGCCGTGGGCCATTTCCTTTGACGTTGGCTTGGGGCTATCCCCATAGTGTTGTACAAAGTTGACAAAGGGAACGTACAGTTATGACTACAACTACTTTTCCCTGAAGGAGGGAAAACGAGGTACACCTCTTCGGCCACGTGCCGCCCAGTTCTGGGCTTGGTGAAGAGCGGTACTGAATTGAAGGAATGAATCCGTGACTCTGGTTTATCGCCTGTGGAAGGTGGGGCTTACAGTTAGGCACGGTGTTCATTGGCCTTGTCAGGTGTGATTCTAATGTTCTTCAGTAAAGGGCGCTAGCACGCAAGCTCCCGGTAGCTGTATTGTACCTAGTTTCCCTCCTTCAGGGAACAGTAGTTATGACTATAACTGTACGTTTGGAAATGTGTGGTATGGGGGTTGGAGCCTTGATGTAGGTAAACCACAACAGTGTCCAACTTTCAGCTGTTGCAGATGCACCTCCCCACGACATCACTCGTAGACTTTCTTCTGCAGTCGGTTGTGTTAGCATTACTGCTCGAACATACCCAATATACAAATGTAGCTTCCTTAAATCAGACAGAAAAACAGTGGCAGTTTATCAAAATTAGCTGGTTAACTTAATAATCCTGCTTTCTGGAATACCCTACAGGGAAATACAGACAAGTAAATAACATAACGATGACAGAGTTGTGGTGAAGGTTTTTATGTCCATTTAATATATATATATTTTTTTATATATAAGGAAAAGCACAATTACTACAAATAACACTAATAGTGAATCACAGCCTACAAAGCAGATATTATGGATATTAAATGCTATAATACAAGATCTCATTCAAGTATTTTACATTTGTTTTTATTATTTTTTCCCCCCTCATGACAAGCCTAGGATATTGTAATGGTAATGAACTATGAAAAAAAACGTGTGGTTCATATACAGCTATTTTTTATTTATATGGCTCTATGGAATTTTGTCCTTTTTTCAGTCCCCAGACAACATTGCCATTCATAACCTCTGAATATTGACAAACCCAAAGTGGGTTACGTCCCCTCTTTCTCTCCAGTGTCCGGCCCAGTCCATCTGACACTAGGGGGAGCCATGCCTGGTGTCCTGCTGAGTTCATTGGAGCACCAACTGTTGCATCCACAGGGTTTGATGCACTATGCTAACGATTAGACTGGACACCAAAGGACAGGTCTTACCTGTCCCCTCTATCCTGGTCTAGGACGAGGGGACACACACACAGAGGTGACATTCACTGGGGGTGCATTAGGAAAGTAATTTGTCTTTAATTTCTCGAGTAAAAACATTCTTGAGCGATTCAATCAATCATAGAAGCCCACTCAATTGACCCACAGCTCCCTTGAGTTAAACCCACAAGACAGGGAAAAAAAGCTACAAAAGAAAGTTAATTGTGAAACTCAACTTTTTCAACAATGACCGTTAATGAAAATGTCCAATTGTCTTCATGTTTGTTTGACATTTTAACACCGCGGAACCACCTGTGAATATGAATCACTTCTCAACCTCCAGCAGAAGGGACAGTTATAACTCTTATTTATGCCAATTGATATTTAACTAAAGAGGACCATTACACTTTACACTGATCAATAACTAGTTAGGGGGAATATTTTGACTTTGGCTCATGATATGATTTGTGGAAAGTTTGAATTGCCGTGGCATGAACACACTAGTGCTTCACATCATGCAATTTGTTAATGGAAATCCTAAAAAATATTTTAAATCCCGCAAATTAGCTCTGATTTGAAAATGAACTTGTTCTGGAAACGTGTGATTTGTTGTTGCATTGAATGTCAGTTGACGACCGAATGAAAATGTCCCTTTATTTGTACTATACTATGTTCCCATTTCTGAAAGTCCAGAGGTTTCAACAAATGCATAGCAATACTGAGACATACCCACAGCATAGCAATACTGAGACATACCCACAGCATAGCAATACTGAGACATACCCACAGCATAGCAATACTGAGACATATCCACAGCATAGCAATACAGAGACATACCCACAGCATAGCAATAGAGACATACCCACAGCATAGCAATACAGAGACATACCCACAGCATAGCAATACAGAGACATATCCACAGCATAGCAATACAGAGACATATCCACAGCATAGCAATACAGAGACATATCCACAGCATAGCAATACAGAGACATACCCACAGCATAGCAATACTGAGACATACCCACAGCATAGCAATACAGAGACATACCCACAGCATAGCAATACTGAGACATACCCACAGCATAGCAATACAGAGACATATCCACAGCATAGCAATACAGAGACATACCCACAGCATAGCAATACAGAGACATACCCACAGCATAGCAATACAGAGACATACCCACAGCATAGCAATACTGAGACATGCCCACAGCATAGCAATACTGAGACATGCCCACAGCATAGCAATACTGAGACATACCCACAGCATAGCAATACTGAGACATACCCACAGCATAGCAATACAGAGACATACCCACAGCATAGCAATACTGAGACATATCCACAGCATAGCATAGCAATACTGAGACATATCCACAGCATAGCATAGCAATACAGAGACATACCCACAGCATAGCAATACAGAGACATACCCACAGCATAGCAATACAGAGACATACCCACAGCATAGCAATACTGAGACATATCCACAGCATAGCATAGCAATACTGAGACATATCCACAGCATAGCATAGCAATACAGAGACATACCCACAGCATAGCAATACAGAGACATACCCACAGCATAGCAATACTGAGACATACCCACAGCATAGCAATACTGAGACATGCCCACAGCATAGCAATACTGAGACATGCCCACAGCATAGCAATACTGAGACATACCCACAGCATAGCAATACTGAGACATACCCACAGCATAGCAATACAGAGACATACCCACAGCATAGCAATACTGAGACATATCCACAGCATAGCAATACAGAGACATACCCACAGCATAGCAATACAGAGACATACCCACAGCATAGCAATACAGAGACATACCCACAGCATAGCAATACAGAGACATACCCACAGCATAGCAATACAGAGACATACCCACAGCATAGCAATACAGAGACATACCCACAGCATAGCAATACAGAGACATACCCACAGCATAGGTAGAAACACAGCAAATAAAAAAGCATTATAATTTCAGCCCATTTAAAATAAAAAATAAAAAGTATGTACACATGTAAGGCGAATATACAAACAATAAAACAAGTAGCCAGGAGGTGTAAGTTATCTTCTGTCCAATTCACATTAGTGAAGAAAAAAATAAATCACTCATCTGTTTGATATCATCAGTCCTCTGTCGGATAAAGATGTTATCCACACGAGATTATTATAGTTTCTATCTGACCGTATGTAGCTGTTCATGGGAATAGAACAGGTGGGTTGGGTTCAGGGGTCAGAAGGGAGACCGTCTGTCCATTGGTCGTTCTCCTCCAGATGGACAGAGTAGAGCCTCTGGGGGGAAAAACATACGAGGTGTGTGTGTGTGGAAGCGGTGGTGGGATGCAATGTTACAGGCCATGCTAAGCTGCAGACTGAAACCCTGCCTTGTTCAGCCCTGGGAAGCAGGCCATTACCCCCAAACATAACCCACCGCACAGCTCCCCAAAGCAACCACCGCAGCACACCAAATCTACCGAGAAACCTTTCAGCTCTTTTTCTCTGCTTCAAGTAATCCGGATTGGTGATTCCAGAGCCACAAATTGCAAACACACTGAGGGGTGGGAAAAGGGGGAGGCTTTATGACACTTGGAAGACAGTTTAGCAGGTTGCGTTGAAAACTGTTTGGCAGGCAGGGAGTCACTGAGTGGCCACTACTGTAGGTGGGGACCAATGTTGCATATTTGCAATTATCAATGCTGTACATTCGACATTACGGTGGCGGGGCACAAGTAAAGCAGAAAAAACATTAAAATAAGGCAACTTTCAATGATCTTGTTCATTTTTCATCATTTGGTTTGGTGTTCTTTCATCTATTTTTTCTCCCTCTATTTCTCTCTCGCACTAAACAGGTTAAATATGTATTTTTCAAAGCATCAATTTCTAATCCACCAACTAGAGGGTGTCAAGTGGAAAAGGGGGTTGGTCCATCAATAGAAAGGAATCACAAGGTTCGCAGTTGCCATCAAACGTCCTCAGAAACCATGTCCATTCCCCACATTGTAACCACGGGGAGAATATATGCCAAGGTTTGCAAAATAAAATACTTCGTCCACTCCTTCAATAGTCATTCAGTTTCATCTCTAATAAGTCAAAACCCTGGGGGTTTCAAACTAAATAAATCAAAATGGAAGAGCCTTGATTTATTCAAATCACAAGTCATTCTCTCATTCTTGCGGCGCAGAAAATATTTAATGCCGTTGAGTTGATCCAAGTGGCTGAGGGTTGTCCGGGGTGTTACTTTGGTGGCTGGGCGTCTGATGCGGTTGCCGAGGCCTGGGCTGCGGGTCGCTGGCTCTGGCTGCTGATTTTGGCATCCTCCCTGGTGGGGCCCTGGGCGAACGGGGCTGGGCTGAAGCCACTTTGGCTGTGGGGGCGGCTGGGGCCCTGGGAGGGGTGGCGGTGGCGACCGTCTCCGCTGGATGAGTGTCCCTTGCGGCCTCCCTCCTCCATCGGGGGCTGCAATGAAGGAAAATGGTGAGGTGTGGGATTAACTGGGGCTCTACAGACGTTCTAAAAGGGCAATTCAACGTTCAAGGAATTACACTGAGTCAGATTATTCACTTTAAAATCTATGCTAAACAAAAACCATTGATTTCAAAATTTAACAAAGCAATAAACTCTATGCACATGGACTACTTTGAACATTTCACAAACACACATTTACTGGATGAACTGTGCAGATGCAGTGTGGTAACAGAATTACGGTAAAATCTCCCTCAGTTTTCCCGTGACCACATTTTTTCAAAACTTTGTTAAGTATCTGCTTCGAAATAAGATTCCAAAGATGTCTGCGGAAAGAATGGGGTGTCAGCTATGACATACAAATCAAAATGTACTTGTCACATGCTTCGTAAACAAGAGGTGTAGACTACCAGTGAAATAATTTCTTCCCAGCAACGGAGAGAAAAATAATACCATGGCTATACACGGGGTACCAGTACCGACTCTGTGCAAGTGTACGAGGTAATTGACGTAGATACAGTGCATTCGGAAAGTATTCAGACCCCTTTGTTACGTTGCAGCATTATTCTAAAATGGATTAAATAAAAATCCTCAATCTACACAAAGTACCCTATAATGACAAAAAAAAAAAGTTTTTTATTCAAAGTAAAAAAAGCAGAAATACCTTCTTTACATAAATATTCAGGCCCTTTGCTCGAAATTGAGCTCAGGTGAACCCTGTTTCCATTGATCATCCTTGAGATGTTTCTACAACTTGATTGGAGTCCACCTGTGGTAAATTCAATTGATTGGACATGATTTGGAAAGGCACACACGTGTCTATATAAGGTCCCACAGTTGACAGTGCATGTCAGAGCAAAACCCAAGCCATGAGGTTGAAGGAATTGTCTGCAGAGTTCCCGAGACAGGATTGTGTCGAGTCACAGATCTGGGGAAGGGCACACATTTTTGGGGGCAGCATTGAAGGTCCCCAAGAACATAGTAGCCTCCATCATTCTTAAATGTAAGAAATTTAAAACCACCAAGCCTCTTCCTAGAGCTGGCTGCCTGGCCAAACTGAGCAATCGGGGGAGAAGGGCCTTGGTCAGGGAGGTGGCCAAGAACCCAATGGTCACTCTGACAGAGCTCCAGAGTTCCTCTGTGGAGATGGGAGAACCTTCCAGAAGGACAACCATCTCTGCAGCACTCCACCAATCAGGCCTTTATGGTAGTGGCCAGACGGAAGCCACTCCTCAGTAAAAGGCAATTGACAGCCTGCTTGGAGTTTGCCAAAAGGTACCTAAAGGACTCTTATAACATTATAAAAAATATTCTCTGGTCTGATGAAACCAAGATTGAGCTATTTGACCTGTATGCCAAGCATCACGACTGGAGGAAACCTGGCACCATCCAGCATGGTGGTGGCAGCATCATGCTGTGGGGATGTTTTTCAGCGACAGGGACTGGGGATACTAGTCAGGATCGAGGCAAAGATGAACGGAGCAAATTACAGAAACATCCTTGATGAAAACCTGCTCCAGAGCGCTCATGACCTCAGACCGGGGCGAAGGTTCACCTTCCAACAGGACAATGACTCTAAGCACACAGCCAAGACAACGCAGGAGAGAGGCTTCGGGAATGTTCTTGAGTGGCCCAGTCAGAGCCCGGACTTGAACCCAATTATACATCTCTGGTGAGACCTGAAAACAGCTGTGCAGCGACGCTCCCCATCCAACCTGACAGAGCTTGAGAGGATCTGCAGAGAAGAATGGGAGAAACTCCCCAAATACAAGTGTGCCAAGCTTGTAGTGTCATACCCAAGAAGACTCGAGGCTGTAACCGCTGCCAAAGGTGCTTCAACAAAGTACCGAGTAAAGGGTCTGAATACTTATGCAAATGTTTTTTGTGTGCAATTTTTTTTAAACCCAGTTTTTTCTTTGTCATTGAGGGGGGGGGGGGCAATTTAATCAATTGAGGCTGTTTTAATGAATAAGGTTGTAACGTAACAAAATGTGGAAAAAGTCAAGGGGTCTGAATACACCGTATGTACACTACTAGTCAAAAGTTTTAGAACACCTACTCATTCAAGTTTTTTTTGTTGGTTCCATCCGCAGTGTCTGTGAGATGTGGTGGGGATGAACGGATGATCTCCGCAAGTATATTTCCCATCGTAAAGCATGGAGGAGGTGGTGTTATGGTGTGGGGGTGCTTTGCTGGTGACACTGTCAGTGATTTAATTAGAATTCAAAGCACACTTAACCAGCATGGCTAACACAGCATTCTGCACCGATATGCAATCCCATCTGGTTTGGGCTTAGTGGGACTATCATTTGTCTTTCAACAGGACAATGACCCAACACACCTCCAGGCTGTGCAAGGGCTATTTTACCAAGAAGGAGAGTGATGGAGTGTTGCATCAGATGACCTGGCCTCCACAATCCCCCGACCACAACCAAATTGAGATGGTTTGGGATGACTCGGACCGCAGAGTGAAGGAAAAGCAGCCAACAAGTGCTCAGCATATGTGGGAACTCCTTCAAGACTGTTGGAAAAGCATTCCAGGTGAAGCTGGTTGAGAGAATGCCAAGTGTGCAAAGCTGTCATCAAGGCAAAGGGTAGCTATTTGAAGAATCTCAAATATAAAATATATTTTGATTTGTGTAACACTTTTTTGGTTACTACAAGATTCCATATGTGTTGTTTTGATGTCTTCACCATTATTCTACAATGTAGAAAATGGTAAAAAAATAAAATAAAAACCCTTGAATCAGTAGGTGTTCTAAAACCTTTGACCGGTAGTGTACATATAGGTAGGGGTAAAGTGACTAGGCAACAGGATAGATAATAAGCAGTAGCAGCAGCATATGTGATGAGTCCAGAGTTAGTGGAAAAAGGGGTCAATGCATATAGTTCGGGTAGCAATTTGGTTAACTATTTAGCAGTATTATGACACCTTGAGTTGGAACATTTTTATTTTGGTTATTGAACTACAGTAGGTGAAGTGTATTTACATCCGGTAACAGAATTATGGTAACGGATTTACATAACGGGTCCCTGATCTGTACTATACAAAAATGCTATTATGGCAATGAATATCACTCTATTTGTGGTGATGTATCCTGAATAGGTACACAAAAAGGTAGAAATATGCAATATCCTTCTTTTGCATATTTGGTTATTCATCAATACACTGGCTGTTATTGTAATGAGCTCTGCCCCTAAACAAGACCACATTTGGTTGGTCCGGACAAGGCCAAATCTTAAACAATCAGACATCTACGTTTCACAAATTTGGCCATATTAGTAAAGCACAGTAATGCACAGTAGATATATTCAGTACATTACTGTACTCTATGAGCGTGTGCTGTACTTAACTCTACTTTTCTATACGGCTGTACTGCGCTCTACTGTACTGTCCAAACTTGTAAAACATCGGTGTTTATGGACTGACCAAAATTCAACTACTTTTCAAAGTCAATGGACGTCCGGTGTCGGTGCTCAGTTGGTGAGGATGCTTGCTACAGTAAATGGAAACAGAGTAGGTGGTAGGTGTCATTGAGCCGCGAGAGCTGACATTAACTGGAGAGAGAGAAAGAGGGGAGAGAGAGAGAGGGAGGGGTTGTTCACAGTCTTGTTTGGACCAACAGACGACAGAAAGAGAGAAACATAACAGTATGCGAGGAGAAGGGAGGACAATAGCAGGTGACCCAACTGTGGTTTGACTAGTAGGATTCCCACTTGTGGCTAATTCACTTGCAGTAATTCTGTTACAGATTTGGTAACAGAACAACGAGTTTTAATCACTTAATAATTCATACACTTGATGTCAGTAAAAACACTAACTAATCGTTAGGTCAACCTTTACTTGTTACTTCTGTGAACATTCATTATCCTCCGTCATGAGGGAAAGAAATGAGAAAATATCTTAAATATATATGTGGGTTTTTGGTAACGGAATTACAAGGCACGGGGCAATGTTTCCTAATCTTACAGAAGGCAAATCATTTATCCAAAACAAAATATAAGTGTTGAAATTACTTCAACATGATTGTGTTTTTGATCCCTTTTCCATTGGTTTGACCAGAATGCAAAGCCTTCGCTTATTCCACATTGTTAGGATGGAATATGGTTTAAAACATGTATATATGCCTTAATTCCTCAATTATATAGACTCCTGGCTTTCATTTGACATGCTCCTATGAACTTCACATGTTGGTGCTCATGGGTCCTTTTACATGGAAATGCTTCTTACTGTAACAGTGTCTCAAATGGCACCCAATTCCCTATATAGTGCACTACTTTGACCTGTGCCCTGCTCAAAAGTAGTGCACTATGTAAGGAACAGGGTGCCATTTGCGACGCACACCAAAGAGTGCAGGGTGAACAAGGCAGGCCTGTTCTTTGTTAAAGGGATACTTAGAGAAGTGTGTGTTTTTATTTCTCGGCGTGCAGTTTGGAGATTGAAGTTAGCATATTGTTAGCTTAGCTGAAAGTCGCCAGCTCCTCTCAAAAGCAGAGGTAAAAACCGTGTGGTTGGTCATTTACAGTCTTATAAAGCTATACATAGTAATCAAATCAAATGTTATTTCGTCACATGCGCCGAATACAACAGGCATACAAATGCAACCTTAGAGTGAAATGCTTACTTTACAAGCTCTTAACCAACAACGCAGTTCAGAGAAATAAGTGCTATATCGATGTTATAAAATTGTTCATTTCACTGATAATCATAACAAATGAAATTCTATCCACTTCCTCATTCTTTCCCCGTTATCGCATAAATATTTATAGAGGTCGCAACGTTTCACCTGTCCCATTATGGCTTCTGAGCGCACGGGCAGCACCCTTGACAGATAACCCATGGGGGTGGCAGGTAGCCTGGCAGTTAGGAGCGTTGGGCCAGTAACCGAAAGGTTGCTGGATCGAATCCCCAAGCCGACAAGGTGAAAATCTATTCTGCCCTTGAGCAAGGCAATTACACTTATTTGCTCCAGGGTCGCCCTCAATAATGGCTGATCCCCTGGCTGTGACCCCATTCTCCAAGGGTGTCTCAGAGGGAGTGGGATTTGCAAAAAAATACATTTGTACAGGTTACCACCTTGTACATACATTGAAACAGGACTATATAAGCAACACCTAACTATTCTATTATTAAATACAACTTTGATATTAGGTATGTCTTAACGTTTAAACAGCAAAGAATACATCTAAAAATGACGTGAATTCACAATTCAGATATGGTCCTGCGTATGACCGCTAGGGGGCAATGCGGTTCAATCTACCGCTGACCTGGCTACCTACCAGACGGTCGTCACCGGTTACTACAGTTACAAAGTCACGAAGCCTGCGAATTTCTACAATTGATCTTAAAATGTGATTTTAAACCGAATGTTATCCTTATGCATAACCCTAAATTATAAAAAATAAAATGAAATTATTATAATTTCTAAACACATTTGTTTTCATGAATTTACGATATATACAATTTGAACTTTGTGGCTGTGCTATCTAGTGGAAACACTACAAGACAGCGCTCACCTTACTGCCGTCCCCCACCCACTCAGCAACAATGGTAGTTAATGCCATTTTAGGCTCTCTGCTGTGTGCCTCGCCTCTCCATGTTTTCAGTTGTCAGTAGTGACGGGACTTCATTGTAGGCCTACTTGCATAACAATCATTGTACTATTTCATGTCATCTTGTGGTCTGCTTCTAGACATGCCATTAGGGCAACATTGAAGCCAACATCCTCGACCATTGACAATGGTGCATATCAACTGCAATCATTTCTATAAACAGCGCTGTGATTTTCCCACTCTATTCCTTATCGCAATGCTGCCAGCAACTGGTTGAGTCTCAAGGTGCCTCCCTTTCAGCATTGCACCTGTACTGTCACTGATGCTTATTTCCACCTCGCTAAGTTCTCATTTAACTTCTTAAAGTATTGGCATACAGGACCTCGCTGCCGTCACTTCCCTGTCTCACTCTGCCATTTTTTTTGTCAACGGTAAATGAGGATGACGTGCGGAGCGCTTTATATCCGTGGCAAATCATTTTAAAAATGCCCATCCCCTCCTACTAACTTTGCAGCATTGTTGCGTTAGGTGTTTGTTTAATTTTACATGTCCCCTTTATGAGGATGATTGGGACCTGTTAGTGGTGGTTGTAATAACTGCACTGTGATTTTAGTTGTCAACAACAACAACAAAAAATTTTGTTTAAACGTCACACCCCTACTCTAAACATCTCTATGCAACAGCGATTCTTTTAATGTTAACAAACCCACTTGCTCAGTACTTCGACCCTACAAAAGCTTGACGAAGCATGATAGCCCTCACTACAACTTTTTCACTGCTGGCTACGTAAAGGTGTCTAAAACGTGTACTTTGACAGGTTTCCCTAGTAGTAAAAAGTAGAAGAGAACATGTAACTTTGACAGGTTTCACTAGTAGTAAAAAGTAGAAGAGAACATGTAACTTTGACAGGTTTCCCTAGTAGTAAAAAGTAGAAGAGAACATGTAACTTTGACAGGTTTCACTAGTAGTAAAAAGTAGAAGAGAACATGTAACTTTGACAGGTTTCACTAGTAGTAAAAAGTAGAAGAGAACATGTAACTTTGACAGGTTTCCCTAGTAGTAAAAAGTAGAAGAGAACATGTAACTTTGACAGGTTTCACTAGTAGTAAAAAGTAGAAGAGAACATGTAACTTTGACAGGTTTCCCTAGTAGTAAAAAGTAGAAGAGAACATGTAACTTTGACAGGTTTCCCTAGTAGTAAAAAGTAGAAGAGAACATGTAACTTTGACAGGTTTCACTAGTAGTAAAAAGTAGAAGAGAACATGTAACTTTGACAGGTTTCACTAGTAGTAAAAAGTAGAAGAGACCATGTATCTTTGACAGGTTTCACTAGTAGTAAAAAGTAGAAGAGAACATGTAACTTTGACAGGTTTCACTAGTAGTAAAAAGTAGAAGAGAACATGTAACTTTGACAGGTTTCACTAGTAGTAAAAAGTAAAAGAGAACATGTAACTTTGACAGGTTTCACTAGTAGTAAAAAGTAGAAGAGAACATGTAACTTTGACAGGTTTCACTAGTAGTAAAAAGTAGAAGAGAACATGTAACTTTGACAGGTTTCACTAGTAGTAAAAAGTAGAAGAGAACATGTATCTTTGACAGGTTTCCCTAGTAGTAAAAAGTAAAAGAGACCATGTAACTGACAGGTTTCACTAGTAGTAAAAAGTAAAAGAGAACATGTAACTTTGACAGGTTTCACTAGTAGAAGAGAACATGTAATTTTGACAGGTTTCACTAGTAGTAAAAAGTAAAAGAGACCATGTAACTGACAGGTTTCACTAGTAGTAAAAAGTAAAAGAGAACATGTAACTTTGACAGGTTTCACTAGTAGAAGAGAACATGTAATTTTGACAGGTTTCACTAGTAGTAAAAAGTAGAAGAGACCATGTAACTGACAGGTTTCACTAGTAGTAAAAAGTAAAAGAGAACATGTAACTTTGACAGGTTTCACTAGTAGAAGAGAACATGTAACTTTGACAGGTTTCACTAGTAGTAAAAAGTAGAAGAGACCATGTATCTTTGACAGGTTTCACTAGTAGTAAAAAGTAGAAGAGAACATGTATCTTTGACAGTTTTCACTGGTAGTAAAAAGTAAAAGAGAACATGTAACTTTGACAGGTTTCACTAGTAGTAAAAAGTAGAAGAGAACATGTATCTTTGACAGGTTTCACTAGTAGTAAAAAGTAGAAGAGACCATGTATCTTTGACAGGTTTCACTAGTAGAAGAGAACATGTAACTTTGACAGGTTTCACTAGTAGTAAAAAGTAGAAGAGAACATGTAACTTTGACAGGTTTCACTAGTAGTAAAAAGTAGAAGAGAACATGTAACTTTGACAGGTTTCACTAGTAGTAAAAAGTAGAAGAGAACATGTATCTTTGACAGTTTTCACTGGTAGTAAAAAGTAGAAGAGAACATGTATCTTTGACAGGTTTCACTAGTAGTAAAAAGTAGAAGAGACCATGTATCTTTGACAGGTTTCACTAGTAGAAGAGAACATGTAACTTTGACAGGTTTCACTAGTCGTAAAAAGTAAAAGAGAACATGTAACTGACAGGTTTCACTAGTCGTAAAAAGTAGAAGAGAACATGTAACTTTGACAGGTTTCACTAGTCGTAAAAAGTAAAAGAGAACATGTAACTGACAGGTTTCACTAGTAGTAAAAAGTAGAAGAGAACATGTAACTTTGACAGGTTTCACTAGTCGTAAAAAGTAAAAGAGAACATGTAACTGACAGGTTTCACTAGTAGTAAAAAGTAGAAGAGAACATGTAACTTTGACAGGTTTCACTAGTAGTAAAAAGTAGAAGAGAACATGTAACTGACAGGTATCACTAGTAGTAAAAAGTAAAAGAGACCATGAAACTTTGACAGGTTTCACTAGTAGTAAAAAGTAGAAGAGAACATGTAACTTTGACAGGTTTCACTGGTAGTAAAAAGTAGAAGAGACCATGTAACTTTGACAGGTTTCACTAGTAGTAAAAAGTAGAAGAGAACATGTAACTTTGACAGGTTTCACTGGTAGTAAAAAGTAGAAGAGAACATGTAACTTTGACAGGTTTCACTAGTAGTAAAAAGTAAAAGTGAACATGTAACTTTGACAGGTTTCCCTAGTAGAAGAGAACATGTAACTTTGACAGGTTTCACTAGTAGTAAAAAGTAAAAGAGAACATGTAACTTTGACAGGTTTCCCTAGTAGAAGAGAACATGTAACTTTGACAGGTTTCACTAGTAGTAAAAAGTAGAAGAGAACATGTATCTTTGACAGGTTTCACTAGTAGTAAAAAGTAAAAGAGAACATGTAACTTTGACAGGTTTCACTAGTAGAAGAGAACATGTAACTTTGACAGGTTTCACTAGTAGTAAAAAGTAGAAGAGAACATGTAACTTTGACAGGTTTCACTAGTAGTAAAAAGTAGAAGAGACCATGTAACTTTGACAGGTTTCACTAGTAGTAAAAAGTAAAAGAGAACATGTAACTTTGACAGGTTTCACTAGTAGTAAAAAGTAGAAGAGAACATGTAACTTTGACAGGTTTCACTAGTAGTAAAAAGTAAAAGAGAACATGTAACTTTGACAGGTTTCACTAGTAGAAGAGAACATGTAACTTTGACAGGTTTCACTAGTAGTAAAAAGTAGAAGAGAACATGTAACTTTGACAGGTTTCACTAGTAGTAAAAAGTAGAAGAGACCATGTATCTTTGACAGGTTTCACTAGTAGTAAAAAGTAGAAGAGAACATGTAACTTTGACAGGTTTCACTAGTAGTAAAAAGTAGAAGAGAACATGTATCTTTGACAGGTTTCACTAGTAGTAAAAAGTAGAAGAGAACATGTATCTTTGACAGGTTTCACTAGTAGTAAAAAGTAGAAGAGAACATGTATCTTTGACAGGTTTCACTAGTAGTAAAAAGTAGGAGAACATGTAACTTTCTTTGACAGGTTTCACTAGTAGTAAAAAGTAGGAGACCATGTAACTTTCTTTGACAGGTTTCCCTACTTACATCGATTCTGAAATCCTCGAGACGCTTAAACTTGCTCAAGCACTCCTGCAGCTTGGGGTCGATCCCCATGTTCTTGTTTTTGGAGTATTTAAGAAATGCCCAAAACTTCTCAAGTCCATACAGCTGGCCTGTGGGAGATGGGGACACAGATACAGGCAGGTGTTAGGGAGAAGTCTAAGTCTACATCCCAAATAGCACCCTATTCCCTATATAAGGCTCTGGTCAAAAGTAGTGCACTATATGGGGAATTTGGTTCCATTTGGTACACAGAATGTACTCATTGTGGAGGAACAGTAGTAACCAAATCGAGAGTTATTGCGCTGGTTGAATGTGTATGGTTGAGGTTCCGTCTGTAGGTGATGCATCTCACCAGCTTCGTAGTCTTTCATGGTCTCCTCCTGGAAGTCCTTGAAAATGTTTGGCCTGAATTTCCTTTCCAGTCCGTAACTGTAGTACCTGAACAGGCACTCCAAACCGTACCTGCAATACAGACAACAGGTATTAATCAGCGGTGTGTGGTGATCGAGTAGACTAAACAAACACCCATTTACTAACACTGGTAGTGGTACTCGAATTTGGTACTGGAATTTTCTATTCACCCTGACTGTCTAGCTTTTATTTTGGTGATTGTTAGTTCTTAAAGATTATAAACTCAGCAAAAAAAAGATACATCCCTTTTCAGGACCATGTCTTTCAAAGATCATTCGTAAAAATAGTAATGGTTTGAACACTTTTTCCCATGCTTGTTGAATGAACCATAAACAATGCTGCAATCCTGCATGCTCCAAGGAGGCATGAGGACTGCAGATGTGGCCAGGGCAATAAATTGCCATGTCCGTACTGTGAGACGCCTAAGACAGCGCTACAGAGAGACAGGACGGAAAGCTGATTGTCCTCGCAGTGGCAGACCACGTGTAACACCTGCACAGGATCGGTACAGCCGAATATCACACCAGAGGGACAGGTACAAGATGGCAACAACTGCCCGAGTTACACCAGGAATGCCCAATCCCTCCATCAGTGCTCAGACTGTCCGCAATAGGCTGAGAGAGGCTGGACTGAGGGCTTGTAGGCCTGTTTTAAGGCAGGTCCTCACCAGACAACACCTGCAACAATGTTGCCTATGGGCACAAACCCACCGTCGCTGGACCAGACAGGACTGGCAAAAAGTGCTCTTCACTGACGAGTTGCAGTTTTGTCTCACCAGAGGTGATGGTCGGATTCGCATTTATCGTTAAAGGAATGAGCGTTGCACCGAGGACTGTACTCTGGAGCGGGATCGATTTGGAGGTGGAGGGTCGTCATGGTCTGGGGCGGTGTGTCACAGCATCATCGGACTGAGCTTGTCGTCATTGCAGGTAATCTCAACGCTGTGCGTTACAGGGAAGACATCCTCCTTCCTTATGTGGTAACCTTCCTGCAGGCTCATCCTGACATGACCCTCCAGCATGACAATGCCACTAGCCATACTGCTCGTTCTGTGCGTGATTTCCTGCAAGACAGGAATGTCAGTGACCTGCCATGGCCAGCGAAGAGCCCGGAACTCAATCCCATTAAGTACGTCTGGGACCTGTTGAATCGGAGGGTGAGGGCTAGGGCCATTCCCCCTAAAATGTCTGAGAACTTGCAGGTGCCTTGGTGGAAGAGTGGGGTAAAATCTCACAGCAATAACTGGAAAATCTGGTGCAGTCCATGAGGAGCTGAACTGCAGTACTTAATGCAGCTGGTGGCCACACCAGATACTGACTGTTACTTTTTATTTTGACCCCCGCTTTGTTCAGGCACACAATATTCCATTTCTGTTAGCCACATGTCTGTGGAACTTGTTCAGTTGTTGAATCTTGTTATGTTCATACAAATATGTACATGTTAAGTTTACTGAAAATAAAACGCAGTTGACAGTGAGAAGACTTTTCTTTTTTTGCTAAGTTTATTATGAAAAAAATACACTGAACAAAAATATAAATGCACCGATTTTACTGAGTTACAATTAAATAAGGAAATCAGTCAATTGAAATACATTCATTAGGCCCTGATCTATGGATTTCACATGACTGGGAATACAGATACGCATCTGTTGGTCACAGATACCTTAAGAATCTACAAGACCATGGTGCTTGCCTACGGAGCTGTGAGGGGAACGGCACCTCCGTACCTTCAGGCTCTGATCAGGCCCTACACCCAAACAAGGGCACTGCGTTCATCCACCTCTGGCCTGCTCGCCTCCCTACCTCTGAGGAAGTACAGTTCCTGCTCAGCCCAGTCAAAACTGTTCGCTGCTCTGGCACCCCAATGGTGGAACAAACTCCCTCACGACGCCAGGTCAGCGGAGTCAATCACCACCTTCCGGAGACACCTGAAACCCCACCTCTTTAAGGAATACCTAGGATAGGATAAAGTAATCCTTCTAACCCCCCCCCCCCCCCCCCCCCCCTTAAAAGAGTTAGATGCACTATTGTAAAGTGGTTGTTCCACTGGATATCATAAGGTGAATGCACCAATTTGTAAGTCGCTCTGGATAAGAGCGTCTGCTAAATGACTTAAATGTAAATGTAAGAAAAGATGGGGGCATGGATACATTTTTTTTTTTTTTAAGTCAGTATCTGGTGTGACCACCATTTGCCTAATGCAGCGCGACACATCTCCTTAGCATAGAGTTGATGAGGCTGTTGATTGTGGCCTGTGGAATGTTGTCCCACTCCTCTTCAATGGCTGTGCATAGTTGCTGGATATTGTCGGGAAATGGAACATGCTGTTGTACATGTCGATCCAGAGCATCCCAAACATGCTCAATGGGTGATCTTGTCATTGTTTTCATCTGCCCATACCATAACCCCACCGCCACCATGGGGCACTCTGTTCACAACGTTGACATCAGGAAACTGCTCACCCACACGACACCATACACACTGCTTGCCGGTAGAGTTGAAACCGGGATTCATCCGGGAAGAGCACACTTCTCCAGCGAGCCAGTGGCCATCGAAGGTGAGTATTTTCCCACTGAAGTCGGTTATGACGCCGAACTGCACTCTGGTCAAGACCCCGGTGAGTATGACGAGCACGCAGATAAGCTTCTGATAGTTTGTGCAGAAATTCTTTGCTTGTGCAAACCCAAAGTTTCATCAGCTGTCCGAGTGGCAGGTCTCAGATGATCCCGCAGGTAAAGAAGCCAGCTGTGGTTGAGGCTGGTTGGACGTACTGCCAAATTCTCTAAAACATTTAAGAGAAATAATGTTTTGGGCATATGGGAAATGTCTGGGTTCTTTTATTTCAGCTCATGAAACATGGGACCAACACTTTACATGTTGCCTTTATATTGTAGTTCAGTAGGTCCATTATCTTTTCTACATACTTTATATCTGGTTTTAGTTGTTTAAGCTTACACAAAAAGGTTTTTTCTTTTTTCTGAAAAATTATTTTGTACACTGTTTAGACGGCCCCCCCAAAAAAGCTTAGGCGGACCACCCAAGAATTTCATTGGCAGAAAAATCCCTGTGCTTGATTTAGTCAGGTGTGTTCGAGCAGGGCTGGAACAAGTGTCTGCCCCTGTTGCCTCCCCTTCCCAAACACAATTTTAGGCCCAAATAATTTTACGGGTCAAGAGCCTTCACACATTGCGCTCTCCTTGCCCAACACGCAATTTTATGCTCTTTACAATCAAAGTTGTGTGTATAATTGGTAGATTGGTAAGTATTAAGCAAAGAATGAAATGAAGCATTACCTGTATCCCTCCTTGCCGTCCTCCACCACCAGCTGTCTGAACTCCTCGTACATCTTCCTGTTGAAGTGATCCCTCAGGAAGAACGACCAGAAACGGAACAGCGTGTTCATCTCCTGAGATTGGCCGATGCCCAACCGCTTGCGCTCTGTGATTAGTGGGGTGGAGGGGTGAAAGCTCAGTCAGACACTGTATCCCAAATGCCACCCTATTCCCTATATTTTCAAAAGTAGTGCACTATGTAGGCCATTTGACCATTTGGGATGTACCCTGTGTGACAAATCAAGCAACAGCTATTGTTTCTATACGCAGTGTCCCTAACTATTTACACACAAGTATAATGTGACTTGCGTGACGTTACTTTCTAGTCTCTGAATAGGAGAGAGTAAACAATGGAAGAGGTATGTGAAATGGTGTGAGTCATTTTTTTAAATGCCAAAGGCTCTATGGCTCTACTGTGTGACCGCGCCTGTGCGTGAATGAGTGACCATGCCTGTACGTGAATGAGTGACCACGCCTGTACGTGAATGAGTGACCACGCCTGTACGTGAATGAGTGACCACGCCTGTACGTGAATGAGTGACCACGCCTGTACGTGAATGAGTGACCACGCCTGTGCGTGAATGAGTGACCACGCCTGTGCGTGAATGAGTGACCACGCCTGTGCGTGAATGAGTGACCACAATTAATGAATATGTCTGTGTGTGAATGAATGAATATATCTGTGTGTGATCTTTGTTCAGGGAAAAAAGATATGGGTAGCTATGAGTACCGTTTAGGCAGCGTCGACGGTACTTGTGATAAACGTGTTGCGTGAAGCCGTTCTCCTTGAGCAACTCGTGGGAGGGGTGCTGGAAATTGGGGAGCGACTGGGGGGTGCAGCCAATTCCCCCCAACGCAGGTGTACCCTCTGAGGGGCTGGCATTGGAGCTGGAGAGAGAGGGAAGAGGAGTGATTAAACGCACATACAAACACCACTGACAAATTAAGCCTGTATGAAATGGGTGTAAGTCAGCATTTTTCAAACTCTGTCTTGGGGACCCCAAGGTGTGCACATTTTGGTTTTTGCCCCAGTACTACACAGCAGATTCAAATAACCAACTCATCATTGGGATGTGATTGTTTCAGTCAGCTGTGTAGTGCTGGGGGGGAAGAAGAGGAAAACATGTACCCCTTGGGGTCCCCAGGACCGAGTTTGGGAAACGCTGGTGTAAGTACAGCATTGGTAAGTACATGGACCAATGTGTAAGTGATAAACAATTCTGTACGACTTCAACAATTCTTATTGCACTGGAACGTTCTAAAGAAGACATAAACACACTTTTGTAGTAATATGAACAAGTGCGCACGTTAGCAACAGGAGATGAGAGGGGACTTGACTCACCTGACGGAGGCGGTGCGAGATCGGTGCTCCCGCGAGTCCATCACCCAGCCAACGTGGCACTCCATGGGGGGGTTGGAGCTGTGCCTGGTCTTCCTTTTCCTGGGGGTCTGGAGACAGAGGGGGATAGAGAGAGGACAGTTGACCAAACAGTACCCACAGCAGTCAAGACGCCCAGACCCAAATCCACCCCTAGTCGGAGGTTTCAGATGTAAATGTAAGACACTTCACAAATTAAATGTATTAGCATAAATAGAGGAGCAGTGTGCCGCCTGACAGATGTCAGATATGTCAAAATCAATAACCAATAGACAACTGTACCCTGGTAGATCTACGGGATGTGGGTAAGTCTAAGCAAAAATATCCGAAACAAAATTGTTACCTTGGCGTCGACGGGCCAGCTCTCCTTCACAACAGGGTAGAAACGGGGCGTCATGGCGGGGTCCTTCCGGTGCGGGGTGCGAGGCGTGCGGGGTGTCCGGGCACTGCGGTAGTTGGGCGAGTCAGGTACAGTAGTCGGGAGGGAGCGTGCTATTGTGGAAGGCTCAGGGGCACCGAACAGTTTGTTCGCCAAGGCGTCTACGGGAACTGAGAGATGAGTCACGTGTTCATATGGGTCACTTCTGTATCACAGCTTCAATATGCACATGAATAAGACTTACGTGGAGGTATTCCTATAGCTTGTCGGTGTTGTAAAGCCATAGAAACACCAATTGATTCAATGTATTATTCTGCTCTCTATATCTGGTGTTATTTCCCCAATGTTGGTTCAGTAGAGTGGTTGTGTTTGGCATGTGATTAAGCCATAGCTGTGTGACCCCCCGTCTTAGTAAGAGGGCTGCGTCTCATCCGCTCATGTGTCTGTGGTACTCACTCTGCTGGGGCTTGGGGGGTCCAGGGGGCACCTCCTGGTTGGGGTCGACGGGGGGTTCTGGGGTCAGGCAGTCAAACTCCTCTCGGCTGATCAGGTGAACCTTTTTGAAGTTCTCCACCTCTTGCTGCAGACACAACCACATGACAGGGAGGCTCAGTGAAACAGCGGTGGTAAACTCAATGGGCTGGTTCGTTTCAGGGAGGCAGATCTAGTCCTAGAATAAAAAAAGCATGTACAATGGAGATTTTCCATTGAAAGTGCTTTTTTTTTTTTTTTTTTTTTTTTTTGGGGGGGGGGGTGGATCAGCTTAATATTGCGGAAAGAATGTTGCTTCCAATGTAATTGTCTGCATCATTTCCAATCCCCCATATTTTTTGGGGTAAATATATATATCCATTCACGTATGCATACATATACACATATATACATACACATACCTACATAGACATACATACTTTTTTTAAAGAGTATACCTTTATTATTATTCCCCGCAAACCCTACCACCGATCCCCCAATTGGAGTAAACTGATAAACATTTCTGTTTTTACCTTCAATTTATACATCTTATACACATTTTACAGACACAGTCTACTTTATAATAGTTCTCTCTTGTTTGTTCTTAGTCCTTCCTCTATTTCTGTTGTCCATCCAGTTTGATTTCCACTTGTAACTGTGCTATTTCACAATAGCTCCGCACCTATACACATTTCACAGATCCCGTATGCCCTACATTGTTTATCTTGTTATTAGTCCCACCCTTCAGCTCCACTCAACCTTTCCCATCTATCTTCCAACATCATCCATTTCGGATTTTTATTTGCCATATATTTTTCAACTGTGCTGTGATGCTTCACAAAAGATTTGAATCTTCCTATTCTCATAGCTTCCACGGATTGTAAATTAAAAATAAACATTTTTGCTAAAATAATTATTATATTATTGATTGATTGACTATGGCTTTTCAGATCCCCCAGTATTGCTATCTGTAGCGTTAGTTCTACGCAAATGTTGCAATTCTTCAACCTGGCCCTCTGACCAAAAACGAGCTACATGCGGACAAAACCAAAATAAATGGTCTAATGACTCTGTCTCCTCACAGCAGAATCTACAGAGCTGGGAAGATTGTATCCCCCATATATATAACATTCTATTAGTTGCAAGAATTTTGTACAATAAAGTGAAAGTGCTTCTTAGTAAAAAGGTCTTCACGGGTCCTGGTTGACACGATATACCCGAGACCCAACCAAAACTCTAACTTGTCCCTCGAGACCGGGTCCTGTTTGATTATCATCGGGTCTATGTAACTACAGCGGTTAGACCCGAGTGGACCTGACCACAGCTCTGCATAGCATATTTATTTTCCACTAATAAGGTGCATTTATTTACTTATAGATAGCCCAATCTAGACCCGGATCCGTTAGGGTTCAGGGCGGGTCTACGTTGTTGTCCTCTGGGCCATTCGGGTTCGGATCTGATAGTCCTCGGGTCCGTTCGGTCGACATTTTATTTTTTATGATCGGGTCAGGTCCAATTGTCCTTGGGTCCATTTAGATCCAGAGACCTCTACTTAGTCCAGGACTAGCCTTTATAAATCGTCCCAATAGCAATCAGACCAGGTGATGAACATTCAAAAGCAAAATACTTCATCATGTGATCATTTACACCGCCTCATTGCATGTCCAAAAAACTGTTTTTATTCAAAGAGTCAAACAAAAGATGGGGGGGTGGGGGGTGGGGGGGGGGGGTAAGAAATAGGCTGTAATCAACAATGATGTAGCGTAATGTACCTTCAAAGTTTGGCAACGTTCAGACACGCACCAACATGGCATGGTGACCAAGAATACTACTAGGCTATATTAACTTGGAAGTTCGATGATGGCTCTATTTCAAACTGGGGCTTTGTCAACAGTAACAACCTCCAAACACAACACAGAACCCTCTACTTTACTCAGACAAAACTGGTATAAAAATAACAAAATTATAGGAACTAAACTAGAACTTGACTTCTACACACTGAGCTTTTGTCGCAAATGGCACCTTATTGCCTATATAGTGCATTACTTTTGAAAAGGGCCCATACATTTCTAGTAGTGCAGTAAATAGGGTGCCATTTTGAATGCAACCTAGGAAACAAGACTTACTTTTCAAGCGCTAGCCATCTCTGACCTAGTTACCTCTGAAGACACCTGAAGAGCCATTTCCCCCCGAAACCCACTCCACAGAGCCCTTAGCTAGGCAGACGCAGCCCAGGTAGGGTTTATTTATTAACACAACACTGGATGGGGGGGGCACGTGAACGGCACGAAGTGCCCTGCCACAATAGGAAAGGGGACAAAAACAGCCCACTTAAGTTATATCAGTGATACGCGGTTGTTCATAAGCGATTGGTTTATTATTGTTCTCTATTTGTTGTTGTTTTTAAAAATCTCTGAATAGTGACTGTCACAACAAGAGTGTATTTTGTTTAAATGGTTTCCGGGCCTGGTGGAAACTAGGCACATGCCTCATTTAACTAGAGAATCTGGAATTACTTTGGCTGTCCCCAAATAGTTAGTTACTACATATTGGAAATTCTAATATCCATCCTCACAGTCCTCAAATTAACGCACCTATTCTAGATAAGAGTGCTTGCTACATGACCACAGAGTTAAAGTCAAAGTGAAAGGGACTGACCTTGATGGTGGCGTACTCGGGTTCGTAGTTGTCATCCCACAGGCCCGCTTCGTAGTAGTACAGGCCGTCGTTGATCACCTTCACCAGCTCATTGGTCAGCTTGGAGCGCGACGTGTGGTGGCCCGTGCGGTCACCCCCTGGGTGCTTGCGCAGATAGGGCGGCGTCTGTGTCACAATGAGGATCTTGTTGACGTCGTTGTCGGCGATCTCGCAGTCCGAGTCCTCGTCGGACCAGTCGGTAAATGTGTTCCTGCGGCCATCCATCTGCTCCATCTCCTCGTCAAACATAAAGTCCAGCTCCTCGGGCTCGTCCTGCTCCTCCTTGGCTGAGGCGGCGGAGGGGACCAGGCTGAGGCCTGCCTTGGGCACCGGGGAGAGAGCGTCTTCGTTCTGCTGCAACGAAGGGGTCTACCGTCAGTCAACGTCCATGGGAGGAGGCGTGGAGAGATGGATGGGTGCCAGGGTGGAGAGGGAGACAAGGAAGTAGAGAAAGGGCAATGTAGAGGTATGGAGCAGGCAGACAGTCATACGGTATACAGGCAGGGACACCATGAAGAGGGTGCTGGTGAGAGGATGAATAGATAACACCACAGGCAGGGGGAATGGACTGGTGGTGAACAGCAACATATTGAACATACCCCAAATGGCAACCTATTCCCTATGTAGTGCACTACTTTGAACAAACGCTTTGGTCTATGCCTAATACCTGGCAGAATTAGATCATGATTACCAGTGGCGATTTGTTTAGCAAGCTCTGCAATTGCATGTGCACTACAAAAACACCTAATCAAACAAATCCCTGGCTGGTGAGCACTTTAATTAAAGGGTATCTACACCAAAAAATAAAAATGTCTTAGATTTTTCCCAGACCTTAAAAGTGGTCACCTGATGTGGCTTTAGGCATTGCTGTGGACTTAAAGCTGCACTATTCAGAAACTGCTCTGCTATTTTCTGGTTGCAAAAATTCTAATAGATTTCAGACTCTACAATTTTTATATTGTAGAGATTCATAGTACCATCTAAACCACTGTGAAAGATATTTTCCATAACCAAAAATGTTGTATTTTCAGCTGTTTGAAGCTGGTGTACAAACCGAAATTAAAAGACACAAAATCAAAACTTAAGAACGGGAAGCATAGAAATAGCGCACACAAAACTTGTTACTTGTTTTCGATGAGAATGACAGATCTATAACACACCTTTCCATGTGAATTTGATGTCATCAAAAAAGTTACATATTGCAGCTTTAACACATTACATTTAGTTGTTTTTCTATTAAAAAAAGGTGTAATTTTGAGAACAATCCCCCACACATAGGGGTGCAATGGTTCCGAAACTTTCCGGTAAATTTCTGATATTTTTCCATGGGAAGTTAAAGCCAAGGAATTTTGATTAAATATATATTTTTTTAAAGTTAGCTTATAACAGTGAACCCTTTTTTGTGGGATACACAATGCAATTCTAGGTCTTGTGGCATATTTTGGTTAAACTATCCCCAATTCAATGGAATTGCAACCATCTGCATGCACAGTGCATTCTTCCATCACAAATGCAGTGCATTCTCAAGATCTTGCACACTAATGAGATGCTACTGAGCCCACACTACTACACTGTCCGAGCCAAGGACGACATGCTTTCTGGTAAGTTTTGATTACACTACTGGCTGGGGTGAATATATTTTATATGACAGATGATTTTTTGTTTTTTGTTATCTAGTAAATAGTAGCCAACAGCAAAGTGTGTTTAAACAATTTCTGCTAGTTAGTTTTTGCTTGTTTGAGCCTACTAACTGAGGAGTGTTAATTCACCTGTTTCTATACATGTTTCATTTTAAAACATTTATATTACAAAGGAGTTGTTTAATCTAACTGCTTAACTATTTATCTGTACATGGAATTGTATTTGTTTGTTTTCTTTTACAATTTTTTTTCTAATCTTTACAGGAAAATGCCACGGGCACTATTTGATGTGTGGATACATTTCACTGCAGCAAATGTTGAAGGAAAAGCTGTGTACATTTGCAAATACAGTGCCAAATCATGTGAAGAATGCAACAGAGATGCAGAATCATCTTGGCCAAGTGCGTAAAGTTCCCTCAGCTCTCACAACAAGCAACCTCTGACAAAAGTCCCTCTAGTTCTATTCGAGGTGAAAATTATGAATCAGACACCTTATCGATAGCAACAGCTCATGGTCCTCCTGGAATCAGACGCTTTTTTGACTCAATGGAGGAACATAGTCAGAGAAATGCTGATGAATGTCTTGCTCGAGCTGTGTATGCAACTGATTCACCTCTGATGCTCACAGGCAATGTGTATTGGAAGAGATTTCTGAATGTTCTTTGCCCAGCATACACCCCTCCAACCAGACATGATTTATTTACTCATTTGCTGGATGCAGAGTTCAACAGAGTTCAAGTGAAGATCAAGCAAATCAAAGAGAAAGACTATTGCAATCATCTCTGATGGGTGGTCGAATGTTCGTGGGCAAGGAATAATTAACCAGTATTCTTCAAGAGGACAGACAACGTTCTCTACATTGCAGATGAGCTGAAGGCAGTCATCAATGACCTTGGACCACAGAAGGTATTTCCACTGGTGACAGACAATGCTGCGAACATGAAGACTGCTTGGTCTAAAGTAGAGTCCTACCCTCACATCACACCCATTGGCTGTGCTGCTCATGCATTGAATCTGCTCCTCAAGGACATAATGGCACTGAAAACAATGGATACACTCTACAAGAGAGCCAAGGAAATGGTTAGGTATGTGAAGGGTCATCAAGTTAAAGCAGCAAAGTGAGAAAAATAAAAAGCACCAGATTAAAGCTGCCCAGCAACAACCCGTTGGGGTGGTGTTGTCATCATGTTTGACAGTGTCCTGGAAGGAGTCTCTCCAAGAAGTGGCCATATCACAGTCTGCCGATATGGATAGGCCCATCAAGAGAACCCTCCTGGATGATGTATTTTGGGAGAGAGTGTTAAGCAGCCTGAAACTCCTGAAACCTATAGCAGTAGCCATTGCACGGATTGAGGGAGACAATACCATCCTGTCTGATTTTCAGACTGCTTGCAGATGTAAGAGAAGACATCCATACTGCCCTGCCCACTTCACTGTTGCTCCAAGCAGAGAAAACTGCAGTTCTGAAATATATCAAAAAGCGTGAAGACTTCTGCCTGAAGCCCATACACGCCACAGCGTACATGTTGGACCCCAAGTATGCTGGCAAGAGCATCCTGTCAGGTGCAGAGATCAACAAGGCCTATGGTGTCATCACTACCGTGTCTCGCCACCTTGGCCTGGATGAGGGCAAGGTTCTTGGCAGTCTGACGAAGTGGACTTACAAGCAAGGGCTTTGGGATAGAGATGCAATATGGCAGTCGTGCCAACATATCTCATCAGCCACCTGGTAGAAGGGACTTTGTGGATCTGAGGCTCTTTCCCCTGTTGACTCCATCACCCTCCAAATCCCACCAACATCAGCCTCCTCAGAGCGCAATTGATCCTTGTTTGGGAACACACACACCAAAGCACGCAACAGGCTGACCAATACAAGGGTTGAAAAATTGGTGGCCATCCGGGCAAATTTGAGGCTTTTTGAGCCTGACACCAAGCCATCCTCAACAAGGTTGGAAAGGGACAGTGAAGATGAGGCCTCAGAGTCTGATGTTCAAGAGGTGGACATTGAGGAGGTCCAGGGAGAAGACATGGAAGCCTGAGAGGAAGACGACCAAAGCTTTAGTTTCTATATGGAGATGCGATGGATCATGGGGGATCATTATATATTCCCTTTTGTTGTTCAGCAAAATCATCCCATGTGAAGAATCAACTAATTTAATTAAAGTTCAATTTGTAACTAAATTGTTTTATTTCGATTGGAAGGATTTAATCATTTGCAATTTGTCTACTTACGATAAAGGTAAAAGGTTTCTGTTTCCATATGATAAATATATCCATTTAAAATGCTATTAACATTAATTACCATATATTCCCGTTAATTCCAACGTAAAAAATACAAAAGCTTGAAAAACAAAACTGAGAAAATGGAATTTGGGAAAAACATAAGTGAATTAGGCAACAACAACAAAAATGACAGATTTTATATGGCCCTAATCAAATAGAACCGACATTCATCTTTGTTAAAGAGTTTTTAAAAATTTTTTTTTTTTTTTTTTTTTTTTTACAGGTATCATGTAGGATAATGTTCTGAGGTGAAAGCCATTACGCTGTATCCTCTTTCATTGCCAGACCACTCAACTGGACATAGAGTGACTGGATTAAGGGAGAGGAAGGCCAATAGACAATCAGGTCAACTCCACTCACCTTGGTTCTGGCCGGGGACGGCTTGGGTCTCTTCTTCACCTCGATCCAGGACTCAGAGTCGAGGTCGGGCAGGCTGGCCGACAGTCCCTTGGGCATGCTCTTCAGGTTGGACACGTCCTGCTCCACCTTGGGCTGCATGGAGGCCCTGGTCATGCCCCTGGTCGGCGTGGAGGACCGGGGAGACCCTGGAGCAGACTCTGTCGATTAGATTGACTCTATAGGTAAGCACGAGACTAGACAAGCCTACAGAGTGGACTAGAGAGAGTAAGCTCACTATATCAGCTACCTTTCAATCATTGTGTCTCAAATGGCACCCTATTTCGTTTATAGTGTGCGCTTGGGATGCAGTCATAAGCTACCACTCATACCCCTTGAACTACCTACCAGTCCTACCTGATTAAATAAGTGTTTACGAATCATTGTCTATTAGACACAAAGCAGGAGAGCACTTGACTGAATCAGTGTACTCACAGAGAAGCAGTAAGAAATAAGCCCTTTTATCCAATGGTTTTACACCTCACAGTATTACACTGTATACCTCGGTCCTTAGGGAACAAGTGTCTGGGTTCTGCTCCAACTGAGCCAACGTACGGAAGCATTTAGCCTTCACCTGAGCGTTGTGATGTCAGTGGATAGCGAGAAACTAGCGCGTAGATGGTGACTGTGGCTGGCGGAGTACAGGGATCTTTCTGCGATTGAAATCATTCCTTGAGCATATCAAAATTCACTGAACAACAGTAACGAGTAATAACAACAAGGTTATGTGCAGGGCTACGAGGTAGTTGAGGTAGCTACAGTGCATTCGGAAAGTATTCAGACCCCTTCACTTTTCACATTTTGTTACGTTACAGCCTTATTCTAAAATTGATTAAATTGTTTCCCCCCCCCTCTTCAATCTACACACAATACCCCATAACGACAAAGCAAAAACAGGTTTAGATTATTTTGCAAATATATTCAAATAAAAAAACTGAAATACCACATTAACATAAGTATTCAAATCGTTTACTCTGTACTTTGTTGAAGCACCTTTGGCAGCGATTAGAGCATCGAGTCTTCTTGGGTATGACACTACAAGCGCGGCACACCTGTATTAGATAAGTTTCTCACATTCTTCTCTGCAGGTTTAGGTTCAAGTCCGAGCTCTGGCTGGGCCACTCAAGGACATTCAGAGGCTTGTCTCGAAGCCACTCCTGCATGGTCTTGGCTGTATGCTTAGGGTTGTTGTCCTGTTGGAAGATGAACCATCACCCCAATCTGAAGTCATGAGCGCTCTGGAGCAGGTTTTCATCAAGGATTTGTCTGTACTTTGCTCTGTTCATCTTTCCCTCAATGTCGCCTAGTCTCTCCGTCCCTGCCACTGAAAAAGATCCCCACAGCATGATGCTGCCACCACCATGCTTCACCGTAGGGATGGTGATGAGCGGTGCCTGGTTTCCACCAGACGTGGCACTTGGCATTCAGCCCAAAGAGTTCAATCTTGGTTTCATCAAAACAGAGAATCTTGTTTCTCATGGTCAGAGTCCTTTAGGTGCCTTTTGGCAAACTCCAAGCGGGCTGTCATGTGCCTTTTACTGAGTGGTGGCTTCCGTCTGGCCACTCCACCATAAAGGCCCAATTGGTGGAGTGCTACAGAGATGGTTGACCTTCTGGAAGCTTCTCCCATCTCCAAAGAGGAACTCTGGAGCTCTGTCACGAGTAACCATCAGGTTCACTATTTGTTCAACACTTTTTTTGGGGTTACAACATGACTCCATATGTGTAATTTCATAGTTTATGTTCTACTATTATTCTACAATGTAGAAAATAGTAAAAGAATTATGAAAAATCCTTGAATGAGTAGGTGTTAAAACTTTGACCGGTAGTGTAGACAGGTGAGTGCCTTTCCAAATCATGTCCAATCAATTGAATTTACCACAGGTGGACTCCAATCAAGTTGTAGAAACATCAAGGATGATCAATGATAAGAGGATACACCTGAGCTCAATTTTGAGTCTCATGGCAAAGGGTCTGAATACTTATGCAAAT
Source organism: Salvelinus fontinalis (assembly GCF_029448725.1). NCBI lineage: Eukaryota > Metazoa > Chordata > Actinopteri > Salmoniformes > Salmonidae > Salvelinus > Salvelinus fontinalis. Next base: position 61,105,907 of record NC_074673.1, read on the forward strand.
AAGGTACCTGTTTTTTTTATGTTTAAAACATTTGTTCTCGCTTTGTCATTATGGGGTATTGTGTGTAGATTGATGAGAAAAATATATAACATTTTAGAATAAGGCTGTAACGTAACACAATGTGGAAAAAGCCAAGGGGTCAGAATACTTTCCGAAGATTTCCCTTTACTGTAACTAAGGGGCCTAGACCGAACCATGAAACAGCCCCAGGCCATTATTCCTCCTCCACCAAACTTTACAGTTGGCATTACGCATTCAGGCAGGTAGCGTTCTCCTGGCATCCGCAAAACCCAGATTTGTTTGTCGGACTGCCAGATGGTGAAGCGTGATTCATCACTCCAGAGAACGCATTTCCACTGCTCCAGAGTCCAATGGTGGCAAGCTTTATGCCACTCCAGCATACACTTGGCATTGCACATGGTGATCTTATGCTTGTGTGCGGCTGCTCGGCCATGAAAACCCATTTCATGAAGCTTCTGACGAACAGTTCTTGTGCGGCCGTTGCTTCCAGAGACGGTTTGAAACTTGGTAGTGAGTGTTGCAACTGAGGACAGACGATCTATACATTACATTTAAGTCATTTAGCAGACGCTCTTATCCAGAGCGACTTACAAATTGGTGCATTCACCTTATGACATCCAGTGGAACAGCCACTTTACAATAGTGCATCTAGATCATTTTAAGGGGGGGGGGGGGGGGGGCAGAAGGATTGCTTTATCCTAGGTATTCCTTGAAGAGGTGGGGTTTCAGGTGTCTCCGGAAGGTGGTGATTGACTCCGCTGTCCTGGCGTCGTGAGGGAGTTTGTTCCACCATTGGGGTGCCAGAGCAGCGAACAGTTTTGACTGGGCTGAGCAGGAACTGTACTTCCTCAGTGGTAGGGAGGCGAGCAGGCCAGAGGTGGATGAACGCAGTGCCCTTGTTTGGGTGTAGGGCCTGATCAGAGCCTGAAGGTACTGAGGTGCCGTTCCCCTCACAGCTCCGTAGGCAAGCACCATGGTCTTGTAGCGGATGCGAGCTTCAACTGGAAGCCAGTGGAGAGAGCGGAGGAGCGGGGTGACGTGAGAGAACTTGGGAAGGTTGAACACCAGACGGGCTGCGGCGTTCTGGATGAGTTGTAGGGGTTTAATGGCACAGGCAGGGAGCCCAGCCAACAGCGAGTTGCAGTAATCCAGACGGGAGATGACAAGTGCCTGGATTAGGACCTGCGCCGCTTCCTGTGTGAGGCAGGGTCGTACTCTGCGGATGTTGTAGAGCATGAACCTACAGGAACGGGCCACCGCCTTGATGTTGGTGGAGAACGACAGGGTGTTGTCCAGGATCACGCCAAGGTTCTTAGCGCTCTGGGAGGAGGACACAATGGAGTTGTCAACCGTGATGGCGAGATCATGGAACGGACAGTCCTTCCCCGGGAGGAAGAGCAGCTCCGTCTTGCCGAGGTTCAGCTTGAGGTGGTGATCCGTCATCCACACTGATATGTCTGCCAAACATGCAGAGATGCGATTCGCCACCTGGTCATCAGAAGGGGGAAAGGAGAAGATTAATTGTGTGTCGTCTGCATAGCAATGATAGGAGAGACCATGTGAGGTTATGACAGAGCCAAGTGACTTGGTGTATAGCGAGAATAGGAGAGGGCCTAGAACAGAGCCCTGGGGGACACCAGTGGTGAGAGCGCGTGGTGAGGAGACAGATTCTCGCCACGCCACCTGGTAGGAGCGACCTGTCAGGTAGGACGCAATCCAAGCGTGGGCCGCGCCGGAGATGCCCAACTCGGAGAGGGTGGAGAGGAGGATCTGATGGTTCACAGTATCGAAGGCAGCCGATAGGTCTAGAAGGATGAGAGCAGAGGAGAGAGAGTTAGCTTTAGCAGTGCGGAGCGCCTCCGTGATACAGAGAAGAGCAGTCTCAGTTGAGTGACTAGTCTTGAAACCTGACTGATTTGGATCAAGAAGGTCATTCTGAGAGAGATAGCAGGAGAGCTGGCCAAGGACGGCACGTTCAAGAGTTTTGGAGAGAAAAGAAAGAAGGGATACTGGTCTGTAGTTGTTGAGATCGGAGGGATCGAGTGTAGGTTTTTTCAGAAGGGGTGCAACTCTCGCTCTCTTGAAGACGGAAGGGACGTAGCCAGCGGTCAGGGATGAGTTGATGAGCGAGGTGAGGTAAGGTAGAAGGTCTCCGGAAATGGTCTGGAGAAGAGAGGAGGGGATAGGGTCAAGCGGGCAGGTTGTTGGGCGGCCGGCCGTCACAAGACGCGAGATTTCATCTGGAGAGAGAGGGGAGAAAGAGGTCAAAGCACAGGGTTGGGCAGTGTGAGCAGAACCAGCGGTGTCGTTTGACTTAGCAAACGAGGATCGGATGTCGTCGACCTTCTTTTCAAAATGGTTGACGAAGTCGTCTGCAGAGAGGGAGGAGGGGGGGGGGAGGGGGAGGAGGATTCAGGAGGGAGGAGAAGGTGGCAAAGAGCTTCCTAGGGTTAGAGGCAGATGCTTGGAATTTAGAGTGGTAGAAAGTGGCTTTAGCAGCAGAGACAGAAGAGGAAAATGTAGAGAGGAGGGAGTGAAAGGATGCCAGGTCCGCAGGGAGGCGAGTTTTCCTCCATTTCCGCTCGGCTGCCCGGAGCCCTGTTCTGTGAGCTCGCAATGAGTCGTCGAGCCACGGAGCGGGAGGGGAGGACCGAGCCGGCCTGGAGGATAGGGGACATAGAGAGTCAAAGGATGCAGAAAGGGAGGAGAGGAGGGTTGAGGAGGCAGAATCAGGAGATAGGTTGGAGAAGGTTTGGGCAGAGGGAAGAGATGATAGGATGGAAGAGGAGAGAGTAGCGGGGGAGAGAGAGCGGAGGTTGGGACGGCGCGATACCATCCGAGTAGGGGCAGTGTGGGAAGTGTTGGATGAGAGCGAGAGGGAAAAGGATACAAGGTAGTGGTCGGAGACTTGGAGGGGAGTTGCAATGAGGTTAGTGGAAGAACAGCATCTAGTAAAGATGAGGTCAAGCGTATTGCCTGCCTTGTGAGTAGGGGGGGAAGGTGAGAGGGTGAGGTCAAAAGAGGAGAGGAGTGGAAAGAAGGAGGCAGAGAGGAATGAGTCAAAGGTAGACATGGGGAGGTTAAAGTCACCCAGAACTGTGAGAGGTGAGCCGTCCTCAGGAAAGGAGCTTATCAAGGCATCAAGCTCATTGATGAACTCTCCAAGGGAACCTGGAGGGCGATAAATGATAAGGATGTACACCCTACAGCACACAACGGTCCCGTTCTGTGAGCTTGTGTGGCCTACCACTTCGCGGCTGAGCCGTTGTTGCGCCTAGACGTTTCCACTTCACAATAACAGCACTTACAGTTGACCAGGGCAGCCATTTTACGAACTGACTTGATGGAAAGGTGGCATCCTATGATGGTGCCACATTGAAAGTCACTGAGCTCTTCAGTGAGGCCATTCTACCGCCAACATTTGTCTATGGAGATTGCATGGCTGTGTACTCGATTTTGTACACCTGTCAGCAATGGGTGTGCCTGAAATGATGAATCCACTATTTTGAAGGGGTGTCGACATACTTTTGTATATATAGTGTGTGTGTGTGTGTGTGTGTGTGCGCGTGTTGGGGTGTCAGTGTAAGTATATGTGTGCGGGTAGAGTCTAGAGGGTGTGGATAGAGTCAGCGCAAGACAGTTAGTTGAAAAAAAAAGGGTAAATGCAGGTATTCCGGGTAGCAATTTGATTAGCTATTTAGCAGCCTTGTTTAGCAGTCTTATGGCTTGGGGGTAGAAGCTGTTCAGGGTCCTGTTGGTTCCAGACTGGTACTGCTTGCCGTGCGGTAGCATCGAGAAAAGTCCATGGCTTGGGTGGCTGGAGTCTGACAATATTTTGGGTCTTCCTCAGACACCCCCTGGTATAGATGTCCTGGATGGCAGGGTGCTCGACCCCAGTGATGTACTGGGCCATACTCACCACCCTCTGTAGCGCCTTGGGACGGGTGCCTTGCAGTTGCCGTACCAAGCGGTGATGTAGCTAGTCAAGACACTATCAAATGGTGTAGTTGAAGAACTTTGAGGATCTGAGAGCCCCCATGCCTAATCTTTCCAGCCTCCTGATCGTCCATAAAGTTCACATTTTGACTAATTCTTCCAGGAGTCTTGATGATCATCCAGGTGCTTTTTGGCAAAACTTAAGTCAACTTTTTTGGACGACATGGGTCCCCGTTATGTCTGGTGAAAACCAAATACTGCATCCCACAGTAAGAACATCGTAACAACGGTCAAGCGTGGTGGTGGTAGTAGTGTGACAGATTGGGGATGCTTCGCTGCCTCAGGACCAGGATGACTTGCCGTCATTGAAGGAACCATGAATTCTGTTCTGTATTAGAACGTTTTAACGGAGAATGTCAGGCAATTCGTACGCGACTTGAAGCACAGCTGGGTCATGCTGCAAGACAAAGATCCAGAACGCACAAGCAAGTCTACATGAGAATGGCTGAAAACAAACAATGGTAAAGTTCTGGAATGGCTTAGTCAAAGTCGAGACCCGATTGAGATGTGGCAGGATCTGAAACGAGCAGTCCGTGCTCGAAAACCGACAAACGTTGCTGAGTTAAAGCAGTTCTGCATGGAAGAGTGGGATGTTAAGAGACTGATCAACAACTACAGGAAGCATTTGGTTGCAGTCATTGCAGCTAAAGGTGGCACAACCAGTTATTGAGTGTAAGGGGTAATTACTTTTTCACGCAGGGGCGTTGCATACGTTTGTTAACTACAGTGCCTTCAGAAAGTATTCACTTTCTTTTCACACATTTTGCCGTGTTCCAGCCTGAATTTAAGAGCTATCAAATCCAGATTTTGTGTCACTGGACTACACACAACACCCCATCATGTCAGTGGAATTGTGTTAAAAAAATTTTTTTTTTTACTAATGAATGAAAAATGAAAAGCTGAAATTTCTTAAAACGGGTTGAATACTTATTGACAAGGCCAGCCTGAATAAGTTCAGGAGTAAAAATGTGCTTAACAAGTTACATGGCCTCTGTGAGCAATAATGGTGTATAACATTATTTTTGAATGACTACCTCATCTCTGTACCCCACACATACAGATAATTGTAAAGGTCCCTCAGTGGAGCAGTGAATTTCAAACACAGATTCAACCACAAAGACCAGGGATGTTTTCGAACGCCTCGCAAATAAGTGCACCTATTTGGTAGATGGGTACAAAAAAAGCAGACATTGAATATCCCTTTGAGCAAGGTGAAGTTATTAATTACACTTTGGTGTATCACTTTGATGGTGTACGCAGTCACTACAAAAGTTACAGGCGTCCTTCCTAACTCAGTTGCCGGAAAGGAAAGAAAGCGCAATGTTGACTTTAAAAGTTAGAGTTTAATGGCTGTGATAGGAGAAAACTAAGGATGGATCAGCAACATTGTAGTTACTCCACAACACTAACCTAAATGACAGAGTGAAAAGAAGGACGCCTGTACATAATTATATTTCTTACAAAACATGCATACTGTTTGCAATAAGGCACTTAAGGTAAACTAAAAAAAAATGTGGGAAAGAAATTTACTTCATGCCCTGAACACCCCTTAGTGTTATGTTTGGGGCAAATCCAACACAGCACATCACTGAGTACCACTCTTCATATTTCCAAGCATGGTTGCGGCTGCATCATGTTGGGGATATGCTTGTCATCGGCAAGGACTAGGGAGTGTTTTGGGGAAAAAAGAAAAGCAATAAAGCGAAGCAGAGGCCAAATCCTAGAGGAAAACTTGGTTTAGTCTGCTTTCCAACAGACAAAGGGAAACAAAGTTCACCTTCCAGCAGGAAAATAACCTAAAACAAATATACATTGGCGTTGCTAATCGAGTCACAGTTTTGACCTAAATCAACTACCAATGATCAACTTGACAGAGCTGGAAGAATTAATAAAAATGTGCAAATATTGTACAATCCAGGTTTACAAAGCTCTTAGGGACGTACCCAGAAAGACTGACAGCTGAAATCGCTGCCATAGGTGAGTCTAACATGTATTGACTCAGGGATGTGAATACTTATGTGAATGAGACATTTCTGTATATCATTTTCAATAAAACTTGCAAAAATGTCTAAAAACATGTTCACTTTGTCATTATGGTGTATTGTTTGTAGATGGGTGAGAAAGAAAATGTATTTAATCATTTTAGAATTCAAGCTGTAAAGGCACTATAAATAAATGAAATAAGTATCAACATTTTGTGTTATTTTGCTCACTCGGTTTAACTTTACAAAATTTTATGTTTTGGTTGAAGATCTGATTACATTCAGTGTCAGAAATATGCAAAAATAGAGAAAATTAGAAATAGGACAACAACTTTCACGGCAGTGTACCGTTTTGATAGAGACTTAGCTATGCAGATTCACTATCAGTGGTATAGTGTGAGGCTGGCTAGCGGGTATAGCTACTATACCTGTCTGCTTAGTGGGCATCTGCCGGGGCACGAACTCGGGGCAGTGGATGAGCTGGGTCAGGTCCACCTGGTTGTGGTCCGGTCCCATGGACAGACCAGGAAGTGGCCACTTCTCAGGCTCCACCTTCCGACGGATCTTCATGTCAATGATTTCCACCTCTTTGCTGTCCTTCAAAGACTACGGGTAGATTTTAAAAAGTGTTGAGGGTATGAAACACAATTAAATAGTATGCATCTACATGCAACGGTCAAAATAAAGGAAACACTTGTGTAAATGAGGTACATAAAGTATATTGAAAGCAGGTGGTTCCACAGGTGTTGTTCCAGAGATCCTTAAGCAATTAACATCCCATCATCAAATAAAGCTTTATTTACAGTGCCTTTGGAAAGTATTGAGACCCTTTGACTTTTTCCACATTTTGTTACGTTACAGCCTTATTATAAAATTGATCAAACACACAATACGCCATAATGACCCGAAAATAGCTGTGCAGTAACGCTCCCCATCCAACATGACAGAACTTGAGAGGATCTGCGGAGAAGAATGGGAGAAACTCCCCAAATTCACAAGAAAGAGCAATCACTAGTAAAACCTAACATTTAAAATCGCCATATTCAATGAGTGTGGGCCACTCGGCCCCTGGGGCATCAGCCTTGAGGCAACGAAAGGAATAACCAAATTATTAACTTTGAAAATCGTTTTCTGGTAGGAGAAGACATTTTGTATAAACTCACTAGAAGACAGTTAGCAGAAGGAACATCAATTCAGTTACTCACAATAACCATAGTGCCATTTCTAAGTGAGTTGACATGCTTTCCAAGTCCTGTGTTGCTTATAGTGAGGACTGAAGAACTACCAGACCCTGTCCATTAGTCTCTAAAACAGTTCATAATGTTGCTGGATATAATTCTGGAACCCCTGCGGTTAGGGTGAATCCCCTCTTTTAGAAAGTGCTGGTTGCACCCACAGCCAATCAAAGTTCACACAGAAGAGACATTCCTGTCTTTGCAAAGTTTCCTCAGATTCTCGTTTAGGGCAACGAGTCGGCTGAAAATTTTCCGAACCCCTTCGATAGCACGGGAGGGGGCCAGAGATAATTATTCACTTCCCTGTGCTCGCGAGAACTTAGTCCACCCGAGAACTTAGTCCTCCCTAAGTTCCTCAAATCGCCTAAAGCGGAGGTCATTAAAACATTTGAGTGTTGATGGTGTCAATATTGGAGTAGTTTGTCAGAACCATGGGCAGGGGGGAGTTGATATCATGATACGGGTTCCTGGTCGTTCCACAGAATGTAGCAAAATCTCGCAATCGAGCTGCCCACAATGATGGTGCTCGTGATGGAATCTGATCGGGAAAGAAGCGGGTGAGTGGGATGGGATTGCCTCAGGCAGGACGGATGGAGGCTACAAGTCAGGCTAACTTGACTCTTAGTACCAGCAGATGGCATCGGAAACCCCAGAAAGGTGGAGGATGGCACGAGACCGTTCTGTCTTCAGTCAGCGACCTGCTGAACTGTGTGGGGGTGGGTGACACAGGGCGGCCACAGGTTTTTGGTATACACCCAGGATCCGTCCTAACTCCCGGGGCTGTTAGGTCCGTCTCAAGTGGGGAGAAGCTGTTTGATAGCTGGATCAGATCTTCTCAGATGGATGAAGGGTGGCCAGACTGCCTTCCCGATCTCCTACGCCTTGCGAGTGTCCAGTCTCCACTGGGCCGCGGAGTTGAGCTGAACATCTGTCTGTTGGATTGGGACAGGTCAACACCGCCCGACTCATCAACAGCTTTGCTATAGGAGGCATTTAAAACAGATCCGGTTTGCCTAGACCAAAGCAAGGTCGGTGTACTGAGAAAGCAGGTCATCCTTTTCTCGCAGCCGAGCTTGCAGCCGGAGGGTCTCTTCCCGAAGCTGCTTGATGGTGGTGCATTAAGGGCAGAAGAATCCCTCTCCATTTCTCAGTTTAGGGTCATGTATAAAAATGCCCAGTTACCAATTATTTTTGGCTACCATGGCTAAAAGAAGAAATCTCAGTGACTTTCAAAGAGGGGTGTCAAAGGAGCATACGGGGTTTAAAGTGTACGTGGCAGGTAGCCTTGCGGTTAAGAGCATTGCCTTCCGACAATACCCCACAATGACAAAGCGAAAACAGGTTTTAGTAAATTTCCAAATCTAGAAAAAATAAAAAGTATTTCCATAAGTATTCAGAGAATTAGCTATGACACTCGAAATTGAGCTCAGATGCATCCTTGAAATGTTTCTATCACTTGATTAGAGTCCGCCTGTGGTAAATTCCATGGATTGGACATGATTTGGATAAGCACGCACCTGTCTAAATAAGGTCCCACAGTTGACAGTGCACCCAAGAGCAAAAACCATGCCATGAGGTTGAAGGAATTGTTTGTAGAGCTCTGAGACAGGAATGTGTTGAGGCACAGATCTGGGAAGGGTACCAAAAAATGTCTGCAGTATTGAAGGTCCAAGAACACAGTGGTCTCCATCATTCTTAAATGGAGCAAGTTTAGAATCAACAAGACTCTTCCTAGAGCTGGCTGCCTGGCCAAACTGAGAAATCGGGGGAGAAGGGCCTTGGTCTGGGAGGTGACCAAGAACCCAATGGTGACTGACAGAGCTCCAGAGTTCCTCTGTGGAGATGTGAGAACTTTCCAGAAGGACAACCATCTCTGTAGCACTCCACCAATCAAGCCTTTCTGGGAGTAGCCAGACGGAAGCCACTCCTCAGTAAAAGGCACAAGACAGCCCGCTAAGAGTTGCCAAACGGCACCTAAAGGACTCTCAGACCATGAGAACCAAGATTCTCTGGTCTGATGAACCCAAGATTGAACTCTTTGGCCTGAATGCCAAGCGTCACGTCTGGAGGAAACCTGGGACCATCCCTACGGTGAAGAATGGTAGCAGCATCATGCTGTGGTGATGTTTTTCAGCGGCAGGGACTGGGAGACTAATCAGGATCAAGGGAAAGATGAACAGAGAAAAGTAGAGGGAGATCCTTGATGACCTGCTCCAGAACGCTCAGGACCTCAGACTGGGGTGAAGGTTCACCTTCCAACAGGACAACAACCCTAAGCACACAGCCTAGACAATGCAGGAGTGGCTTTAGGACAAGTCTCTTAATGTCCTTGAGTGGACCAGCCAGAGCCCGGACTTGAACCCTATCAAACATCTCTGGAGAGACATGAAAATAGCTCCCCAAATACATGTGTGCCAAGCTTGTAGCATCATACACAAGACTCAAGTCTGTAATTGCTGCCAAAGGTGCTTCAACAAAGCACTGAGTAAAGGGTCTGATTACTTATGTAAATGTGATATTTTTTGCTTTATCATTATGGGGTATTGTGTGTAGATTGATGAGGAAAAAATACAATTGAATCAATTTAAGAATATGGCTGTAACATAACAAAATGTAGAAAAGTCAAGGTCAGAACTTTCCTAATGCACTATACAGTACCAGTCAAAAGTTTGGACACACCTACTCATTCCAGGTTTTTTTTTAATTACTTTTTTTTTTTTACTATTTTCTACATTGCAGAATAATAGTGAAGACATCAAAACTATGAAATAATACATATAGAATCATGTAGTAACCAAAAAAGTGTTAAATCAAAATATATTTTATATTCGAGATTCTTCAAAGTAGCCACCCTTTGCCTTGATGACAGCTTTGCAACTTGGCCTTCTCTCAACCAGCTTCATGAGGTAGTCACCTGGAATGCATTTCAATTAAACAGGTGTGCCTTGTTAAAAGTTAATTTGTGGAATTTCTTTCCTTCTTAATGCATTTGAGCCAATCAGTTGTGTTGTGACAAGGTAGGGGTTGTATACAGAAGATAGACCTATTTGGTAAAAGACCAAGTCCATATTATGGCAAGAACAGCTCAAATAAGCAAAGAGAAACAACAGTCCATCATTACTTTAAGACATGAAGGTCAGTCAATACGGAATATTAAGAACTTTTATAGTTTCTCCAAGTGCAGTCGCAAAAACCATCAAGCACTATGATGAAACTGGCTCTCATGCACTATGATGAAACTGGCTCTCTCGCCACAGGAAAGGAAGACCCAGAGTTACCTCTGCTGCAGAAGTTCATTAGAGTTACCAGCCTCAGAAATCAAGGCTGGTGACTGTTGGTGATTTAATTAGAATTCAAAGCACACTTAACCAGCATGGCTACCACAGCATTCTGCAGCGATATGCCATCAAAGGTTTGTGCTTAGTGGGCGCAGCAGCGCCTCTTCAACCTCAGGAGGCTGAAGAAATTCGGCTTGTCACAAAAAGCACTCACAAACTTCTACAGATGCACAATCGAGAGCATCCTGTCGGGCTGTATCACCGCCTAGTACGGCAACTGCTCCGCCCACAACCGTAAGGCTCTCCAGAGGGTAGTGAGTTCTGCACAATGTATCACCGGGGGCAAACTACCTGCCCTCCAGGACACCTACACCACCCAATGTCACAGTATGGCCATAAAGATCATCAAGGACAACAACCACCCAAGCCACTGCCTGTTCACCCCGCTATCATCCAGAAGGCGAGGTCAGTACAGGTGCATCAAAGCTGGGACCGAAAGACTGAAAAACAGCTTCTATCTCAAGGCCATCAGACTGTTAAACAGCCACCACTAACATTTAGTGGCTGCTGCCAACATACTGACTCAACTCCAGCCACTTTAATAATGGGAATTGATGGGAATTTATGTAAAAATGTATCACTAGCCACCTTAAACAATGCCACTTAATATGTTTACATACCGATCTCATATGTATATACTGTACTCTATATCATCTACTGCATCTTGCCATCTTTATGTAATACATGTATCACTAGCCACTTTAAACTATGCCACTTTATGTTTATATACCCTACATTACTCATCTCATATGTATATACTGTACTCTATACCATCTACTGCATCTTGCCTATGCCGTTCTGTACCATCACTCATTCATATATCTTTATGTCCATATTCTTTATCCCTTTACACTTGTGTGTATAAGGTAGTAGTTGTGGAATTGTTAGGTTAGATTACTCGTTGGTTATTACTGCATTGTCGGAACTAGAAGCACAAGCATTTCGCTACACTCGCATCAACATCTGCTAACCATGTGTATGTGACAAATAACATTTGATTTGGTGGGCGGCGGCTCAGCCATGGAAAACCATTTCATTTCTTCAGTAAGGCCATTCTACTGCCAATGTTTGTCTGTCTATGAAGATTGCATGTCTGTGTGATCGATTGGATACAACTGTCAGAAACGGGTGTGGCTGATATAGCCAAATAACCACATTTTAAAAGGGTGTCCACATACTTTTGTAGATTGACAGATATTAAACATCAACGTTTAAAGGGAGATCAGTCCTATTTAGTACGGTCTGCAGAAACTGGTTTTAACAAGTCGAAGCTCAATGAAAAGCCATGAATTACCTACAAAGTATACAGCTGATGAGGCATAGAAACGTATTTAGTTATGGGACTAAAGCCACCTGGCTCTATAAACATGTAAATAAGGAACAGAGTGTACCTCTATAATGAGGGTGACGTCAGTGGTGAGGGCCTGCACCCTGTGGAAGCTGGCAATCAGGCCAAGTGACAGGAAGCCTTCCAGGTCCATCTTCCTGCGCAGGAAGAAATCCCGCTCCAGGTTGTCAAGGCTGAAGTAGTACTCACTACGGAGAGTTCAAAAACAAGGAGGATCAAGGTACTCGTCCTATAATTAAAATGCCTTTATTATGAAGGCATGTTCGATAGAAGAAAAACTTTCAGCAAAGCCCTTGTCAGGGAATACAATGATAAAATGTGTGAAAAGTTGAATAAAATGACGTGTGGGAAAAGTTGAGACTAAATATTTGCCTATGTTCTCAGTTTCGTTTTGAGTTGGAGATAATCTCAATCTCAATTGTCATCAGTTGTTTAGGAGATGGAATTTGATAATGGAAATAGTATAAGCCACATTGATTCAGATTCCATGTTATATTCTGGGGCCACCCATATGAGAAAGTATGCATGCATGTTTAAGTCGGTTTGGATAAAAGTGTCTGCTAAATGGCATATATATTATATTACACTATTCCAAGGCTGAACAACAGTCACCACCTGCTTCCTCTTGAAACATTGACCTATAAAGCGTAGTAGCCAATGGTAGAACTTATGAAGCGTAGTAACCAACGGCAGTACATTTAAAGCAAAGTAACCAACGGTAGGTAGTACTCACATCTGCCTTTTGACATAGTCCTTGAGCAGCCCCTGGTCCACTGTGTACAGGTCATTGCTGCTCATGTTGTCGTAGTAATAGGTCACTGGAGCACCAAACTTCTGTCCGTAGGCGCCGTCCTTCCCGTTGGAGGCCTTGTAGCCATAATGGTAGTCAGAGTGACCTGGTGGGAGTCACGGCAGTAGTAAACCATTACAGGGCCACTGTCACAAGCCTACTACAAGTGAACAGCAAGGCTACAGAGCTACAAGACTTCACAACAGCAGGGAGACATTTGCAGCACAGCTGTTGAATCCCGGGAAGGCGCGCAATGATTTACTAAATCTGAGCTGGCTAAGACTTAAAATTGGATGTCCCTCGGGGGGGGGGGGGGGGGGGGGGGGGATTCTTTGACTTCTGAAAGTAACACTGTGTTCCTGAGGAGAGGGAAGAATCGGAAAACTCAAAACAGGTGGATCTCGGCCAAGTGAGAAGGAGAAGAACGGCAGGTTTCATCACAACAGGGGGTGGAGGGAGGGAGGGAGTGTGTCACCTTTGCTCCTCTCCCCCCGTTCCACCCCCTTTCTCCTCAAATGAAGGGTGGCAGTGTTTTCCTGTCGGAGGCAGACTCCCATGGCCCAGTTAGTGAGAGAGGAGAGGCTCGGTTGCCAAAACCAACAGGCCCAGGCTAGGGATGTAGAATTTTTGAATACCCGAACGGACGTCAGCATTCGAATACTTGTGTGAGTACTACTGCGTCTCCCTCGCAATTCAATTCAAGGGGTTTTATGGGCATGGGAAACATAAGTTAACATTGCCAAAGCAAGTGAGGTAGAAAATATACAAAAGTGAAATGAACACCACCCTCTCTCCCTCCCATCTCACACCGGCCCCTCCACAGCTGCAGCAATAGAGCCCCACCCTCTCTCCCTCCCATCTCACACCGGCCCCTCCACAGCTGCAGCCCTCTCTCCCTCCCATCTCACACCGGCCCCTCCACAGCTGCAGCAATAGAGCCCCACCCTCTCTCCCTCCCATCTCACACCGGCCCCTCCACAGCTGCAGCAATAGAGCCCCACCCTCTCTCCCTCCCATCTCACACCGGCCCCTCCACAGCTGCAGCAATAGAGCCCCACCCTCTCTCCCTCCCATCTCACACCAGCCCCTCCACAGCTGCAGCCCTCTCTCCCTCCCATCTCACACCGGCCCCTCCACAGCTGCAGCCCTCTCTCCCTCCCATCTCACACCGGCCCCTCCACAGCTGCAGCAATAGAGCCCCACCCTCTCTCCCTCCCATCTCACACCGGCCCCTCCACAGCTGCAGCAATAGAGCGCCACCCTCTCTCCCTCCCATCTCACACCGGCCCCTCAACAGCAATAGAGTCCCACCCTCTCTCCCTCCAATCTCACACCGGCCCCTCCACAAATGCAGAAATAGAGTCCCACCCTCTCTCCCTCCCATCTCACACCAGCCCCTCCACAGCTGCAGCAATAGAGTCCCACCCTCTCTCCCTCCCATCTCACACCAGCCCCTCCACAGCTGCAGCAATAGAGCGCCACCCTCTCTCCCTCGCGCAGCAGTGCTCGGGTCAAAAATTTAAGCTAATAAAACCCCACATTAATTTTGAATACGCAACACATTTATGATACTACTCCAATAGTGAAATTATTTCAAACTCTAATCCCAAGCACCATGTCTAACCCCACTGCCCTGAGGGATCACAGGTCTTGACAAGTCCTAACAAACTCTGGTTATTAAATTGCTTTGTTTATACTGTTTCCTTAGTGAGGCCGGATCAGGGTCCCACAAGACCAAGGCAAAGCCAGCAGACAGATCATTCCACCATTGGGCTGGGCTTTAAGACATGTGGCGAAGCTCCATTCAACAGTGCTGTTCTACAGAGGATCGAATGCGCTCAAACCATCCAGCTGATAGCCCTCCATGTAACAATTCATGATTTTCCACTAAGGGGATTTTGAAAATTTAACCAGTTCATTGACTGGCAGCACTTTAACAAAGACTAAAGAATTCATAAACAGATTTTTTTCTTGCACAATATAGGTTCAGCATACCCACTTACCCAATGAGATGCCTTTATGAGTGCCTTTTATAGGCCAATGAAATGTTTTATCCCAAAAACAAAACTGTCAGAAAAATGACCATTACAAATCAATGGTGTGGAAAAGTGTTTTACATGAGTACTGAATAATTGAGAGGAAAAACTCAAATAGTTTGAGAAATGTATTCAGGAGAAATATGGTTTAATTTATCTAATAAACTTTAAAATTTAACATTCAACATAGAAACGCATTTGAAAAAAGGATGTACAGAAAATTGTTACAATCGGAGAAACCCTTGTTTCACCTAAGGATATTTTGACTGAAAAAAAAATAATATATATATATATATATATATTCTAAGTGTTTCCAACTTTAAAGAATTTTATGACAGCTTCTTACCTAAGAATCATGTGAAACTATCGACAATACAAAAAAAAACGTTAAAAACTTAGAGAACGAACTATGCTTAACTCCTTTCAAACTCCTTTCAGACAGAAAACCCCAGGCCTTGATGGCACTCCATCAAAGTATAGGTATATCAAACATTTTATGACTCGATGGAAGATCTACTAGCAATCTTTAATTATTCATATACACTACCGCTCAAAAGTTTGGGGTCACTTAGAAATGTCCTTGTTTTTAAAAGAAAAACACATTTGTCAATTAAAATAACATCAAATTGATCAGAAACACAGTGTAGACATTGATGTTGTAAATTACTATTGCAGCTGGAAACTACAGATTATTAATGGAATATCTACATTGGCGTACATTTGCCCATTACGAGCAACCATCACTCCTGTGTTCCAATGGATTTGCTAACACAACGTGCCAAGTTTTTTATTTTAAAAGGCTAACTGATCAATAGAAAACCCTTTTGCAATTATGTTAGCACAGCTGAAAACTGTTGTTCTTAATAAAGAAGCAATAAAACTGGCAAGGGGATCACTTGGCTTGTGTACTTTCTCTAGTTACTTCTAGACTCCACATCACCGGTGGGCGGAGCTACAGCTCTCCTGTGATGAAAATATTAAGCAAACACTTTTCTGGGGTTTAATTTTACTGTTGCTAGTATTCTTTACTGTAGCCCATGCCATTTAATAAACTGTAGTATCAATCCACAATCGACTAGGACGAGAACTCTGCGCCCCAATTCAGATTGGAGTTTATGAAAACGCAAAGATTGTCAATAACCTACAGAAGGTAAGATAACCGCATGCAGTATTAACCCTTGGAAAGCCTTGATTGGCCAGTGAATGTCCAAGCCCTCGTCACACCTACAATTGAGTTATTCATCAAAACCCAGCCCTTTCGTGCCACCACCAAAAATTTGGCTCATAGCTGCCTCTGTGAAAATAGCAAAACAATACTTCGGACCTATAGCGCTACACCAGCGAAGATGTAAGTTTGTTAAAATAAAGCACTGAATTGGACCCCTCAAATGGAGTTTGAAATCTTTAGGGTAACGCGTTACTTTCTACAGTCTACTCCTGAAAAATGCTATAGCTTAGGACATTCCTTGTATTCAATCATTAAGATCTTAGATTTCATTGAGATCTAGGTTATCATGTCGGTGAAAATACATGAGAACGGAGACATGTGAATTGCACTGAACAGTTCAGTAGATGTGAGTCGACTGTATCCAACTAAACTGAATACAAATATAAACACAGCATGTAAAGTGTCGGCCCCATGTTTCACGAGCTGAAATAAAACACCGCAGAAATGTTCCACACACATAAAAAGCTCATCTCATTTTGTGCAAAAATGTGTGAAGCTGAACAGCATCATTATTACACAGATGCACCTTGTGCTTGGGACAATAAAATGACACTTTAAAATGAGCGGTTTTGTCACACAACACAATGCCACAGAGCGCGCTGACTGCAGGAATGTCCACCAGAGCTGTTACAGAGAATTTTATGTTAATTTCGCTACCATAAAACTGTCTCCAATGTCGTTTTAGAGGTTTTGGCAGTACATCCAAGCGGCCTCCAAGGCCCACCCCTGCCCAGTCATGTGAAATCCATAGATTAGGGCCTTTATTTCTATTGACTAACTTCCTTAAATGAACTGCAACTCAGTAAAATCTTTACAATTGTTGCATGTTGCGTTTATAATTTTGTTCAGTATAGTTACAATATGATGACTTTGACCATTTACATGGCAATGCATTTTTGGGGGAGATTTTACATGTTTTTTTTGCTTACCTCTGGAGCCTCTGCCTCGTCCCCGGCCCCTGCCACGACCCCGGAACCCGGCACGGGAGGGAGCACCCTCGCTCCTCACACTGGACACCTCATGGTCGTTACTCCATTCACGCTCGGACTTCCCTCTGTACCAGTCTGAGAACATAAAATATAATACAAAAGTATATGTGATTTCGGCTATTTCAGCCACACATTGCTAAAAGGTGTATAAAATCAAAGACAAAGCCATGCAAGCTCCATAGACAAACATTGGCAGTAGAATAACCTTTACTGAAAAGCTCAGTGCCTTTCAACATGGCACCGTCATAGGATGCCACCTTTCCAACAAGTCAGTTTGTCAAATTTCGGACCTGCACCGGTCAACTATCAGTGCTGTTATTGTGAAGTGGAAACGTCTAGGAGCAACAACGGCTCAGCAGCAAAGTGGTAGGCCACAAAAGCTCACAGAACGGGACCACCGAGTGCTGAAGCAAGTAAAAATATGTCCTCGGTTGCAACACTCACTACAGAGTTCCAAACTGCCTCTGGAAGCAACGTCAGCACAATAACTGTTCATCAGAGGCTTCATGAAATTGGCTTCCATGGCTGAGCAGCCGCACACAAACCTAAGATCATCATGTGCAATGCCAAGTGTCGGCTGGAGTAGTGTAAAGCTCGCCACCATTGGACTCTGGATCAGTGGAAATTTGTTCTCTGGAGTGGTGAATCACACTTCACCATCTGGCAGTCTGACGGACGTAACTGGGAAAGCTACCTGCCAGAATGCATAGTGCCAAATGTAAAGTTTAAATGGTATGTGGCTGTTTTTCATGTTTCGGGCTAGGCCCCTTAGAAAACTTAACACTATAGCATACAATTACATACTAGACAATTCTGTGCTTCCAACTTTGTGGCAACAGTTTGAGGAAGGCCCTTTCCTGTTTTAGTATGACAATGTCCCCGTGCACAAAGCGAGGTCCATATAGAAATGGTTTGTTGAGATCGGTGTGGAAGAACTTGACTGGCCTGCACAGAGCCCTGACCTAACGCTCGTGGCTGAATGGAAGCATGTCCCCGCAGCAATGTTCCAACATCTAGTGGAAAGCCTTCCCAGAAGAGTGGAGGCTGTTATAGCAGAAAAGGGGGGACAAACTCCATATTAATGCCCATTATTTTGGGATGAGATGTTTGAAGAGCAGTTGTCCACATATTTTTGGTAATGTAGTGTACATATTAACACACACTCAAATAAGCAAATGAGTTGAGGTACCCATTTATAAAGCCTAAGTCAAATTATATATATATATGGCTGAGAGGGTATACCGTATTTTACTATAGACTGGTATTGATACATGGACCGGTTGGGCTTTTACTTGCATTATTTTATGGCTACATAAGGTGTCAAAAAGCCTTACACACAAGGCAAAACACAGCTATTACAGCAGCCTAGCGGTCCTGCTGCTGGGTTGTTGCCCTCCTACGGCCTCCTCCACGTCTCCTGATGTACTGGCCTGTCTCCTGGTAGCGCCTCCATGCTCTGGACACTACACTGACAGACACAGCAAACCTTCTTGCCACAGCTCGCATTGATGTGCCATCCTGGATGAGCTGCACTACCCGAGCCACTTGTGTGGGTTGTAGACTCCGTCTCATGCTACCACTAGAGTGAAAGCACCGCCAGCATTCAAAAGTGACCAAAACATCAGCCAGGAAGCATAGGAACTGAGAAGTGGTCTGCGGTCACCACCTGCAGAACCATTCCTTTATTGGGGGTGTCTTGCTAATTGCCTATAATTTCCACCTTTTGTCTATTCCATTTGCACAACAGCATGTGAAATTTATTGTCAATCAGTGTTGCTTCCTAAGTGGACAGTTTGATTTCACAGAAGTGTGATTGACTTGGAGTTACATTGTGTTGTTTAAGTGTTCACTTGATTTTTTTGAGCAGTGTATATTGAAAGCAGGTGCTTCCACACAGGTGGGGTTCAAGTTAATTAAGCGTTGTCCAGTTGCCCATTATTTAGGCTACCATGGCTAGAAGAGAACTCAGATACTTTAAACGCGGGGTCTCAAAGGAGCATAGGGGGTTTAAAGGGTGTGTGTGTGTGTGTGTGTTGGTCGATATTTTTTTTTAAAAACGATAACATTTTGCCGATCCAAATTGTCTGGGACGGGGGGGAAGATCCATTGCAAAATAATGCTTTTTATTGATAGAATTCATTGATGGAGCACATTGACTGGTATTTCTAACTTCAAAACGCAAATATACTTCACAGGCTAACAAATCATCAAGATGCTTGGAAATTAGTGTCGGGTGTACGCGTTTCTATTTTTACTCCCGCAAAAGACATGAGATCCTCATAAGGGACATCAGCTAAGTGTACCGACTGGGCAAAATTAGCAAAGCTAGTGTTGATTATCCCAATGTCCAGTGTGCCCGCCGAGAGGGGCTTCATTCTACAAAACAGAGCAAAGACCGTGCCTTCTTGAGGACAAAGTAACGAGGCTGATGCGCATCGCAAGCTGCTCCAAGGAGTTGAACAATTTTGTCATCCAAACAGCAGCAGCTCACTTTGAGCAGGCTAAGGTGTGCCGCAAACACAAGTAAATTAGAGATAAATGTGTTAGTCAGGCCTGGTCCTAGCAGTTCTTCTGCCACCCTAAGCAAAATCAACATATGCCGCCCGTGTCATGTACAGTGTAAAGATTTGAAATGGCTTGATAGACTAGAGTAGCGTAATGTGTAGGCTATCATGCGCAATTGGTGCATTTCAGTTGAACTTATTCAGTAGCTCTATTCACATTGGAGAGTTAAATGTTGTCATCACTAGTCAGCCAACTGTCTATAGTAGGAAACAGTTGTATCAATAAGCCATGTATATCACAACAGACGAGTCATGGACCCACGAAAGTTAAAATGACCAACATTAACATCATCCAGTAGAACTGTAAAAAGATTGAGATCTCATGTCAGCTTTGAAAACAAGTGCTTTCATAAATGCATGGCGTGGGCCTCGTTTCACAGGCGCATTGTAAAAGAAGCGCTCTCTCAACGAACCAGCCACAACTAATTGAGTTTATTTACATACTGATTTTGATTGTCCAACATCAGTTTGAAACGTTCGTAATTTTGTGGGCCCCTAGAGTGGCCTCTCTCCACTCATATGGTGCTGAATCGCAGCGGGAATGGGGAGTGGGGCAGGCCGGCCCGGGTGTTCGTAGACAGCCTTGTTCTGTTATTTACTGGGCCGAATTAAAATGTTCATGCCTAGGCTAAATGAAATTAGAGAGCCCTAGATTCAATTTGAAAACAGCTGTGTTTTGTTAATTATTCATTTAAAACGTTAACACGAATAGCCTACAGGACATGTCGTCCGCAAATTATATTATATTTAGAAGGTGTGTTTTACTACTGCTGCTGGGTTCTGAGAATATAAAATGTACTTCTTCATGTCACTGAGGGAGTGCTTCGGTTTAGAGGGTCTACACCAGAAGTTAATGGCTATCTGTAGGAGGAAAGTATATGGGGGGGCAATTAAGATTGGAATGTAAAGTGTAGGGAAAGCGGATTAGTGATGGAGGGGGGGGGGGTCGAGATCAGGTCAGGTCACGTTAAGGGAGGAATAAGTTCACAGGCGCGTATCAGGCCCGTATCACTGTGTCCTGCCTAGCAGTAAAGATAAACTCAGCAAAAAAAAGAAACGTCTGCTCACTGTCAACTGCGGTAATTTTCAGTAAACTTAACATGTAAATATTTGTATGAATATAACAAGATTCAACAACTGAGACAAACTGAACAGGTTCCACAGACATGTGACAAACAGAAATGGAGTAATGTGTTCCCTAACAAAGGGGGGGGGGGGGGGTCAAAATCAAAAGTAACAGTCAGTATCTGGTGTGGCCACCAGCTGCATTAAGTACTGCAGTGCATCTCCTCCTCATGGACTGCACCAGATTTGCCAGTTCTTGCTGTGAGATGTTGCCCTACTCTTCCAACAAGGCACCTGCAAGTTCCCGGACATTTCTGGGGGGAATGGCCCAAGCCCTCACCCTCCGATCCAACAGGTCCCAATTGGACTGAGATCGGGTCTCTTCACTGGCCATGGCAGAACACTGACATTCCTGTCTTGCAGGAAATCACGCACAGAACGAGCAGTATGGCTGGTGGCATTGTCATGCTGGAGGGTCATTTCAGGATGAGCCTGCAGGAAGGGTACCACATGAGGGATGAGGATGTCTTCCCTGTAACGCACAGCGTTGAGATTGCCAGAAATGACAACAAGCTCAGTCCGATGATGCTGTGACACACCGCCCCAGACCATGACGACCCTCCACCTCCAAATCGACCCCGCTCCAGAGTACAGGCCATGGTGTAACGCTCATTCCTTTGACGATAAACTCGAACCCGACCATCCCCCCTGGTGAGACAAAACTGCTACTCGTTAGTGAAGAGCACTTTTTGCCAGCCCTGTCTGGTCCAGCGACGGTGGGTTTGTGCCCCTACGCGACGTTGTTGCCGGTGATGTCTGGTGAGGACCTGCCTTACAACAGGACTACAAGCCCTCAGTCCAGCCTCTCTCAGCCTATTGCAGACAGTGTGAGCACTGATGGAGGGATTGTGCGTTTCTGGTGTAACTCGGGTAGTTGTTGCCATCCTGTACCTGTCCTGCAGGTGTGATGTTTGGATGTACCGATCCTGTGCAGGGTTTGTTACACGTGGTCTGCCACTGCGAGGATGATCAGCTGTCCGTCCTGTCTCCCTGTAGCGTTGTCTTAGGCGTCTCACAGTACGGACATTGCAATTTATTGCCCCGGCCACATCTGCAGTCCTCATGCCTTGCAGCATGCCTAAGGCACCTTCACACAGATGAGCAGGGACCCTGGGCATCTTTCTTTTGTTTTTTCAGAGTCAGTAGAAAGGCCTCTTTAGTGTCCTAAGTTTTCATAACTGACTTTAATTGCCTAATATTTGTAAGCTGTTAGTGTCTTAACGACCGTTCCAGAGGTGCATGTTCATTAATTATTGTTTATGATTCATTGAACAAGTATTGGGAAACGGTGGGAAACGGTGTTTAACTTCTTTGGGACTGGGGGGCAGTATTGAGTAGCTTGGATGAATAAGGTGCCCAGAGTAAACCTGCTACTCAGGCCTAGAAGCTAGAATATGCGTATAATTAGTAGATTTGGATAGAAAACACTCTGAAGTTTCTAAAACTGTCTGAATGATGTCTGTGAGTATAACAGAACTCCTATGGCAGGCAAAAACATGAGAAAAAATCCAACCAGGAAGTGGGAAATCTGAGGTTTGTAAGTCTTTGCCTATCCAATATAGTGTAAATTGTGCACTTCCTAAGGCTTCCACTAGATTGCAACAGTCTTTAGAACCTTGTTTCAGGCTTCTACTATGAAGGGGGAGTGAATAAGAGCTGTTTGAACAAGGTGTCTGGCAGAATGCCATGAGCTAAGTCAGGCGCGCGGCCGTGAGAGCGAGCTCTGTTCCTTTTCATTTCTAAAGACAAAGGAATTGTCCGGTTGGAATATTATTGAAGATTTATGATAAAAACATCCTAAAGATTGATTATATACATCGGTTGACATGTTTTTACGAACGTTAACAGAACTTTTGACTTTGTCTCGACCTAGTGCCTGCGCATCGTGCATTTGGATTACTGGACTAAACGCGCAAACAAAAAGGAGGTATTTGGACATAAATGGACTTTATAAAAAAAAATATATATTGTGGAACTGGGATTTCTGGGAGTGCACTCCGATGAAGATCAAAGGGAAGTGAATATTTATAATGCTATTTCTGAGTTTTGTGACACCTCTGCTTGGTTGAAAAATGGCTGTATGTTTTTCTGTGGCTAGGTGCTGACCTAACATAATTGCATGGTGTGCTTTTACCGTAACGTCTTTTTGAAATCTGACACAGCGGTTGCATTAAGGAGAAGTTTATTTATAATCGTATGAATAACACTTGTATCTTAGATCAATGTTTATGATGAGTATTTCTGTAATTTGATGTGGCTCTCTGCACTATCACCGGATGTTTGTTTGAGACCATGCATTTCTGAACATAACGCACCAATTTCAAATGAGGTTTTTGGACAAAGATTAACTTTATCGAACAAAACACACATTTGTCGTTTAACATGGAGTCCTGGGAGTGCCATCCGGTGAAGTTCAAAGGTTAGTGATTCATTTTAATGCTATTTCTGTATTTTGTGACACCTTTCCTTCTTTGGAAATGGCTGTATAGTTTTCTGTGACTAGGCGCTGACCTAACATAATCGTAAGGTGTGCTTTCGCCGTAAAGTATTTTTGAAATCAGACACTGTGGCTGGATTAACAAGAAGTTTATCTTTAAAATGGTGTATAATACTTGTATGTTTGAGGAATTTTAATTATGAGATTTCTGTTTGAATTTGGTGTTTGAATTTGGCGCCCTGTAATTTCACTGGCTGTTGGCGAGAGATATCCCAGAGAGGTTAAACCCTTTATAATGAAGATTTGTGACGTTATTTTGATTTTTACAAATCATCTTTGAAAGACAGGGTCCTGAAAAGGGACGTTTCTTTTTTTGCTGAGTTTACAATGTTTGTACAGATGTGTAGGAGGAGACTCAGCCTAGGAGGAAGGGTTAAATATCAGTGCTTGTGTGAAAAGGCTTTTGTCTAATGCAGCTGTATTGATCCTCTGGGAAGAATAATCTTGGTTAAGCTTTCATAGTGTCCGTCGAGATATTACTCGGACAATTAGATCCTAACACTGCGAAGGCGATTTGCTCTCCAAGGACAAAATGTTAATTTTTTTAATGATATCCATGAATGATTTATACCAGGGACGAAGACCCACGGGCAATGTTTTGCTTTTCAATAAAAACCTGTTATGTTGGTATAAGAAACATTTTACTTCATTTTATTACAACTTTATTACTTTTCTGTTAAGATTAATTCAAATCTAAAATGTGATTCTGAGCACCGTAGGTGGAATCCCTAATGTGTAACGGGAAATTAAAATCTTTCTGGTGCAACATTTTTCTAACAGAAACCCTGGTGTGCGTGTGTGTGTGTGTGTGTGTGTGTCAGTCACCAGATCTCAGCCAAATTGCACACTTAAGGGAGATTCTGGGGCGGCGTTTTCCACCACCATCAAAAACCCATTTATAGAATTTCTCATGGAAGAATGGCATCGCATCCCTCCAATATAGTTACAGAAATTTGTAGAATCTATGCCAAGGCGCATTGAAGCTGTTCGGGCGGCTTGTGGTGGCCAACGCCCTAGTAAGACACTATGTTGGTGTTTCCTTTATTTTGGCAGCTACCTGTAAATCCCCTATGGGCACAGGTCAAAAGTAGTGCACTATATAGGGCATAGGCTGCCATAAGAGGTCAGGTTGGCGATGGGAGATGTCACTCACCTCTGAGGTCGTTCTTCCTGTTGGGGGGCACCCTGGGCACCTCGTTCTGACGGGTGTTGTTCCTTGAGGCTGAGCGCTCTCTGGGCCCCTCAGACTTCACCTCGATCATCAGCGGCACCCACTTATGCTTGTTTCCTACACACACACACACACACTACTGTTAGGGAGGCGCCCGTCTGTCACATTTCCACAATGTAGTTATTTTGTGTTTTTTTGTTGTCCAAGACCACGAGTCCCTGTCTGCAGTGAAATGCAGGCAGGCAGGCAGGCAGGCTGGGAGGCAGGCTGGTAGGGATAGTATGAAACTAGTCGATGTGTGTAAAGGAAATGGACAGAGAAGCACTGAACAAGCTGCACTGTAACTTATCGTGCTAGACCAATTCAAGTTTTTAAAAGTTACACGGCTGGGATTGTGAATGGGAATTCTAAGCCAATTGAGAGGTGAGAAAAAACATCCAAAAGAAACACATCCCGTTTTACTTGGTTGATATATAAACCCACCCCAAAAAGCTATTCAGCCTAATATGTGGTTCCCCATGCTGGCCAGGAGGCTGTGTCAGTGGTCTGTTAGTTGAGTGTGTGCATAGGTTTAAAGCACTAGAAGTTGTTTTTTGGGGCATCTGCACGTTACTATATTTCTAAATACTTTAACTTCACTACATCCCGAAAGAAAATTACGTACTTTTTTACTCCATACATTTTAATTGACACCCAAAAGTACTCGGCACATTTTGAATGCTTAGCAGAGAGAGCGAGACAGCAAGAGAGAAATAGCGAAAGAGTGAAAGCGAGAGCCAGCAAGGAAAAGTGACAGAGAATGCGAGAGCAAGAGAAAGAAAGCGAGAGCGAAACAGAGAGCGAGCGAGAAAGTGAGATAGCAGGCGCAAGAGAGAAAGATCGAGAGCGAAAGCGAAAGAAAGAGCGAGAAAGAAAGAAAGCGAAGAAAAAAAGAGCGAGAGAAAAAAAGAGAGCAAGAGAAAGTGTGAGAACGAGAGAGAGAAAGCGAGAGTGAGTGAATAGAGGGAGGGAAAAAGAGCAAAAGAGCCAGAAAGAAAGTGATAGAAAGGGAGCGAAAGAGATTGAGAGAGAAAAGGGAGAAAGAAAGAGGGAGAAAGAAAGCGCGACAGGAAAAAAAGAGCGAGAGCGCAAGAGAAGGAGAGCGAGAAAAAGAGCGAGCGGGCTGGATAAAGGAATGGGAAGTCTCATTCTGAAGGTCAAAAAACACTTGCTGGCAGGCTGGTGGAATTTCAACCCTTTATTGCTGCCAACACATCTCCCTGCCTGCATGGCCTCCTACTCATTCTCTCGCTGTGCATTGAAGTTTCAAAGGAGTGTGGGTTAGGCTCAGTGTAGTAGTCACTACTTGGGCTGTGGCGGTCACAAAATTGTGTCAGCCGGTGATTGTCAAGCAAATAACTGGTCGGTCTCACGGTACTTGACCGTTAATTAACAAACACTTAGCATCTCCTGGCTCCCACGCATAGCCTACAAGCCACTGATGCAGACCTTTGGAACATTTACATTTTAAAAGGTGAATAAATCCATGTAATATAGCCTACATCTTCACAATAAACCCATTATTTATTTTTGACAGGATTAAAGAAACATGATATGAAGAAAATGTGGTCTATTTCAGCAGAATAGCATACTCTGTTGTCCTTTTGTTAGGTCCTGATCTGGCTATGCCATATGACTGTGGGCTACACTAATTAATTTAGCAGACAAGATTTGCGTAGAATTCTGTGGCATTATTTGATATTTTTTTACAGTATGAAGAATACAATTGAACAAAGCTGAATAAAATAGCTTTTATCCAAATGATTTGATTGAGTGCGCACATAAGGGTATTCTGTGTTGAGCGGTTAAAGTAATAGATACTCCTATATGCTTAAATTTAGAGTTAATGTAACTTTAGTTGATCTACAAACGTTGGGCTATATTGTTTTGATTTTTAATACATTGTAATGCTGCAACTAATGATTTTTACAAAGTTGCTTGAAAAGCATGAGTTCTGCTTTGTTTTTTGCGCAGGCTGTACACACTTCATCAGTCTCTCATTCACAATTGAACAAGCACTCCCAGTGGCATCCCCTTTCTGCTGCCGTAATGCACCCTAAAAAAATCCATGACTTTTGCAGCCAGTGGCAGTTGTTCCCTTCACCCCAAGTGCTACGAAACACCTCTCACTCACATGGCTCTCCATCACGTGATCGGGTCTATCTCACAGGCTACCGTTGAAGACAGACACTTTGGGGACGCATCTGCACGCGTCCTTATCCAATTCCGAGGGGCATATTGGAGATATTGGAAGAACGGTCCACATTTACTTTTCGTCAGCCAACAAGATGAGTAGGCCTAACGAACAGCAAAAGCATTAGCCTTGTCAATATGCTATCCCCCATTGTACAAAAGTTGACCTATTCTATGCGAGAAATAAGTATTCAAAACAGGCTGGGACAGTTGTGGGATGCAACTGATCCCAAATAAATACAACCACTAACATATATTTAAAAAAAAATTACACAATGAGGCTGATCCAACAGATCAAAACATTTAGCTTAAAATAAACTATTAGGCAATTTCTTCACATTATAACCGCATCAATGCACACACGGCAGTAGGCTATAATGTTCCATTAACTTGTTAGAACTAGGGGGCGACATTTTCAATTTTGGATGAATTGGTGCCCAAATTGAACGGCCTCGTACTCTGTCCTAGATCATATGATAT
Source organism: Salvelinus fontinalis (assembly GCF_029448725.1). Classification (NCBI taxonomy): domain Eukaryota; kingdom Metazoa; phylum Chordata; class Actinopteri; order Salmoniformes; family Salmonidae; genus Salvelinus; species Salvelinus fontinalis. Next base: position 61,132,939 of record NC_074673.1, read on the forward strand.
GCATATTATTATTACTATTGGATAGAAAGCACTCTGAAGTTTCTAAAACCGTTTGAATTATATCTGTGAGTAAAACAGAACTCATATGGCAGTTAAACTTCCAAACAGGAAGTGAAAATTCTGAAATGGGTCGCTGTAAAAGTCTTCGCCTATTCAATTCCCCTATATTTATGGATCTGTATGCACTTCATACGCCTTCCACTAGATGTCAACAGGCAGTAGAACATGGAATGAAGCGTCTAGCTTGATGTGGGACCGGATGAGAGCCATTGGAGTGACAGGACAGGCATATTGCCAGTTCTTGGCCACGCACACTGCGCATGTGCTGTCCTTCCTTGCTATCGGTTATATAGATATGAAGAAATGCTCCGTTTGGGACGTTATTGGATATATATGATAAAAACATCCTGAAGATTGATTCTCGACTGAGTTTGACCAGTTTATTCGATTTGTAATATCACTTTTTGAAGTTTTCGTTCATTAGCGTAAATTTGGATGGACACGTGAACTACACATGCTAGCCAAAGTTGCTAATTCGACAGAAGTAATGGACATTATAAAACAAAACAAAGATTTATTGTGGAACTAGGATTCCTGGCAATACATTCTGATGAAGGATCATCAAAGGGAATATTTATGATGTAATTTCGTATTTCTGTTGACTCCAACATCGCGGAGAATGGCTGAGCGCCGTCTCAGATTATTGCATGCTGTGCTTTTTACTAAAGTTATTTTTTAAATCTAACACAGCGGTTGCATTAAGAACCAGTGTATCTTTAATTATATGTTAAACATGTATCTTTATCTAAGTTTTATGACGAGTATTTCTGTATTTCACGTGGCTATCTGTAAATACTCTCGCTATTTTGGAGCCATTTCTGAACATGGCACCAATGTAAAACCACGATTTCTGGCTATAAATATGCACATTATCGAACAAAACATAAATGTATTGTATAACATGATGTCATATGACTGTCATCTGATGAAGTTGTTCAAAGGTTAGTGATTAATTTTATCTCTATTTGTGAAAGCCATCTTTGCTGTGAAAAAATGGCGGTGTGTGTTTGGATATGGTGGTGAGCTAACATAACATCATCTGATGATTTATCACTCCAGTGTTAATCTGCTAAATTGTAATTATTCGCTCCTATGGCCTATTTATTGCCTACCTCCTCATGCCTTTTGCACACATTGTATATAGATTCTCTTTTTTTTCTACTATGTTATTGACTTGTTTATTGTTTACTCCATGTGTAACTCTGTGTTGTTGTCTGTTCACACTGCTATGCTTTATCTTGGCCAGGTCGCAGTTGCAAATGAGAACTTGTTCTCAACTAGCCTACCTGGTTAAATAAAGGTGAAATAAATAAAGAATATATGTTCTGTTTTCGCTGTAAAACAGAAGAAAAAAAAAAAATCGGACATGTTGGCTGGATTCACAAGATGTTTATCTTTCATTTGCTTTATTGGACTTGTGATTTCATGAAATTATTTTATATCCCTGTGGCGCTAGGCTAGGCTAGTCAGCGTTTCTGATGACAATGATCCCAGATCCGGGATGGGTGGTTCAGAGAGGTTTTAAGGGGAAGACACCATTATCAAAAGCGACCACAAATGCATGGTGTGTGTGTGTGTGTGTGTGTGTGTGTGTGTGTGTGTATGTGTGTGTGTGAAGGAAACAAGCATAAGTGGGTGCGGTGCAGCAGATGATCGAGATGAAGTCTGAGGGGTCCAGAGAGCGCTCAGCCTCAAGGAACAACACCCGTCAGAACGAGGTGCCCAGGGTGCCCCCCAACAGGAAGAACGACCTCAGAGGTGAGTGATATCTCCCATCGCCAACCTGACCTCTTATGGCAGCATGTGCCCTATATAGTGCACTACTTTTGACCTGTGCCCATAGGGCACAGGTGTCAAACTCATTCCACGGAGGGCCGAGTGTCTGCGGGTTTTCGCTCCTCCCTTGTACTTGATTGATGAATTAACATCACTAATTAGTTAGGAACTCCCCACACCTGGTTGTCTAGGGCTTTATTGAAAGGAAAAACCAAAAACCTGCAGACACTAGGCCCTCCGTGGAATGAGTTTGACACCCCTGCCATAGGGGATTTACAGGTAGCTGCCAAAATAAAGGAAACACCAACATAGTGTCTTACTAGGGCGTTGGCCACCACAAGCCGCCCGAACAGCTTCAATGCGCCTTGGCATAGATTCTACAAGTTTCTGTAACTATATTGGAGGGATGCGATGCCATTCTTCCATGAGAAATTCTATAAATGTGTTTTTGATGGTGGTGGAAAACGCCGTCTCAGGTGCCGCTCCAGAATATCCCTTAAGTGTTCAATTTGGCTGAGATCTGGTGACTGACACACACACACCAGGGTTTCTGTTAAAAAACGTTGCACCAGAAAGATTTAAATTTCCCGTAACACATTAGGGATTCCATCCACGGTGCTCAGAATCACATTTTAGATGATTTGAATTCATCTTAACAGAAAAGTAATAAAGTTGTAATAAAATAAAGTAGAATGTTTTTTACACCAACATAAAAAGGTTTTATTGAAAAGCAAAAAATTGCCCGTGGGTCTTCGTCCCTGTTATAAATCATTAATGAATATCTTTTTTTTTTTTTTTTTTTAAATGTAAAACATTTGTCCTGGAAGAACAAATCGCCTACGCAGTGTTAGGTTCTAAAGGTCAGAGTAAAAACTCGATGGACACTTGCACACACTGTATATAGACTTTCTTTTTTTTCTATTGTGTTATTGACTGTACGGTTGTTTAGTCCATGTGTAACTAAGTAGTTGTTTGTCGCACTGCTTTGATTTATCTTGGCCTGGTCGCAGCTGTAAATGAGAACTTGTTCTCAACTAGCCTACCTGGTTAAATAAAAGGTGAAATTAAAAACATCTAACAGCAAGAACTGGTAAATCTGGTGCAGTCCATGAGGAGATGCACTGCAGTACTTAATGCAGCTGGTGGCCACATGATACTGACTGTTACTTTAGATTTGGACCCCCCCTTTGTTCACGAACACATTATTCAATTTCTGTTAGTCACATGCCTGTGGAACTTGTTCAGTTCATGTCTCAGTTGTTGAACCTTGTGACGTTCATGTAATATTTACACAAGTTTGCTGAAAATAAACGAAGTTGACAGTGAGAGGACATTTCTTTTTTTGCTGAGTTTAGTTGTGATACAAACCTTATTAAAACATATAGGCTAGGCTACATGCAGTGTGTGCCTGTTCTTTACCTTATGCTGGGCATCATTCACAAGTGATATATAATTCACAAGTGACAGGCTAATATTGTCACATCAGACTGTTCTTGATTTAATCTTGTCTTCACATATACTAAATAATATGTGTGAAATTATCATGCACTGGTCTCGATACAGGGGCAAAAATACATAATCTATGCACTTAAATAGCAAATGGAGGAGGCTTTTCCTGTGGTCCTTTTCATGCCAGCCAGGTAGGCTATACTCCTGTTGTAAAGGTAAGCAATGTGCTTAATATCAGGAAAGTTTAGAATTAAATATAGCCTAGCCTATAGAAAGCTGAAGGGATCATACTATTTTTAATAGAGGCCATCCCTCTGTTTTCTTATGCAATTGCGGAAAAATGCAACATTAGCTGATGGGCTCTCATGAAGTGATTGATTAGATTATCGATCACATTTGCATTGACTTCAGATCATACACGTAAGGTTAGCTAGCGAGGCAGCCAATATTACCTAGCTAGCTAACTACGCTTTAACCTGCAATGAAAACAACTTCCTGATAAAATTAGATATGTACAATATCTGAAAATGTAGCTCGCTAGACTCTCTTATCTGTATACATGGATGAACGCTTCTCCCTCTGTCACAGATACCATGGTTGCCCTAAATTTGAAGATGCAATCCAGGGACAGGTGTTTTACAATAGCCTTCTGTGATCTCTTTTCGACTCACTCAGCATTCACAACCAAATGCCTGAATTTTCTCCAACTCCTTAGCCATCATACTCTGCTTCCACCGGGCATTCCAATGATTTCAATACTCTGTCCTCCAGAAAGTGGAGAGCCATCTTCCAAAAAAAACCTGCGTTAGAAAGGATTACCTAAACATACAATTCAGCTCATTATAGACAGAAGCATGCAACATGGCAGACCAATCCATCTCTCGGCATTTCCAGCCCATCCATTATCAGGAAGGTTCCTGTCTTTTTCCGTGGCTAAACCAACTACGCTCGTAATTTAACCATTTTATTCGTATTTACAGATGGCATACAAGTTTGTTATTAACTTCTCTAGGGTAGGGGGCAGCATTCGGAATTTTGGATGAAATGCATGCCCAAATTAAACTGCCTGCTTCTCAGGCCCAGAATATATGATATGCATATAACTGGTAGATTTGGATAGAAAACCCTCTACAGTTTCCAAAACTGTTAACATAGTGTCTGAGTATAACATAATTGATTTGGCAGGCAAAAACCTGAGAGAAATCCATTCAGGAAATAAGTTTTTTTTGTTGGTTTTGTAGTTTTCTTTTCAATGCCAATACAGTATCCATTGACTTAGGACTCAAATTGCAGGTTCTATGCCTTCCACTAGATGACAACAGTCTTCAGAAATTGTTTCAGGCTTGTATTCTGAAAAATGAAGAAGTAAGAGCAGTCTGAATGAGTGGACCCTGCCGTGTCACAGAGCTTTTTCCTGTGCCAGACCGAGAGAGTGCGTTTCTTGTTTACCTTTTAAATTGACAACGTTATTGTCCAGTTGAAATATTATCGATTATTGAGGCAAAAACAAAAAAAAACAACCTGAGGTTTGAATATAAACATTGTTTGACATGTTTTTATGAACTTTACAGATACAATTTGGATTTTTTTGTCTTCCTGTTTTGACTGCGTTTGAGCCTGTGGATTACTGAAGAAAACGCACGAATAAAACGGAGGTTTTGGGGTATAAAGAGACTTTATCGAACAGCAACATTTGAGTAAATGAAGGGATTAATTTTATCTCTATTTCTAAATTGTGTAACTGTTCTACCTGGCTGGCTACTGTTTGTAATGATTTGTCTAGTGGGCTATGTTCTCAAATAATCGTAAGGTATGCTTTCGCCGTAAAGCATTTTTTCAATCTGACACCGTGGTTGGATTCACAAGCAGTTCATCTTTAAACCTAATGTAAAATATGTTTTGTTTTCTGAATTTTTATAATGAGTATTTCTGTATTTGAATTTGGCGCCCAGCAGTTTCACTGGCTGTTGAAGAGGTGGGACGCTACCGTCTCACGTGCCCAAGAGAGGTTAAGGCACATGTTCCAGAAGGCCTCTGGCAAAAAACGCATTTTGATTAAAAAAAAGAAAAGTTTACATTTAATTGGCTCTCCTGTGAAGTAGTGACATGGGACATAGTTTCCTGAAACGAGTCACTTGTAGGAAAGTGCCGTTATTTCACACTTTGTCATTAAAAAGATAAAAAGAAAAGGTCAATCCAAGTAAAGGAACGCACCTTTCTTCTTCTGTCCGTTCTTCTGAGAGTCTTCGTCGCTGTTCTTCTGAGAGTCCTCGTCGCCGTTCTTCTCCTCTCCAGAGTCGTCCGACTTCGCATTCTGGTTCTCCTTGCTCTCGTCGTTGGTGTCGCGCTTCTCCTTCAACTCTTTCTTCACCACAGGCTTCTTGGGGGCCTGGGGGGGGGGGGGGGTAGGTTAGTTAACACAGGGTACACTATCACAGCAGGTTTACCACCCAGGTTTAGGAGGATCACTTAGTGTGGCACCATATTGGCACCATATTCTTTATATGGGCACTGGTCAAAAGTAATGTGCTAAATAGGGAATATGGTACTAACACTAAGGCTGCTGATCAATGGTCACACTCACCGACAGTGCACTCGGGTGAGACGGAGCGACAGTGCACTCGGGTGAGACGGACCGACAGTGCACTCGGGTGAGACGGACCTACAGTGCACTCGGGTGAGACGGACCTACAGTGCACTCGGGTGAGACGGACCTACAGTGCACTCGGGTGAGACGGACCTACAGTGCACTCGGGTGAGACGGACCTACAGTGCACTCGGGTGAGACGGACCTACAGTGCACTCGGGTGAGACGGACCTACAGTGCACTCGGGTGAGACGGACCTACAGTGCACTCGGGTGAGACGGACCTACAGTGCACTCGGGTGAGACGGACCTACAGTGCACTCGGGTGAGACGGACCTACAGTGCACTCGGGTGAGACGGACCTACAGTGCACTCGGGTGAGACGGACCTACAGTGCACTCGGGTGAGACGGACCTACAGTGCACTCGGGTGAGACGGACCTACAGTGCACTCGGGTGAGACTGACCTACAGTGCACTCGGGTGAGACTGACCTACAGTGCACTCGGGTGAGACTGACCTACAGTGCACTCGGGTGAGACTGACCTACAGTGCACTCGGGTGAGACTGACCTACAGTGCACTCGGGTGAGACTGACCTACAGTGCACTCGGGTGAGACTGACCTACAGTGCACTCGGGTGAGACTGACCTACAGTGCACTCGGGTGAGACTGACCTACAGTGCACTCGGGTGAGACTGACCTACAGTGCACTCGGGTGAGACTGACCTACAGTGCACTCGGGTGAGACTGACCTACAGTGCACTCGGGTGAGACTGACCTACAGTGCACTCGGGTGAGACTGACCTGGCTACTGGAGTTGCACATAAGCCATCATCATTTGGGGCAAATCCTAACTTTCATTTAAGTCAAATTTTCACTTTGTCATGCTTTGATGTCAAAGGGAGACCAAGTGAAAATCTGACAGAGGTGGAAGTTAGGATTCCCACTGTGGTGCTCTTAAGGTGCATCTCAATTGTGCATGGGAAAGGAAACCAACTAAGCACAGAAATGCCATTCTATTCATTATTGCTGTCACTCATGGACACAACCAGTCCGGGGGTTAAGACTAGTGACTGGTGAGTGACATGGGCCATATAGATGGCCAGACTATTTAATTAAAGGCTGTGCTCCAAATAACACCCTATCCCCTATATAATGCACTCGTTTTGACCAGGGCCCATAGGGTTCATCATTGAAGTCATTGGTGGTATGAAGTGGATAAGATCCAGGCAGGATGCACACACAGAGAGCTGCCTACAGACAGTTGCAGATCCTGTGTGTACAATCATTTTTTGCTCGTCGTGCAGCGTGTGACTTGGTCAAATCAAATGCAAGTTCAGTTCACTTGATGTTTGAGCTCACTCCCTCAGCTAACACTTCCACTCATCTAGATAACTCCTCTACTAGGGCACTTTTTGAAGGGGTTAGTCATTTTCTAGCTTCACACACTTTTACTGCGATCACTTAAATATGCGGTGGGATGTTAAAAAAAAAAAAAATAATACTTGTAAAAAAAAAATAACTATTTAGCAAGGACAGCCCTAACGACGCACTGCACTAGGGTCTTTCTTGGACATCCATTCAAATGCGATGGAAAACTAAATCGCTATACAAACCCACACACTCACACTCAAATAGACGATGAGCTGTACACTTCCTGCATTTGAACTGGATCCAGAATAGCTGTTCACATTAAGCACAAATGAGTAATTACCGGAAAACCAATAGCCTAGATAGGAAGTTAACGGCCATTGAGGAGCGAACACCTAATATAAAAGCCAATATCACCCCAGCAGCAGGCCCTTCCACCATTATGCTCCTGCTGGACAGCCACAGACAGCTGGTTGCAGAGTCCCACATGACAACAACTACTACTTGACTAAATCATGTTCATGGTGAGAGTCACCATTGATTGGTAGTTCGACCCAGGAGTAGGCTTAGTCAGAGTCTATGCAACAGTCTCCCCATATTATTATTAATTCCCCAGCAAACTTTAGGATTGGTTAACATCACTCCAGGGAACAGGCCATACCACTAAACTCCTGCTGAGTAAGTATCCTGTGTTTTCATTCAGGTTATATGGAGCCAGGAGGCCGGAAACTCCAAGTCCAGGCTGCTCCGGGTCCCTGTGGAGGGTGAACTTACTGGGGATCTCCGTGTGGAGCCCACTTCTCTGACCTGCCTGACGGGCATGGGGCAGGACACAGTCCGATTCACAACCTCCATCTGAGCAGATGGGACAGAAGGGAGGCTTTTTAGGACAAAAGGGCGCAATCACAATCACAGGATTGCGTCATGAAGGAAAATAAAATGTTTGCCATTTCAACAATGGCACACACACACACGACAATGACATATGATGATGATGACGTGTGTGTTCAATACCTTGTAATGGGAGTGTGTATTGAAAAAGGTATGGAATCAGTCATTGTTATGAGATTGTGTTGGTGGCGAAAAAGTGTTTACGAAATGTGCTCTGAATCATTCTACAGAATTTGCTGTCATTCACTGGGCAGGATTTTAAACACCATTTTCATTCTGTGGACAGGAAGGATACTCAGAAGATTCTAAAGAAGATCAGTTTTGTTGTGATAGTTGAGGTGTGGCACCCAAACTCAGGCCCTCCACTCATAACACCAGGGACACAGTAAACTACATTCACAAAGCTAAACACTACGAAAACAACATTTAACCAACACCTTCACAGTCCTAGTACCTTTCTGGGGAAAAACAGCAACCTATTTTAAAAACGGAAAGTAAAAAACTGTCAATACCAAATTCTCAGTTACAACATTGTCGAGTAACTGACTGATTTAGTTGTGCTTGAAAAGTTTGGTTGGCGACAGCTCCCGGAATAGCAGGAGAGGTCCGGGGGTGGCAGTGGGACTTATTGTGGGGATCCCTAAAAGGACATCCCTCTTATAGGGACCAGTCCAGGCCTGGTTATCCCCGGCCGAAACCTACACCTCCTCGGGCCTGGTTATCCCCGGCCGACACCTACACCTCCTCGGGCCTGGTTATCCCCGGCCGACACCTACACCTCCTCGGGCCTGGTTATCCCCGGCCGAAACCTACACAGGCCTGGTTATCCCCGGCCGAAACCTACACAGGCCTGGTTATCCCCGGCCGAAACCTACACAGGCCTGGTTATCCCCGGCCGAAACCTACACAGGCCTGGTTATCCCCGGCCGAAACCTACACAGGCCTGGTTATCCCCGGCCGAAACCTACACAGGCCTGGTTATCCCCGGCCGAAACCTACACAGGCCTGGTTATCCCCGGCCGAAACCTACACAGGCCTGGTTATCCCCGGCCGAAACCTACACAGGCCTGGTTATCCCCGGCCGAAACCTACACAGGCCTGGTTATCCCCGGCCGAAACCTACACAGGCCTGGTTATCCCCGGCCGAAACCTACACAGGCCTGGTTATCCCCGGCCGAAACCTACACAGGCCTGGTTATCCCCGGCCGAAACCTACACAGGCCTGGTTATCCCCGGCCGAAACCTACACAGGCCTGGTTATCCCCGGCCGAAACCTACACAGGCCTGGTTATCCCCGGCCGAAACCTACACAGGCCTGGTTATCCCCGGCCGAAACCTACACAGGCCTGGTTATCCCCGGCCGAAACCTACACAGGCCTGGTTATCCCCGGCCGAAACCTACACAGGCCTGGTTATCCCCGGCCGAAACCTACACAGGCCTGGTTATCCCCGGCCGAAACCTACACAGGCCTGGTTATCCCCGGCCGAAACCTACACAGGCCTGGTTATCCCCGGCCGAAACCTACACAGGCCTGGTTATCCCCGGCCGAAACCTACACAGGCCTGGTTATCCCCGGCCGAAACCTACACAGGCCTGGTTATCCCCGGCCGAAACCTACACAGGCCTGGTTATCCCCGGCCGAAACCTACACAGGCCTGGTTATCCCCGGCCGAAACCTACACAGGCCTGGTTATCCCCGGCCGAAACCTACACAGGCCTGGTTATCCCCGGCCGAAACCTACACAGGCCTGGTTATCCCCGGCCGAAACCTACACAGGCCTGGTTATCCCCGGCCGAAACCTACACAGGCCTGGTTATCCCCGGCCTACACCTCCTCAGGCCTGGTTATCCCCGGCCGAAACCTACATCTCCTCAGGCCTGGTTATCCCCGGCCGAAACCTACACCTCCTCAGGCCTGGTTATCCCCGGCCGAAACCTACATCTCCTCAGGCCTGGTTATCCCCGGCCGAAACCTACATCTCCTCAGGCCTGGTTATTCCTGGCCGAAACCTACATCTCAGGTCTGTGCTCGCTTGGCAGAACGTAGGCAGCAGCCCCTCCTCACCTCGTCAAAAAAAAAAAATAATTACATTTAAATTCGCTCTGACAGTTACAATCACCCAAATCCCCGCCATCAGAAATAGCCTGCGGGATTATGCTACTGTAAGAGGCCACAAATGAAGTGTTCTGTCCGTGGGACCAACCGACCCATCGCCTCGGAAAATGGAGGACGGGATGGATGCATCAAGTGCACTGCTAGATGCAGAGAGAGGCCATAGAGCCGAGTTGGGCTTTTGAGTCCCTATACCCGTCTCAGGTGTGTATTTAAGTCTACAGTGCTGAGCCTTGGCGCTCATGTTTGGACTCTCAAGATGATCTCAGGTAGGGTTATTCCCCCTCAGATGGAGGGAGGGCGATTTGTCTACCTGCAGGGCCGTAGCGAAGAATTTTCTCACACCGTGTAGGGAATAGGGTGCCTTTTGGGACCTAAACTAACACTCCTATCTAAAGTAGATATACCGTGTGCTAACTAAGGCTAAGCAGAAAGACCTCAAAGACAAAGAGGAAGTTGAGTCTCTCGTCTGCGCACACTACAATTACACCCAGATCGGTGTCATGAACAGAGGGGAAAAGAGAGCCAACTTTATTTACATCTCATTATGACTCCACTCTGTGTTGTTCGTCAAACACCCCCGCCTGGCCTGCACACACTGTTGTTTTCCTACTAATGAGACACTAGAAAAAGTCTCCTGTTCAAAGAGGTATTATTAATTGATAAGTGAGGGGGACTGGTTAAGCCTGCAGAGGTCATGAAGGGACTTCTGCATAAACAAGAGCTGTGTGTTCGCTACCACTGCAAACAGGACTGTGCCCTACTCAACTGGCCACTGGGGGGATGGTGGTGTGTGTGTCAGTAGTATTACCTCCGGGCACTGACTTACCTGTGTTTCTTTAGTTGCAATCTCCCCTGGGGTTGGCCACTTCATAGCATCACCAAAATCTCCAACCTAAAAAGAATGTCAAGGGAATTTAACAGACTCTTCAGCACTCCTGTCACAAATGGCACCTTATTCCATACATAGTGCACTACTTTTGACTAGGACCCATAGGGTGCCGTATATAGGAAATAGGGTGCCATTTGGAATGCAAACATGTCTTTATGCTCATCACATTAAAGCTTCACCATATCAACAAGGTGTGGCCCAATACAAACAATCCTCATTTACAACATAAAAATCAAAAACAAATTACAGTGCATTCGGGAAAGTATTCAGAACCTTTGACTCTTCCACATTTTGTGATGTAAAACAAAAAAAAATATCCTAAATCTACACACAATGCCCATAATGACAAAGCAAAAACAGGTTTTTAGAAATTTTTAAAATGGAAATATTCAGACCCTTTACTCGGTACTTTATTGAAGCACCTATGGCGGCAATTACAGCCTTGAGTCTTCTTGGATATGATGCTACAAGCTTGGCACACCTGTATTTGGAGAGTTCCACTCATTCTTCTCTGCAGATCCTCTCAAGTTCTGTCAGGTTGGATGGGGAGCGTTGCCGCACAGCTATTTTCTGGTTTTTCCAGAGATGTTCGATCGGGTTCAAGTCCGGGCTCTGGCTGGGCCACTCAAGGACATTCAGAAACTTGTCCCAAAGCCACTCCTGCTTTGTCTTGGCTGTGTGCTCAGGGTCGTTGTCCTGTTGGAAGGTGAACCTTTGCCCCAGTCTGAGGTCCTGAGCGCTCTGAAGCAGGTTTTCATCAAGGATCTCTGTACTTTGCTCTGTTCATCTTTCCCCCGATCCTGACTAGTCTCCCAGTCCCTGCCGCTGAAAAGCATCCCCACCGCATGATGCTGCCACCACCATGCTTCACCGTAGGGATAGTGCCTGGTTTCCTCCAGACGTGACGCTTGGCATCTTGGTTTCATCAGACCAGAGAATCTTGTTTCTCATGGTCTGAGAGTCATTTAGGTGCCTTTTGGCAAACTCCAAGCAGGCGGTCATGTGCTCAGTTTGGCTGGGCAGCCAGCTCTAGGAAGAGCCTTGGTGGTGCCAAGCTTCTTCCATTTAAGAATAATGGAGGCCACGTTGTTCTTGGGGACAATGCTGCAAAACAATGTTGATACCCTTCCCCAGATCCGTGCTTCAACACAATCCCGTCTCGGAGATCTACGGACAATTCCTTCGACCTCATGGCTTGGTTTTTGCTGACATGCACGGTCAACTGTGGGACCTTATTTAGACAGGTGTGCGCCTTTCCAAATCATGTCCAATCAATTTAATTTACCACAGGTGGACTCCAATCAAGTTGTAAAAACATCTCAAGGATGATCAATGGAAACAGGATGCACCGGAGCTCAATTTCGAGACTAATAGCAAAGGTTCTGAGTACCTATGTAAATAATGTTTTTTATTTTGAATACATTTGCAAAAATGTCTAAACCTGTTTTTGCTTTGTCATTATAAGGTATTGTGTGTAGATTGATGAGGATTTCTGCTGTAACGTAACAAAATGTGGAAAAAGTCAAGGGGTCTGAATACTTTTAGAATGCATTGTATAATGGCGAAAATGTGTTTGGAGGTACCTTTCCAGCTAATAGGTTGCCCTCACAAAAGAGGTGTTTAACCTCAATGGGTCTTACCTGGTTAATGGTTAAATAAAATAGGCTGTCAAGAGTTCACATATTCACTTGATGATAAGACAAGTGACCATTTCTTTTTTGCTAACGTATGATAGGGGTCCCTTGGTCGCCGGTTTGCCTGGGAAGTGGTCTTTGGGCAAGAAAAGGTTGAAGACAGGGGTTCCCAAACTTAGTCACTCGGGGGGGGGGCCCTTCCAGCATTGGGGAACATCCCGTACCATATCTATTTCCATTGGCACAAGCACTGTTCATGACACAAACTGTTCACACCCCTCTTGTTGGTGGAGAGAATTTTGCAGGTTTAAAGATTATTTCCTGCAATTCTACACATTTTGTCATGGAGCAAAGAAAATGTTGCAGTTTTAAAGCAAATTTTCTTGCAATTGAATACATTTTGCCATGTCTAATGTGACATGAGTGACAAAATTACAACATCTACGGGCAAAAAAAATCATAAAAATAAAAAATACATTAGCTGACGTGGGCTAGTTGATCTGGACATTTCTGACAAGTTATAAATATCTCTCAAACATGCTGACCACACTGCCCGAGTCACGTGAGCGAAAGTTGCAAAATAAATGTACACATACATGTTATTCAAATCATTGCACCCACACTGCTCGTGCACGTTGTGAAGCCAGCCATGTTCTATTTTAGATGCGAGAGGCAAGTACTGCCTCTCCTATCTCCTCATTGGTTTTTAGGAGCATATACCCACAAGGGTGATTGAAAGATGAACTGAGGTCCACACTCCACTCCAGTCGGTTGTGGTAATGCACCTTAAAGTTGGTTGCCAACCGCCATATAAAGTCCAAAGAAGAAGCCTGAAGGAGGAGAGATTACTAGAAACTAACTCGGTTTACCCTTTTATCTGTGGATTAACTGTCGGAGTAGAGGACCTTGTGCATTTCAGGTAAAATAACAACCCAATGTTTATATCCCAGGACAAATGAGCTAGCAACAGCAAGCTAGCTAGCTAAATTGCCATATATGTTTCATGCTTTTCGACCAGTCCACAAATGAATATAGTTGGTTCAGAGTTTTGATATTTCAACCTGCGTGTCCTGATGGCGTCTGGTGTGGGTGGACAAAATCAACATGAGCGTGAGCGTTCAGCATGCTAGGTCTACAGTGACTAACATGACAAGAGGAACTGATGATGCACTGCCCAATTTCCAAAATGCACCTTGTGCATTCTACTACAACTTTCAAGAGTACATTTAAAGCAGGACTGAGTTCCTTTAAAAATAAACACCCCATAGTTTGGGAACCACTGCTTTAGAGTGTTTATACACCTTATCTGATAGACTCCCCATGTACTACCCCTTGCATACCAGGAAGCATGGACTGTTTCTAAGCATAGCTTTCAGGTGTACACACACACACACAGGCACACACTTCACACACAATTTTGGCCAATAGGAGGAGAACGTTACCCTTTCTCCTCTCCGAGGCCGGGGGTTTGGGGCCTTCACCACCTTGGCTGGGCCTGTTGTGGGTGGCGGCTCTGTGGAAACAAGAAATAGAGTGGACATCAACAGTCTGCTACAGGCATCAACAAAAACTACAGTCATGGAACCATGTAATCACATTTGTCTCCTTTCAGTTCCACTAGCAGAACAAATATGAATATGTTATTGGGTCCGTGAGGGGCTTTCCGTGAGGATCGCACAGCGGTGTCCCAAATGGCACCCCATACCCAATGTAATGCACTACCTTTTCATATTTTAATATACTTAATACTTTAATACTTATTTTGTGCACAAACGCAACATTAACGTACATCTCAGCTGTTTGTTGCATCTATCTCATTTTTCATTCATGAGCACGGTAAGTAGCTGATAAACCTCAGTCCTCCATTAGGGCGTTGGTCAAACGTAGTGCACCATATAGGGAGTATGGTGCCATTTGGGACTCATTCCACAGTCAACTCCTTATATGGGCCTAAGCAATGGCATGGGACTGTCTGAAGTATATGTGCCCTGTGAAACTGCACAAGTTCTGAGCTAGTGTTAACTGTGCTACGTTGAACTGGGACTGGTGGCGAACTGACTGCACTTGACCGTTCACTAGGGGTGTAACTCGTACCGAACCGTTAGGTACAGGGACCTCGGTTCTGTCCGCACTGTGAACCCGAATAAATACATAAAAGATGTACAACAACAAAAAAATGACCAGGCCTATAGGCTATGCCTACACTGCGTTGTCGGGCTTTTGAGTAAACCTGAGCTGAAAAAACATGTCCGGCTATTACGTTGAAACTAGAGCATTAAGAGCACCTAATACTGGAGTTGCACAGTATAAGTGTCAAAATAATGTACTTCTATCGATTAGACAAAGTGTATAATGTCACACCATCTGTGACAATCAATGTCAGTCCATGTCCATGTAGAATACCATGCCATCACCGCTGTCAACTCATTTCCAAGATGGCGGATGTGAAATTCACAAGTCAATTTGACCAAAATACTCCTTTAAAGTTTTTCCCCCCACAAACTTCTAGTCTTCATAAACAAAAATATTTCAGCTCCCCTTTCACTTTGAAAAATGGTCAAATGTCCAACATCAGCCAATTACGTTTTAACAATGACATTGTGTTCCCCTGTGTATTTTCCTATCAACTGGTAGCAATGCATCCATTTGCTTCCATGTAATATTCCATGTAATTCCAGTTGCTAGGGACATTCCTGGAAGAAGCTAGCTAGCTAACAAGGAGTGTCTAGTTGGCAGAAGAGAAGAAGGGACAAAGGGACAAAGTGGGACAAAATAAGGACAGAAGAAAAGGGAAAGGGGGGAAAAGGGACATTAAGGTGAAGCAGTCCTCTAAAGACACAAAAGACAATAATACAAGAAACAACACTTCTATTGCCTCTCCCTCTACGATACGCACTTCCGGGTTGGAGCGAGTAGTTGCATTCCGCTTTGCTCCACAGGTAGTATTACATTTCATTTCATTACAGTACAACAGTTTGATTTGTTTGATCTTAGCTGGCTACATAGCCGTCTTTGTATCCAAGATAATTGTGTAGTCTAGAGTAATTGTCGAGGTTACCTAGCCAGCTACACTTTCAAACAAAGTCAACAACGCAGCCACTGCTAGCTAGCCTATTTCACCAGCCAGCAGTACTATATCATTTTAGTCAATAAGATTTTTTGCAACGTAAGCTTAACTTTCTGAACATTCGAGACAAGTAGTCCACTTGTCATTCCAATCTCCTTTGCATTAGCGTAGCCTCTTCTGTAGCCTGTCAACTATGTGTCTGTCTATCCCTGTTCTCTCCTCTCTGCACAGACCATACAAACGCTTCACACCGCGTGGCCGCTGCTACTCTAACCTGGTGGTCCCAGCGCGCACGACCCACGTGGAGTTCCAGGTCTCAGGCAGCCTCTGGAACTGCCGATCTGCGGCCAACAAGGCAGAGTTCATCTCAGCCTAAGCTTCCCTCCAGTCCCTCGACTTCTTGGCACTGACGGAAACATGGATTACCACTGATAACACTGCTACTCCTACTGCTCTCTCCTCGTCTGCCCACGTGTTCTCGCACACCCCGAGAGCTTCTGGTCAGCGGGGTGGTGGCACTGGGATCCTCATCTCTCCCAAGTGGACATTCTCTCTTTCTCCCCTTACCCATCTGTCTATCGCCTCCTTTGAATTCCATGCTGTCACAGTTACCAGCCCTTTCAAGCTTAACATTCTTATCATTTATCGCCCTCCAGGTTCCCTTGGAGAGTTCATCAATGAGCTTGACGCCCTGATAAGTTCCTTTCCTGAGGATGGCTCACCTCTCACAGTTCTGGGTGACGTTAACCTCCCCACGTCTACCTTTGACTCATTCCTCTCTGCCTCCTTCTTTCCACTCCTCTCCTCTTTTGACCTCACCCTCTCACCTTCCCCCCCTACTCACAAGGCAGGCAATACGCTTGACCTCATCTTTACTAGATGCTGTTCTTCCACTAATCTCATTGCAACTCCCCTCCAAGTCTCCGACCACTACCTTGTATCCTTTTCCCTCTCGCTCTCATCCAACACTTCCCACACTGCCCCTACTCGGATGGTATCGCGCCGTCCCAACCTTCGCTCTCTCTCCCCCGCTACTCTCTCCTCTTCCATCCTATCATCTCTTCCCTCTGCTCAAACCTTCTCCAACCTATCTCCTGATTCTGCCTCCTCAACCCTCCTCTCCTCCCTTTCTGCATCCTTTGACTCTCTATGTCCCCTATCCTCCAGGCCGGCTCGGTCCTCCCCTCCTGCTCCGTGGCTCGATGACTCATTGCGAGCTCACAGAACAGGGCTCCGGGCAGCCGAGCGGAAATGGAGGAAAACTCGCCTCCCTGTGGACCTGGCATCCTTTCACTCCCTCCTCTCTACATTCTCCTCTTCTGTCTCTGCTGCTAAAGCCAATTTCTACCACTCTAAATTCCAAGCATCTGCCTCTAACCCTAGGAAGCTCTTTGCCACCTTCTCCTCCCTCCTGAATCCTCCTCCCCCCTCCTCCCTCTCTGCTGATGACTTCGTCAACCATTTTGAAAAGAAGGTCGACGACATCCGATCCTCGTTTGCTAAGTCAAACGACACCGCTGGTTCTGCTCACACTGCCCTACCCTGTGCTTTGACCTCTTTCTCCCCTCTCTCTCCAGATGAAATCTCGCGTCTTGTGACGGCCGGCCGCCCAACAACCTGCCCGCTTGACCCTATCCCCTCCTTTCTTCTCCAGACCATTTCCGGAGACCTTCTCCCTTACCTCACCTCGCTCATCAACTCATCCTTGACCGCTGGCTACGTCCCTTCCGTCTACAAGAGAGCGAGAGTTGCACCCCTTCTGAAAAAACCTATACTCGATCCCTCCGATGTCAACAACTACAGACCAGTATCCCTTCTTTCTTTTCTCTCCAAAACTCTTGAACGTGCCGTCCTTGGCCAGCTCTCCTGCTATCTCTCTCAGAATGACCTTCTTGATCCAAATCAGTCAGGTTTCAAGACTAGTCATTCAACTGAGACTGCTCTTTTCTGTGTCACGGAGGCGCTCCGCACTGCTAAAGCTAACTCTCTCTCCTCTGCTCTCATCCTTCTAGACCTATCGGCTGCCTTTGATACTGTGAACCATCAGATCCTCCTCTCCACCCTCTCCGAGCTGGGCATCTCCGGCGCGGCCCACGCTTGGATTGCGTCCTACCTGACAGGTCGCTCCTACCAGGTGGCGTGGCGAGAATCTGTCTCCGCACCACGTGCTCTCACCACTGGTGTCCCCCAGGGCTCTGTTCTAGGCCCTCTCCTATTCTCGCTATACACCAAGTCACTTGGCTCTGTCATATCCTCACATGGTCTCTCCTATCATTGCTATGCAGACGACACACAATTAATCTTCTCCTTTCCACCCTCTGATAACCAGGTGGTGAATCGCATCTCTGCATGTCTGGCAGACATATCAGTGTGGATGACGGATCACCACCTCAAGCTGAACCTCGGCAAGACGGAGCTGCTCTTCCTTCCGGGGAAGGACTGCCCGTTCCATGATCTCGCCATCACGGTTGACAAATCCATTGTGTCCTCCTCCCAGAGTGCTAAGAACCTTGGCGTGATCCTGGACAACACCCTGTCGTTCTCAACTAACATCAAGGCGGTGACCCGTTCCTGTAGGTTCATGCTCTACAACATTCGCAGAGTACGACCCTGCCTCACGCAGGAAGCGGCGCAGGTCCTAATCCAGGCACTTGTCATCTCCCGCCTGGATTACTGCAACTCGCTGTTGGCTGGGCTCCCTGCCTGTGCCATTAAACCCCTACAACTCATCCAGAACGCCGCAGCCCGTCTGGTGTTCAACTTTCCCAAGTTCTCTCACGTCACCCCGCTCCTCCGCTCTCTCCACTGGCTTCCAGTTGAAGCTCGCATCCGCTACAAGACCATGGTGCTTGCCTACGGAGCTGTGAGGGGAACGGCACCTCCGTACCTTCAGGCTCTGATCAGGCCCTACACCCAAACAAGGGCACTGCGTTCATCCACCTCTGGCCTGCTCGCCTCCCTACCTCTGAGGAAGTACAGTTCCCGCTCAGCCCAGTCAAAACTGTTCGCTGCTCTGGCACCCCAATGGTGGAACAAACTCCCTCACGACGCCAGGTCAGCGGAGTCAATCACCACCTTCCGGAGACACCTGAAACCCCACCTCTTTAAGGAATACCTAGGATAGGATAAAGTAATCCTTCTAACCCCCCCCCCTAAAAGATTTAGATGCACTATTGTAAAGTGGTTGTTCCACTGGATATCATAAGGTGAATGCACCAATTTGTAAGTCGCTCTGGATAAGAGCGTCTGCTAAATGACTTAAATGTAAATGTAAATGTAATAGGATTATGGTGGTCTAAGATACAAATCATTAAAATTGAGTTAATGGCATTAGTTAATAGCGATTAACAAAAAATATATATGTGTAAACTCAGCAAAAAAACTAACGTCCCTTTTCAGGACCCTGTCTTTCAAAGATATTTGGATTTTTACAAATTAACTTCACAGATCTTCATTGTATGTAAATGGTTTAAACACCGTATCCCATGCTTGTTCAATGAACCACAATTAATGAACATGCACCTGTGGAACGATCGTTTAGACACTAACAGCTTACAGACGGTAGGCAATTAAGGTCACAGTTATGGAAACTTAGGACACTAAAGAGGCCTTTCTACTGACTCTGAAAAACACCAAAAGAAAGATGCCCAGGGTCCCTGCTCATCTGCGTGAACGTGCCTTAGGCATGCTGCAAGGAGGCATGAGGACTGCAGATGTGGCCAGGGCAATAAATTGCAATGTCCGTACTGTGAGACGCTTAAGACAATGCTACAGGACGGACACTTGATTGTCCTCGCAGTGGCAGACCATGTGTAACAACACCTGCACAGGATCGGTACATCCGAACATCACACCTGCAGGACAAGTACAGGATGTCAACAACAACTACCCGAGATACACCAGGAACGCACAATCCCTGCATCAGTGCTCAGACTGTCCGCAATCTGCAATCTGGTTTCCGAGCTGGTCATGGGTGCACCTCAACCACGCTCAAGGTCCTAAACGATATCATAACTGCCATTGATAAGAGACAATACTGTGCAGCTGTATACATCGATCTGGCAAAGGCTTTCGACTCTTTCAATCACCACATTCTTATCGGCAGACTCAACAGCCTCGACTTCGGCGATGTCACTTACAAAATAGCCTCCACACTCTACTCAGCAAATTGGATGTAGTCTATCACAGTGCCATCCGTATAGTCCCATATACTACCCACCACTGCGACCTGTATGGTCTCGTTAGCTGGCCCTCGCTTCATATCTGTCGGCAAACCCACTGGCTCCAGGTCATCTATAAATCGTTCCTAGGTAAAGCCCCGCCTCAGCTCACTGGTCACCATAGCAACACCCACCCGTAGCACACGCTCCAGCAGGTTTTTTCACTGGTCACAATGTATATATAGACTTTCTCTATTGTATAATTGACTGTATGTTTGTTTAAATGCATGTGCAACTCTGTGTTGTTTCTGTCGCACTGCTTTGCTTTAACTTGGCCAGGTCTCAGTTGTAAATGAAAACTTGTTCTCAACTAGCCTACCTGGCTAAATATACACTGCTCAAAAAAATAAAGGGAACACTTAAACAACACAATGTAACTCCAAGTCAATCACACTTCTGTGAAATCAAACTGTTCGTGGAGACGTGGAGGAAGCCGTAGGAGGGCAACAACCCAGCAGCAGGACCGCTACCTCCGCCTTTGTGCAAGGAGGAGCACTACCAGAGCCCTGCAAAATGACCTCCAGCAGGCCACAAATGTGCATGTGTCTGCTCAAACGGTCAGAAATAGACTCCATGAGGGTGGTATGAGGGCCCGACGTCCACAGGTCGGGGTTGTGCTTACAGCCCAACACCGTGCAGGACGTTTGGCATTTGCCAGAGAACACCAAGATTGGCAAATTAGCCTTTGGCGCCCTGTGTTCTTCACAGATGAGAGCAGGTTCACACTGAGCACATGAGCACATGTGACAGACGTGACAGAGTCTGGAGACGCCGTGGAGAACGTTCTGCTGCCTGCACCATCCTCCAGCATGACCGGTTTGGCGGGGGGTCAGTCATGGTGTGGGGTGGCATTTCTTTGTGGGGCCGCTCAGGCCTCCATGTGCTCGCCAGAGGTAGACTGACTGCCATTAGGTACCGAGATGAGATCCTCAGAGCCCTTGTGAGACCATATGCTGACACATGCACATTTGTGGCCTGCTGGAGGTCATTTTGCAGGGCTCTGGCAGTGCTCCTCCTTGCACAAAGGCGGAGGTAGCGGTCCTGCTGCTGGGTTGTTGCCCTCCTACGGCCTCCTCCACGTCTCCTGATGTACTGGCCTGTCTCCTGGTAGCGCCTCCATGCTCTAGACACTACACTGACAGACACAGCAAACCTTCTTGCCACTGCTCGCATTGATGTGCCATCCTGGATGAGCTGCACTACCTGAGCCACTTGTGTGGGTTGTAGACTCCGTCTCATGCTACCACTAGCGTGAAAGCACCGCCAGCATTCAAAAGTGACCAAAACATCAGCCAGGAAGCATAGGAACTGAGAAGTGGTCTGTGGTCACCACCTGCAGAATCACTCCTTTATTGGGGGTGTCTTGCTAATTGCCTATAATTTCCACCTTTTGTCTATTCCATTTGCACAACAGCATGTGACATTTATTGTCAATCAGTGTTGCTTCCTAAGTGGACAGTTTGATTTCACAGAAGTGTGATTGACTTGGAGTTACATTGTGTTGTTTAAGTGTTCCCTTTATTTTTTTGAGCAGTGTATATATATATTAAATAGGCTGAGAGAGGCTGGACTGAGGGCTTGTAGGCCTGTTGTAAGGCAGGTCCTCACCAGACATCACCGGCAACAATGTTGCCTATGGGCACAAACCCACCGTCGCTGGACCAGACAAGACCCAAGCCACCCCAGTCATAGACTGTTCTCTCTACTACCGTATGGCAAGCAATACCAGAGTGGCAAGTCTAGGACAAAAAGGCTTCCCAGCAGTTTTTACCCCCAAGCCATAAGACTCCTGAACAGGTAATCAAATGGCTGCCCGGACTATTTGCATTGTGTGCCCCCCCAACGCTGCTGCCACTCTCTGTTTATCATATACACATAGTCACTTTAACTACACATTCATGTACATACTACCTCAATTGGGTCGACTAACCAGTGCTCCCGCACATTGGCTAACCGGGCTATCTGCATTGTGTCCCACCACCCGCCAACCCCTCTTTTACGCTACTGCTACTTTCTGTTCATCATATATGCATAGTCACTTTAACCATATCTACATGTACATACTACCTCAATCAGCCCGACTAACCGGTGTCTGTATGTAGCCTCGCTACTTTTATAGCATCGCTACTCTATATAGCCTGTCTTTTTACTGTTGTTTTATTTCTTTACTTACCTATTCTTCACCCAACACCTTTTTTGCACTATTGGTTAGAGCCTGTAAGTAAGCATTTCACTGTAACGTCTACACCTGTTGTATTCGGCGCACGTGACAAATAAACTTTGACTTGATTTTGACTGGCAAAAAGTGCTCTTCACTGACGAGACGCGGTTTTGTCTCACCGGGGGTGATGGTCGGATTCGCGTTTATCGTCGAAGGAATGAGCGGAATGTCCGGGAACTTGCACGTGCCTTGGTGGAAGAGTGGGGTAAAATCTCACAGCAAGAACTGGTAAATCTGGTGCAGTCCATGAGGAGGAGATGCACTGCAGTACTTAATGCAGCTGGTGGCCACACCAGATACTGACTAACTTTTGAACTTATATGGTGATTGGCATCTAAACTTTCATAGTATTACTACACCAACCGGCAACACAGTTCGTCATTCAATCACCCACGTGGGTATAGCCAATGAGGAGATGGCACGTGGGTATAACCAATCCTCATTGGCACGTGGGTACCTGCTTCTATAAACCAATGAGGAGATGGCAGAGGCAGGACTTGCAGCGCGATTTGCGTCAGAAATAGGAATGACTTCTATTTTAGCCCTTTGCATCGCAGACGCTCGTTGAAGCACGTGAGCAGTGTGGGTGCAATAATTGAAAAACATAGATTTCTAAATGTATTTTGCAACGCTCGCACACACAACGCGAGCGGTGTCGTCAGCCTGTTAGGGACCGAAAGACAAAATCATCTACATCAGAATGGTTTAATCAAATGTATCATAAACACCACAAAAGTCACTAACATAACTACAGCTATTAATGCTCCCAGTGCTTAAGTAGGCCTATTCCCTCTTATCAATGTTCTTGAAGTTTAACACTTGCACACAGCTCGCGCACACTCACTCTCTCACACACACACCTTTAAGTACTGTTAAAGCTTCAGGCATTCTAAATGAGTGTGACTATATGAAAAAAAGAACGTTTTAAGAGTTTTAAAACTTGTCCAAAAATGTTATGAAAACACTAAACATTTGGTTCTGTTCAGATAACTTCAAACACATAGGCCTATACACTCTCCCTCACACTATTGACTATGATATCCATCCATCTAGCCAGCCTCAACACCCACTGAGGACCTGCATGGGGCTAGCTACTGCTCAGACGAATGATTTCAAATGGGTTTGGGATTTGTTTTTTTTATGTTTTTATGCTGTTCGGCATTGTTGAGAAAGATTAGGAACTTAACGCACATCCTCTAACACACAATTATATACACCTCACTCTTGCATATGCGGTGTATCATCTTTTTGATGAGCGCATTTTCAGTTCTTCCTGAGCAATCCAAATTTGAGCCTAGCCCATTCAGTGGTCAAGTTCAGCTTGCTAGCTAGTAATGTTTGTTATCAAAACAAAAAATAGCTGCTTGTGAGTAGTTTCAAAATGGCCCGAGACATGGCAACCAATCCACTGCGAAAATAAATAAAACATAGCTCCAGTAATATTGGGCACAACTTCCACATGATTTTGGCGAGAAATACCCCAGGTGTTCCACAGTCAAAGCAATTGGCTGTCAAAGAACTTCAACGCAATGGTCCACTGCCCTTGTCTGTCATAACGCATATTTTTCTTTCGGAACGTATTGGAATTTGGGGGATGGGATAGTTCTATGTTCATTGACATGTGCTTACAACGTATTTTCCTCAACACTATTTATTAGGCAGGGTAAGGTGCCAAAAGCCACAGCTGATGACACCTATAATTTCCTATTGCAAGAACTTGTGCCAGCAAGACAGCCTAACTATAAAGACTTATGAAGTAGAGCTACACCACACACACAAGCTAGCCCTGCGGTGCTCTCGCTCTCCCTGGATTTTTTTCAAATGACAGCTGCCCGCCAAAACGGTCTGTGTGGCCTGTCAGATTTTCCTCAGCAGCGATGCTATGAAGCCATCAAAAATGCTAAACTATACTTTTTCTTACAAAAAAAAAGAGAACCAACCAAACAAAATTGCTGTACAATAATTTCAGACAATGAGAATTTACTCGCTCAAAACATTTTCCAAGGGCAAGGCTTCTTTCACTATAGCTGAAAAACTGGTCATGGCCAAGAGGTTAAGCCTATCTGCTGCTACAAAAATCTGCATAATCCCACTTTACAATGACACCGTCACGCACAGAAACAAGTATATAGCCGATGATATTGAATCACAGGTTTTAGACAGAGCCCGCGCATCAAATTGGTTTACAATCCAATTAGATGAGACAACTGACATGCCCGCATTTTGTATATATTCTCCTCGTATGAATAACTTATTTGGTGCAGAGATTTGCCTCAGAATACAACTGCAAGGGACATTTTCTGTGTTCTGAACGAGTACATAACGAGACATGGATTACGATGGGACCGTTGTATCTGGATCTGTAACGACGACACTGCTGCTCAACCTATCCACACAGGGCCGAGAAAGTGACATTTTCCAAGCAAACTATAAAATTGCCGCAGCTTGGTGTGTGGAGAGACCGAGTGGATAGAGGCATTTTCGATACGTTCCCCATATTCTCAACTCTGGTTGACAAGATGTAGAAATGGATCACACATTTCTATTGCTTTGGTCATTTACAGAAAGCCCAGAGAGAGACACTGCCCATGAAGACAGCACAGACAAACCACAAAAGTAGCAAAGTAAATGCATAATTCATTATTTTAGAGTAAAGTAAAAAATCAATGAACAGTTTCTTATTTTATATAGAAAAAAGCGATTGTCTATTTTTTTACCAACGCGGTCCCGAGAACAAGGAGGCCATGCCTTGCTGGTCCCTGGCACAAAAAAAAGTTTGAGAATGGCTGAACCTGGCTACAGATTTCAGGCAAGAGTCTCCTTGCCGCAACAAGGCAGTCTCATCCTGTAAAGGTGTATGTACTCAGGTCTAAAAACAGATTATACATTAACTTTCCAAGATACAATTCGCCAATTCTCAAACTCCTGCTTAAAATAGGTTATCAGCAATGCTGATTGTGAACTCAAGGTGTTTTCCAGTATGACCTTCAGAAAGATAACGCTGAGACACACAAAAAAGGAAAACAGCCAGAGCGTGATCAATGACACAGCCTGAGGTTGGGCGAAGGACAGTAAAATGATCCTGCTGTAATGCAGTCAACCATACTGTCAGAGGGATTGAAAAGCTTGAAAATGTACAATCCCCCTCAACTGTTTTCTAAACATGGACCAAACTCTGGGATTGGTGTTCAGTGGTAAACACTCAGGAACATTCACTGTGTTCTTGGTAAGGAACTCCAGCGTAGATGTAGCCTATCGTCCTGCTGAAAGGTGACTTCATCTCCTAGTGTCTGGTGGAAAGCAGACAACCAGGTTTTCCTATGTGCATAGCTTCATTCTGTTTATTTTTTATCCTGAAAAACTCCTCAGTCTTTAACGATTACAAGCATACACATAACACGATGCAGCCACCACTATGCTTGAAAATTTGGAGAGTGGTATTCAGTAATCTTTTGCACCAAACATAAGTTCGCATTCAGGACAATTTTTCTTTGCAGTATTACTTTAGTGCCATGTTGCAATCAGGATGCATGTTATGGAAATGTTTATTCTGTACAGGCTTCCTTTTCACTCTGTCAATTAGGTTAGTATTGTGGAGTAACTACAATGCTGCTGATCCATCCTTAGTTCTCTTATCACAGCCATTAAACTCTCTGTTTTAAAGTCACCATTGGCCTCAGGGTGATATCCCTGAGTGGTTTCCTTCCTCACCGGCAACTGAGTTTGGAAGGACGCCTGTATCTTTGAAGTGACTGGGTGTATTGATACAACATCCAAAATGTAATTAATAACTTCACAATGCACAAAGGGATATTCAATGTCTGATTTTCTTAAAGCATTTTTTTATCTACCAATAGGTGCCCTTCTTGGCAAGGCATTGGAAAACCTTCCTGGTCTTTGTTTGAAATTCACTGCTCGACTGAGGGACCATAGATAATTGTGGGGTAGAGATATGGTTGTCATTAACCTGTCTAGGACTAGGGTGCCGCTAGCGGCACACCCCCCCCACCCCCACTGAAAAGGCAGAGCCGCGAAATTCAAAAAAAATATATTTTTTTAAATATTTAACTTTCAAACATTAAAGTCCAATACAGCTAATGAAAGACACAGATCTTGTGAATCCAGCCAACATGTCCGATTTTTAGAATGTTTTACAGGGAAGACACAATATGTAAAGATGTAAATCTATTACCTAAAAATACATTAGCATAATCCACCATCTTTTATTTGTCCACCAACACCAGTAGCTATCACCAATTCGGCTAAACTAAGATATTTATAGCCCCTAACCAAGAAAAAAACTCATCAGATGACAGTCTGATAACATATTTATGGTATGGGATAGGTTTTGTTAGAAAAATGTGCATATTTCAGGTAGATGGCATAGTTTACAATTGCACCCACCGTCACAAATGGACTAGAATAATTACAATGAGCAACGTGTTTACCTAACTACTAATCAAACATTTCGTAAAAATACACAGCATACACTAATCGAAAGACACAGATCCTGTGAATACAGACAATATTTCAGATTTTCTAAGTGTCTTACAGCGAAAACACAATAAATCGTTATATTAGCATAGCACATGTGCAAACATTACCCCAGCATTGATTCTAGCCAAAGAGAGCGATAACGTAAACATCGCCAAAATATATTATTTTTTTCACTAACCTTCTCAGAATTCTTCAGATGACACCCCTGTAACATCACATTACAACATACATATACAGTTTGTTCGAAAATGTGCATATTTAGCCACCAAAATCATGGTTAGAAAATGGGGAAAGTAGCCCAGCTGGTGAGAAAATGTCCGTGCGCCATATTAGACAGTGATCTACTCGTATACATAAATACTCATAAACGTGACTAAAAAATATAGGGTGGACAGCGATTGATAGACAATTTAATTCTTAATACAATCGCGGAATTACATTTTTAAAATTATCCTTACTTTTCAATACAGTTTGCGCCAAGCGAAGCTACGTCAAAAAAGATGGCGTCCTAAGCCACTAACATTTTTCGACAGAAACACGATTTATCATAATAAAAATTTCCTACTTTGAGCTGTTCTTCCATCAGTATCTTGGGCAAAGGATCCTTTCTTGGGTCTAATCGTCTTTTGGTGGAAAGCTGTCCTCTTGCCATGTGGAAATGCCAACTGCGTTCGGGATGAACTGGAAGCGTGCCCAGAGATTCACAGCGTCTCAGAAATAAATGTCCCAAAATCGCACTAAACGGATATAAATTGCTATAAAACGCTTTAAATTAACTACCTTATGATGTTTTTAACTCCTATAACGAGTCTTAACATGACCGGAGAAAGATTACTCCCAACACTAATGCTTGGAACAAGTGCGGGTCGGTGTCCTCCACGCGCATGACGCAGCTGGAAAAGAGTTCCTAGCTACAGGGTTTTTTAATTTATAGTGCCTGTGATTGCGCAATCGACCCCATTCAAATCGTCATCACGTAAAGGCATCCAGGGGAAGACGTAAGCAGTGTCCGTATACTCATAGGAATAACATTGGCCTTAAAACTGACTCCAGAACAGTGGCCAAAATTTCTGAAATCTGACTCCATGTCAGGGAAATTGCTGTAGAATGGGTTCTGTTCCACTTAGAGACAAAATGTCAACTCCTATAGAAACTATAGACTGTTTTCTATCCAATAATAATAATAATATGCATATTGTACGATCAAGAATTTTGTAGGAAGCCGTTTCAAAAATTACACGATTACCATAAATAGTGACAACAGCGCCCCCAGCCTTAACAGGTTAAAAAAAAATCTATGTTAAACACTATTATTGCACATAGTGAGTCCATGCAACTGATGTGACTTGTTAAGCACATTTTTACACCTGACCTTATTTAGACATGCCATAACAAAAGGGGTTGAATACTTACTGACTCAAGACATTTCAGCCTTTAATTTATAATTTGTTTTTTTTAACGTTTCTTTTTAAAACAATACCATTATGACATTATGGGGGTTTTGTGTGTTTATTTCTATTTATTTATACATTTTTAATTATTTTTTTATCTAACTAGGCAAGTCAGCTAAAAACAAATTCTTATTTAGAATGACGGCCTACCCCGGCCAAACTCAGACAACGCTGGGCCAATTGCGCGCCGCCCTATGTGTCTCCCAATCACGGCCGGATGTGATGCAGCCTGGATTCGAGATGCAGTGCATTAGACCGCTGTGCCACTTGTGTGTAGGCCAGTGACAAAATACTTTCTGAAGGTAATGTACCGAATTTCAGGGGACTAGGTCACAGTTTGCATTTTCAGTTGCTTATTTTAGCACCACCATGTGGCCAATTGGCATGAAAGGGTGTGGCCCATGGCCTTTTACCATCTTGCAAAGTTGCACCCTCCTGGGCCTTACCATCTCACGGAAATGTGCATTTTTAAACTAAATTGACAGAGGAACCCAAATAATAATAGGCTACAAATACAATAAGGTTTCACCCAGTTTTGCTGGCTAGAACCCCTAATCAAAATCTGACTGTGTGGTTACGGCTTCAAGGGAAGTATAGCAACATGCTCAAACGTATGACAGCAAGGAGAAGTGTTCTGTTCCACCACTCCAGCTTGTGTGTGTTCAGCCCAGCAGCAAGCCGCTATGGTCCAGCCTCCACCTATGAGGAATCGTCAACAGGGTTTTTTCTGCATAGAAAACTCCAAACAACCCCAAAGAATTGCAAAAATATGTGTAATGGTAAAACGTTTGTGTAAACTAAGACTAAAACCAGATAAACAAGATGGAGATAAATGGACCTATATACACTAAGTGGCTAATTTTTTTAGGTACATTTTACATTTGCATTTGAGTGATTTAGAAGACGCCCTTATCCAGAGCGATTTACAGTGGTGAGTGCATACATACATTTTTACGTGCCCACTGCAGACACCTTCTCATTTTTAGCTGATAGAAGTGGAAGCCAATGTGGTCGTCTGCTGCAATAAACCCCATCTGTGACAAGGGCCGACAAGTTGTACGTTCCGAGATGCCGTGCTGCACCGTTATTTGACCGCTTGTGACCCGCCAGTTAGCTTGCACAATTCTTGCCATTCTCCTTTGAACTCTCTCATCGAGCTGTTTTCGCCACACTGGACTGCCAGACTGGCGCGACTAACAAAACATCCATTCTCAGTTAACCCTAGACACTGTCGTGCGTGAAAAGCCCAGGAGGCTGGCCGTTTGAGACATTAGAACAAAGTCGTTTAGGTCACTCGTTTTGCCCATTCTAAATGTTCAAACGAACACTAACTGAATGCCTCAATGCCTGTCTGCCTGCTTCATATAGCAAGCCACAGCCACTGTCTGTAGGAGCGAACCCATTTTCATGAACTGGCCACTGAGTATTTTTAAATAAAATCATCTTTGAAAACTAACAATCACCAGAATAAAGGCAAGACAGTCAGGGAGAATCTGACATTCAAAATATTATAGGTTGGAGGTATTTTGTCATTGCACTGAATGTTATGTTTAAGTCCCTCATAGCATAACACGGCATAAGCCACGGCAAAATGTGCAGAATTTCAGGAAACTAGCCACACCAACCATCTAAACCTAATTCTGATCACAAAAACCCCTGGTCAACCTCGTGGGCTGCAGCTCTATGACAGCTGGGAATCGCAGCACTCTATCCAGCCGCGGCCTTCCTGCCACCCCGTACCTTTCTACCCTCTCTCAATCATCATCTCCCTCTACGTCTCCCTCTCACTCCCATCCTGCAGTCAGATCAGAGCCAAGTCTGCAGCTTGTCGTGTACACAGACAGCCAGAGGCAAAGATTAGCATTAGCCAACTGTATTGGCCGCTCCCACCAGTATCCCGCTATCCAACTCGTGTCAGTCACTCCCTACTCCCATCCTACTCCCTCCCCGCCAAACCTCTTCAGGTGGAGACAGCTTCATTCTCAGGGGAATAACCTGAAATCATCAAAAAAAAATATCCCGCAGGATATAGGGTCTATGAATAAGCATTGTGCCACGTAGGCACCAAGGTCTTAAACACTGTACCAGGGGGCAATATTAAATCAAACGCCGATAATGAGAGGAGAGCCACCAGACAGAGAGAACTGAATAGGGCCGCTGCCAACCCATATGCTTAGCTAGCTAGCCGCGTGGCCACTAAGACACGTTGTACCTTTTGCAATGCACTCCGTGGTGCAGCTAGCCAATGTAAGAAATGCAACCAAGACATGAGCACAGCAAGCAAGCTAGAAATGGGATATCTGTCAGAGCTTAATTAGAGCATGTGAGACGTGCTTACTAAATTCACAACACTACCAACAGCATCAGACATGAAAGACACCAAAGAAACATCAGCACTTATTCTGACAGAAGCTGCACAAGAACCGGGCTCGGGGGGGGGGGGAGATAACGAATCAACTGAAATAGAAAGCAGTCTGTAGCGGTCGGCATCTAAGGCATTTCAACACACAGTAGGTGTCCTAGATTAGATCTAAGGAGCAGAGCTGCTGCAACACCATGACGACGGAGGTCAGCGAGAACCAAACACGCGAGGAAAAGACAGCGGCGGCCATACACACTCCCTCCCTCTCTCTCTCTCGCACACACATCTCGAAGACACTCACTAGCGTCGCATGATCAGTAGGGTGACATCGCCACCAACCGAGTAACAGGCTCAAACACTGGAGTGCTGGCTGAGCTGGAAAGAGGTCACTGTGCCTCTGCCTGAGGCGACAGCAACACACACCCTAGGCATAGGCCAGCACTCCCATCTGAAGAACAGTGTGCTTTCACTGGGATGTGTCCGTGTCGCTGAGCCCAAAACAGACGCAACTCTTTAAAAGGGATATCGCAAGATTCTGGAACTCGTGGAGACCATGTTTATGTCTCTGCGTGCAGTATGAAGGAAGTTAGGTCATTTCACGAGCCAATGCTAGCTAGCATTAGCGCAATGGCTGGAAGTCTACAGGTACACTAGTGCAGGGTTCTCCCCAAAGAATATAATAGAGGCGCTGCGTGACCATGTGGACTGGCTGCAACTCTAAGAAAAAGCATCCCTTTAAAGATCAAAAGACTACAGCTGAGAGACCTGGGTAGACGGGCTGATATAAACAGCTGAGAGACCTGGGTAGACGGGCTGATATAAACAGCTGAGAGACCTGGGTAGACGGGCTGATATTAACAGCTGAGAGACCTGGGTAGACGGGCTGATATTAACAGCTGAGAGACCTGGGTAGACGGGCTGATATTAACAGCTGAGAGACCTGGGTAGACGGGCTGATAGAAACAGCTGAGAGACCTGGGTAGACGGGCTGATAGAAACAGCTGAGAGACCTGAGTAGACGGGCTGATAGAAACAGCTGAGAGACCTGGGTAGACGGGCTGATAGAAACAGCTGAGAGACCTGAGTAGACGGGCTGATAGAAACAGCTGAGAGACCTGAGTAGACGGGCTGATAGAAACAGCTGAGAGACCTGGGTAGACGGGCTGATATTAACAGCTGAGAGACCTGGGTAGAGGGGCTGATATTAACAGCTGAGAGACCTGGGTAGACGGGCTGATAGAAACAGCTGAGAGACCTGGGTAGACGGGCTGATATAAACAGCTGAGAGACCTGGGTAGACGGGCTGATATAAACAGCTGAGAGACCTGGGTAGACGGGCTGATATAAACAGCTGAGAGACCTGGGTAGACGGGCTGATATAAACAGCTGAGAGACCTGGGTAGACGGGCTGATATAAACAGCTGAGAGACCTGGGTAGACGGGCTGATAGAAACAGCTGAGAGACCTGGGTAGACGGGCTGATATTAACAGCTGAGAGACCTGGGTAGACGGGCTGATAGAGAGGAAGGGAGGACTTCACTACCCAGAGTTTCGCTTTATGGTATAGTAAGCAAGTACCTCAGTGAACCAAAAAGTAGCTTTCTAAACTAATGATTAGAGCTGCATAGTGTATACCACCGTCTGGTCAAGCGGACCAGACCATTATGCTATGGGAGAAAAATGTAAATTGATGTGAAATAATTGCCTATTCCACTACAAACCTAGACCCAGCTAATGTCTTCCCCATCACTGAGAAGAACCCCTTCAAAGCTGTGCTGCTGGGTTTAAAACAAACCGCTGTTACAGCGTAAAGCAAACACTTCATGGCAAAAATAAAAAGCCAAAAGAGGATCACGGTTGTAACTTTATTGCAGCCTACAGTCTAGGGATGGGCATGACATTCTTTTATTGTTCGAGGCCTCGCCTGATTGTTTTTCAGTCCTCACACTG
This sequence comes from Salvelinus fontinalis, assembly GCF_029448725.1. NCBI lineage: Eukaryota > Metazoa > Chordata > Actinopteri > Salmoniformes > Salmonidae > Salvelinus > Salvelinus fontinalis. The sequence continues at coordinate 61,165,480 of NC_074673.1, forward strand.
GAAACACAGGCCCACACTGGAAAAATAAGTGCACGTTTATCTATATGCCAACAGTGCGCAACAATGCCTAATTTACCATAACTATTACAGATAACAAGTCCTAATTGCCTCATATACACTATATACAAAAAGTACGTGGACACCCCTTCAATTTAGTGGATTTGGCCATTTCAGACACACGCGTTGCTGAAAGATGTATAAATCGAGCACACCGCCATGCAATCTCCATAGACAAACATTGGCAGTAGAATGATCTTACTGAAGAGCTCAGTGACTTTCAACGTGGCACGGTCATAGGATGCCACCTTTCCAAGAAGTCAGTTGGTAAAATTTCAGCACTGCTAGAGGTTCCCCGGTCAACTGTAAGCCCTGTTATTGTGAAGTGAAAATGTCTAGGACCAACAACAGCTCAGCAGTGAAGTGGTAGGCCACAAAAGCTCACAGAACGAGACTGCCGGGTGTTGAAGTGTGTAAAAATCATCTGTCCTTGGATGGAACATTTGCTACAGAGTTACAAACTGACTCTGCAAGCAACGTCAGCATAAGAACTGTTCATCAGGAGCTTCATTAAATCAGTGTCCATGGTCGAGCAGCCGCACACAAGCCTAAGATCACCATGCGCAATGCCAAGGATCGGCTGGAGTGGTGTAAAGCTTGCCGCCATTGGACTCTGGAGCAGTGGAAACGCGTTCTCTGGAGTGATGAATCACCCTTCACCATGTGACAATCCGACGGACGAATCTGGGTTTGGCGGATGTAAACTGTAGCCAACTGTAAAGTTTGGTGGAGGAGAAAGAATGGTCTGGGGCTGTTTTTCAAGGTTCGGGCTAGGCCCCTTAGTTCCAGTGAAGGGAAATCTTAACGCTACAGCATACAATGACATCCGAGACGATTCTGTGCTTGCAACTTAGTAGCAACAGTTTGAAGGAGGGCCCTTCCCTGTTTCAGTAAGACAACACCACTGTGTGAGGCCCCTACAGAAAGTATTTGTCAAGATCAGTGTGGAAGAACTTGACTGGCCTGCACAGAGCCCTGACCTCAACCCCATTGGGATGAATTCCAACACCGACTGCAAGCTGGGTCTTATCGCCCAACATCAGTGCCCGACCTCAATAATGTGCATGGCTGAATGGAAGCAAGTCCCCTCAGCAATGTTCCAACATCTAGTGGAAAGCCTTCCCAGAAGAGTGGAGGCTGATATAGCAGCAAAGAGGGGGGGGGGGGACCAACTCCATATTAAGGCCCATGATCAAGGAATGCAATGTTCGACGAGCAGGTGTCCACATACTTTTGGCCTCGTGTATATTTAGTTTATTTTAAAAAATCAAGCGCCATTTAAGATGAATTTATTGAAATCGTAATATTAACTGGTTATATTATATAGTGGAACACAATCTTCAAAAAGGTAGTAAGATCAGCCGTGGTGCTTGCTTGCAACAGCATAGACTTGTTGTTTTCATTATTAAAAGTCTAAGCTGACATATGGAATTGTTTTAAGATGGTCTACTATGGTTCATTTAGCCATTTCCTTTTTAATTGTAGGTATCAAAAAAATCATTTGGCTTTTACTACTTATAGCCCAGACAAGCACATTGAATAACACATTCATAAAAGGCAAAAAATAGTCAAAAAAATGTATCGTGGGAAACAAGGTTTTGAAGTGTTTGTTCTATATCTAGGAGATATGACAAGGCTACCCTTTTTTGCGTAGGCACAAATCTACCCTCATACTGCCATTCGTTTTTTAAAACCGGTACCGATTACCTTCAGGAGTCCCCTGACACGTGTTGGGGTCATAGAGACAAACAGAACCCGTCAATGTTTAGGAGGGTTATAGCCTAGGCCAGGTATTCCCAAAATGGTGTACCCCTGCCGTCGGGAGTACGCCGAATTTTAAGAAAAATTCAAACAGCACATTTAGATTTTCCAAAGGGGCTATACATTTGGGTACGTTTTTCCCCCCACGCCTGAGTAGCCTCGTTTCACTGCCAAAAATAAAATTAAACCATGTCGTGTTCAGCGAAATAACAACGTCAAATACAGGTAGCCTAGTCAAATAATTAACATCCAATCACATTAACCGTTACTATCTCGCGGGAAACCTTCACTCTTGTGCAGACATTTAGAAACATGACAATGTGAAAGATAAGCCACTCGATTTTCGAGTATTAAGACATGTATAAAAGCAACAGATACCATTAACAAGGCGGGGCCAGAAGCGTCTTATGTGGTGAGCTACCGATTAGCTAGGACAGGCAAGCCCCATACCATTGTTGAAGACAATTCTTCCTGCTGCCGCAGATATGGCTGGGACAACGCTGGGGGAAAAGGCCAAAAAAACTACACAGACAACGCCTTCATCAAACACTGTTTCACGAAGCATCCGTGACATGGCAGGAGATGTTTTGAAACAATTACTGCTTGGCATACAAGCCAGCGAATTCTATGCGTTACAGCTGGATGAGTCAGGCGTGGCGGGCCTGGCACAGCTCCTGGTATATGTCAGTTACATTTGTGGGTAATCAATTAAGGAAGATATCCTCTTCCGCAAACCAGGACAACATGAGAGGATATTTTTAAAGTACTGGACAGTTTTGTGACATCAAATGGACTTTGTGGTCAAGATGTGTTGGTATCTGTTCTGATGGCGCAAAAGCCATGACTGGGAGACATAGTGGAAGAGTGGAAAAGCGCGTGCAAGCAGTTGCTCCCGACTCCACTTGGGTACACTGCAGCATCCACCGAGAAGCTCTTGCTACCAAGGATATGCCAGCTTGAAAGACGTTTTGTGTAAGAGGGGCCCCTGAACTCTTGTGTATTCAATGTGCGGGACAAAATTGAGGCTATGATTAAGAAGTTGGAGCTCTTTTCTGTCTGCATTAACAAGGACAACACACAGGTCTTTCTACATTGTATGATATTTTGTGTGCAAATGAACTCAAGCTTACGGACAATGTCAAATGTGATATAGCGAAGCACGTGAGCGAGCTAGGTGCGCAATTACGCAGGTATTTCCCAAAACTGACAATAAACAAATGGATTCGTTATCCCTTCATGCCCTGCCTCTTGTCCACTTACCGATATCTGAACATAACAGAAATTGCAACAAGCGGTTCTGTGAAAATTTAATTTAATCAGAAGCCACTGCCAGATTTCTGGATTCTTGCCTTGGCAAATCGCACTGTTAAGACACTGATGCCCTTTACAACCACGTACCTATGTGAAAGTGGATTCTCGGCCCTCACTAGCATGAAAACTAAATACAGGCACACTGTGTGTGGAAAATGATTTAAGACAGACTCTCTCCAATACAACCCAACATTGCAGAGTTATGTGCATCCTTTCAAGCACACCCTTCTCATTAACCTGTGGTGAGTTATTCACAATTTTTGATGAACAAATAAGGTTTTATATGTAAGATCGCTAAATAAACAACAAAATTATTAATTATTATTATTTGTGCCCTGGTCCTATAAGAGCTCTTTGTCACTTCCCACAAAGTGATGGTACGCAGCTGGAGGTTGAATGTTTGAAGAGGTACGGGACTATAAAAAGTTTGGGAACCACTGGCTTAGGCTAACCAATTCAAAATGGCACTAGCAGTTCGTAAAGTAGGGTCTTCACTAGTTACCACAGCCACAAAGTTATAAACCATGCTTATTACTAACATTTATCTTACTAACATTTATCTTGTTCAAATCAGATTTTAAACCGAACCGTTACCCCTAACCATAGTGCTAACCTTATGTCTAATGCTAAAAGCAAATATTTGTTGTTTTCATCATTTTGACATTGTGGCTGTGGTAACTAGTGACACCTGCAAAGTAGCCTAAGCTGAAAATAGACGGGGCGCAGTTATTCCAAAACTGCAGGTCGTGGTCACACATATTCCCTACTTCATTCAAGCAGTCTATTTTGAATTTGAAATAAAACTGTGATCATTTGGCAAGGAATGTAGCTTGGGTATCCCATCAGTTAGATACTGTAATGAAACATGCAGGGAGCAGGTCTCGAACGCTCGACCTAGCCCAAAGTCCAGCGCGCCATCGACTGTGCTGCAAAAGCAGAGTCGATATCCGTACTTATAAACCCAGGGTCGTTACACCATCAAATCAAAGTGTATTTGTCACGTGCACCGAATACAACAGGTGTAGACATTACAGTGAAATGCTTACTTACAGGCTCTAACCAATAGTGCGAAAAAAAAGGTGTATGTGTGTGTTAGTAAAGAAATAAAACAGTAAAAAGACATTTGAAAATAAGAGTAGCAAGGCTATATACAGACACCAGTTAGTCAGGCTTATTGAGGTAGTATGTACATGTAGATATGGTTAAATTGACTATGCATATATGATGAACAGAGAGTAGCAGTAGCGTAAAAAGAGGGGGTGGTGGGTGGCGGGACACAATGAGATAGCCCAGTTAGCCAATGTGCGGGAGCACTGGTTAGTCGACCCAATTGAGGTAGTATGTACATGAATGTATAGTTAAAGTAACTACGCATATATGATAAACAGAGTGTAGCAGCAGCGTTGGGGGGGGGGGGGGGGGGACGACACACAATGCAAATAGTCCGGGTAACCATTTGATTACCTGTTCAGGAGTCTTATGGCTTGGGGGTAAAAACAGTTGGGAAGCCTTTTTGTCCTAGACTTGGCACTCCGGTACCGCTTGCAATGTGGTAGTAGAGAGAACCGTCTATGACGGAGGTGGCTGAGGTCTTTGACAATTTTTAGGGCCTTCCTCTGACATCGCCTGGTGTAGAGGTCCTGGATACTCGTGCTATAGAGGTCCTTTTTACTCGTGCTTGTGGAAATCTGTTGCAGCTCAAGTCGACTACAAAATCCATAATATAACGCTCTCCCTGTGGGCTGGCTGGCTAGCTAGCAAATGCAACTACACAGAATAAAGTAGCTAGTTAGTGTAGTTTGTTTAGGCAATTTTACAGCTATCAATTAGAGGTCGACCGATTAATCGGAATGGCCGATAAATTAGGGCCGATTTCAAGTTTTCGTAGCAATTGGTAATCGGCATTTTGGACACCGATCATGGCCGATTACACTGCACTCCACGAGGAGACTGCGTGACAGGCTGACTACCTGTTATGCGAGTGCAGCAAGGAGCCAAGGTAAGGTGCTAGCTTGCTCCCAGACAGACTAAACAACTTCTTTGCTCGCTTTGAGGACAATACAGTGCCACTGACACGGCCCGCTACAAAAACCTGTGGGCTCTCCTTCACTGCATCCAACGTGAGTAAAACATTTAAACGTGTTAACCCTCGCAAGGCTGCAGGCCCAGACGGCATCCCCGGCCGCGTCCTCAGAGCATGCGCAGACCAGCTGGCTGGTGTGTTTACGGACATATTCAATCAACCCAGTCTGCTGTTCCTGTTCCAAAGAAAGCTAAGGTAACTGAGCTATATGACTACCGCCCTGTAGCACTGACTTCCGTGATCATGAAGTGCTTTGAGAGACTAGTCAAGGACCATATCACCTCCACCCTACCTGACACCCTAGACCCACTCCAATTTGCTTACCACCCCAATAGGTCCACTGACGACGCAATCGCCATCACACTGCCCTAAACCCACCTGGACAAGAGGAATATCTATGTAAGAATACTGTTCATCAACTACAGCTCAGCATTTAACACCATAGTACCCTTGAGACCCTGGGTCTCGACCCCGCCCTGTGCAACTGGGTCCTGGACTTCCTGCCGGGCCGCCCCCATGTGGTGAGGGTAGGAAACACCATCTCCACCCCGCTGATCTTCAACATTGGGTCCCCACAAGGGTGCGTTCTCAGTCCTCTCCTGTACTCCCTGTTCACCCACGACTGCGTGGCCATGCACGCCTCCAACTCAATGAAGTTTGCAGACGACACTACAGTGGTAGGCTTGATTACCAACAATGACGAGACAGCCTACAGGGAGGAGGTGAGGGCCCTCGGAGTGTGGTGCCAGGAAAATAACCTCACACTCAACGTCAACAAAACAAAAGAGATGATCGTGGACTTCAGGAAACAGCAGAGGGAGCAGCCCCCTATCTACATTGGCGGGACAGTAGTGGAGAGGGTGGAAAGTTAAGTTCCTCGGCGTACACATCACGGACAAACTGAAATGGTCCACCCACACAGACAGCGTGGTGAAGAAGGCGCAGTAGCGCCTCTTCGACCTCAGGAGGCTGAATAAAATCAGCTTGTCACCAAAAACACACACAAACTTTAACAATCGAGCATCCTGTCGGGCTGTATCACCGCCTGGTACGGCAGCTACTCCGCCCATAACCGTAAGGCTCTCCAGAGGGTAGTGAGGTCTGCACAACGCATCACCGGGGGCAAACTACCTGCCCTCCAGGACACCTACACCACCCATATGTCACAGGATGGCCAAAAAGAGGACAAGGACAACAACCACCCGAGCCACTCCCTGTTCATCCCGCTATCATCCAGAAGGCGAGGTCAGTACAGGTTAGAGGTCGACCGATTTATCGGAATGGCCGATTAATCAGGACCGATTTCAAGTTTTCATAACAATCGGAAATCTGCGATTTTGCCGATTATTTTTTATATTTTTTTACACCTTTATTTAATCTTTATTTAACTAAGCAAGTCAGTTAAGAACACATTCTTATTTTCAATGACGGCCAATGACGACCCGGGTGGGTTAACTGCCTCGTTCAGGGGCGGATGACAGATTTTACCTTGTCAGCTCAGGTTCAATCTTGCGGTTAACTAGTCCAACGCTCTAACCACCTGCCTCACGAGGAGCCCGCCTGTTACGTGAATGCAGTAAGAAGCCACGGTAAGTTGCTAGCTAGCATTAAACTTAGTCAATCATAATCACTAGTTATAACTACACATGGTTGATGATATTATAGTTTATCTAGCGTGTCCTGCGTTGCATATAATCGATGCAGTACGCATTCGCGGAAAAAGACTGTCGTTGCTCCAACGTGTACCTAACCATAAACATCAATGCCTTTCTTAAAATCAATACACAGAAGTATATATTTTTAAACCTGCATATTTAGCTAAGAGAAATCCAGGTTAGCAGGCAATATTAACCAGGTGAAATTGTGTCACTTCTCTTGCGTTAATTGCACGCAGTCAGGGTATGTGTACAAAATAACTCAAATCAACCTGTACCCCAGCACATTGACTTGGTACCCGGTACCCCCTGTATATAGCCGCGTTACTTTTATTGTGTTACTTTTAATTTTACTATTTTTACTTTAGTTTATTTAGTAAATATTTTCTTAACTCTTTCTTGAACTGCATTGTTGGTGAAGGGCTTGTCAGTAAGCATTTCACAGTAAGGTCTACCTACACCTGTTGAATTCGATGCATGTGAAATCAAATTTGATATACGGAAATCAGTCAATTTAAATTAATTAATTGGGCCCTAATCTATGGATTTCACATGACTGGGAATACAGATATGCATCTGTTGGTCACATCTTAAAAATAAATAAAAAAGTAGGGGCGTGGATCAGAAAACAGTATCTGGCATGACCACCATGTGCAGAAATTCTTTGGTTGTGCAAACCCAGTTTCATCAGCTGTCCGGGTGACTGGTCTCAAGACTATTCGGCAGGCGAAAAATCTGGATGTGGAGGTCCTGGGCTGGCGTGGTTATACGTGGTCTGCGGTTGTGAGGCCGGCTGGAAGTACTGCTAAATTCCCTAAAATTAGGTTGGCTTATGGTAGAGAAATTAACATTAAATTCTCCGGCAACAGCTCTGGTGGATATTCCTGCAGTCAGCATGCCAATTACACACTCCCTGAAATCTCAACACATCTGTGGCACTGTGTTGTGTGACAAAACGGCACATTTTAGAGTGGCCTTTTATTGTCCCCAGCACAAATTGCACCTGTGTAATGATCATCCTGTTTACATGCTGTTAGTGCGCATTTCTCATTTTAAGATAAACAATCCATCTGACTTGTGGCATATCAAGAAGCTGATTCAATTTGTGCACAACGTTTGAGATAAATAATATTTTGGTGTGTATGTTACATTTCTGGGATATTTCATTTCAGCAACACTTTACATGTGACGTTTATATTTTTGGTCAGTGTAATAAAACTAGGGTCTCATTTATTCTTTATCAGAAGGATATGATAGAACGTATTAGAGGACAGGTCCACAACAAACGAATTGGGTTGTCTACATCCAAGCTGATAGGTAGCTAGCATAGCAAATGAGCTAACTAACTTACTGGCTAACATCAAGCTATCATGTGATCATGTGGCGGCTGTTGATATGATGAATCAATACAATTCAAGAGAAAGCTACCTGCCCCCAATAGGTTATTCATAACACAAAACTTGCCGTGTTGTACGACAGATATCGATGAAATCGTTAGAAATGGGCCCTAAACATACATTTTAAATAAAAGTATTGTTCCTGGCCATTTGGTGGATGAACACGTGACGTTCCATAACAAACAAACATTCGTTTTCATCCCGTTAGATACAACTGCGCAAATATTTTCCAACGCTGCATAAGTGTCAAGCTATCTGACATAAGTGTAGTGTTAAATAACGTGATTTAGGTTCTGTCAGCTTTACCCAACTAGCTAGCTAGAGCCTGATGATCAGCTAACTGTCGTTAGCTAGGCCCAGCTGCTAACGTTGTTGTCAGTCATCAGCACTCACTTCCAGCGTGGTAGGCTAATCTTTCTCAAATTAAAACAGGAGCTTCAAACGTCCATTGGCAGCATGTCACTGTAAACAGTGCTTCACAATTATCGGCAAAAAAAAAGTAGTAGCTACCATAAGTTACCTAGCGTTGAATCTTAAAAGTTAAAGCGCCGTGCCACCTATGACAATGCTACGGTATCAATGTGCCTTGCTGATTCAGTTCAGACATCGTGTTGTTGCTAACATCGTCTATACAGCCATGATAGCTAGCCACGCAACTGTAATGGGAAAGCGATGGTCAACCCAAGTCACTTCATCCGCAGCTGGCACAACAATAAAGACATGAGATAAGAAAAGCTCATTTGCACAGGCGATGTCAGGAGTGTAATGATAACGTTAGTTTTTAAATATCACAACATGTGAAACCTCGCTGGGTTCAGCCTGTAACGTACCCTAGTGAGGCCAGACACTGTCAAAAAAAAACTATTCTAGCCATCTGCTTCATTTATCTTATTGCATTTGTAGAACAGGTGTCCTCAGTCAGAGACGACAGAGTACGATGTTTTGAACGTAAACTCAAATTATATCGTGGAAGAAGCTTTACAATCCACTCTATTACAGAAATAGTTTGAGGCCTTACTCTACATAGTTAACTATCTAGAGCGGTATACTAGATGGGAGCTTGCAATGCAGCATTATCCTGTGAGGAACTCCCTACTAATCATAGATCTGACAGTAACAGATCACGCTTGGCCTTCAAGTGGTTCAGGTGAATGCACCCTAAACCCAGGCAGTACTAGTGGCAACACGAACATTTTTGTTATGGGAAGAATACAAACCATGATGTGATTGTCCATTCTGGCTGACCACGGTCACCGCATTCTTTTTCTTAGTCCATGGGTTCACCTTGGGCGGGGGTGCTTCAGCAAACTCATTTTTACTGCATTTCACACAGTCTTCCGTTTGATCAATCGTGTGTTTCTCTTGATCCAGGATTTCTTTCTCTTGATTGTTACTCTCTTCTTTTGCCTGTTTAGAGCGTAGCTCCTTCGTTGCAATCCCACACTGTTCCGAGTTGTTTGTTTTCATATTGCTACCCTCGTCGGCAACACATGTCTGCTTCACGCCCTTTTGAGGACAGTCCTCTCCATGCTGTATCATCTTGCTCGCATGCCCATTCTCCTCTGGTTTAATAAGAGGATTGTTGGGTAGGAGAGCCTCTACCTGAGTAGCCATTTCTCCTTTTCCTCACGATACCACCAAATTCGCCTACTACTCAAAAAATAAAATGTAAAGTATTCCTCGAATGAACTAGTTTCTCCACTCCACCCCTAGACTAAATAGCATTCAGTCTAAGACGCAGAGTGGTTTGTGTTGAATTAAAACATTTAAAAAGCGCCCGAGAGCCTCTTTTAAATTACAAGCTAAACTTCACCACTAGCAGCAATATGGATGATCAGCACCACGCGATAGAAGGGTGCGCGCACGTACGCTCGGGGGGCGTGACCACGCAAAGATGTGCACGCAACAGGGTTCTTCTTCTTCTTTGGTTTAATGGCGTCCGCAACAATTATATGTACATTCCGCCACCAACTGTACAGGTGGATAATAAGGACCCAAAAAGAGAAAAAAGCATCGTTACCACAAAATCCATGGGCCTTCCAGAGCAAGGGAAACAACTACTTCAAGGTCTCAAAGCGAGTGACGTCACCAATTGAAATGCTGTTAGCATGTACCCCGCAAACTAGCTAGCCATTTCACACCATTTACACTCATTGCCCTTTGACCTCCTCCTTTTCCACAGCAACCAGTGATCCGGGTCACGGCACCAATGTAACAGTGTTGCTTTCGTCCCTCTCCTCGCTCCTACCTGGGCTCGAACCAGGGACCCTCTGCACACATCAACAACTGCCTCCCAAGAGGCATCGTTACCTATTGCTCCACAAAAGCCGCTGCCCTTGCAGAGCAAGGGAAACAACTACTTCAAGGTCTCAGAGCGAATGACATCACCGATTGAAACGCTATTAGCGCGAACTCCGCTAACTAGCTAGCCACTCCACACATGTTACACTTCTGCCTTTGAGTCTTGGAGGCCCAAAAACTTCTCGGCTGCAGATATAATAATATCCAGCTTCTTGGACTTCTTGGACACTTGGCAGCTGTGGCTACAATTAACAATTGTGGCTATAAATGCTACAAATTCCACCTTTTTCACAATAAGTGTATCCAGATCACTTGATTGAAGTATAACATTTGCAACTGGTTGTGGTGCATCCAACACCATATCTTCTTCAGAACTGTGGCCTCTTGCCCCTTCAACGCTCTTCACCGCCTCCACATAGAAGATTTGCTGTACAGCCCTGATCCTTGACACCTCAACCCCTTTCACCCTAACAGGGCACTCAGGTAATTCAGAAATATGATCCCCACCACAGTTGCAACATTTTACATTCACAGACTCTTCAATAATATATTCCTTCCGTCTGCAAACACTTCACTCATGGCCAAACCTTTTAAACTTCATGCATTGCATCAGATTTTACACAAACGCTCCTACGGCGTATCTTATATACAATGCCTTTGGAAAGTATTCAGACCCCTTGACCTTTTCCACATTTTATTAGGTTACAGCCTTAATCTGCCTTAATCTGAAATTTTCCCTCATCAATCAACACACCATACCCCATAATGGCAAAGCAAAAACAGGTTTTTCAATTTTTGCTTATCTGTGAAAAATACAAACTGAAATATTACATTTACATAAGTATTCAGACCCTTTTCTCAGTACTTTGTGGAAGCTGTTGATTGATTACAGCCTTCTTGGGTATGACGCTACAAGCTTGGCACACCTGTACCTAGGGAGTTTCTCCCACTCTTCTCTGCAGATCCTCTCATGCTATGTCAGGTTGGATGAGGAACGTTGCTGCACAGCTATTTTCAAGTCTCTCCAGAGATGTTCGATCAAGTTTAAGTCCAGGCTCTGGCTGGGCCACTCAAGGACATTAAGAGACTTGTCCCAAAACCACCCCTGCATTGTCTTGGATGTGTGCTTGGGGTCGTTGTCCTGTTGGAAGGTGAACCTTCGCACCAGTCTGAGGTCCTGAGAGCTCTGGAGCAGGTTTTCATCAAGGATCTCTCTGTACTTTGCTCCGTTCCTCTTTGCCTCGATCCTGACTAGTCTACAAGTTCCTGCACGCTGAAAAATATCCCCACAGCATGATTCTGCCACCACCATACTTCACCATAGGGATGGTGCCAGATTTCCTACAGACGTGACGCTTGGCATTCAGGACAAAGATTTCAAGCTTCCGTCTGGCCACTCTACCATAAAGACCTGATTGGTAGAGTGCTGCAGAGATGGTTGTCCTTCTGTAAGGTTCTCCCATCTCCACAGAGGAACTCTAGAGCTCTGTCAGACTAACCATCAGCTTCTTGGTCACCTCCCTGACCAAGGCCCTTCTCCCCTGATTGCTCAGCTTGGCCGGGCGGCCAGCTCTAGGAAGCGCCTTGGTGGTTCCAAACTTCACACATTTAAGAATGATTGAGGCCACTGTGATCTTGCGGACCTTCAATGCTGCAGAAATGTTTTGGAACCCTTCCCCAGTTATGTGCCTCAACACAATCCTGTCTTGGTGCTCTACGGACAATTCCTTTGACCTCATGGCTTGGTTTTGCTCTGACATGCACTTTCAAATGTGGGACTATATATAGACAGGTGTGTGCCTTTCCAAATCATGTCCAATCAATTGAATTTACCACAGGTGAACTCCAATCAAGGAGAAACATCTCAAGGATGATCAATGGAAACAGGATGTACCTGAGCTCAATTTCGAGTCCATAGCAAAGGGTTTGAAAACGTATGTACGTAAGGTATTTCTAATTTTATTTGTAATAAATTCTCAACATTTAAAAAAAAACTGTTTTTGTTTTGTCATTACAGGGTATTGTGTGTAGACTGCTGAGGAAATGTGTTTATTTAATCCATTTCAGAATAAGGCTGTAACGTAACAAAATTTGGAAAAAGTCAAGGGGTTTGAATACTTTCCGAATGCACTGTATCCCAACTTTACATAGGGTGGCAAATACTCATCAAACATCAATAGTACAGATCAACTTTGCTCCTTTTTCCAATTCTCCATATGGGTCAAGGGACGTGCACTACTCCTGGATTTTTTTCCTAAGATATTGATTATTTTTGGGGGCGGCAGGTCGCCTAGTGTTTAGAGCGTTGGGCCAGTAACCAAAAGGTTGCTAGATCGAATCCCCGAGCTGATAAGGTAAAAATCTGGCGATCTGCCCCTGAACAAGGCAGTTAACCCACCGTTCCTAGGCCGTCATTGTAAATAAGAATTTGTTCTTAACTGACTTGCCAATTTAAATAAAGGTTAGATATAAAAATCAATGTCCAGCGGGATGCCAGAAATAACACCTTTTACCGGTGCCATGCTCCAAGAATCACATCTGCTCACTACATGCATCGATATTTTCACAAGCCACAATCCACGCTCCTTTTGCTCTTTAGATACACACGATATAAACACCGTACCACTCCTGATTACTTTGACGGCATCCACCTTCCCCAACGCCTTCTCCACCATCCTCATGACTTCAAAAGGGTTTCCCAAATAAACATCTTTATCCAAAAAATGTACTCCAACAAGGAACGGTTCATCAGACTCATTTTAGCCCTTTTTGTTCCATTCTTGGACTTCACTGTTGTCCACTCATCTTTCTCTTTTGGGCTCCCGAGTGGCGCCGCGGTCAGATGCAGACAGTGTCGAAGAAACAAAACGTACACAGGGGATAATGGGGAAAATGGGCAACACCTGGAGGGGACTGGAGACAAGCACAAAGACAGGTGAAACAGATCAGGGTGTGACAGTACCCCCCCCCCCCCCCCCCCAGGGGCCCCCCTAGGGGCGCGTCCTACCTGGTTGACCGGGGTGCCGGCGTTGGAAATCCGCAATGTGGCCTGAGTCCAGGATGTCCCTGGCGGGGACCCAGCACCTTTCCTCCGGGCCATAACCCTCCCAGTTAACCAGGTACTGGAAACCCCTGCCCCGAGGTCGAATCTTCAGGAGACGCCTCACCGTGTACGCCGGTTGGCCGTCGACGAGACGGGGGAGGGGGGTGGGCCTGGAAACAGGAGACAAAGGGCTGTGAGTCATGGGTTTAACTCTGAACACATGAAAGGTGGGATGTATACGAAGGGTACGGGGCAACAGCAGAGGGGCTAATTTGGAGATGGGAAACAGACCGATAAACTGGGGGGTGAGTTTGCGGGATTCCACCCGGAGGGGCAGATCCCGGGTGGACAGCCATACATTCTGCCCGAGACGATACCGGGGAGCCTGGGGCCGGTGGCGATCCGCTTTTCATCGATACCTGGAGGTGGTCTTGAGGAGGGCCGACCGGGCCCGTGGCAGAGCAGGGAAGAGTGTTGCGGGCATATTCAACCCACAAAAGCTGCTGGCTCCAGGTGGTGGGGTTGGCGGAGACCAGCCAACGCAGAGTAGTCTCAAGGTCTTGGTTGGCTTGCTCCGACTGGCCGTTGGACTGGTGGTGGAACCCGGAGGACAGGCTGGCCAATGACCCAATGAGGGTGCAGCACCTCTTCCAGAACCGGGACGAGAACTGAGGACACCGGTCGGAGACCATGTCAACGGGCAGTCCATGGATCCGGAAGACGTGCTGCACCATGAGCTCCAGCATCTCCTTGGCAGAGGGTAGCTTGGGGAGAGGAATGAATTGGGCGGCTTTGGAAAAGGGGATAATGGGGAAGATGGGCGACACCTGGAGGGGATGGAGACAAGCACAAAGAGAGGTGAAACAGATCAGGGTGTGACATATCTCTGTAGCCCAGGGGTATTCAACCAGGGGATGTTTTTTATGAATATCACTAGCAACAACAGACAACACTGATTTTGAATTACATACCTACAGTAGAAAAGAGGAGAAATTCTTATTTCTAATGATCTGAACTTTATTTCTCAACTCCTAATATTGAGCAAATTACACTCATTGGAGCTAATTACAGTCACTGGAGCATCTGACAAAGGCTTTGAAAAAGCAACAGTCGTGGAGAGTACCAGTCGTGGCAAGTGACACTGGCTGCTGGTAAGCTTTCTTGACTTGGACATTCATTTTTGTCAACACATGGCTAACGTAATAACAAACAAAAAAATATCTTCCAAATCTATTCATTGTAAAATAATGATTACCTCTCCTTGCCATTATCATTCACCTGATGATAAGACAAGATGTGAAAAAAAATATTTTTGCTAATGTGGGATTGGGGTCCCTGGGTTGCCGGTTTGCTTGGGAGGGGGTTCCCGAGCAAGAAAATGTTGAGGACTCCCGCTGTAGCCTACTAAATAGTCTTAACAATGTACACTGTTCAAAAAAATAAAGGGAACACTTAAACAACACAATGTAACTCCAAGTCAATCACAACTTCTGTGAAATCAAACTGTCCACTTAGAAAGCAACACTGATTGACAATACATTTCACATGCTGTTGTGCAAATGGAATAGACAAAAGGTGGAAATTATAGGCAATTAGCAAGACACCCCCAATAAAGGAGTGGTTCTGCAGGTGGTGACCACAGACCACTTCTCAGTTCCTATGCTTCCTGGCTGATGTTTTGGTCACTTTTGAATGCTGGCGATGCTTTCACTCTAGTGGTAGCATGAGACGGAGTCTATAACCCACACAAGTGGCTCAGGTAGTGCAGCTCATCCAGGATGGCACATCAATGCGAGCTGTGGCAAGAAGGTTTGCTGTGTCTGTCAGCGTAGTGTCCAGAGCATGGAGGCGCTACCAGGAGACAGGCCAGTACATCAGGAGATGTGGAGGAGGCCGTAGGAGGGCAACAACCCAGCAGCAGGACCGCTACCTCCGCCTTTGTGCAAGGAGGAGCAGGGGGAGCACTGCCAGAGCCCTGCAAAATGACCTCCAGCAGGCCACAAATGTGCATGTGTCTGCTGGAGGTCAGAAACAGACTCCATAAGGGTGGTATGAGGGCTCGACGTCCACAGGTGGGGGTTGTGCTTACAGCCCAACACCGTGCAGGACGTTTGGCATTTGCCAGAGAACACCAAGATTGGCAAATTCGCCACTGGCGCCCTGTGCTCTTCACAGATGAAAGCAGGTTCACACTGAGCACGTGACAGACGTGACAGAGTCTGGAGGCCGTGGAGAACGTTCTGCTGCCTGCAACATCCTCCAGCATGACCGGTTTGGCGGTGGGTCAGTCATGGTGTGGGGTGGCATTTCTTTGGGGGGCCGCACAGCCCTCCATGGGCTCGCCAGAGGTAGCCTGACTGCCATTAGGTACCGAGATGAGATCCTCAGACCCCTTGTGAGACCATATGCTGGTGCGGTTGGCCCTGGATTCCTCCTAATGCAAGACAATGCTAGACCTCATGTGGCTGGAGTGTGTCAGCAGTTCCTGCAAGAGGAAGGCATTGATGCTATGGACTGGCCCGCCCATTCCCCAGACCTGAATCCAATTGAGCACATCTGGGACATCATGTCTCGCTCCATCCACCAACGCCACGTTGCACCACAGACTGTCCAGGAGTTGGCGGATGCTTTAGTCCAGGTCTGGGAGGAGATCCCTCAGGAGACCATCCGCTACCTCATCAGGAGCATGCCCAGGCGTTGTAGGGAGGTCATACAGGTACGTGGAGGCCACACACACTACTGAGCCTCATTTTGACTTGTTTTGAGGACATTACATCAAAGTTGGATCAGCCTGTAGTGTGGTTTTCCACTTTAATTTTGAGTGTGACTCCAAATCCAGACCTCCATGGGTTGATAAATTTGATTTCCATTGATCATTTTTGTGTGATTTTGTTGTCAGCACATTCAACTATGTAAAGAAAAAAGCATTTAATAAGAATATTTAATTCATTCAGATCTAGGATGTGTTATTTTAGTGTTCCCTTTATTTTTTTGAGCAGTCTATTTTGTGCACAAGCAAGAGCTAAATGCTTAAACACTTGATATGTGGTTCCCATTATAACAATATCATTTCTTGGCCCATGACACCTGTAATTATGTCACTTGTCTCATAGCTAGAGCTTTGAGATTACTACGGTTGTTTTATTATCAACACTGCCATTACATAGCATGCCAGTATATCATTTCTGTGTCATTTCTGATTATTTACTTACCTTGAAATGAGCAATAAATCATCTGTGTGTGTCTCAACTGAGTTGTACTTTGTTTGACACGTGGTCCAAGAACAGAACTGTCACGTTCCTGACCTGTTTTCACCTGTTTTTGTATTTATTTAGTATGGTCAGGGCGTGAGTTGGGTGGGTTGTCGATGTGTGTTTGCTATGTTGGGGTTTTGTGTGTTCGGCCTGGTATGATTCTCAATAAGAGGCAGCTGTCAATCGTTGTCCCTGATTGAGAATCATACTTAGGCAGCCGGGGTTTCACGTGTTTTGTGGGTGTTTGTATTTCGTGTCAGTGTTCGTGCCACACGGGACTGTTTTCGGTTAGATTCTCTTTTGTTATTTTGTTTCGTATAGTGTTCAGTTTATTGTTAATAAAACATGGACACTTTCCTCTCTGCGTCTTGGTCCGATCCCTACACCTCCTCTTCAGACGAAGAGGAGGAAATCAGCCGTAACAGAAACACCCACCACCAAAGGACCAAGCAGAGTGGAAAAGGGCAGCGACAGCAGCAGCAGCGGAAACAGACACAGGACTCCTGGACTTGGGAAGAGATCCTGGATGGCAAAGGACCCTGGTCTCAGCCAGGGGAATATCGCCGTCCCAAGGCAGAGTTGGAGGCAGCGAAGGCAGAGAGGCGCTGGCATGAGGAGGCAGCGCGGCGACGCGGTTGGGAGCCCGAGAGTCAGACCCAAAAATTTATTGGGGGGCACACGCGGAGTGTGGCAAAGCCGGGTAGGAGACCTGAGCCAACTGCCCGTGCTTACCGTGGAGTGAGAGGGCGTAGTACTGCTCAGAAACCGTGTTATGCGGTGGAGCGCACGGTGTCCCCAGTACGCGTGCTTAGCCCAGTGCTATTCCACCTCGCCGCACTGGTAGGGCTAGGTTGGGCATCGAGCCGGGTGTCATGAAGCCGGCCCAACACATCTGGTCTCCAGTGCGTCTCCTCGGGCCGGCGTACATGGCAACAGCCTTACAAATGGTGTCCCCGGTTCGCCAGCATAGCCCAGTGCGGGCTATTCCACCTCGCCGCACTGGCAGGGCTACGGGGACCATTCAACCTGGTAAGGTTGGGCAGGCTCGGTGCTCAAGAGCGCGTGTACTCCTTCACGGTCCGGTATATCAAGAACGAGAGAGTGACATTTGAGAGTGTGAGCAAAACACAAAGAGATCCAGAGATATGGAGAGAGAGAGAAAGTGTTCCCCTTTCAAATGCTCAGATCCACGCCCTGAGAACACCTCATTGGGCTACAACTGTCCTTCCTATCCTCATACCTGCTCTGTGGGAAGAGCCTTCAACACTACTCTGAGGCAGCCAGACAATCTTGGAGGGTGGAGGCCAAGCTTTTCTTTCAGTGCAGCCTTACGTTTTTATAACAGACTCCTGGGTCCATCTCAGAGGTAGGAGTGCTGGTTTAGGAGCCTCCCATTATGATCCAACTAAAAGTCCAAACTGATCCTGAATACACGCCCAGGAGACACTATGACCCAGTCCCAAACAGCTCCCTCGCCCCTACCCAATGCCCATGTTGCAGACCTTTCATGGTCTGGAAAGGAATTAGCAGCAGAGCAGCACAATAAGGCAGAAACTCCATCCAGCCAATCATAAGGCCAGGTGGAGCTATTACCATACTATTACAATGTAGCTGATACCTGACAAAGTATAGATCTGCGAGGGGGAATCAAGAAAGAAGGCCGGGTGTATATTGATAGGGTCTAGGATTTGGATTAGCAACCTCACTCCCCAGGTGGAAATGTCTTCACTCGCTTTTTTCAAATGGCTAGCTTCACAAATGATCCCTGGTTTGAGCCCCGTGAGGAACAGGGAAGGAATCTATACTCTGAAGTAGCCATAGTGATGGCTGTTACACCTATAGTATGTTGACCCACCACCAACGCTGCATGCTAACGGTGGACATGACCTGCAAACAGCACAAAACCCACATAAGATCCAAGGGGCGTCCTGTTGAAAATACATATAGTGAAATGTTATATTTGTGCTGCCCACATGATAAACAAACCAGCAGCAGGCAGGCAGGCAGGGTGACAAAATAACCAGATTTCAGCCCATCCTGACTACTGTTCCTGTAACTATCTACCCACAACAACACAGCTGACAGACAATGTCTGTCTTTCCCTGGGAAACCTGATCATTTTGCCCATGTAGGGATTAACCAGGCAGGGTCAAGGTTGAAGGGAGTAAGCTTACATGTTTGTCTCTGTGGAATATATCAGTAGAAAGCTGCTGACTTGGTTCTCAACAGTAACGCCGTTTTTGTTTAAACCCACTGGAGTCGATGTGGTGCGGTTTTAACCAATCAGCATTCAGGATTAGACCCACCCGTTGAATAAATACCAGACTCATCTGAAGGTCCCCGTTACCAGTTAAGAAATATGATGGAATTATATATGGAGGTAGTTTACTGACAAAAATAAGGGTTTCAATACATATAAAATAGAAATAGCTTCCTGATCTTTTTTTATAACTTTCAGATATAGGACAGACACTTCAGAACAAACTTCCTTTAGATTTTTTGGGGGGATTATCTGTTGTTCCGTGTAGTGAATATGTTATTCAATGCATTTGTATGGGCTAGTAGCAGTAAGGCCAAATTCAATGTTTAATCATGTTACGGCAGATTTCCTCCTCTTCATCTGAAGAGGAGGTGTAGGGATCGGACCAAAACGCAGAGTGGAAAGTGTCCATGTTTTATTAACCAATACTGAACACTTCACGAAACAAAAATACAAAAGAGAAACTAACCGATAAACAGTCCCGTGTGGCACAACTACAGACACGGAAAACAAACACCCACAAACCACACGTGAAACCCCGGCTGCCTAAGTATGATTCTCAATCAGGGACAACGATTGACAGCTGCCTCTGATTGAGAATCATACCAGGCCGAACACAAAAAACCCAACATAGAAAACACACATAGACAACCCACCCCAACTCACGCCCTGACCATACTAACTAAATACAAAATAAGGGAAAATAAGGTCAGGAACGTGACATAACCCCCCCCCCCCCCCCCCCTTAAGTTGCGAACTCCGGGCGCACCATCTAAAACTCTAGGGGAAGGTCTGGGTGGGCGTCTGTCCGCGGTGGCGGCTCTCTCCGCCTCCTTAACCCCCAACCTTGGCCTGGGGACCCTAACCCATGGGTCCCGAATGCACGGGGAATTCCGGCAGCGCCGGACAGGCGGGAGACTCCGGCAGCACTGGAGTGAAGGACGCCTCCGGCAGCTCCAGAGTGAAGCGCGATTTAGGCATCGCCTGGCTGACTGCAGGCTCTGGCGGATCCTGGCTGGCTGGCTCTGGCAGCTCCTGGCTGGCTGGCGGCTCTGGCAGATCCTGGCTGACTGGCGGCTCTGGCAGATCCTGGCTGACTGGCGGCTCTGGCAGATCCTGGCTGACTGGCGGCTCTGGCAGATCCTGGCTGACTGGCTCTGGCAGCTCCTGGCTGACTGGCAGCTCCTGGCTGACTGGCAGCTCCTGGCTGACTGGCTCTGGCAGGTCCTGTCTGGCGGACGGCTCTGGCTGCTCCTGTCTGGTGGACGGCTCTGGCTGCTCCTGTCTGGCGGACGGCTCTGGCTGCTCCTGTCTTGCGGACGGCTCGGGACAGACGGACAGCTCTGACGGCTCGGGACAGACGGACAGCTCTGACGGCTCGGGACAGACGGACAGCTCTGACAGATCGGGACAGACGGGCAGCTCTGACGGATCGGGACAGACGGGCAGCTCTGACGGCTCGGGACAGACGGGCGACTCAGATGACACTGGGCAGGCAGGCAGCTCAGACAGCGCTGGGCAGGCAGGCAGTTCAGACAGCGCTGGGCAGGCAGGCAGTTCAGGCAGCGCTGGGCAGGCAGGCAGCTCAGGCAGCGCTGGGCAGGCAGGCAGTTCAGGCAGCGCTGGGCAGGCAGGTACACCTGTAGGGAGGAGACGGAGAGACAGCCTTGTGCGGGGGGCTGCCACCGGAGGACTGGTACGTGGAGGTGGCACGGATATACCGGACCGTGAAGGAGGACACGCGCTCTTGAGCACCGAGCCTGCCCAACCATACCAGGTTGAATGGTCCCCGTAGCCCTGCCAGTGCGGCGAGGTGGAATAGCCCGCACTGGGCTATGCTGGCGAACCGGGGACACCATTTGTAAGGCTGGTGCCATGTACGCCGGCCCGAGGAGACGCACTGGAGACCAGATGCGTTGGGCCGGCTTCATGACACCCGGCTCGATGCCCAACCTAGCCCTACCAGTGCGGCGAGGTGGAATAGCCCGCACTGGGCTAAGCACGCGTACTGGGGACACCGTGCGCTCCACCGCATAACACGGTTTCTGACCAGTACGACGCCCTCTCACTCCACGGTAAGCACGGGGAGTTGGCTCTGGTCTCCTACCCGGCTTTGCCACACTCCGCGTGTGCCCCCCCCAATAAATTTTTGGGTCTGACTCTCGGGCTCCAAACCGCGTCACCGCGCTGCCTCCTCATACCAGCGCCTCTCTGCCTTCGCTGCCTCCAACTCTGCCTTTGGACGGCGATATTCCCCTGGCTGAGCCCAGGGTTCTTTGCCGTCCAGGATCTCTTCCCAAGTCCAGGAGTCCTGGGTTTTTGGCCGCTGCTGCTGTTGCTGCCCTTTTCCACTCTGCTTGGTCCTTTGGTGGTGGGTATTTACATAGACAACCCACCCCAACTCACGCCCTGACCATACTAACTAAATACAAAATAAGGGAATATAAGGTCAGGAATGTGACAAATCAAATATTTGTTTTATATATTGCTTGATACTTCAAGAGGTCTTAAAATTCAAAATCAAATAGCTTTATGATCCTTGGTATGACCGAATTAAAACAATTCCATATGTTAGCTTAGTACCCTGGGTACTAAGGAACTATACTGAACAAAAATATAAATGCAACATGTAAAGTGAGCTGAAATATAACATCCCAGAAATTTGTCATCAGAGCTGTCATCAAGCCTAGGGGTGGCTATTTGAAGAATTTCAAATATAAAATAAATTTTTATTTGTTTAACACTTTTTTGGTTACTACATGATTCCATATGTGTTATTTCATAGTTTTGATGTCTTCACTATTATTCTACAATGTAGAAAATAGTAAAACATTTAAGAAAAACTTTTGACCGGTAGTGTATTATGGAAACGTAGTATTTTGATGCTAGAACAGGGTGAGATAAATATGATGAGATAAAATTCAATAAATATCATATTGTTTGGCACATTATCTACGATATTCATTGCCAACTTTAATTACACCTTTCATTTCAGAGAATAAAAAGTCTAAAACCCAGTCTCCTTGGATCTCCAAAACATGTTTGTAGGAAAAAAAGTATATCAACACAATCTCTTTTTGCCTGCAAAAAAACCCACCACTCCACACAGACTCACAAATGCTCGACCATAGCACCAAGTTAAACCAACACACTATGAACACACACCTTCTAACCACACACACACACACACACACACACACACACACACACACACACACACACACACACACACACACACACACACACACACACACACACACACACACACACACACACACACACACACACACACACACACACACAGACACACACACACACACACACACACACACACACAACCACACACTCTCTCTCTCTCCCCACCCTGTGGTGGCTTCTTGTTGTAAGCACAGTGATATTCTGACCCACTGCAGAATCCTATTCTTTACAGCCGATGACATCAGTGACATGTAAAGCTCTCTGGCATTGTCCAGTCTATTGGAGCTCTTTAGTAATTTAATCGTCAGTTAAATGGCCATGGGCTACAGGGATAAAAACTAAAGTCAGCAACTGGTCAGCAAATCACAATTGAAAGCTTTAAATAGGGGAATTGCTCCGTAAGCAATGCATGCTGGGGGCATTGTGGAGCTGCTGCTCAGGCAGAGGGGAGGCAACTAGGAGCGATGTTGTGGTTAGAATATATTTAATACAGTCCCATTATGGGATCTGTAAATATTACATTTGTTCTAAACTAGACAGAGAGAGAGAGAAAAAAATACTCTAGAATTACACACAAATAAAATACCTTATAACGTAATCCATTTGTAAACAGCTTTTAGGCTGAGTTTCTGTACAGCACTTTGTGACATCAGCTGATGTAAGAAGGGCTTTATAAATACATTTGATTGATTGATTGAACTGGGGAATATAAGTGGATTTAATTTAGAGTCACCTGAATGATCTTAGCGGACCAAGCTCCAAGCTAATGCAAACAGAGCGTAGGCTGTCGAATCAAATGCCACAGTGTGTAAAATCTGAAATGTGATTGACTGGAGATATACTAGTAAACCCCTGAATGTGATTCATATCTAGATGTAAGCTCAGCTTGATCTTTTCAACTAGGCTTTCAGTATGGAGCACTACTACCATATTATGCTTTTGTGATATAGCCCTGAGTTTTTCCTGGCCACGTTACCCGACCAGGGAAAAGTCCGGGTCCTGTAGTTATAAGCTATAAATAAGTAGGCCCTGGAGTTTGTCCCGGTTAGACCAGGTGGTCAGAAAAAATTCAGGCCCTACTTTTTTATAGGATCCCTTGGTTGGCTATGAGGGCAAACGGTCCGTTGCAGCTCAGCGAAAGGCCAGAGAGAATAGACAGAGAGAGACAGTGATACTGTCACCCAGTGTGCCCATACTGTCTGAATGAGAAGCATCTGAAACAATTACAATGGATATGTGAAAGTGCTACTTGCTGGGCAGGGGTGGAGTGGACGGATTCAGTGTACTCAGCAAAACTGATGCTTGTTATTGATACTCATACATACAGTTTGTGTAATAGTTATTGATAATATTACTTCTAAAGGTATGATATTTGAAGAAGAACACATGAGAGTATTTTCCAATTGGTTGTGTGAAAAAGTTTCCCTTTATACAAAAAGCTCTGGAATTGATGACATTTTGAAGGAAATTAGATGTTAAATAAATAATAAAACCCAGGTGATATTTAGGACCAGAGTATTTCATGAATAGTAATTGTGTGGATATATTGAACAATATCAACTGACCTATCACCAACTAAGTTTACATGCGCACGGTATTCCGGATAGTAGCTCATATCCCGCTTAAGGTCTTATTCTGGATAAGCTGTTTACACGCACCTTTGATATCCCATTCATGAGTTTCCCTGTGCCCATGAATAAACAGAATATGCCTAGTTTAAATTAATATGGGTTAAATGAAAAGTAACTGAAATATGGACACTTACTGTAGGCCTATGAACTCTCATATGTAGCGCAATATAATATTAACTCCTGCATAATTATGCATTTCTTGCAGTAAAATGATACAACAAATGTCCATTTTGTCTCGGGAACAGGTGTGGAGAAATATGACCTTTTTCTTTCAGCATCTCTTTAGAAAATGTGAATGCGTGTGTAATGTGTTTTCTTTGACACTGTTCTGCAAGCAGACCGTATTTCAACCACATCTCAAATATGCGCCCAAGATGAACTGAAGTCTTATCGAAAACGCGTTTCATCGCGTTCTCAGTTTTTTATTTTCTTGAACACATTTTGCACAGGACCAATCTTTCCACTGTTTTGGAGTTATTGTGTTTTCTCCCTGATCCCTAAACTAAACAGACAACTTTACCGGTGTTAACTAGATTACTAGCGCATTCATTCTATCGATCGGTTGTTTGCTAAGCCAGCTGGTGCTATCTCAGTCTCCCAGGAAGGCAATGGGCCGTTTCACTACAAAATGTAGGATCTTCATTTGATCACTCTTTTGTTGCTGAGAATTGTCCTGTCTTTTAAAAAGGCTTCTAACGTGTATAATTTACACTTAGAAAATTCAGACTTGATTTGCCCTAAAGAAAAATGTATCAACCCTACAAAAATGTCCATTCATAATATTCCACATAATGATTCACATTTTTTTTTATTTTCCTGCAGTAGCAAACTGGCTCAAATTAAGATCCTACATCTGTATTACCACCACTTCCACTCAGTCCCTCAAGCTGCATTGTGTTTGTGGAAATCCTGTTTAATTAAACCCATCATAAAATAATTCACAATAATGTAACTGGCAAATTGTCCATCCTTTCACATTTGCATAACATAACTGTATTGGAAAAATCATGAATGGATGTTACTTAGCTGACATGTTATCATAAGTAGGCCAATGACGGAGTGTTATTATTTTAAAAAGATTCGAAGGCATGCACACTCTTGTCAAGTATGCTTACTAAAACCCTTCTGGCAACAGTCCTATTTAATCCCCTTGGGTAGAGAGGGAACCTAATATTCAGGTTTCTCCTATTTGGAAAGAGGAGAAGGGTGCGCACACACACACACACACACACACACACACACACACACACACACACACACACACACACACACACACACACACACACACACACACACACCATGCACTTTAGATCCTAGGTAAGATTGAGCAGCAATTCTGATACCTTGATGAATAAGGAGTAGTGTATAGCCAGGCCTACATTTGGCTATTCAGTGGAGTTGATGTGTTTTGGTTTTGAATATAACTAGCTCCTCTGGTGGGGAGGTCGGGTTATGAACAGTAATCTCACAGTGTGCTGTGGGATGCTCCTGTAATCAGGTACCCTGGTGAGTGAGGGAGTATAGGCCTACATTTACTGTGGAGTTACAGTGGAGTTGATGTGTTTTGGTTTTGAATATAACCAGTTATTCTGATGGGAAGTTTATGAATAGTGAACTCCCAGTGTGCTGTCTGTCTGTGGGATGTTCCTGTAATCAACCCCTCCCAGTGAGTGGAGGAACAGCTATCAGGGTAGGGTGTGCCATACGTGACAGAAACTGATAGTTCTGCTACCCCCCTCCCTCCTATCGTCCCTCACAGAAAGATGACCAAGAGAACACACACAGATAGTGAATACAGTAGATAGACAACTAGTTCTCACAGTCTCACGTCAGAATTAGACGTTCATCCATGTTTCTCAAACTTCTATTTTCGGAGTTCTTCCAAATGTAAAAGTGTGAAGTGTTTAAGGTTAAGTTTAGGCATTAACTTCACATTTTTAAGGTTAGGGTTAAAATTAGGAACTAACTCTGAGTGGTTAAGGTAAAGGTTAAGGGTTGGGATAGGCTTAAAACAAGAATAACTTTCTATTGCTGTGGCCAGTTTCCACATCATCTCCCAACGTCCTCAGAATTGTATTTTTATTTATTTATTTAACCTTTATTTAACAAGGCAGAAATGGATGGATGTTGAATACTGACTTGTATCATGAGTGACCTGGCAGAGACTCTATTAATCATGCATTGAGCTTTTGACACATGCTTATATTGTTTTATGCATTTCTTTTTGTTTTTTATGCTTATTTTTTTCAAAAGTTGTGGTATTTAACTATGGAAGAAGTAATATTTCATTTTGAAATAATTGTTATAGTGTGCTGAGAACATTTGATTGATTGAATTGTATAGGCACTTTTAATTATTGTCCTTATTTTTCACAATAGTGTCTGTTGTCAACATAACAATGATGTTTTTAAAAAAATCTTGTAACCTTTTCATGATGAGCATGTCTAAAGACTGCGCTTACTTGTTGAAACACAACCAATATAGAACATTGACAGTTCCAATACAGAATGACAGAGGACTGCAGATGTATTTACATAGTTCACTTGGCTTCCTTTTTTATAACCTTTCCTACATCAATACTGATCTCAGAAGTCTTGATGGGTGAGAGCTCCTACCAGAGCTCTTTAAGGAAAAGGGAGGAAGTAAAAGAAGCATTGACAGACTATTATGACACATGATTATGTACTCCCATCTAGTGGTCAAATATGCAACTACAGTATTATGTTTCTGTAAGGGTAGGTACTGTAAAGGGAGGAATGTATTGCTGTAGGTTGGACTTTGGAGAGAAAGAAGATCAAGATTTGTGAATTTCAAAATAATATATAGAAATATACATACCTAGGATCTCAAAACAAAATAACTTGCAGACTTGTTTTTGTGCTGCTGTGCGTTTTGTTGCCAACCTTACTTTGCTACCTGACAACTTTACGTTTTTTACTTTTTAATTACGTTTATATTTTTAGTTTTTCCCTCACTCAACTTTTTCACTCTGTACGTTTTATCTGGACATGGTTCGTCTGGACTTCCAACAGCCGAAGCTAAGTAGTAACATTAACATGATGCCTTCTAATTGCAGTCGCTGTACTCATAGTATACAGGAGAACGATCGCCTTACGGAGAGGATAGCTGTGCTGCAAGCCCAGCTTCAGATGCAATCGTTAGGCAATGATAATTTAAGTGTAGAAAAGGATGAAACAGCATCTGTGCCACCAGTAAGTACAGATAGTAACGTTAGTATAAATCCCCTCGCACAGTCCCTGCAGCCGGACAACTTTTTCATGGCTTCTGGAGGGAAATGCTCTAGGAATGCTCAACCGGTGTCGCTCATTCAGCCGACAGAAACGTTCAACCGGTTCTCCCCATTAAGCAGCAAGTCGGAGTCAGAGGCCGAGCCTTCTCTGGCCTCTACTCCTCCCGTTACGGGGTCTGAGACGCCGAAGGCTCCCACCATTAGCTCTGACAAATTGAAAACCCTAGTCATTGGCGACTCCATTACCCGCAGTATTAGACTTAAAACGAATCATCCAGCGATCATACACTGTTTACCAGGGGGCAGGGCTACCGACGTTAAGGCTAATCTGAAGATGGTGCTGGCTAAAACTGGCGAGTCTATAGAGTATAGAGATATTGTTATCCACGTCGGCACCAACGATGTTAGGATGAAACAGTCAGAGGTCACCAAGTGCAACATAGCTTCAGCGTGTAAATCAGCTGTGTGACGGCATCGATGTGAAGATGTGACGGCATCGAGTAATTGTCTCTGGCCCCCTCCCAGTTAGGGGGAGTGATAAGCTCTACAGCAGAGTCTCACAACTCAATCGCTGGTTGAAAACTGTTTTCTGCCCCTCCCAAAAGATAGAATTTGTAGATAATTGGCCTTCTTTCTGGGACTCACCCACAAACAGGACCAAGCCTGGCCTGTTGAGGAGTGACGGACTCAATCCTAGCTGGAGGGGTGCTCTCATCTTATCTACGAACATAGACAGGGCTCTAACTCCCTTAGCTCCACAATGAAATAGGGTGCAGGCCAGGCAGCAGGCTGTTAGCCAACCTGCCAGCTTAGTGGAGTCTGCCACTAGCACAGTCAGTGTAGTCAGCTCAGCTATCCCCATTGAGACTGTGTCAGTGCCTCGACCTAGGTTGGGCAAAACTAAACATGGCGGTGTTCGCCTTAGCAATCTCACTAGAATAAAGACCTCATCCATTCCTGCCATTATTGAAAGAGATCGTGATACATCACATCTCAAAATAGGGCTACTTAATGTTAGATCCCTCACTTCAAAGGCAGTTATAGTCAATGAACTAATCACTGATCATAATCTTGATGTGATTGGCCTGACTGAAACATGGCTTAAGCCTGATGAATTTACTGTGTTAAATGGTTACACTAGTGACCATATCCCCCGTGCATCCAGCAAAGGCGGAGGTGTTGCTAACATTTCCGATAGCAAATTTCAATTTACCAACAAAAAAACGACGTTTTCGTCTTTTGAGCATCTAGTCATGAAATCTATGCAGCCTACTCAATCCCTTTTTATAGCTACTGTTTACAGGCCTCCTGGGCCATATACAGCGTTCCTCTCTGAGTTCCCTGAATTCCTATCGGACCTTGTAGTCATAGCAGATAATATTCTAATTTTTGGTGATTTTAATATTCACATGGAAAAGTCCACAGACCCACTCCAAAAGGCTTTCGGAGCCATCATCGACTCAGTGGGTTTTGTCCAACATGTCTCTGGTCCTACTCACTGCCACAGTCATACTCTGGACCTAGTTTTGTCCCATGGAATAAATGTTGTGGATCTTAATGTTTTTCCTCATAACCCTGGACAATCGGACCACCATTTTATTACGTTTGCAATCGCAACAAATAATCTGCTCAGACCCCAACCAAGGAGCATCAAAAGTTGTGCTATAAATTCTCAGACAACCCAAAGATTCCTTGATGCCCTTCCAGACTCCCTCTGCCTACCCAATGACGTCAGAGGACAAAAATCAGTTAATCACCTAACTGAGGAACTCAATTTAACCTTGTGCAATACCCTAGATGCAGTTGCACCCCTAAAAACTAAAAACGATTTGTCATAAGAAACTAGCTCCCTGGTATACAGAAAATACCCGAGCTCTGAAGCAAGCTTCCAGAAAATTGGAACGAAAAGGGCGCCACACCAAACTGGAAGTCTTCCGACTAGCTTGGAAAGACAGTACCGTGCAGTATTGAAGAGCCCTCACTGCTGCTCGATCATCCTATTTTTCCAAATTAATTGAGGAAAATAAGAACAATCCTACATTTATTTTTGATACTGTCGCAAAGCTAACTAAAAACCAGCATTCCCCAAGAGAGGATGGCTTTCACTTCAGCAGTAATAAATTCATGAACTTCTTTGAGGAAAAGATCATGATCAATAGAAAGCAAATTACGGACTCCTCTTTAAATCTGCGTATTCCTCCAAAGCTCAGCTGTCCTGAGTCTGCACAACTCTGCCAGGACCTAGGATCAAGGGAGACACTCAAGTGTTTTAGTAATATATCTCTTGACACAATGATGAAAATAATCATGGCCTCTAAACCCTCAAATCTGCATACTGGACCTTATTCCAACTAAACTACTGAAAGAGCTGCTTCCTGTGCTTGGCCCTCCTATGTTGAACATAATAAACGTCTCTCTATCCACCGGATGTGTACCAAACTCACTAAAAGTGGCAGTAATAAAGCCTCTTTTGAAAAAGCCAAACCTTGACCCAGAAAATATAATAAACTATTGGCGTATATCGAATCTTCCATTCCTCCCTAAAATTTTAGAAAAAGCTGTTGCGCACTGCCTTCCTGAAGACAAACAATGTATACGAAATGCTTCAGTCTGGTTTTAGACCCCATCATAGCACTGAGACTGCACTTGTGAAGGTGGTAAATTACCTTTTAATGGCGTCAGACCGAGGCTCTGCATCTGTCCTCGTGCTCCTAGACCTTAGTGCTGCTTTTGATACCATCGATCACCAAATTATTTTGGTGAGATTGGAAACCCAAATTGGTCTACACGGACAAGTTCTGGCCTGGTTTAGATCTTATCTGTCGGAAAGATATGAATTTGTCTCTGTGAATGGTTTGTCCTCTGACAAATCAACTGTAAATTTCAGTGTTCCTCAAGGTTCCGTTTTAGGACCACTATTGTTTTCACTATATATTTTACCTCTTGGGGATGTCATTCGAAAACATAACTGCTATGCAGTTATGAAATGTACACACAGCTGTACATTTCAATGAAACATGGTAAAGCCCCAAAATTGCCCTCGCTAGAAGCCTGTGTTTCAGACATAAGGAAGTGGATGGCTGTAAACTTTCTACTTTTCTTAATTTAAATTTTACCCCCTTTTTCGTGGTATCCAATTGTTAGAAGTTACTATCTTGTCTCATCGCTACAACTCCCATACGGGCTCGGGAGAGACGAAGGTCGAAAGCCATGCGTCCTCCGAAACACAACCCAACCAAGCCAAGCCAAGCCGCACTGCTTCTTAACACAGCGCGCATCCAACCCGGAAGCCAGCCGCACCAATGTGTTGGAGGAAACACCATGCACCTGGCAACCTTGGTTAGCATGCACTGCGCCCGGCACGCCACAGGAGTCGCTGGTGCCCGATGAGACAAGGATATCCCTACCGGCCAAACCCTCCCTAACCCGGACGACGCTAGGCCAATTGTGCATCGCCCCACAGACCTCCCGGTCGCGGCCGGCTGCGACAGAGCCTGGGCGCGAACCCAGAGTCTCAGCTAGCGCTGCGATGCAGTGCGCGAGACCACTGCGCCACCCGGGAGGCCCCCAAACTTTCTACTTTTAAACTCGGACAAAACAGAGATGCTTGTTCTAGGTCCCAAGAAACAGAGAGATAATCTGTTGAATCTGACAATTAATCTTGATGGTTGTACAGTCGTCTCAAATAAAACTGTGAAGGACCTCTGCGTTACTCTGGACCCTGATCTCTCTTTCAACGAACATATCAAGACTGTTCCATCTACGTAACATTGCAAAAATCAGAAACTTTCTGTACAAAAATGATGCAGAAAAATGAATCCATGTGTAACGTCCTGACCACTGTTCTTATGTGTTTTGCTTGTTTAGTGTTGGTCAGGACGTGAGCTGGGTGGGAATTTTATGTTGTGTGTCTAGTTAGTCTGTTTCTGTGTTCAGCCTAATATGGTTCTCAATCAGAGACAGCTGTCAATCGTTGTCCCTGATTGAGAATCATATATAGGTGGCTTGTTTTGTGTTGGGATTGTGGGTGGTTGTTTCCTGTCTCTGTGTTTGTCTGCACCAGCTAGGACTGTGACGGTTAGTTTGTTTTGTCATTTTGTATAGTGTCTTGTTTTGTGTAAATTAAATAATGGAAAATTACAACGCTGCACATTGGTCCTCAGATCCTTCTCGCCTCTCCTCTCCTGGGGAGGAGGACGACTTAGACTGCCGTTACACCATGCTTTTGTTACTTCTAGGTTAGACTACTGCAATGCTCTACTTTCCGGCTACCCGGATAAAGCACTAAATAAACTTCAGTTTATGCTAAATACGGCTGCTAGAATCCTGACTAGAACCAAAATGTTTTATCATATTACTCCAGTGCTAGCCTCCCTACACTGGCTTCCTGTTAAGATAAGGGCTGATTTAAAGGTTTTACTGCTAACCTACAAAGCATTGCATGGGTTTGCTCCCACCAATCTTTCCGATTTGGTCCTACCGTACATACCTACACGTACGCTACGGTCACAAGACGCAGGCCTCCTAATTGTCCCTAGAATTTCTAAGCAAACAGCTGGAGGCAGGGCTTTCTCCTATAGAGCTCCATTTTTATGGAATGGTCTGCCTACCCATGTAAGAGACGCAGACTCTGTCTCAACCTTTAAGTCTTTACTGAAGACTAATTTCTTCAGTAGGTCATATGATTGAGTGTAGTCTGGCCCAGGAGTGTGAAGGTGAACGGAAAGGCTCTGGAGCAACGAACTGCCCTTGCTGTCTCTGCCTGGCCGGTTCCCCTTTCTCCACTGGGATTCTCTGCCTATAACCCTATTACAGGTGCTGCATCACTGGCTTACTGGTGCTCTTCCATGACGTCCTTAGGAGGGGTGCGTCACTTGAGTGGGTTGAGTCGCTGATGTGGTCTTCCTGTCTGGGTTGGCGCCCCCCTTGGGTTGTGCCGTGGCGGAGATCTTTGTGGACTATACTCGGCCTTGTTTCAGGATGGTAAGTTGGTGGTTGAAGATATCCCTCTAGTGGTGTGGGGGCTGTGCTTTGGCAAAGTGGGTGGGGTTATATCCTTCCTGTTTGGCCCTGTCTGGGGGTATCATCGGATGGGGCCACAGTGTCTTCTGACCCCTCCTGTCTCAGCCTCCAGTATTTATGCTGCAGTAGTTTATGTGTCGGGGGGCTAGGGTCAGTTGGTTATACCTGGAGTACTTCTCCTGTCTTATCCAGTGTCCTGTGTGAATTTAGGTATGCTCTCTCTAATTCTGTCTTTCTCTCTCTGAGGACCTGAGCCCTAGGACCGTGCCTCAGGACTACCTGGCAAGATGACTCCTTGCTGTCCCCAGTCCACCAGACCGTGCTGCTGCCCCAGTTTCAACTGTTCTGCCGGCGGCTATGGAACCCTGACCTGTTCACAGGACGTGCTACCTGTCCCAGACCTGCTGTTTTCAACTCTCTAGAGACAGCAGGAGCGGTAGAGGGACTCTCAATGATCGGCTATGAAAAGCCAACTGACATTTACTCCTGAGGTGCTGACTTGTTGCACCCTCGACAACTACTGTGATTATTATTATTTTACCATGCTGGTCATTTATGAACATTTGAACATCTTGGCCATGTTCTGTTATAATCTCCACCCGGCACAGTCAGAAGAGGACTGGCCACCCCTCATAGCCTGGTTCCTCTCTAGGTTTCTTCCTAGGTTTTGGCCTTTCTAGGGAGTTTTTCCTAGCCACCGTGCTTCTACACCTGCATTGCTTGCTGTTTGGGGTTTTAGGTTTAGGCTGGATTTCTGTACAGCACTTTGATATATCAGCTGATGTAAGAAGGGCTATATAAATACATTTGATTTGATTTATGACTCCAGTATACAGTATTTTCTTCATTCCATAATGATTCAGACTATAACAGCTATTTTCAATCTGTTTAAAAAGTTTTGCATAAAATACGTAATACAGCCAATTATGCTAATATTATTAGCTAAAGGTTTTTAGTAAGCCATAACTAAGGGTCCAAGGACAGTGCCCCCCAAAATTGTAGCCTGAAGGCACAGAGTTTCTAAACTCAGAGGCGCAACATCGCGAAACAGACCAAAGATTTCAGGCCGGAGTTTGGGGTAAGAGAAATGCTATTTCTTTACTTAGTTATTCATTTTCTCGAAATCTAAAGGCACAACCTAGATTCGAGCCAATGTCTTAAGTAGTTGAACATGTTATTACTCCAACCTCGTGAAAGTGACAAACTGACACGTTTTCATTTTCGTCAAAAAACTACTTTAAGTCGGAGTGCCTTTGATTTGACGGCTCACACATGCGCAGTTCGGCACGAGACGGCCTTTGGACCCAATGACGTGTTTCTACGCATGACCTTTGCTAGCCAACTGAGCCATGACATCGCCTACGTGATCGGGGATAATTATTGCAGAAGCAGTTTTAGCCTATCTTCATACTGTACTGTCTTTGCTGAAGGTGTACCCCCGTTCTACAATGCGCGTGCGCTATTCTACAACTAACGATCTGACGTCATTGAAGGATTTTGATTGCCAAATCAGGTCGCTTCTGACATGGACTCAGCACTGAGTTTAGAACATTTCTCCGCGACTTCAAAAGTATAGTTCTTGTGTGAGTTTGAAGAAGTTTGTTACCGCGTCTTCTCTGCTTATTAGGCTACCTTGTTTCAGTGATGGCGTTACATGGCAAAGTGGCTTTAGTGACTGGTGCGGCGGAAGGTTTGGGAAAAGGTTTCTCAGAAATTCTTTTGCAAGAAGGAGCAAAGGTAAGAGTGCGCGTCAGTGTTGTCATCAATGAAACTGGTTTGTTTTTCACTGTCAGAATACATGCTACAATGTGCGTTACGTTTTGTAAATGATTTCTAATATTAAAAGAAAAAAACGTCATCAAAATAGATTTATTCGATGTTACATGATTTTCTTTAGTAAAAGTAATATATTGGTTGTCCTGTATGTTTAGGTAGCCCTGTTGGATATAAATGAGTCAGGGGGGAAGAATTTGAAGGCTGCCTTTGATAAAGAATATGGACCAGACAGAACACTGTTTCTTACCTGCACCGTTGAATCTGAGGAACAACTAAAAGGTAGTGATTTCCGATAATGTTGATGAACAAAGATAAATATTAGGCTACAATTATCGACTTGCCACAACTGAAGTTTCCTCTGGGAAAAATACAATTATTCCAATCTATACATCTTGTTGGAATATGTTTGATGAACTTTGACCAGCAATTGGGTTTTACTTTCCAACACACTCCAGTCATATAGACTACAGAAGTGAGAAGTATAAGCCTACAGCCAGGCTGAAAGTGTGGATCGCCTTCTATGCTGCATTCTTGTGTGCTTTTTTAGGCACACTAATTCCTCAAGGAACAGAACAGTTGTTTATGTAATGTATGGACTATTTACCCTCAAATCAACAGAGTGGTTCCAATGTATTACTACGTAGATTCAAAAAGAAGCTAATACGGTATCTTTGTCAACGCAAAGTTCTGACAGTAATACCGGGAAGGACTTCCCTTCACTAAAGGGTGCGTTTGTAAATTCACTCTGGCTATCTATCCGATTTCATTCTCGTTGGAGTGTGCCAGAGCGTAGAACAACTGATGAATTTACAATCGCTCAAACCCCGTTGAATATGGCCGGTGTCAGTAAACGTCTGAAAAAAAGCGTAATTAAATTGTTTTCAGCAGCACAGTTACAGTCACCAACGCTTGGAATTTCCGGACAATCTAACAACACTCTGAATTTAAGAACGCCCTGAGCGCACTCTGTCACTCCAGATTGAATTTACTAACACACCCAAAATAACAAGTGAGAAGTAAATCCTCTCGCACCCTTTTCTTCACTTTGCAGCTCATGGTGACATTTCTATTTATATTCTGTTGACAGATGCCTTTGAGAAAACGGTAGAGACGTTTGGGGGCTTAGACATCGTCTGCAACAACGCTGGTATCATCGATGAGACGAACTGGGAGAAATGTGTGTCTATAAACCTCGTAAGATTAAGTTTTTTTTTTCTGTTGCATTAGTACGGAGTTTATTCTGAGTCTTCAGGGAAGCTGTTGCCAAAACCAATGTTGGTGGTTAGCTGAGCAGTCGGGAAAAAAGCGTCGAATATTTTGCCTATGAAGTGCTCGTATATAAGATTATACGTGACAGAACTTGTCTTGTCTGTGTAAGATACACACCGTACATATAGAAAACACATGTATGAAAAGTATGTTCAGTGGTTGGTATGAATATGTATTGTCATTGCTGTTCTGATTGTTTTATGGCAGTTATTTTCTTATTTTTCATCTTTTATGACTTTTCCATTTGTATGTCTTGTTTTTATTTTGGGAATACTCTCTTAAATGTTCAGATTGTTTCCATTCCATAATGTTAAGCACATTTGGCTGCTGTACTCTTATGATCATCCTGTGCTGCCCTACAGAATGGAGTGGTGAGAGGCACGTATCTGGCTCTCCAGCACATGAAAAAGCAGAACAGAGGGCAGGGAGGGGTCATCGTCAACGTAGCGTCTATGGCAGGTACAGTGTCCATTTTATGTACTTCCACTTCAGTTATTATAGTGACAATTCAAGAGTTCCTTGGCCTACTCCCGATACCCAAATGGCACTCGATTCACCATCATTTTGGAACATTAAGTGCACAACTTTTGACTAGAGTCCTATGGGCCCTGGTCAAAAGTAGTGCACTAAATAGGGAATAGTGTGCAATTTGGGATGCATATCTTGTGTCTTCAGTTTTGACATCTGACTGAAATGAAGGTTCTCTGCCTTTCCATAGGTCTGGGTCCTCTGCTGACTGCTCCCATCTACACAGCCACCAAACACGGGGTGGTGGGGTTCAGTCGGGCTATGGCGGTATGTCCCTCTTAGAATCAGGAAATGGTGTGTTCCACTCGGTCTTTAGCAGCTGCAGAGGTCAAACAAACAGATGTTTTGACAACAGCCTTCATCATTCTCTCCACCCAGGGGTGAGACACTGATCACAGGGGCATCTAAAGGCAGGAGGATTGGGAAAAGCAAATGGCCAGGAGTTTCTACAGTAATAGGTTCTACCAAGGGCCTTGAGTTTTTCCTTGCAAGGCCACATGGTCAGGAAAAACTCGGGGTTCTAGGCATGGGGGCGTAGACAATTTCTCAGTGTGACTTCACATGCTTATTTTGATCATGCACTGTGTGAAGTCAATTGATTCCAAAGAGCCAGAGTATGTAGATTATTAGACTATTAGGACACAATTAGGATTTGTCCCAAATGTGGCGTCTCTATGGGCCCTGGTCAAAAGTAGTGCACAATAGGGTGCCATTTGGGATGCACCACAGGTTTGATTTAGATCCTTCAGAGCACTTAAGTATCTTTGAGTAAAAGCAGACATCAGATCAGAAAGGCGATTGCTTATATCTCTGCAGCACAGACAACCAGGGTAACAAAAATGACATCTCCTTTTCCTGCTATCTGCTGCATTTGCATTGTAACTGTGAGAGAACGTGGTAGCGGGACATTTGATCATTTGCACAGGAAAACCACAATAAAAATAATAGCTGAACGTTAGTTCCTCATGCTCAATTTTGGTTCCCTGTGTCAGTGGACAGTAAACGGGGACTGATGCTTGTGTGTGTTTTCTGACAGGATGTCTCTTGTTTGTGTGACTACGGGGTGCGAATTAATGTCCTCTGCCCTGCATTCGTCCAAACCGCCATCCTCTCCTCCCTGAGTTCAGAGGCGACTGCGGGACAGTTCGCAGGTCTGAGGGGAGTGGCAGAGAAACTACTGGAAAAGTTTGGTGTGCTTGAGTGAGTCTATCCTCCCCAGCCCCTTTCATTAGACGGGCAGTGTTTGGTTCGTTACCCCCACCCCATGTAGCCTACTACAGCACAGAAGCACACACACTTACAATGAACACTAACACATTTAGAGCAGTGAACAAACTACCTACTAAACTACAGTGTTGTGGTGATTTACACAATGACAGTATGCTACAAAATCGCATCCCACAAACAAATAGACGTTAATACCTTGCGTGGTTTGTAAGACAGTCAACTGATAACAATCCAGAATATTGCTCCATTACCCATACCA
Source organism: Salvelinus fontinalis (assembly GCF_029448725.1). NCBI lineage: Eukaryota > Metazoa > Chordata > Actinopteri > Salmoniformes > Salmonidae > Salvelinus > Salvelinus fontinalis. The sequence goes on from NC_074673.1 coordinate 61,202,762, forward strand.
TCCAGAGAATTCACTAGTAACAACAGGGGCTTGTCAGTGTTGCAACCTGTAGGCAGGTTTGTGTGCTCCGTGCTCACTGCTATGTAGGGAAGAGCGGAGCGGGTTGATCTGTTTTACAGTATGCTAAGGGCGTGTTGTCACATGTTTCGTTTCAGAGTCTCCGAGGTAGCCAAGAACTTCTTGAAGCTGGTGACGGATGAGAGTCGAAACGGAGAGGCCCTTTTGGTACAGAAGGAGGGAGCTTCATATGTAACGTTTCCCCAATTGGCTTCCCAGCTGCCCAGTATCCTTGCCCCATCTCTGTAGCAGAATCCCGCCCCCAGCTAGGTGGTATGTCTGCAGTCTAACACAAGGCCTGGACCTGTGTGTTCTGGTGTTCTGGACCTGTTGCTTGTATGAAATAACTATTGTGTAAACAACATGATTGTATTATCACCTCCCACTATATAAGGGACATGTAACCATTTACTCTTCGAGTTCTTCCCTGTGAAATCAGAGATCTCATTCTCGCAGCTGCATGATTAAAGATTTTTCTATTATACAATTACAGTTTTTTTTGATTGCTTATGCACGATTTTCAAAACAGGGCCCATGTTTTCAAAACACTACACCCAATTAGCAAAACACTACAGATCCTTTGCAAAATGAAACACTCTTGTAAAAACTATACACTTCTTTTTAAAAACCACACTTTGTTACCATATGAAACACACACGTTTCACATTACTATACTCTGCACGAGTTACACTCTGCTGTGATAAACCTAAAACACTTATAGCACTTCTACTTCCCTATGATTAGATTAGGCTACTATCAACAAAGTACAAATATAATGTAAATTCACCAAACACTACACAAGACCAATGTTGCAGACTGAAGAAACTCAGTTATTTCTCAACACGCCCAAAATGTTGACATGGAGATCCATAATACTGTAACCAAACGTCACTTTACGTATTGTAAGTTCCAAAAAATAAAATAACTAGACATTGTCTCTTCGCCTAGCTGGATCTGGCCAGAGAATTTCATCAACATCGCAGGCAATGTTGTCATTAGCAAGACACCTTGGAAAGAAACGTCTTGAATGACGAATCCATCCTTGCATTGCTGCTACCTCCATCTGGTCACAGGCCTCCTCCATGGCTTGGATGAGGGGTACCTCAGCCTGGAGACGGAGATCATATACCTTCCACCGCCATGCCGAGAAAAACTCTTCTATAGGGTTGAGGAATGGAGAGTATGGTGGAAGATATAGGACGGTGAAATGTGGATGTTGCTGAAACCAGTTCTGAACCAGAGCAGAGCGGTGGAAAGACACATTGTCCCAGACAACAATGTATTGCATATGATCGATTTGATTTGCTGCTGTTATGTTTTGCAATTGGTCCAAGAATGTAAGTATGAGTGCTGTGTTGTAAGGGCCCATATGGGCATGGCGGTGGAGGACCCTATTCTGTGTAATGGCTGCACAAAGTGTTATATTACCCCCACGTTGCCCTGGGACATTGACTATAGCCCTGTGGCCAATGATGTTTCTTCCCCTCCTTCGTGTTCACGTCAGGTTGAACCCAGCCTCATCTACGTAAATGAACTCATGCTGGCTCTCCTCTCCATCCATTCGTAAAACTCTGAAAAACAGTGTCAGGCAAAATTGTGTAGTTCAGTGTAGATCTAGTATACATATTACAGTACAGTAAAAGATTATGAGACAGTATGCAAGATCACACTGCTAAAGTGAATACATACCTCTGCATAATCATGCCGCAGTCGTTTCACCCTTTCGGAATTGCGCTCGAAAGGCACTCGATAAATTTGCTTCATTTGAATATGTTTGTTTTTTTAGGATGCGTGCCAGTGTTGATATTGAGACCTGATGGATATCGTTGAAAATGGCGTGGTTATTGACAATGTTAGCTTGGAGCTGCTTGAGTGTTATAGCATTGTTGGCCTAAACCATGTTTACTATCTCCCTCTCTTGCTATTCTGTGAACATAGGAGGCCTTCCCCCTTGTCGTCCCTGACCCTCAAGCCTATGTAGAAAAAAACCCAGTATACAATAGTACAGTAATTTCACAGGAAAAGGTAACAGAAGTGCTGATAGTGCATAGAATACAGTACTGTAAGCAGTTACTGAAACCGTGCAGATGTTTTTGATATAATGATATTTTTACAATACCTATTTTCCAGTCAAAATGTTCTCATCACACTTGCCACTGTATATCGGCTTAGATTTGGCTGTACTCGCAGTCCAGCCTCCCTCAACGTCAGGCCGTGGTTGACAACGTGGTCAACCAGTGTTGCGCAGATCTCATTTGTCAGATTCGGTCCTGTTTGAGCACCTTCTTGTCTTCCTCTTCCTCATCCTCCTCGTTCTCCTCCTCGTCCTCCTCCTCCTCGTCTTACTCTTTCTCTGACTCTTTCCATTGTGCTTGAAGACCGATGAACTCACCTGCTGCTTTTTATAGTGCTTATACACCTGATTGGTGTGTCTACAATTAAGCAAACGAGTGTTTGCACACCTGATGACTGTGTTGAACCAATTGATTGGACGGTGTGGTAATTTGACAGTCAGTGCTTTGGTATTGCAAGGATGTGACTTCATGATAGATTTTTGTGTGTAATGTGTGTTTAGTGTTTTGCAAATCACTGTGTGTAGAGTTTTGCAACAAGTGTGAGGTTGACAATGTGCTTATAGTTGTGCAAATATGGGCCGATGTTTTGCTTCTTGAGTGTAAGGTTTTGCTAATAGTGTACTACTTTTAATTTTAGTGTGTAAGCAATCCAAAAAACCAGTAAATGGTCTCTGCCTTAATCTTTCGATTGAGTTTTCCATAACCTTTGGTGCCGTGACCCAGATGAGAGTGACCTGACTTTTTCCATCCGTTACGCTCATTTGGTCCGAGACATCCCTCTGGCCACAAAAGCCCCAAGCATCCCGGAGTCGCCTCCTCACTTTTGACATTGAGACAGGTGTTTTGCAGGTACTATTTAATGATGCTGCCAGTTGAGGACTTATGAAGCGTCTGTTTCTCAAACTAGACACTCTAATGTACTTGTCCTCTTGCTCAGTTGTGCACTGGGGCCTCCCACTCTTTCTATTCTGGTTAGAGCCAGTTTGCGCTGTTCTGTGACGGGAGTAGTACACCGCGTTGTACCAGATCTTCAGTTTCTTGGCAATTTCTCACATGGAATAACCTTCATTTCTCAGAACAAGAATAGACTGATGAATTTCAGAAGAAAGTAATTTATTTCTGGCCATTTTGATCCTGTAAACGAACCCACAAATGCTGATGCTCCAGATACTCAACTAGTCTAAAGAAGGCCAGTTTTATTTCTTCTTTAATCTGAACAACAGTTTTCAGCTTTGCTAACATAATTGCAAAAGGGTTTTCTAATGATCAATTAGCCTTATAAAATGTATAAACTTGGATTAGCTAATACAACATGCCATTGGAACACAGGAGTGATGGTTGCTGATAATGGGCTTCTTTACGCCTATGTAGATATTCCATAAAAATCTGCTGTTTTCAGATACAATTGTTAATGTTGTAAATGACAATGTCTACACTATTTCTGATCAATTTAATGTTAATGGACAAAAAATGTGCTTTTCTTTCAAAAACAAGGACATTTCTAAGTGACCCCAAACTTTTGAAAGGTAGTGTAAGTATTCAGACCTTTTGCTATCAGACTCAAAATTGGGCTCCGGTGCATCCTGTTTCCATTGATCGTCCTTGATGTTTCTACAACTTGATTGGAGTCCACCTTTGCTAAATTCAATTGATTGGACACACACCTGTCTATATAAGGTCCCACCATTGACAGTGCATGTCAGAGCAAAAACCAAGCCATGAGGTCAAAGGAATTGTCCGTAGAGTTCCGAGACAGGATTGTGTCAAGAAACAGATCTGGGGAAGGGTACCAAAACATTTCTGCAGCATTGAGGGTCCCCAAGAACACAGTGGCCTCCATCATTCTTAAATGTAAGAAGTTTGGAACTACCAGGACTCTTCCTAGAGCTGGCCCGGCCAATCGGGGGAGAAGGGCCTTGGTCAGGGAGGTGACCAAGAACCCGATGGTCACTGACAGCGCTCCAGAGTTCCTCTCTGGAGATGGGAGAAGCTTCCAGAAGGACAACCATCTCTGCAGCACTCCACCAATCAGGCCTTTATGGTAGAGTGCCCAGACGGAAGCCACTCCTCAGTACAAGGTCATTGACAGCCTGCTTGGAGTTTTCCAAAAGGAACCTAAAGACTCTAACCATGAAAAACAAGATTCTCTGGTCTGATGAAACCAAGATTGAACTCTTTTTGGCCTGATTGCCAAGTGTTATGTCTGGGGAAACCTGGCATCATCCCTACGGTGAAGCATGGTGATGGCAGCATCATGCTGTGGGGATGTTTTTCAGCGGCAAGGACTGGGAGACTGGTCAGGATCGAGGGAAAGATAAACGGAGCAAAGTACAGAGAGATCCTTGACGAAAACCTGCTCCAGAGTGCTCAGGACTTCAGACTGGTGTGAATGGCATCCCTGTGAACAGAAGTTATCATGTTTGTTTTTAAACCTTACAATGGGGGTAAAAGCAAAACATTGTTTGGGAGTGATCCATGTGTGTTAGCAGGAGGGATTGAGAGGGTTTTCCTATTGGAAAGAATCGGGGGCAAGACTTTTGTTTTAACCTCTGATGGTCCTCCCCCATAATTTGTTGGGCCATCTAAAGCTAATTTCCAGAATTTTTACACAATCCTGTATTAATTATGGATCCCCATTAGCTGCTGCCAAAGCAGTAGCTACTCTTCCTGGGGTCCAGCAAAATTAAGGCAGTTTATACAATTTTAAAACATTACAATACATTCATTGATTTCACAACACACTGTGTGCCCTCAGGCCCCTACTCCGCCACGACCACATATCTACAGTACTAAATCCATGAGTATGTATAGTGCGTATGTTATTGTGTGTGCGTATGCATGTCTGACAATGTTTGTTGCTTCACAGTCCCTGTTGTTCCATAAGCTGTTTTTTAAATCTAATTTTACTGCTTGTGTCAGTTACTTGATGTGGAATAGAGTTCCATGTAATCATGGCTCTATGTAGTACTGTGTGCCTCCCGTAGTCTGTTCTGTACTTTGGGACTGTGAAAAGACCTCTTGTGGCATGTCTTGGGGGGTATGCATGGGTGTCCGAGCTGTGTTCCAGTAGTTTAGACAGACAGCTCGGTCCATTCAACATGTCAATACCTCTCATAAAAGTAGTGATGAAGTCAATCTCTCCTCCACTGTCAGCCAGGAGAGATTGACATGCATATTATTAATATTAGCTCCCTGTGTACATCCAAGGGCCAGCAGTGCTGCCCTGTTCTGAGCCAATTGCAATTTTCCCAATACCTTTTTTGTGGCACCTGACCACACAACTGAACAGTAGTCAAGGTGCGACAAAACTAGGGCCTGCAGGACCTGCCTTGTTGATAGTGTTAAGAAGGCAGAGCATCCCTTTATTATAGACAGACTTCTCCCCATCTTAGCTACTACCGCATCAATATGTTTTGACCATGACAGTTTACAATCTAGTTTTACTCCAAGCAGTTTAGTCATCTCAACTTGCTCAATTTCCACATTATTTATTACAAGATTAGTTGAGGTTTAGTGAGTTTTGTTCCAAATACAGTGCTTTTAGTTTTAGAAATATTTTGGGTTAACTTATTCCTTGCCACCCACTCTGAAACTAACTGCAGCTCTTTGAGTGTTGCAGTCATTTCAGTTGCTGTAGTAGCTGATGTGTATAGTATTGAGTCATCAGCATACATAGAAACTCTGGCTTTACTCAGTCAGTGGCATGTCGTTTAGTAAAAATTGAAAAAAGCAAGGGGCCTAAACAGCTACCCTGGGGAATTCCTGATTCTAACTGGATTATATTTTATAGGCTTCCATTAAAGAACACCCTCTGTGTTCTGTTAGACAAGTAACTCTTTATCCACATTATAGCAGGGGGTGTCAGTCAATCATCATTAATTTGTCTAAGTGCTGTGCTTGTTGAGTGTTTTTCCTTATAAGCATGCTGAAATTCTGTTGTTAATTTGTTTACTGTAAAATAGCATTGTATCTGGTCAAAATATTTTTCCCAGAAGTTTACTAAGGGTTGGTAACAGGCTGATTGGTTGACTATTTGAGCCAGTAAAGGGGGCTTTACTGTTCTTGGGTAGCAGAATGACTTTAGCTTCCCTCCAGGCCTGAGGGCACACGCTCTCTATTAGGTTTACATTGAAGATGTGGCAATATCGTCTGCTATTATCCTCAGTAATTTTCCATCTAGATTGTCTGACCCTGGTGGCTTGTCATTGTTGATAGACAACAATCATTTTTTCATCTCTTCCACACTGACTTTACAGAATTAAAAAGTACAATTCTTGTCTTTCATAATTTGGTCCTATATACTTGGATGTGTAGTGTCAGTGTTTGTTGCTGGCATGTCATCCCTAAGTTCGCTTATCTTTCCAATGAAAACGTCATTAAAGTATTTTGCAATATCAGTGGGCTTTGATGATTCAATAAATGAAGGAGTTGGCTTTTTTCCCAAATATTTCATTTAAGGTGCCCCAAAGCTTTTTACTATCATTCTTTATATCATTTCTTAGTTTCATAGTGTAGTTACTTTTTATTTAGCATATCGGTTGATATAGCCCAGTAATATAATATAAGGGCCATGTGAGAATCTCTGGTAATTTAACTTAAGAAATAAGTTATTTTTGCACATTTGATATTGCCGATTGTTGGGAACATGGCTGGTAAGTGAGCTGCGCCTAAAATAACATTGTGACACTGCGGTTGGGTTTGGGACCAGTTCTTGCGGGAAGAGGGTGGGATTAGGACAGTAAACCAGCGGGTGCGGGCGGGAGTGGGATGAAGAAATCGGTCACAGGCCGAATTATTACTGTCAGTGTGAAAAGTAGGGAATTAGCTAGGGATACTGACAGATCAATAACGTTACACTGACTACGGTAATATAACTCACATTGCACTGAAAAAACGTCAGAATATCAATCTTCAATCGTTGGCCGATGGTTTCATCGTTTGATTCAGAAAATAACTAACGTTAGCCAACTTTTGGCCAGCTCTCTCTAACGGTACATCAACTGGTGAAATCTAGCCAAGTTAATTTACTTCTGAAACGGGACAAAACAAAGGCTACAAAACTTTTACACGCAAACAACAGTTGTTAGATAGCGATATCAGGTGGCTTTATTACTATCTGATGGATGGCTAGAGCTGACCTGGCTGTGGTAGGTACTAGCTAGTGTAGCTTATTCATTCCCCTCACTCGATAAGGAATGAAACATTAGTGAATGTTACATATCAGTTACAATACCAGCTCAAACTGCGAATAAACACAAATATTTTTTTTGTTAAGGTTAACAGCAGTTACCTTGCAAGCTACATCAGTCAACTAAAGAGTAGTCAGTTTATGTTCTGCTTGCTTTTACAACTCGATGGAAGAGCGCAACACATACACACTGAACTAAGCTCAACTTTCCTAAAGCACCCTGCACTGCTTTTTGTATCACATTGGAATGATAAAACCCTAGTGAAAGTTGCACCCCTGGGAAGAATAGAAGGGAGGTCCTAGTTGAAGGAAACTGACATGGAGACTAGTGAAATTAACCAAGACGTTGATAAAGAAAGTCAAATGGAAAGGTTCATGGTTTATCAGTGGAGGTCAAATTGAATGTGTATGGTGAATGGTAATATGTTAATAGCTTTCAGATAGCACTCTATTAATGCAATATTTTAGTAATTTGAAAAAGCTAAGGTTTCAATACAAGGTCACATGACGAATACAAGTGTGAAAAGCATTTGGTTGCCATTGTTTGCTTTTAGTTATTAGTTTAGTTAGTTTAGTTAGCTTTTACCTATTTCCTCTCCAGCCACAGTTGATCAGTTATAGGTTTACTCATGTGCTGAATCCGACCTCCCTGGTGAGTGGCAACATAATGCCTAACCTGTAGGTACTTGAAGAAATGAGTTTGAGGTAACAGAAAATGAAATGCCAGTTGTTGAAAGGATAGTAGTTCACCTTCTCTATAGAGATTACCAAATGTTTTAATTCCTTTGTTGATCCAAGAAAATGTAAAACCATCTCTCAGGGCTTTGTGTAAGATGGGGTTATTATGGAAAGGTGTTTGCTCATATATAGATCTAAGCCCTTCTGTTTACAGACTTCAATCCATATATTTAAAGTGTTTTTAATGAAAGTGTTGTTTATGAGACCTAGCAAAGCTTTAGGTGGGCTAATATAAGGTATAGATGTCAATGTAGCAGGGGTCAGACACTCCTCTATCTGTCTCCAAGAGGGTGAACTTGTTGTTGTATCTTGCCATACCCACACAGCCTTTAACTGAGATGGCCAGTAATACAACTGGAAGTCAGGTAGAGTTAGTCCTTCTGAGAACGGTTGGCATAAAGTTGTGAGTTTCACTCTGGGGGGGTTTCCCTTTCCACCGAAATGAAGAAACCTTCCTATTAAGTTGTTTGAAAAAAAACTTTGGGAATAGTAAAAGGCAAGGTTTGGAAAAAGGTACAAGAATTTTGGTAATATATTCATCTTTACACAGTTGACCCGCCCAATAAGAGAAATTGGTAAATCCCGCCATCTATCCAATTCTTCCCCAACCTTTTTGAGAAGTGGAGTATAGTTCAGTTGATATGTCTAAATAATTTCATACGGAATTTGCAATCCAAGATGTCATTTTCTGAGGTTTCCAAGAAAACGGCTGGTCTAAGATTGGGTTCTGCATAGCTGCCCTGTTAAAAGGCATAATTATACTTTTCGATGGGTTTATTTTTTAATCCTGAATTGGTCCCATATTCTTTCAGGATGTCAACTAATGTTCAGAGTGAAATTTCTGGTTTAGTGATGTAAAGCAAAATGTCATCAGCATACAGCTGTGAACAAATCTTTAACATTCATGAACCTTCACTATATTTATCCCTAAATTACCCACAATAACTTTTTTCTATTGTTATTCTCATTGACCTCACTGCCTATATGAACGTTTTATACATAGCTAAATACAATGTTGGAGATAGTTTTCATGTCTTTGGTTATGCAAACATTTGTTTATTAGATTATATGTCTCATTAAGAATAATATTGTTTTAATTCTATATGCCTTGCTTTGGTCATGTGTTCTCTTATGGGTCAATGATTTTAATTAGAATATAGCAATTATGTTCTCACCCCAATTACTTAGAAGGACATGTGTTCCCACCCCTCCCATGTGTCCCCAGGTGCATATTTTATAGCACATATACATTCATGATGTAAGGCTTACTAGTTATAGCAAATGTTGGGACGACCTGGTTGTTGTAACACAACAAAAATGTAAACATTTAAATAAAGCTTTATACTTTGACCACATCTGTTCACATGTTTTATTTGGGTCTTTTTCATTTACCACGTTGTTTGGCTCCAGGCATTGGAAGCTCAGTGCATGTACAAAGGAAAATAACGCAATTCAACCATTGATGGAAGGTGACGAAAATAATGACATTGACAGTAGTCATGTTAAGGTTTTCATTGTTTTATTGGTGCGCTCATTGCTGTGCGTTATATGATGACTGAATAGGAAAGAGGATCTGGTCATGTCTATTGGTACTCTGGATGAATTCGTGATCCAAAAAGACACACAACTGTTTTGGGGTTAATTCTCCATCTGCTTGCATTGCTTGGTAGTGTATTAGCATGGTATGAGACAACATAAATAATACAATTGTAGTAAAATAAAAATAAACAGTATTATCCTAAATTGAGACATGAATAAAAATGTGTTATCACATCAACAACAAAAGTTTTCAGAATGTACCTGTTTTCAGTATAGAAGGACATGTATACTGTCACGCCCTGACCTGAGTATTCTTTGTTTTCTTTAAATATTTTGGTTAGGTCAGGGTGTGACGAGGGTGGTTTGTGTGTTTTTGTCTCGTCTAGGGTGTTTGTACTGTCTAGTTTTTTTTTGTAGATTTATGGGGTTGTGTTCATTCTAGGTGTTTATGTAAGTCTATGGTTGCCTAGATTGGTTCTCAATTAGAGGCAGGTGTTTATCGTTGTCTCTGATTGGGAACCATATTTAGGCAGCCATGTGCTTTGGGTATTTTGTGGGTGATTGTTTCCTGTGTCAGTGTTTGTGCCACATGGGACTTTCGGTTTGTTCACGTTTTTGTATTTGTGTTCATGTTCAGTTTTCCCTATTAAAATATGGACACCTACCACGCTGCGTATTGGTCCGATCCTTGCTACACCTCTTCAGAGGAAGAAGAGGACGACAGCCGTTACATATACAGATTATATTACAACTCTTTGTGTTTTGTCTTAATGACTGTTCCTTAGTAAATAGGAAACTCAACAGTGTGTTAGTCCGAGAAACATTAACTAGTTAGTTGTTTTATGTTTGTGAAACCTTGAAATGAACACAATGAGAAGTGATTTTGTAACAACAGTTTTGAATTCTATCAAATATATATCATTGTATGTTTGAATTAGCGCTCATATAAACTGTTTTCATCACTGCCCGGTAAACACATTCTTGTAAGTTGGAGCTACTGTACATGATTATATGGGGTTGCTGTACAGATTTGAGCACTTGACATGACGTTGACATTTCTGTCTCACTTTAACATAATAATAATGATTATGATCATTTTTTTCAGTAAGTTTCTCTCTGAGTTTAACCTAACACCATGCCTCACACACACACACACACACACACACACACACACACACACACACACACACACACACACACACACACACACACACACACACACACACACACACACACACACACACACAGACACAGACATAGGGACATAGTGTCATTCATTCAATGTAAATTACATTTTCTTTTCAAATCTTCAGTCCCGAAATGTGGTTACACATGATTATTGAACAATACTCCATAACACATTTATATTTATATATATTTTTTTAAATTCTTTTCTTAGAGAAAAAGGCCTTGAGAAGGGTCTTTTGTAAACCAACACCCCCATCAGTCTCTAAATCCCAGTCTTCAAGCTGTGAGCACGTCAGACAATGTCTCTTCCATGACGGATCTTCAGGGCCTTCCAGGTTTCGTATGTTTTCTTTTCCATGATAAATCAACCTTCTTGCCTTCTAGCCCAAGTTATGTCTTGAGGACAGAAGGGCCCATCGTCATAAATGTTCACGAAAAACAACTGTACTTGTTTCATATCAAGCGCTTTAAAATAATCTCCCCACCTAAAGCTAAAGACAGGCACTAAATAGTTGACCACTGTGCTTGCTTTTGAAAATACATACGAACTAACAGATTTGGTGGCATTTGAGCTATTGAATTCGGCACAACCTAAAATTGAGTCTGGACTATATGCCACTGAATAAATTCTTCTGCCTTTCAAATCATCTCGACTGCAGACTTCCTCTTCCAATGCGTACCCAGGCAGGGATGTTCCAGTCAGGGCCTGTTTGATCTGACATAGAGCAAGTCTTATCTTAAGCCATTTTCTCGTGCGTAATGCAAGCGGAAAACTCCCTGGCTAAAAAAAAGGTGTTGAGGCAGCTGTTTGTGAAAATCTTCACTGTTGAATCGTCTGGTTTGGAAAATGTAACCCGTATGTCCTTCACTCGTATCAATCACACCATTAAAACAATCAGGTGCATCACAAAGAATGGCATTGATGTTTTTGTCATTGTGTTCCTGACATGAAGGACACAATACACCGAGAGTTGGTCTAGGAGCCATGTTTTATGTAGTTTATCTCTCTTGAGGATTCTTGCCACTCGTGGTGTTCACAGGTCTTAATTTTACTCAGGCAGACCTACCCCGGAAATCACTTTTTCATATACAAGGGGTCACAAGACACACAGCAGATCCATAAGTTCACCTCAAAATTTTCCAACTGTTTCACATTTTCTCAATCACCTCACATCAATCACCAGGACATTTTTCTTGCAAACATTTGCTTCACCCAAAACAGCTCCACTATCATGTTACATGAGCACTCACTCGACAGCGTGAGAACATTTGGACAGGATTTCCATAAAATGGCATAAACACGTGACACTAAAAATAGATCATCAATCAAGTTTTGACACATGCCGTATACTGTATTCTCTCTCAGGTGTAATTTCTCCTGATGAGAAATGTACCGAAAAGAACAATTTAAACCAGGTATAGAGCATCTTTTAAAGGCTTTACAACAATGAGTCCGAAGGAAAGAAAAGGGAAAAGACAGACTCACTTAATAGTTTTCAATGACCTCTGTTCTGACTTTCTGATCACCCTCGCAAGAAGGATCAGAGACATTGGTTGAAATGTAAATGTAATATGTTAAACACTGATAATTATGAAGTGTTTATCATGGTGTGAGTCATGTGTCCAAAGGAGGAATGGTGGTGGAAAACAGCACAATGTGTGCACCAAAGAATGGTAAGGGCTTGTAGAACAGAATAAAATGGTACGCACCAAAATGTACCACGATCGCAGCACAAAGCTGTGCCCAATGTCTAATTTGTCAAGAACACATGGCAGGAAAGCAAGTACTGATCTCTTTGTCAAGCCTACCAGTCCCCTGGGGCTCTTTTTGAAGAAAGCAAATAGATTTTGTTTACATACTTGCCTGTAAAATAAAAACATAGATTTTGGTAATGGTTGATAGCTACTCAAATGGATTTGAATCCTTTCCCACATCAAATGAGGAAGCAAAGACTGTGGCTAAGTGCCTGTCATAAGACATTGTTCCACGATTCGGTGTACCACAATGTTTAGATAGTGATAGGAGAACACATTTCACCTCAAAGACGAAGAAACTGTGTGACATGATGCAAGTTAAGAGGAATTTGCATGTGCCATTTCAACCACAACATTTCTGGACTTGTAGAATGCTACAATGGTGTTCTGAAAAATACATTTGCAAAAATATGTTTTCAGGTAAAGTGCTTAGGGAAAGACACCTGGATCCACGCCTCCCACTGTAACCAAGCAGCAAAGCCAGAAAAAATATGTTACTCCTGTTACTCCTACAACCCAGTAGGGGCACTCTGCTTACTCTGGGACTCTGGGGCTGTGGGCATCCTTTGGGTGGTAGCAGACTTTGAGCAAGAGGAGGGTGAACGTGCTAGTAACCTCGCCCCAACCTCTCTGCTCCAACGAGGCCCAGTTTCAACAGGTGGAAGGCCAGAAGTAGATGACTCCGCTAACCTGAACCTGAACCTGGACCCTGATGACCCCGCGGACCTGAACCTCTGGACCCTGATGACCCCGCGGACCTGAATCTCTGGACCCTGCTGACCCCGTGGACCTGAACCTGGACCCTGATGACCCTGCGGACCTGAACCTGGACCCTGCGGACCTGGACCCTGATGACCCCGTGGACCTGAACCTGAACCCTGATGACCCTGCGGACCTGAACCTCTGGACCCTGCTGACCCTGCGGACCTGAACCTGGACCCTGCGGACGTGGACCCTGCTGACCCTGCGGACCTGAACCTGATAGAAGAAAAAGAGGACATGAACATTATGGGGTTTTCCCTGGGTCAAACACTTTGTTACAATTAGCTAGTAATGTCTCTGTACTACAGAATGTATCAGATTGTTGGGGTTGTGGATTGTTACCAGACAGTGCTGAGACTTTGCCATTAATAGCTATACCCCTCTGTACTTATGAAGTATTGATGTTGACCAAAGCAGGTAACCTTAGAGACAGAGAGCTTGATTGGGTGGAGGATGAGATGTTTTACATGAGAAGATTTGATTTTAATAATCCCACCTCTCTGCCCAAGCAACCCATCACCCTGGCCTGCTCTTCACCCAGGTTATTTGTGTTATATAGAAAATGAAACCGGTCTCCAGTTGGGGGAAAGTCATTGTAAGTATAACCTTTCTGTCTACAATAACATAACCCTGCCTTTACTGTTGAGAAATGGAACATTCCACCCTAACATGTCGTTAGGAATACGTTATGAGCTCAAGAATGTCAGTGTGTATGCTAAACCCACTTCCTCAGTAAGTGAAACAATGTGTGTGGGGGAAAGCCTACAATGTGTACAAAACCGAAAGTAAAAGAAGCCAAAACTAAACTTAATGGGAAGCATAGAAATAGCGTATTATTATTATTTTGTGCTGAGGTGCTGACTAATAGCGAATAAAATGTAAGCTATAAAACTAAATAAAGGGAGTTGCACGCTCCATATATAAACTCCCTGTAATTTATTGGGTAAACCACCAATGTTTCGGCATCACTGTGACTTTAATGACTTTAACCAACCTGGTTCTGGTTCAAGCATTCATGACATTACCCTGAAGAAAGCACAGTAATGCCGATAAGTTGGTAGTCATGATAGATTGAGGCTAATGACTGTGTTGTCTAAATAACACTAGAGTGGCCTGGAAATATAATGTTGGAAAGAACTTTGCCATCATTATCATGTCATCGAATGGATGGCAATGTTGTCATTAGCTAACAAAGTTAGTCAAAAATAGCTAGCAATGCTAACGGTGGCTAGCTAAAATCCGAGTTGGTCTCCCCTCAATTTTAGCTAACTAATGTTACACTACATCTAAAGTCAAACTGGCGACAACCAAATGATGACTAATGGTTTTCCTACTAATTATTTGACTCATTTTGCAATGTTGTTGTATTTCCAAGCCACTGTAATGCACTTTTGATGAAATCAGCGCTCATTGAGAATGCTCGATCAGTTGGACATGTTTCTCAGATTCTTATTCTTGAGAATAGACATAGCTAGCTAGCTACCATAGTGATCCCCTCAAGAGTATCTAATTTCAGAGCAGATATAGCTTGCTAGCTAACTAGTTGGTGTTACGTTCCCCAGTTTCTGTGTTCTGTTTTGTATTTTAGTGTGTGTGTTTCAGGAGATGGCTTCCTGAAATACTCCCCAACCAGCTGATTGGTCAACCCCAGGCTAATTGGTGATTGGAGCTGACCCCGCCCCCTCGTCAAGAAGCAGCTGACTCTAATCACCATTGCCACCTGAAGATAAAAGCCAGTGTTCTGCCCAGGAGAGAGAGAGAGGAGAGAGATGAGATAAGGAGTAGAGATTTGGAGATTGAGAGAGAAAAATTAGATTGTGATATAGTGTTGGTTGTGTATCAGAAAGTGTGGTATGTACTGTTGTTGTTGGTAGCAGTTTTTCTATGTCCTGTGTTTGTGAAATCATTAATAATTACTCTGTTTCATTTGTTCCCAGGGGGGAAGGAGAAGGCACTTTGGGAGTGCTTAGGCAAGAGGCCCGAGGGCATACATATACCCGTAGTATATTTACTGTCTAGGCACACTAGGTAAGACCTGGGTGGACCACCCCCTGTATTTTGGTTAGGGCACCAGGCGGTGTTAAGTTAGGTAAGTTAAGTGGGTAGGCAGGTTAGATAGGAGAGGGGGAACTTTGATATTTACTTTCTTTGCTTTGGTTCCGTCCAGCCCCTTTTCCCCATATTACCGTGTAAGAAAATAAATTCTAGTAAACGGTAAATTCTGCTTTTGTGTCATCCTTACTCGCACCTACGGTCCATACCTCTTGCACTTCAGAGAGTTGAGTTGTAGCAGGGAGTTGCGTTCCCTCTTCTCAGAGGCGTGCGTAACAGTTGGTTGTGCTACAAAATATATAATCATGCTAGCTAATTGTTTCAATAGACATTCCAACTGTGAAATTATAAGACAAAAAGGAAACTTACAGTTGAAGTCGGAAGTTTACATACACTTAGGTTGGAGTCAGTAAAACACATTTTTCAACCACTCCACAAATGTCTTGTTAACAAACTATAGTTTTGGCAAGTCGGTTAGGACATCTACTTTGTGCATGACACAAGTAATTTTTCCAACAATTGTTTACAGACAGATTATTTCACTTATAATTCACTGTATCACAATTCCAGTGGGTCAGAAGTTTACATACACTAAGTTGACTGTGCCTTTAAACAGCTTGGAAAATTACAGAGAATTATGTCATGGCTTTAGAAGCTTCTGATAGGCTAATTGACATCATTTGAGTCAATTGGAAGTGTACCTGTGGATGTATTTCAAGGCCTACCTTCAAACTCAGTGCCTCTTTGCTTGACATCATGGGAAAATCAAAAGAAATCAGCCAAGACCTCAGAAAAAAAATTGTAGACCTCCACGAGTCTGGTTCATTCTTGGGAGCAATTTCCAAACGCCTGAGGGTACCACGTTCATCTGTACAAACAATAGTACGCAAGTATAAACACCATGGGACCACGCAGCGGTCATACAGCTCAGGAAGGAGACGTGTTCTGTCTCCTAGAGATGAATGTACTTTGTTGCGAAAAGTGCAAATCAATCCCAGAACAACAGCAACGGACCTTGTGAAGATGCTGGAGGAAACAGGTACAAAAGTATCTATATCCACAGTAAAACGAGTCCTATATCGACATAACCTGAAAGGCCGCTCAGCAAGGAAGAAGCCACTGCTCCAAAATCGCCATAAAAAAGCCAGACCACGGATGGCAACTGCACATGGGGACAAAGATTGTACTTTTTGGAGAAATGTCCTCTGGTTTGATGAAACAAAAATAGAACTGTTTTGCCATAATGACCATCATTATGTTGGGAGGAAAAAGGGGGGGGCTTGTAAGCCGAAGAACACCATCCCAACCGTGAAGCACGGGGGTGGCAGCATCATGTTTTAGTGGTGCTTTGCTGCAGGAGGGACTGGTGCACTTCACAAAATAGATGGCATCATGAGAAAGGACAATTATGTAGATATATTGAAGCAACATCTCAAGACATCAGTCAGGAAGTTAAAGCTTGGTCGCAAATGGGTCTTCCAAAAGCACAATGACCCCATGCATTCTTCCAAAGTTGTGGCAAAATGGCTTAAGGACAACAAAGTCAAGGTATTGGAGTGGCCATCACAAAGCCCTGACCTCAATCCTATAGAAAATGTGTGGGCAGAACTGAAAAAGCATGAGTGAACAAGGAGGCCTACAAACATGACTCAGTTTCACCAGCTTTGTCAGGAGGAATGGGCCAAAATTCACCCAACGTATTGTGGGAAGCTTGTGGAAGGCTACCCGAAACGTTTGACCCAAGTTAAACAATTTAAAGGCAATGCTACCAAATACTAATTGAGTGTATGTAAACTTCTGACCCACTGGGAAGGTGATGAAAGAAATTAAAGCTGAATTAAATAATTCTCTCTGCTATTATTCTGACATTTCACATTCTTAAAATAGAGTGGTGATCCTAACAGACCTAAGACAGGGAATTTTTACTAGGATTACATGTCAGGAGTTGTGAAAAACTGAGTTTAAATGTATTTGGCTAAGGTGTATGTAAACTTCAACTGTACCTAAGCTGTTTCTTTATGTCCTCTTGGTGAAGGTAAGGTTGCCAGCTCATCTCCTTCCCAGAGACCTTTGCCCAATGTGAAGTCCATGGCAGTCTAGAATATGAAGTGTTGGGTCACCACATAACCCTTTTGGATGCATTTAAGATGCATTAGTTTGTGTCCTTGAAGTTTCTCATGTCCACTCTGTTAATCAAGAAGGAATAACGCTTTGTCAAGGAGGTCCAATTGTATTTTCTATCTGCCATAGAGCATCGTGAACTCCGGTTTCTCTGCAATGTAGGTAAACTAAGGAAAACATCATCTATATTGCTCAATGCCATTAATATTTCCCAATGCCTCAAACCGAAGAGAATAATAAAAGTTGATCAACTCAAGCAAACTGGCCGTAATGTCAAAATGTGCACGAGAGGAAGCCAAGCTTATTATTTGACCATGCTGGTCATTTATGAACATTTGAACATCTTGGCCATGTTCTGTTATAATCTCCACCCGGCACATCCAGAAGAGGACTGGTCGCCCCTCATAGACTGGTTCCTCTCTAGGTTTCTTCCTAGGTTTTGGCCTTTCTAGGGAGTTTTTCCTAGCCACCGTGCTTCTACACCTGCATTGCTTGCTATTTGGGGTTTTAGGCTGGGTTTGTGTACAGCACTTTGAGATATCAGCTGATGTAAGAAGGGCTATATAAATAAATGATCCAGCATAAAACCCCAAACAGCAAAAAATGCAGGTGCAGCAGCACCTTCAGCGACTCAACCCCCTGAAAACAATGACAACTCTCATGAGTAGTGAAAAAAGTCCCACCTCGTCGATGGTTCTTCCTCTAACGACAATGATTCTCAAATCCATGGCACCAGGTTCCGAGGACAGTGCAACCATCAGGGAGGCCCAGCAGCCATCATTCAGGACTTCTGAGAGAAGATACACAGAGCGGGCTGCCTTTACAGACTGCCTTCACAGAGCTACAGCCCTTGATCCACGGTTCAAATCCCTGTCAGCCTGCTGAGTCTACAAGGATCTCATGAATGCAATTGAAGGAGCACGAACACCAGGTATTTGATATATTTTTTTAATGATTCTTCATGATATTGCTTTTTATTGTTTTCTTCATGCGTGTTAAAATGTGATGAGATATGTTTTTATTTTGACGAGATATGTGTCACTTACACTTAATAATAATAACATGTTTGCCATTATTCTTGCAGTTTCAAGCAGTGAAAGCAGGGCCATCCACGGAGGAAGAAAATCCATCCTCATTATCCTCAAAAGAAGACCGCAATGTCAGAGTTATCTGGGGAGCTTTTCAAAGCCGAAGAGCAGACCAAGCGCTTTTCAAAGTTAGTGAGTAGGAGGTCACCTGGCACAAGGCAGCAGATTGCCTTCATGTGGACCCTGATCCTTTTTGCGTGGTGGAAAACAAACCAGTCAAAGTTCCACCATGTTGCAAAACTTGCACAACAGTGGCTCAGTGTCGGGGGAACCTCTGTTGCAAGTGAGAGAGTTTTCTCCACCGCAGGGGACATTGCCAGTGTAAGCCGTTCTCGTCTTGCTTCAGAGAGTGTTGACATCCTTATCTTTTCACAGAAGAACCTCGACATAAAGGAATAGATATCTCATACAGGGTACCAACTTGACGTTGCACTTGATGTTATTTTTTACATTTAATATTGCCTATACATGTACCCTGTTTTAAAAAAATAGTCAAAGCACCTACAGGTTGTCAAAGCTAAGACAAAAGAACCTCCTGATAGGTACGACATGCCCATCCTCCCCCCTCGAGCCACACTCCATAAACATTCAGGGTTGCGAAATGGACAGTCCAAGGGTCCTCCTCTTACATAATTGTTCTCTTTTATTGGTGTATTTCCCCGCGGCTCTAGGGTGTACTTCCATGGGTGGGTTATTAATAACCGTGTGTACAGCTTCACTGTAGTTTGGATGAGGAGAGATTTGAACAGTGGTAAGACACAGCAACATGACCACCAGTGCAACACCTATCATGATAGCAATTTTTGCAAACATTGATCCCCATTTTCCTAAAGTAAAGTCCAGCCCATCCCAAGCGTGTGTATCAAGTCCAGCATTGTCCTTTACTTATTGCCGTACTCTTTTCAGTTTGGCCATAGCTTCCGTAAATGATCCATCTGGGGATGTGTTGTTGGGAATGAAGGTGCAATATTCTTCTCCAAACATTATGCAAAGTCCACCTTTCTCGGCTAAGAGCCAATTCAAAGCCTGCCTGTTCTGCCATATCATTTTGTTTGTGGCCTGTACTTGTTCTCCCAAAGCTGTCAATGCAGAGTCTGTATAATTAATGCATCTTTGTTGGTTATAGTAAATGTAATTTATCCATTCTAGGTTTTTGTTGTGTGATATCCAAAGGAATATTGATTGAAATCCCGATGTACTCTCATCTCTTGCGTTGCATTCATTAGGAACTCCTCTAGGCTGTCCTACTGTGTCTAAGTCTACTTTTGGATCAGATTCACAGGCTCTTTTCACTCTATGTTTTATATTCTGCTCTTGTTGTGACTTTATAATGGGCACCTGTTGTATTGCTCTAACTGAAGCACATAGTCCAGCCCACTTCGCTGGTAAAACATTTAGGAGTTTGTTCTTTCCGCACATCCAGAAACTGTCTGCTGTACCTCTGTTTTAGTTTTTCAACATTGATAGAGACGGTCCTATTGTAGTTATATTTCCGGAATCGTTCACTCTTATACATAATCAGCCCCTTTTCATCAAATTTTCGAACTCCTGCAGTTTCCAGTAGCCACATTGTTTTGCATTCTACCGTAGTGTTCCCTACATCTACTCCACTATCTTCATGACTAAAGAAGCATTCGCATTTTCCTTTTACCACAGTACAGTGGTTCCTCCTTTAAAAGTTGTGTCATACTGTGTCATACCTTGCGGTCTGCTGCCCGTTATCTATTTGTCAGCCATTTTTTCTGTTACTGCGAGTTATTGCTAGTTTGACCACCAGAGGGCATCTTTGAGAAGACTTTGATTGTCTTCCATATTGGCATTGCCAGAGAATTTAAAACCTTTTTTTGTAATAACATAGTATATGGGATTGATTTTAAGAAATTTGGCTTAATTAATTTGATTAATATTATGGTGTTTCTATTCAGAGAAAAACAAAACCCTCAGGGTTTCCGTTAGGATGGAATGGAAAATATGGTGCTGTACAATGTGACGGTAGGGAGTAGGCTACAGGATTGGAGGATTCTAAGTTGTTTGCTGTCATTAGACAACTTTGTTCCAATATTTCTGTAAATCAGTGATATTTATTCCCATAGTAATTCATTATGGATCCATAACTAAATCAACGTCTGCATTTTGAAAGAGTATTTTTATAATTATTTTATTAACAAAAGCATAAAGATGCTGATGAAGAAATACAGTACTGTAATATATATGCTTTTTCTTTTGGATAATAAAGCATTTAAAGCATTTTGAAGATATAAGCCACCTGCATTTGTTTATTAGGCCACAATACATACTGTAGTAAACATGGGAAAGTTCCTGATTCCTAACATAAGGGAGAGCAGGCCATGTCTGTACTACAGAATGCGGGAGACCGGGGTTCAAATCCCTGACTGGGAGAAAGGACTAGGCTCTCCTTGTAAATAAGAATTTGTTATTAACTGATTCCATATGTGTTCTTTCATAGTTGTGATGTCTTCACTATTATCATACAATGTAGAAAATAGTAAAAATAAAGAAAATCCTGGAAGGAGTAGGTGTGTCCAAACTTTAGACTGGTACTTGCTTAATTCATTTGATTCATATTATGTTTTTTCTATTCCAAGAAAAACAAAAAACCCTCTGAGTTTCTATTGGGATGGAACGGAAAATATGGCGCTGTACAACGTGACAGTCGGGAGTACAGTACTGGGCTATTTAGCTAAAGAATCCAGTGCGGGAGATGGTGTTCAATTCCCCTACAGGGAGGAAGGAGTAGGCTGTCCTTGTAAATAAGAATTGCTCTTAACTGACTTGCCTAGTTAAATAAAGGTTACACTAAGAGCATAACATTTCTGCACACTAATTTTCTATTTCTTGTCTAACCAATACCCAAATGGAGATTAAGTGAAAATAATTATCTCATTGATTTATCAAGGCCAGTCCCCATGCTTGTCTCAGAGCAGCGCGAAACGGTGCTAAAATAGTTGTAGGCTTTTGCTTCAAATCCTATTACTTCTAACTTCAATATGCTCTTTAAATAAGACCTACACTTTTTAACAGCACATTACTCAACACTAGTGAGACTCGTTCCGCCTAAGGTAGGCCTACAGTGTATCTCAATCAATCAATCAAGTTTATTTTATATAGCCCTTCGTACATCAGCTAATATCTCGAAGTGCTGTACAGAAACCCAGCCTAAAAATCTAAAAATATTATTTTCAATGACATGACTCTCAGCCAATAATTACATTTAGAGGATTGGAGGACTCTATAGGGCATTTTCCATTAGGATCTGTGAGAATATCTGAGAATATCTAAGGGGCTTTTATATAATTCTAAATGTATTATTATTATTAAAAAGTAACGATATTTTGGAGATTTCATTTTCATTTAACCTAGAGTGAGCGAGAAAAAGGTAATTCTTGAAGGGTTGAGACATTCTCAATATTTTATAAACAAAGCCAGTTTGTTATTTAGAATTATTTATTTCTGGAGAAACCTAACTTGATTATTTAGCAGACTTCACTTGCTTATATTCAGTCTTAAGAATATCATGGAATATTTGAACATTTTCGCTTCTCCATGCTTGTCTCAGAGCACCGCGAAACGGTACAGAAATAGACGTCCACAGCGGGAAGGCTATGTATTCTGTGCCCACTCGTGGTATCTCTCTTCGGTTACACATCCTTGGAATAGCAGAACAGTGGAACGGTCCGGGCGAGACATTCAATAATGTCATCTTCACAGACAAATCAACCGTAGCCCTTGAGCAATTTGCTCAAAATTGCTACAGAAAAAAAGGAAGATCAACCAAGCAGAGTCCTGGGCATCCGCTCAAACTCCATGTGTGGGGGGCAATTTCTCGCCAGGGACCAGGCCCATATTTGATTTTTTTAAAGTTAAGTTTGGCTATTTACAAGCAAAATGTACATCAAATATTGTAGCCTACACCTCAAAGACTGTTATCTGTTCCACAATAATTCACTCTTTCCTCTTTTTTTCAGGTAAATTGACGATACAACAATGCAACAACTACATTGATCATCTCAGCAAGGTTTAACCTGTGGTGGTGGAGCTGGGTGGAAGTGCGACTAAAATGTCGTTTTAAATAAACTACCGCATTTTAATGTCTTTTTTATCGTTATTTTATTAACGGAAGCATAAAGATGTTGAAATACTGTACCGCTGTTTTGAGTTCGAAATGTAACACTTTAGAGTACTTAAGCATCGAACACATTGCAAGTTGAGGGATCTTCACAACAGTAGCCGAGTTATAAAATGTATATTGTCCTGCTAATAGAAAACATTTGCATGATGGGCTACACCTGCTACAGCTGTGAAGACACAGCATCTTGTTTACATCTTGTTTACATTCTTTACTGTAACCACATTGTCACACATAAATTGTATTTACCTTTCCAATTACTTTTAGAGTTTGGGATTTACAAATGTGCACTGTTCATTATTAGTTACATTGTTTTAGTTCGAAAGTGCAGACTTATTTTCTTTAAATTATTGTTTTATGTCGGAGGCTACATTTCTGACCAGTTTTAAATGTAAGTAGGCCTAATAAAAAAAAATCCTACTTCTATTAGGCTGCAAAGCCTCATGGTCTACCTCAGCCAGTTAAGTTATTTTATATAGGTCTAGGCTCCGAAGAAATAGACTCCAATTAAGCACTCTTGTTGTTTGTGAACTCTTCCTCTCGTTCTTATATATCTTCCTAATGGTATGGCTTGAACACACCCTATTCTCTTCTATTGATTTCCACGTTATATTATTGCACTTGGTTTATTTGCTATTGCCCCTGTGTCTGGGTTTTTATAATTGTTCTCTATTTCCCAGTATATTTTTTACTTCACACGTTATTATTTCTCTGTACTGTATGTTTTTTTTTTACCTTGCAGCTCAGTATTCGACTTTTAGCCGTACCGGGCAATCGCTGATATCATCTTGGCATTTATTACTATTTTATTTATTGTATAATATCCATGTATTTTTTTTTAATCCTACCCGTTCAGACCTCTAGTATCATATTATTTCAATAGTCATTCATGCCCCATTCACACTCCCCTCCTTTAGCTTGGGCTGGGCGCGTCCTCTATGCCAGGTCACACTTAAGTGATGGTCCAGGAGAGGTGCGCAACCTTTTCCCTACCAAGGACAGAATATTTCACACTCAATTTCACACTCTTACGCTTTCCTAAGCAACCTGCAGATTCTGCCCTTCTCTGATACACTTCCTCATCACAGAAAAGCAGTATTATACAGGGTTTTATCTGTCTGAGCAGTCCATTGCTGATTCACTTCCTCAACACAACAAAGCGGTAACCAGAGGACTTTTGACTGCCTTGTGCAGTCCTTTATTGATACACTTCCTCAGAGGAAGTCAAAAGTCCTGTGGTTACCGCTTTGTTGTGTTGAGGAAGTGAATCATCAATGGACTGCTCAGACAGATAAAACCCTGTATAACCGGGAAAAATCCATAAATTAGCCGCGTCATTGTATAAAGCGCAAGGTTCATAGCGTGGGAAAAAAGTAGCGGCTTATAGTCCGTAAATTACGGTATATTGATTATATCAACACCCACCAGGCTATAGTTATAAGTTCATTCATTATATTGATTATGGCACTTCTTATCCAGGCATGCATCTGGATTACAATGTGTGTCTATTTCTTTGGTATATTGACTTTTCTCATGCTATATCATTATTTCACAATATGCTACTTGAAAAAACACCCATCGTGGCTATATAAAGTTTGTTACATACATACAATACCGTTAAAAAGTTTGGGGCCACTTAGAAATGGTGTTGTTTTTGAAAGAAAAGCATTAAAATAACATGAAATTGATCAGAAATACAGTGTAGAAATTTTTAATGTTGTAAATGACTTGTAGCTGGAAACGGCAGATTTTTTATGGAATATCTACATAGGCGTACAGAGGCCCATTATCAGCAACCATCACTCCTTTGTTCCAATGGCACGTTGTGTTAGCTAATCCAAGTTTATCATTTTAAAAGGCTAATTGATCATTAGAAAACCCTTTTGCAATTATGTTAGTACAGCTGAAAACTGTTGTTCTGATTAAAGAAGTAATACAAGTGGCCTTCTTTAGACTAGTTGAGTATCTGGAGCATCAGCATTTGTGGGTTGGATTGCAGGCTCAAAATGGCCAGAAACAAATAACTTTCTTCTGAAATTCTTCAGTCGATTCTTGTTCTGAGAAATGAAGGTTATTCCAAGTGAGAAATTTCCAAGAAATGAAGATCTTGTATGATCTTGTACTACTACACCATAGTGCCCTCAAAGCTCATCACTAAGCTAAGGACCCTGGCACCGAACATCTCCCTCTGCAACAGGATCCTGAACTTCCTGACAGGCCTCCCCCAGGTGGTAAGGGTAGGTAACAACACATCCGCCACGCTGATCCTCAAGACGGGGGCCCCTCAGGGGTGCGTGCTCAGTCGCCTCCTGCACTTCCTGTTCACTCATGATTGCATGGCCAGTCATGTCTCCAACACCATCATTACGTTTCTGATGACACAACAGTGGTAGGCCTGATCACCGACAATGACGAGACAGCATATAGGGAGGTCAGAGACCTGACCATGTGGTGCCAGGACAACAACCTATCCCTCAACGTGATCAAGACAAAGGAGATGATTGTGGACTACAGGAAAAGGAGGACAGAGCACTCCCCCATTCTCATCCGAATGGGGCTGTAGTGGAGCAGGTTGAGAGCTTCAAGTTCCTTTGTGTCCACATCACCAACAAACTATCATGGTCCATGCATAACAAGACAATAGTGAAAAGGGCAAGACAAAACCTATTCCCCCTCAGGAGACTGAATAGATCGAGAGCATCCTGACTGGTTGCATCACTGCCTGGTATGGCAACTGCACGGCCTCCGACCACAAGGCACTACAGAGGGTAGTGCGTACGGCCCAGTACATCACTGGGGACAAGCTTCCTGCCATCCAGGACCTCTATACCAGGTGGTGTCAGAGGAAGGCCCTTAAAATTGTCAAAGACTCCAGCCACCCTTGTCATAGATTGTTCTGTCTGCTATCGCATTGCAAGCGGTACCGGAGCACCAAGTCTAGGTCCAAAAGGCTTCTACCCCAAAGCCATAAGACTCCCGAACAGCTAATCAAATGGCTACCCAGACTAATTTCATTGCCCCCTCTTTCACGCTGCTGCTATTCTCTGTTTATTATCTATGCATAGTCACTTTAACTCTACCTACATACACATATTACCTCAATTACCTCGACTAACCGGTGCCCCTGCACATTGACTCTGTACCGGTACTCCCTGTATATAGCCTCACTATTGTTATTTTACTAATGTTCTTTAATTATTTGTTACTTTTATTCGATTTTTTTCTTATCTATTTTTTACTTAATAACACATATTTTTCTTACAACTGCATTGTTGTTTAAGGGCTTGTGCATTTCACTGTAAGGTTTATTCGGCGCATGTGACAAATAACATTTGATTGGATTTGATCTCACCTTTCAACCTGTATCTCCCTGGACCTGGACCCCCCTCACTGCCTCAGCATATGACACCCTTCTCTCCACTCTCACTTGTTGCACCTCCACTGCCTGCTTCATGGCCTCACACCCACTATATGTCACACTATGAGCACCCCCACAGCTGCAGCACTTTGGTTGTACACCTGCCTCCTCTCTGCCTCCATAGACCTCTTGCTCCCCTTCAAACTCCTACTCCCTTTTTCTCCCGTTTTCTTTTTCTATTTCTTTCTCCCTCGTTTATTTGTACCACTATTCCCCATACTTGATTCACTTTCTCCTACCATCTCTGACCCAGTCACAGCACAGCTGTGCCGAACCGCCGAAACCGAGTAAAGTTTGAATGTCTGTTTATCAATGATTGATCGTTAGCCACAGCTTTCAGCCTCTCCTGGCTCATCCCCAACTTCTCTTCTTTTCGCTACACAGCTTTTGTCAAACACACCTGGGGTACGTTCCGTTCGATTCAGCGTTTGCTAACTTGCATGACGGTTTGTAGGGCTACTGAACGACACGTTTTCACAAAATGGTGGGCGCCGTTCTTCAACAGCGTTGGCTCCGCCACCCCGGATGTAGTCCTCAATAGTGCATCCCATTTGTAAAGCATCTGCTTTGTCTTGATGTTCTTCTTTATCATTAGCTACCGCAGCGCTTTTCCATTTCAAACAAGCACGCTCCCTTTCTCCCGGATTCCTCGATTTGCTTCTCCTCTAGAAACTCCATTGACTACATAGCTAGCTATTTACTCCAAAGTACTACGAGCTTATGCTGTTTTTGCTTCTCTGTCCTGGCTTGCTGCGCCTTCTCAAATCAACTCACATAGAATTCTTGCAGTTGACATACAATGCCTCCTGGCGGCCATGTTGGAAGACCACCGCATTCATCCTTTCCGACAAAAACAGCCGAGTGGCTACCACAACCTGCATAATAACAGTGATTCATCACCATAGTCATTCTCTGTGGAGTATTTGGCTGCTCTAACAAAGCAGGATAGACAACGGGAAAAATGTATATTTACAGATTCCCGCAGTCATGAAACACCATTGGCGATACCAATGACGTAAGGCTCAAGAACTGTCCGAAAAGTGAAGAAACCTTTTTGCCCATCAAGATCTGAACCCTGACAGGCAGGTTTGCCATGTTCGCAGTTTTCTGGAAATTGGGCTACTTTGAAAACAATGTTGTGGGTGAAAATGTATTGGTTGCGGGTTTTTGGGCTAATTCTAAATTGCATTGCGGCCATCATAGCATTTCTCTTATTGTGTTATCTATTCATTTCACTGTAACCTGCCTGTTTGAGGTAGGCTGCTGTTGTTGTAATGTGCTTTCTCTCTGGGAATGTAGCTAGCTAGCGACATTGGCCAGAAAGTTGAAGTCAGAGGAGAGATGGAGCAATGTGCAGAGGTGAGGACAGAGGAATGAACCGATTTGACATGCTAGTTTACTGGTTAGAAACACTTCTACTGTCAGAATGCCAGGTAAATGGGCAAAATACTGCAACGACTGGGAAAGAGAACGGTATAATGGAATGGATTAAGAGCATCCCAGGAGATGACATTAATGCTTACTTGTAGGCAGTGGTGACCCGTCATTCAGGGCAGGTGGGGCAGGGCCAGAAAAGGTCGAATACATTGGCCATACTGTCAATCCAACATGACTTCTGCCGCGTTCAAAACAACTGGAAATTCGGGAATTGGAAAATCTCAGACTTGAGTGAGTTCATGACGACTGGGAACTCAGGAAAATAACGAGCTCTGACTGGGAAAATACCTTTTAAAGCGTCATCTAACTCGGAATTCCAAGTCGGGAACTCTGGCCTCTTTCTGGAGCTCCGACCTGAAGATCACTGACGCCATGATTTGACCTTGTTTTTTCCCCGAGTTCCCTGTTGTCTTGAAAGCACCATAAATCCAGAGAATGCCAGACTTTGATGACAAAGTTTGATGACAAAAATTGCCTACAAGAAGGACCGCCGTGCCACCTTTCTGTTCAAGTGGGCACAGCACAAGAGTCCAAAAATGACTCCATAAATGATGTAATATGCCAGGGAGATATGTACACTGTAGCTAAGAAAGTAATACTAAGTGAATGTTGTGTAGTAAGCTGTTTGTAGCCCATGTGCCTCACAGTAAGAATTTGGTCCCTTTTCCCCTCATAACTTAACCTACTTTTGTGACTTGGATTTGAACATGTAGTCTATAGCCTGTTTTAGAGAAATGTCATCATCAAATATTGTAAGAGATTTCATTGTCTGCTTATATGCCCCCTTTATTTATCCTACGGTTCTGACTTGGTGTGCAGGGAGAATAATGTAAAATCGGACCATGTTCTGAATTCTGTAGCTGTACATTTGAAAAGTGCTGAACTAATAGTTATACTGACTATGTCCGTCTTAGCTCGCTCATTAATGTCGTAATCGGAATTACTGATTGCCTCTTATCAGCTCATCGTTCCCTTATGGCATAGTTTGTACATCTAAATTGTTAGTAGACACCATCTTTGTTTAAGTAAATCAGCCATATCAGCTATGTTTTTTCAAAAGGCAGTAACTGAGGCTGAATGAACTGTTTTGCTGCCAGACAAGGCTCCGCTGATAGCCAGGTGTAGCAGTCGTAAGGATTCACACCAACAGCTCCGCTGTTGGAATAGCTTTATGTGAGCCCTAACAATTTGTGGACACCGTTTGTCCCCGTTATAATGCAATGAATGTATTGTTTTGTGTTGTGTAGTAGCTTTGCTGGCATGCATCTAAAAAAAATTGGGAGAGGTTGCCCCACCAAAATGTACGTGCTAAAATCACCACTGTTTGTAGGTATTGCAAATCAGCCCACCAGACCAATCTTATTTCTCATGCACAAACGGAGAAACTCAAGAGAAATGCTGCTCCTTTTTCTAATGCAAGAACATTGTTTGACACAGGAAGTACATTGGTAAGAGATAATAACACAGTTAAACTATCAGAGTTACAGATGCATGCACATATTGCGATTGCAGCATTGCAACTGTAGATCACCTGGGATGTGTTGTTGAAGACATTGCAAAGACAGAAATCAATATCCACAGAACAAAATGCACAGCGCTGTATAAATGCAGTTATAGGGCCTGCAGGGCATGAGGAACTAATAATGGACATTGTGAATGAGTCAGTGATTATTGATGAAAGTACTGATGTCACAACCAAGAAGGAACTGTGTTATGTGATAAGATACCACAACGAGAAAGTCTCTCAAGTCACACTAAAAACAAAAGAAAAAAAGCAGGGTGAGTAACTTTTACAAGCGTTATTTTTGAGTCTACACACACTCTTCAGTCATCTATCTGTAAAGTCTATTTCCCGCTGTTTCTATAACTGTCACATCTGCTCCTGCCACACCCCCTAGTGGTCATCCAGTGTCTGCTTGACCTGCAGCCATTCCCCCAGTACACTCTCTCTCTCTCCCCCTCCCTTTCTGTTTGTGTGTGATTGTGTGGTTGGAGACAGGTGTGCTGGAGTCAAGGCAGATCCCTACCAGCTGCAACTCGTTCCATAATCAAGACCTATTATTATTATTCAAGAGCCTGTTACCCTGCTGTACCTGTTTCCCTGCTTGACGCTGTTTATCCTGTCACTGCAGTTTTGCCACCCTGACTCTGGCTCCTGTCTCCTGTTCCACATCTCACCACCCTGCTACCCTTTTCCGGACTCACCACACCACCACTCCCTTGTATTTCCATCCGGACCTGCTTACCCTATCCCAACCGGTTAGTTTTCTATGTTTTCTGTATTATTTTGGTCAGGTCAGGGTGTGATGAGGGTGGGTATGTGTGTTTTTGACTTGTCTAGGGTTTTTGTTTATCTATGGGGATTTTGTATGTCTAGGTAATGTAGGTCTATGGTGGCCTGAATTGGTTCCCAATCAGAGGCAGCTGTTTATCGTTGTCTCTGATTGGGGATCCTATTTAGGTTGCTATTTTCCATTTTGGTTTTGTGGGTAGTTGTCTATTTGTTGTTGCATGTCAGCACTCAGTTATTATAGCTTCACGTTCGTTTTGTTGTTTTGTTAGTTTGTTTAAGTGTTCTTCGTTAATTAAAGAAGAATGTATTCACATCACGCTGCGCCTTGGTCTCCTCACTACGACGAACGTGACAGAACTACCCACCAAAAGAGGACCAAGCAGCGTGGTTACCTGGAGAGTTGGACATGGGAGGAAATCCTGGAAGGCAAGGGACCCTGGGGACAGACGAGAGAACATCGCCGTCCTGAGGAGGTGGCACAGCGGAACAGGAGAGGCAGCCTCCAGTGCGGAGGCCCCGGACCGGAGGCCGCTGCAGGAGGCTCCGGACTGGAGATCGTCTCCGGACTGGAGGGCATCACTGGAGGCTTCTTGCTATGAATCATCACTTGAGGCTTCGTGCCATGGATCATCACTGGAGGCTTCGTGCCATGGATCATCACTGGAGGCTTCGTGCCATGGATCATCACTGGAGGCTTCGTGCCATGGATCATCACTGGAGGCTTCTTGCCATGGATCATCACATTTCTGAAATCACTATCTTGTGAAGAAAGAGTAAGAGGAGGGAATTATTGTGTCATCACAGGGCTAAGGACCGGGTTGAGGGACAAACGTTGCCATGCTACTCAATGACGTTGTTTGCTATGGGGAATGCTGAGAGAAACAAGTGTGTAAACAAATTATGGAGAATTTGCTTGCCCTCTTCATAGAATTAGACCTCCAATCGATGTCAATTGATTACTAGACCATATTTATGATATTTAAACATTTAAATATTGTGTGTTTGAATACATTTAATCACATTTGTACGTCAAATGTGTAGCCAGGTTCTTGCATATTGTGTGTCAAAACAAACGCAAGAAACTGTTCAGATTGAGAATCTATTTTAGCTAATGGTTCATAGCTAGCTAGAACATACAGTATTTATTTATGTTCTAGCTATCTATGGAATTGTAATATAACTAGCTTGACTTTTAGTTACTGATGAGCATAGGCATTTATTCACGTTCACAAAGTATACATTCTTCTACAACCCTTTCCTGTCCTCCCCCCTGTGTCCTTCTACACCATTACACAAGGGCATCACATATCCCCTTTTCTTAATGAAGCAACATGCTTACATAGCACAATAACAACATCATGTGATGCTTTGGCTAATAACACAACTGGGCCCTACATTACTGTGGTGTATAACGAAACGCTAGCTATGTATCCCCCAGTTACTCAACCACCTGCAATGACAAGAATAGACTCTGCCCACATAACTATTATACTGAACAAAAATGTAAACCAAACACGCAACAATTTCAAAGATTTTACTGAGTTACACTTCATTTAAGGAAATCAGTCCATTGAAATGAATCCAATAGGTCCTAATCTATGGATTTCACACGACTGGGAATACAGATATGCATCTGTTGGTCACAGATACCTTAAAGAAAAGGTGGATCAGAACACAGAACACAAATGTTGTGACCACCATTTGCCTCATTCAGCGCGACACATCTCCTTCACATAGAGTTGATCAGGCTGTTGATTGTGGCCTGTGGAATGTTGTCCCACTCCTCGACAATGTCTGCGTGAAGTTGCTGGATATTGGCAGGAACTGGAACACGCTGTCGTACACGTCGATCCAAACCATCCAAAACATGCTCAATGGGTGACGTGTCTGGTGGGAATGCAGACCATGGAAGAACTGTGACATTTTCAGCTTCCAAGAATTGTGTACAGATCCTTACGACATGGGGTCGTGTATTATCATGCTGAAATATGAGGTGATGGCGGCGGATGAATGGCATGACAATGGTCCTTATGACCTCGCCACGGTATCTCTATGCATTCAAATTGCATAAAATGCGATTGTGTTCATTGTCCGTACTTTATGCCTGCCCATACCATAACCCCCCCGCCACCATGGGGCACTCTGTTCACAACGTTGACATCAGCAAACCACTCGCCCACACGACACCACACGACAACCACTGTCTGTGGTTGTCAGGCCAGTTGGATGTGCTGCCAAATTCTCTAAAACGATGTTGGAGGCATCTTATGGTAGAGAAATTAACATTAAATTATTGGCAACAGCTCTAGTGGACATTCTTGCAGTCCGCATGCCAATTGCACACTCCCTCAAAACTTGAGACATCTGTGGCATTGTGTTGTGTGACAAAACTGCACATTTAAGACTTTTATACTTTTATTGTCCCAAGCCCAAGGTGCACCTGTGTAATGATAATGTTTAATCAGCTTCTTGATATGCCACACCTGTCAGAGGGATGGATTATTTTAGGAAAAGAAATATGCTCACTAACAGGGATGTAAACAAATTCGTGCACAAAAGTTGAGAGAAATAATATTTTACATTTCAGGGATCTTTTATTTCAGCTCATGAAATGGTACCAACAATTACAGTTGAAGTCAGAAGTTTACATACACCTCAGCCAAATACATTTAAACTCAGTTTTTCACAATTCCTGACATTTAATCCAAGTAAAAACTCCCTGTTTTAGGTCAGTCAGGATCACCACTTTATTTTAAGAATGTGAAATGTCAGAATAAAAGTAGAGAGAATGATTTATTTCAACATTTCTTTCTTTCATCACATTGGGTCAGATGTTTACATACACTCAATTAGTATTTGGTAGCATTGCCTTTAAATTGTTTAACTTGGGTCAAACATTTCAAACGTCCACAAGAAGTTGGGTGAATTTCAGCCCATTCCTCCTGACAGAGCTGGTGTAACTTCTTTTTTTAAACTAGGCAAGTCAGTTAAGAACAAATTCTTATTTTCAATGACAGTGGGTTAATTGCCTTGTTCAGGGGCAGAACGACATATTTGTTCCTTCTCAGCTCAGGGATTTGAATTTGCAACCTTTCAGTTACTAGTCCAATGCTCTAACCACTAGGCTACGCTGCCGCCCAACTGAATCAGGTTTATAGGCCTCCTTGTCCGCACACGCCTTTTCAGTTCTGTCTGAATTATTTTAGGAAAAGAAATATGCTCACTAACAGGGATGTAAACAAATTCGTGCACAAAAGTTGAGAGAAATAATATTTTACATTTCAGGGATCTTTTATTTCAGCTCATGAAATGGTACCAACAATTACAGTTGAAGTCAGAAGTTTACATACACCTCAGCCAAATACATTTAAACTCAGTTTTTCACAATTCCTGACATTTAATCCAAGTAAAAACTCCCTGTTTTAGGTCAGTCAGGATCACCACTTTATTTTAAGAATGTGAAATGTCAGAATAAAAGTAGAGAGAATGATTTATTTCAACATTTCTTTCTTTCATCACATTGGGTCAGATGTTTACATACACTCAATTAGTATTTGGTAGCATTGCCTTTAAATTGTTTAACTTGGGTCAAACATTTCAAACGTCCACAAGAAGTTGGGTGAATTTCAGCCCATTCCTCCTGACAGAGCTGGTGTAACTTCTTTTTTTAAACTAGGCAAGTCAGTTAAGAACAAATTCTTATTTTCAATGACAGTGGGTTAATTGCCTTGTTCAGGGGCAGAACGACATATTTGTTCCTTCTCAGCTCAGGGATTTGAATTTGCAACCTTTCAGTTACTAGTCCAATGCTCTAACCACTAGGCTACGCTGCCGCCCAACTGAATCAGGTTTATAGGCCTCCTTGTCCGCACACGCCTTTTCAGTTCTGTCCACATATTTTCTATAGGATTGAGGTCAGGGCTTTGTGGTGGCAACTCCAATACCTCGACTTTGTTGTCCTTAAGCCATTTTGCCACAACATTGGAAGTATGCTTGGGGTCATTGTCCATTTGGAAGACCCCTTTGCGACCAAGCTTTAACTTCCTGACACGTCTTGAGATGTTGCTTCAATATATCTACATAATTGTCTTTTCTCATGATGCCATCTATTTTGTGAAGTGCACCAGTCCCTCCTGCAGCAAAGCAACCCCACAACATGATGCTGCCACCCCCGTGCTTCATGGTTGAGATGGTGTTCTTCGGCTTGCAAACCTCCCCCTTTTTCATCCAAACATAACAATGGTCATTATGGCCAAACAGTTCTATTTTTGTTTCATCAGACCAGAGGACATTTCTCAAAAAAGTACTATCTTTGTCCCCATGTGCAGTTGCAAACCGTAGTCGCTTTTTTAAGAAGATTCTGCTGAGCGGCCTTTCAGGTTATGTCGATATAGGACTTGTTTTACTGTGGATATAGATACTTTTGTACCTGCTTCCTCCAGCATCTTCACAAGGTCCTTTGCTGTTGTTCTGGGATTGATTTGTACTTTTCGCACCAAAGTACGTTAATCTCTAGGAGACAGAACACGTCTCCTTCCTGAGCTGTATGGCTGCAGCGTGGTCCCATGGTGTTTATACTTGCGTACTATTGTATGTATAGATGGACGTGGTACCTTCAGGTGTTTGGAAATTTCTCCCAAGGATGAACCAGACTCGTGGAGGTCTACAAATATTTTTCTGAGGTCTTGGCTGATTTCTTTTGATTTTCCCATGATGTCAAGCAAAGAGGCACTGAGTTTGAAGGTAGGCCTTGAAATACATCCACAGGTACACCTCCAATTGACTCAAATGATGTCAATTAGCCTATCAGAAGCTTCTGAAGCCATGGCATCATTTTCTGAAATTTTCCAAGCTGGCACAAAAAGGCACTTCTGACCCACTGGAATTGTGATACAGTGAATTATAAGTGAAATAATCTGTCTGTAAACAATTGTTGGAAAAATTACTTATGTCATGCACAAAGTAGATGTCCTCACCGACTTGCAATAACTATAGTTTGTTAAACAAGAAATTTGTGGAGTGGTTGAAAAACGAGTTTAATGACTCCAACCTAAGTGGATGTAAACTTCAAACTTCAAATGTTGCATTTATATTTTTGTTCAGTGTAGAACCTAACTATAAAAATATTTGTTTTTCCTTCAACCCCATTACAAATTCTATTATAAGCCAGATGGTTGTGAATTAAGGTGTAGCTAAACATTTTATTTAACCAGGCAAGTCAGTTAAGAACAAATCCTTATTTTCAATGACGGCCTACCGGGGTTCAGTGGGTTAAGTGCCTTGTTCAGGGGTAGAACAACAGAGGTTTACCTCGTCAGCTCAGGGATTCAATCCAGCAACCTTCTGATCACTGGTCTACTGCTCGAACCACTAGGCTACCTGCCACACTTGTATACAGTAGGATATGCATAGACAGCTAGATATACAGTAAATCCTATAATAACCACCATATTGTCCTCTTTTCCAGAACATCATGCCAAACATTATCACATTGCGAAAGAACCCCAAGATATGGAAATGTTACTGCCAAGGGGCCATGGCTGTCGGACTGGGGGAGGCGAGGGACAAAAAGGCTGTCAGTTAGGCAGGCCACACAGGCGTTTGGGGTCCCCCACTCTACCTTGGTGGAGATCAAACATGGAATGTCCAGCTAACATTTTGCTTTCTCCTCACAGACGGGACCACTGCCACTGCCTCCTCCTAAACCACCCCAGCTGGACCCAAGACACGTGTTTCATCCTCCTATGCCAACCTGTAAAAATACTTTATTTTTTACCACTTTTTCATGATATTCAATTGGTATTTACAGCCTTGTCCCATCACTGGAACACTCACACACAGATTTGAGGGAGGACAAGGTTGAGAGCCACACATCCTCCGAAGCACAACCCTGCCAAGCCACACTGCTCCCTTAATCCAGAAGCCAGCCACACCAATGTGTCAGAGGAAATAGTGCGCCGCCTCATGGTCCTCCCGGTCTCAGCCAGCTTTGACATAGCCTGTCCTCGAACCTGGGTCTGTAATGACACCTCAAGCAGTGCCTTAGAATGCTGCACCACTCAGGAGCCAGTGTTTTTTCCCCTAACCCTTGAATCTGATGTACAACTGATGTAAAGATTTATCTAGCTAGCACAGTTTAGTAAATGCATGTTCTCTGTCTCTCAACAGGCCACAAAAGAAAAAGTACATTTAAAGTCAACAGTTCCTTGTGTGGCCGATGCAAGGGGGGAGTTCCCTCCCACCAACGAGGACACATCGTCTTGGGTCCAGTGTGAAAACTGTGGTTTCTCGTTAGTTGTGTGGGGTGAAACTGGGAAGAAGAGGAGGATGTACAATATATATATGCACATGGTGTAGCTCTTGAAAAACAAATCAGTTAAAATATATATTTTTTATGTCTTGGGTGGATGGGATGTGGAGGGTTTAGTTATGTGTTATTCTAATAAAAGTTATATAGCCACATAAGAACAGAAACACTGTGTGGTTCTCTCAATTCTGCATTAGATTAAAAACAAAATTGTTCAAGTGAATATGCTCAACAGTAGAATGTTTACTTGATTCTAAGGCAAACTGAAAAGAAAGCAAAAGACAGGTTAGAATTATTATTTTCCTAATTACTATTATGTTTAATGTTGATACTATTACCATTGCAATGAATGACTAATAATCAAAGATGGTTTAAATATAATTACAAGGCTTTTAGGAAGCAAATACCACAATCTTTTGCTTGTTATCATGCTTTTTTGGTTGGGTTCTTGAGAATAGTGTACAAAAAAATATCCACAGGGTGGCGACATTGTGTAAATAATGAGAATTGAGTCCCATGGAGTGGCAGGGGTCGATACTTTCATTGTTGATCAATAGAATTAGATGACAAATTTGTTTGTGGTCTTTCAGACGACAGTCAGTAACAAAGCTTTATCTTTGTTTTTGGCGGATTTGGCACAACTGTAATGTGACTGGGGTCGGCATGGCAGATAGTTCAGATGGTAGTGCTTGGGCAATTGATAATGATAAAACCAATGACGATCAGCTATTTGCACCCGTTGTAAATAGTCAGAACAGGAGTAAGATAAATCGCAGGCACTTGTTTGAAATTGAAAAGCGTCACGGTAGCTTTTGATAAAGAAGAACATCAAGACGAAGGAGCCGCATTATAAGTGGGATGCACTGTTGAGTGCTACATCACAAGGGGTTCGTGCTGATTGTACGGATACTGTGACAGCCGGTTAAATGGCGTCCCTTGAGAAGGCAAGAACAAGATGTATGTCAGGAGAAGTGCAGTATTATCATAAGGAGACGTTTACTTGGAATACGTAGGAGGAATGGAGGGAAAAAGAGAGGCAGTGGAGGTTTAAGAGAGAGAGGGAGGAAGAGGGTGAGCTTGAGTTGGTTAAAAATGGCGGAAAAAAGAGAGATGGTTTGTTAAAGAAGAATGGTAGAAAGTGTAAACAGAGTTATCTGAAGAGGAAGTGAATGAGGGTGAATTATCAGAGGTTGTAGGTGTGGTGGAGGCTTGTACCGAGGGTCAGGATAAAGATGAGTCTGTGACAGGAGTAAAGCTTTTGGAAAAAGGGGACCCTTGCCTTTTGGCTGATCCATTTGTGGTTTCAGGGTGGGTGAAAACAGAGTTGAGTGCTGTGGAATCGGTGAGGGTAAACAGAAGTGGTCTTGTGATAATTGTTTGTGTTTCTGCTGGTCAGAGGGAGAATGCGCTCCGCAATAAACGAAGGGGGGCGAGAAATGTGATTTGTTTTGCTCTCAAGAAAAGATAGCCATTGAAAGAAGTGATTACTGAGGGTGCAGTAAATGTAAAAGTTGAAGGGGAAGATTCCCGCAGTGTTTGTGATGCTCGTCGTTTGGTGAGACGCACACAGGGTGGCAGAGTGGTGAAACAGAAGAGTCATTGTCTGTTCTTTTGAGTTTTGATGTTGAGTCTTTGCCCGACAAAGTGATGTTAGGATATATAAGCTATCCTGTATGTGCAAAATACATTACGCTGTTACAGGCGTCAAGCTTATGGGCATGTGGCAGCAGTGTGTAGGAGGGAGGTTCCTAGGCGTGAGAAGTGTGCAGAAGGGCATGAGACAAAGGAATGTGTAGTATTGGGGAAAGTAGTGGTATGTGTTAATTGTAGGGGTGCCCATGGGGCTGGGGATCAGAAATGTCCGGTGAGAGAGAGACAGTTTGAGGTTTCCAGGGTTAGAGTAGTGCAGAAGTTGTCATATGCAGAGACAGTGAGTAGAGGAAGATGGGTTAAGGGGGAGAAGTGGTGAGAGTAGTAGATCTGTACCAGTACAGAGGGATAAAATCAACAAGTGATATATGTTTGAGAAAGATTGGATTTTTAACATTTATAGCAATGGTTATCAACTGTATCGCAGGAAACAGAGGTTGTGGTGGCAGCTGCAGAGAGGTATTTGGGTGTGCGAGACTTGACATCAGAAGAGTTACAGTGTGTATTAAGTGGTGGTGTCCTTTCAGGCTATTGACCTGAAGTAGGACTAAATGGATTTAAATAGTGGAGTATGGTATTTATTAAAAATATAATTGTGAGTCTAGTGTTAGAGATGGTAGGGTATTTGTTTATTTATTCATTTTGACAAGCAAAGTGTAAGGGAGTTGTACTCCAGTCTAGTAGGTGGCGGTAATGAAACATTTGTTGGATGCCAACCGCCGTTAAACCTCATCGAAGAAGGATAAATCGCAACGAGGGATAGATAATGCTGGGGAAGCATTGAGCAGTGCGTGTTGAGAGTAGACCTGTAAAGCGCAGGACCCGTTTAGACCGAGGTCGGAGTAGAAGGTTATAAAGTTTATGTAGTGTTCCCGGCAGCAGCAAGTAAATACTTCCACCGTTACATTTGACAAAATAAATTAGGAAAGCGATTGGGGTGATTTAAGGATGCCAAACCGCTGAGTTATGGGAAGGTCCTGATCATTGCAAATAGTTGTGAAAATTAACTCACTAAATGGCAGTCGGGTGAAATGTCATATTCCAATGTCTAAACTGAAGGGGTTATTTACTGGGATGCCATTGGAAATTAGACCAAGAAGTGTAATGGGTTCGCACAGAAATATGTCGCATAATGCCTACTTCATTATTCAATGTGTTTTATTTTTTTACTGCATCAGGGATAGCGTGCACAGACGTTTCGACTTTACAGTCTTCTTTAGTGTGTAGCTACAATTGTGTAGGTACAATTTCCTTTCATTCAAAACAGCATTTGTAAAGAACAACAAATGAGCAGCAGGTGCTTCTAATCAGGGTTGCCACTCATCTGCCAATCAGGGATGTGGCCCCTCTGGTCATACCTGTACACAAATTAGTCCCAATAATATATAGAATGATAGGGTATGGGAGCAGGCACGAAGGGCGACTTACAAATCAATCGCCCAAGCTGTCCGCTCACCTAAATACGTCACATCAATTCATCACAAAGGACATCGGGCAAAGCCGCTGGGCCAACTCATAAACAATATGGAAAATCTGATATGGACAGTGTTCTAGTTTAACAGTCTAAAGGTGGCGCCTCTTCAACCTCAGGAGGCTGAAGAATTTCAGCTTGTCACCAAAAGCACTCACAAACTTTTACAGATGCACAATCGAGAGCATCCTGTCGGGCTGTTTCAGCGCCTAGTACTGCAACTGCTCCGCCCACAACCGTAAGGCTCTCCAGAGGGTAGTGAGGTCTAGTACAGGTGCATCAAAGCTGGGACCGAGAGACTGAAAAACAGCTTCTATCTCAAGGCCATCAGACTGTTAAACAGCCATCACTAGCATTGAGTGGCTGCTGCCAACATACTGACTCAAATCTCTAGCCACTTAAGGCATTGTTCTACATAGAACATTTGTTGTCACAAACTCAAAACTCAACAGTTGTCACTGACGAGTTGGATATTAGTTTCCCATTTAACAACTAAAGCCTTGCACAAAGTAAATCAACTCACACACTGGAAATCTACAATGGATTCACAAAAGTCTAGGACTTGGTGTAAATTGTCAATAAACCTTCCTTCCTCCCCGTCAGGGAATTGAACCCCGGTCTCCCGCGTGACAGGCTGGGATACTCACCACTATACTAACGAGGAACAAGTTGCTTCCGTTTCCCCCTTTATATAGTAAAAAAAAAAACTATGGAGGTCCGTAAGGGCGCTTCGCTCATCTGGCATACCATATTGTTACATAAATGGTGGCTATGACAAGTTATTATGCACAGGACGGTGGGTCGGCCGTGTGAAAAATGTTGGAGTGTTGGGTGCGAACCCTAAATTTGGAGTGTTGAGTTAACCCTAACCCTTCTCACAAAAACTTCCGTAGTGACTGAATGGTTTGAGCTAGAAACTATTGGGACAGCTGAGACTCTCGCGGACACTTACATGTTATCGGTTTTGCTCCATGCCGCTCACGAGCCACACAAAAGCAGTTAGAACATTTGTTGTCACAAACTCAAAACTCAACCAAAATTCACCCAACTTATTGTGGGAAGCTACCCGAAACGTTTGACCCAAGTTAAACAATTTAAAAGAAATGCTACCAAATACTAATTGAGTGTATGTAAACTTCTGACCCACTGGGAATGTGATGAAAGAAATAAAAGCTGAAATAAATCATTCTCTACTATTATTCTGACATTTCACATTCTTAAAATAAAGTGGTGATCCTAACTGACCTAAGACTGGGAATTTTTACTAGTATTAAATGTCAGGAATTGTGAAAAATTGAGTTTAAATGTAACTTCTGACTTCAACTGTATCACTATAACGTGTTGTCATCCCTACTGCCGCTGATCTGGCGGACTCATCAAACACAAATAGTCAAGTAGTATTTTACTTGGTGACTTTCACTTGAGTCATTTTTTATTAAAGTACATTAAACTTTTCCTCAACTATGACCATTTTTCCCCCCACTGGACCCCCGGAGGAATGCCCCCCCCATCCTTAGAATGAAATGCAACAGAGAACAGATTTTTAATACTTCACATTGCAAACACAGCCTATGATCATACATAAAAAACACTAACATCCAGGACAAAAATACTTCACTAATCCACGTTTATCGACCTTCACACAACAAATGGTCCAGAAATGTCAAACCTCAGTCGTTGAAGAGTCACTCTCCTCCTTTGATCACATATGTGGTCGGTCTGTTTGTCTCTTATTTGTGTGTTGAAGTCCTGTTGTAGTATTTAGTGTCTGTAGTACTGGGGTTAGGTAGAGATGGTACACTACATTCTCTCGTTTTCTCCTCGTCCCGTTCCGTTTTTGGTTTCTTCTCATCCCTCCGCTCTAGGCCAAACTCGATCACCAAAGGTTTCCCTAGCAACCGGTACCCGTTCACCATCTCCAAGGCTCTCTGGGACGTTTCGGTGTCTAGAAAATGGTATAACACTACAATATTAGTGATGGGGGAAAATAAGAAATAAATCAACAGTTACATATTAGGATGTTATTTTTGGCCGATATAATATACAGTACCAGTCAAAAGTTTGGACACAGCTACTCATTGAAGGGTTTTTCTTTATTTTTACTATTTTCTACATTGTAGAATACTAGTGAAGAAGTCAAAACTACATAATAACACATGTAGTAAACAAAAAGGTGTTAAACAAATCAAAATATATTTGAGATTCTTCAAATTAGCCACCCTTCGCCTTGATGACAGCTTTGCATACGCTTGACATTCTCTCAACCAGCTTCACCTGGAATGCTTTTCCAACAGTCTTGAAGGAGTTCCCACACGTGCTGAGCACTTTTTTGCTGCTTTTCCTTCACTCTGCAGTCCAACTCATCCCAAACCATCTCAATTAGGTTGAGGTCGGGTGATTGTGGAGGCCAGGTCATCAGATGCAGCCCTGCATCACCCTCCTTCCTAGTCAAATAACCCTTACACAGCCTGGAGGTGTGTTGGGTCATTGTCTTGTGGATAAAACAAATGATAGTCCCACTAAGCAAAAACCAGATGGGATGGCGTATCGCTGCAGAATACAGTGGTAGCCATGCTGGTTAAGTGTGCCTTGAATTCTAAATTAATCAGTGTCACCAGCAAAGCACCCCCACACCTCCTCCAGTGCTTCACTGTGGGAACCACACGTGGAGATCATCCGTTCACCTACTCTGCGTCTCACAAAGACATGGCAGTTGGAACCAAAAATCTAAAATTTAGACTGATCAGACCAAAAGGACAGATTTCCACTGGTCTAATGTCCATTGCTCGTGTTTCTTGGCCCAAGCAAGAGTCTTCTCCTTATTGATGTGGTTTCTTTGCAGCAATTTGACCATGAAGGCCTGATTCACACAGTCTCCTCTGAACAGTTGATGTTGAGATGTGTCTGTTACTTGAACTCTGAAGCATTTATTTGGGCTGAAATCTGAGGCTGGTAACTCTAATGAACTTATCCCCTGCATTAGAGGTAACTCTGTGCCTTCTTTTCCTGTGGCGGTCCTCATGAGAGCCAGTTTCATCATAGCGCTTGATGGTTTTTGCGACTGCACTTGAAGAAACTTTCAAATTTCTTACAATTTTCCAGATTGATTGACCTTCACTTTTGCTTATTTGAGCTGTTCTTGCCATAATATGGACTTCGTATTTTACCAAATAGGGCTATCTTCTGTATACCACTCCTACCTTGTCACAACATAACTGTGACAAGCTCAAACGCATTAAGAAGGATAGAAATTCCACAAATTAACTTTTAACAATGCACACCTGTTAATTTAAATGCATTCCAGGTGACTACCTCATGAAGCTGGTCGAGAGAATGCCAAGAGTGTGCAAAGCTGTCATCAAGGCAAAGGGTGGCTACTTTGAAGAATCTCAAATATATTTTGATTTGTTTAACAATTTCTTGGTTACTAAATTATTCCATAAGTGCTATTTCATAGTTTTGATGTCTTCACTATTATTCTACAAGGTAGAAAATAGTAAAAAATAAATAAAAAGAACCTGGAATGAGTAGGTGTGTCCAAACTTTTGACTGGTACTGTATATAATGTATATGGTGAATTCTGAATACTTTCCGACCCCTTTCCCCACATTTTGTTACATTACAGCCCCATTCTAAAATTGATCAAATCTTTTTTCCCCTCATCAATCTACACACAATAGCCCGTAATGACAAAGCAAAAACAGGTTTTTAGACATCACATTACATTATTATTCAGACCCTTTTCTCAGTACTTTGTTGAAGCACCTTTGGCAGCGGTTACAGCCTCAAAGTCTTCTTGGGTATGACGCTACAAGCTTGGCACAC
The DNA here is from genome assembly GCF_029448725.1 of Salvelinus fontinalis. Taxonomy (NCBI): domain Eukaryota; kingdom Metazoa; phylum Chordata; class Actinopteri; order Salmoniformes; family Salmonidae; genus Salvelinus; species Salvelinus fontinalis. The sequence goes on from NC_074673.1 coordinate 61,245,873, forward strand.
CTGTATTTGGGGAGTTTCTCACATTCTTCTCTGCAGATCCTCTCAAGCTCTGTCATGTTGGATAGGTAGCGTCGCTGCGCAGCTATTTTCAGGTCTCTCCAGAGATGTTCGTTTGGGTTCAAGTCCGGGTTCTGGCTGGGCCACTCAAGGACATTCAGAGACTCTACCATTAAGGCCTGATTGGTGGAGTGCTGCAGAGATGGTTGTCCTCTGGAAAGTTCTCCTGTCTCCAAGCTCATTCAGAGTGACCATCGGGTTCTTGGCCACCTCCCTGACCGAGGTCCTTCTCCCCCGATTGCTCAGTTTTGCCGGGCGGCCAGCTCTAGGAAGAGTCTTGGTGGCTCCAAACTTCCTCCATTTAAGAACGATGGAGGAAACTGTGTTCTTGGGGACCTTCAATGCTGCATACATTTTTTGGTACCCTTCCCCTAAACTTTGCCTCCACACAATCCCATCTCGGAGCTCTATGGACAATTCCTCCGACCTCACGGCTTAGTTTTTGCTCTGACATGCACTGTCAACTGTGGGAGCTTATATTGACAGGTGTGTGCCTTTTCAAATCATGTCCAATCAATTGAATTTACCACAGGTGAACTCCAATCAAGTTGTAGAAACATCTCAAGGATGATCAATGGAAATAGGATGCACCAGAGCTCAATTTTAAGTCTCATAGCAAAGGGTCTGAATACATATGTAAATAAAGTATTTCTGTTTAAAAAAAAAACTGTATTCGCTTTGTCATTATGGGGCATTGTGTGTAGATTAATGAGAAGCAAAAAGATTTAATACATTTTTGAATAAGGCTATAACGTAATACAATGTGGAAAAAGTCAAGAGGTCTGAATACTTTAAATGCACCGTACTATATTATATTACGTTACACAATTATTACAGCACGTGTTACGTGTAATGTATACACATAGCTAGCACATTTGAATTGGTGTGTTGCTTAGAGATAGAGCGAGGGAGTGCATGTGTTTATGAGCTCAGTCACCTTAAAGACAGAGGAGTGTATGCATGCGTGTAATCTGAGCCTACAGGGAGAACTTGTGTGTGTGCGTGTGACTCAGTCATCTGATAAAGTTTGTGTGTGTGTGCGCACGTCAGTGTTACCTGGTAGTGTGATGAAGGCGTGTCCCTTCAGTCTGCCAGTAAGTAGGCGGTAGACTACAGGCTGGGTGATGTCGCAATCAAACCTGGAGAATAGCGCCACCAGCTGGGCCACAGAGGCACGGGCACTCAGGTTCTTCACACACAGCACCTACAGACAACCACAGGGACCAGACAACAGCAAGGTGGTGTGGCAGATCTCAAAGCCATGAGACTGAACTCAGACAGTTAACAGTTTGTCTCATTTTTAGTCTGTAATATGAGTAGCTGATATATCTGACACGTAACCGAGTCTGGTTAATGTCATTAGAACAAGTGAGTGATACTCTTATCTCTCAGGGAAACACGGTTACTAAAACACAATTAGTTGGATGTTACGTTGAGGAAGGTTCTACCTTTGATGGTTTCCCTGGCTGGTAGTTGTGGAACCGTGGTATGCTCCGGATCCCTTCCTCTGTTTCACGGTTCTGCTGAATCTCTTCCTCTGGAACCTCCTCTACCTCGCCCCGCACCATCACCGGACCCCCAGGCCCCGCTTTTGCCGCACTACACAGACTACCAATTGGCTGGCTCACATTTATCTTCTTTGGAGCTGACAATTGCTTGTGTACAGGTCGGTCCTGATCTTGTGATTGGCCAGAAGTGTCCATTGTAGCTGATTGGTCAGAGTCCTTGATCCCACTTCTCAATGGATCAGATTTACAGTCAAGCTGGACTTGTGATTGGTCGCTGCTTTTCCATGAGCTCTGTGATTTCTCAAAGTCAGTTTGTGGTTCAGGCTGAGGTGGAG